>NC_082710.1:63387849-64587849 GCF_030144855.1 Hypanus sabinus
AGGGAACTTAACATCATTTCAAAAATTCAAAGCATAAGAAGTGTCACGAAGATAGGTGGGGAAGAGATTGAACAAGGGGGGATAAGACAGTGTCCAAATATGCGGAAAAGAGTTCGGTGGGGCAGGAGCAAACTGAGACAATAGGTCTACCTGGACAGGCAGGTTTGTGGATATTGGGTAGGAGGTAGAAAAAGGAGGTGCGGGGTGTGGGAACTATGAGGTTGGTGGCAGTCAATGGGAGATCCCCAGAGCTGATAAGGTTGGTGATGGTATAGAAGACGATGGCCTGGTGCTCCTTAGTGGGGTCATAATCAAGGGGTAAATAAGAGGAGGTATCAGAGAGTTGTCGCTGTGCCTTGGCCAGGTAGAGGTCAGTATGCCGGTCAACAACAGCTCCCCCCCTTATCAGCAGGTTTTATAGTGAGGTTGGGATTGGTGCGGAGGGAGCGGAGAGCAGAGCGTTCGGAAGGAATGAGGTTGGAATTGGAACAGGGTGTGGTGAAGTTGAGACGGTTGATGTCCCGTTGGCAATTAGCAATAAAGAGATCCAGAGCAGGCAGACCAGAGCAGGGTGTCCATGAAGAGGAGGAGGGTTGAAGACAGGAGAAGGGGTCATCGGTGGGGGTAGGAGAGTCCTTGACAAAGAAATAAGCTCGGAGATGGAGCTGGTGGAAGAAGAGTTCAGTGTCATGGTGTACGTGGAATTTGCTGAGGTGTGGGCAAAGGGGGACAAAGCTGAGGCCCTTACTGAGGACAGAGCGATTCCCTCCCCCATCCCTTCCCACTGATCTCCCTCCTGGCACTTATCCTTGCAAGCAGAACAAGTGCTACACCTGCCCTTACACTTCCTCCCTCATCACCATTCAGGGCCCCAGACAGTCCTTCTAGGTGAGGCAACACTTCACCTGTGAGTCGGCTGGTGTGGTATACTGCACCCGGTGCTCCCGGTGTGGTCTTTTATATATTGGTGAGACCCGACGCAGACTGGGAGACCATTTCACTGAACACCCATGCTCGGTCCGCCAGAGAAAGCAGGATCTCCCAATAGCCACACATTTTAATTTCATGTCCCATTCCCATTCTGATATGTCTATCCATGGCCTCCTCTACTGTTGAGATGAAGCCACACTCAGGTTGGAGGAACAACACCTTATATACTGGCTGGGTAGCCTCCAACCTGATGGCATGAACATTGACTTCTCTAACTTCCGTTAATGCCCCTCCTCCCCTTCTTACCCCATCCCTGACATATTTAGTTGTTTTTTTCCCCTCTCTCTCTGCCCATCACTCTGCCTGTTCTCCGTCTCTCTCTGGTGCTCCCCCCCCCCACCTTTCTTCTCCCAAGGTCTCCCGTCCCATGATCCTTGCCCTTCTCCAGCTCCATATCACTTTCGCCAATCACCTTTCCAGCTCTTAGATTCATCCCACCTCCTCCGGTCTTCTCCTATCATTTCGCATTTCCCCCTCCCAACACTACTTTCAAATCTCTTAGTATCTTTCTCTTCAGTTAGTCCTGACGATGGGTCTCGGCCTGAAATGTCGACAGTGCTTCTCCTTATAGATGCTGCCCGGCCTGCTGTGTTCCACCAGCATTTTGTGTGTGTTGTTTGAATTTCCAGCATCTGCAGATTTCCTCATGCATACTCTCTAAAATTTTTGTTTCTCGCCACATACTTGTTCCCATCAGTCCATCATTTGTCTATTTAGCACAAAGGCTTTAGAATTTATACCTTTCTATTTCTACCATATTGTTCATCATGAAGTCTTGTCCACTTTCACCCTTTACCTTCTCAGCTTCTTCTCCCAACTGATGGTTGCATGTTCATATACATTCCCCACTCAGTCAAAACTTACCAGCTCATATGTAATAAGCATCTTCAACACTGTAGTCTTCATTTTGCATATACTATTCACAAGAACTGACTTTCAGCTTCAAAATCTTGTTTCATTCTAAATCTAATTCTGCAGGCAAATTCAATACATGCAACACCTAGAATCTTAAGCCAACCTGAGAGCCCAGAATTGTAATGGTTACAGCATCCTTTAAGGTTAACACACGTTTTGCATGGACAATTATTGACAAGCAACACTTGCAAACAACACTTTGTAACTATTCTCTGGCGCGGTGTCTGCGCTCCACTGGGTTCGAGAATAGTTACTAACCTCAATCACCATGCCCTTAAATAAAGGCAGAAAATTACATTCAGTTGCTCATTATTGAAACATTTCCCCACAACCACTGATCTCACTTTAAGGACTCAATCTCATATTTTCATTATTTATTGCTATTTATTTATATATGTACTTGCACAGTTTGTTGTCTTCTGCACTCTGGTTGATCTTTCATTGATCCTGTTATAGTTACTATTTTATTGATAATAAAATTTACTGGACTTTGAAATGCACTTGGTCTATTTCTGACACATAGAAACAGAATTCTACAGCATATTACAGACCCTTCAGCCCACAACGTTGTGCCCATCATGTAAGCTACTCTAGAAACTGGAATTTTCCTACCGTATACCCTCTTTCTAAGCTCCATGGACCTATTTAAGAGTCTCTTAAAAGACTCTATTGTATCTGCCTTTACCACCTTTGCAGTGCATTCCACACTCTGTGTGACATCTCTCTTGTACCTACTTCCAAGCATCTTAAAACTAGGCCCCCCTCATGTTAGCCATTTCAGCCCGGGAAAAATCCTCTGGCTACCCACACGATCAATGCCCCTCATCATCTTATACACTTCTATCATATCACCTCTGATCTTCCATTGCTCCAAGGAGAAAAGGCCAAGATCGCTCAACCTATTCTCTTAAGGCACACTCTCCAATCCAGGCAACATTCTTGTAAATCTCCTCTGCACTCTATAGTACCCATATTCTTCCTGTAATGAGGTGACCAGAACTGAACACTGCACTCCAACTGGGGTCTAACTAACATTACCTCATGGCTCTTGAACTTGGTCCCATAGGTGATGAAAACCAACACATCACTATCAATCTGCACAGCAGCTTTGAGTGTCCTATAGATAGGGACACCAAGATCTCACTGATCCTCCACACTACCAGGAGTCTTACCATTAATATTATATTCTGTCTTCAAACTTGACCTACTGAAATGAACCACTTCACACTTATCTAGATTGAACTCATCTGCTACTTCTCCGCCCAGTTCTGCATCCTATTGATTTCATGCTGTAATCTCTACAAACCTCCGAACTATCTACAACACCCCCAACTTTTGTGTCATCAGCAAATTTACTAACCTACCCTTGTACTTCCTCATCCTAGTCATTTACAAAAAATCACCAAGAGGAGGGGGTCCCAGAACAGATTCTTGCAGTCCACTGTCTATGCAGAATAGAAAACATCCACAATCACCCATTGCCTTCTGTGGTTGGTCAAGCCAATTATGGATCCAAAAAGTAAGGTCTCCTTGGATCCCATGCCTCATTACTTTCTGAATGAGCCTTGCATGGGGAACCATATAAAATGCCTTACTGAAATCCATATACACTACACCCACTGTTCTACCTTCATCAGTGTGCTTTGTTATATCCCCAAAGAATTCAATCGGGTTTGTAAGGCATAACCATGCTGACTATCCCTAAATCAGATTACGTCTCTCCAAATACTCATAAATCCTGCCTCTCAAGATCTTCTCCAACAACCTGTCTACCACTGAAGTAAGACTCACTGGTCTATAATTTCCTGGGTTATTTCTACCCTCTTTCTTGAACAAGGGAACAATATTTTGCAACCTTCCAATCCTCTGGTACTTCTCCTGTCCCTATTGACGATGGAAAGATCATCGTCAGAGCTCAGCAATCTCCTTCCTTGCTTCCCACAGTAGCCTGGAGTACATCTCATCCAGTCCCAGCAACTTATCTAACTTAATAACTTTCAAAAGCTCCAGCACATCCTCTTTTTTAATGTCTATACACTCAAGTGTTTCAGTCTGTTGTAAATCAGCCCCACAATTGCCAAGGTCCTTCTTACTGGTGAATACAGAAGCAAAATATTCATTAAATACCTCTGCTACCTCCTCCAGCTCCATGCACATTTCCACTCTCACTCCTGACTGGTCCTATTCTCACGTGGCTCATTCCCTTGCTCTTCATATGCTTGTAGAATGCCTTGGGGATTTCCTTAATCGTGCGCACCAAGGCCTTCTCATGGCCCCTTCTAGCTGTCCTAATTTCATTCTTGAACTCCTTGTTGGCACCCTTGTAATTTTCTAGAACTCTAACAGTACCTAGTTTCTTGAACCTTTTGTAAGCTTTTCTTCTTAACTAGATTTTCTACATCCTTTATACATCATTGCTCCTTTACCCTACCATACTTTCCCTGCCTCAGTGGAACACATCTTTGCAGAACGGCATGCATATGTTCCCTGAACAATTGCCACATTTCTGACGTGCATTTTCCTGAGAACATCTGCTCTCAATTTATGTTTCCAAGTTCCTGCCTAATAGCATATTTCCCCCTTACCCAAATAAATATTTTCCAAAATTGTCTGCTCCTATCCCTCTTTAGCGCTATGGTAAAGGAGATAGCTCTCCCACCAAGAGATCTGACACCTGACCAGGTTTTCCCAATACCAGATCAAGTACAGGCTCTCCTCTAGTTGGCTTACCTAGCTCATCAATGTCTCTGTTACTATTGGGGGATCTATAAAAAACAGCCTCCTGAATGTTATCCTATCGGCTTTTATTAAGACATCAAGACAAAGAGATGGTGATGGATTTTAGGAAGACTAAGTATGCATTGCTCCCTGTTACTATGGATGGTGAGGACCTGGGGGTGCACCTGGATGACAGACTTGAGTGGAGCACCAACACAGAAACTGTGTACAAGAAGGGCCAGAGTCGTCTCTACTTGCTGAGGAGACTTAAGTCCTTTGGAGTAAGCAGGCCTCCCCTTCACATGTTCTACCAGTCTATTGTCACCAGTACAATTTTCTATGTGGTGGTGTGCTGGACCAATGGCATCAACATGGGTGATGCTAACAGGCTCAATAAACTGATTAGAAAGGTTTACTGTTATAGGAGTCAAACTGGACACACTGGAGGCTGCCGTAGAACAAAGGACCCTACGGAAAGTCCTGGCAATTCTGGACAATGTTTCTCACCCTCTGCATGCCACCTTGGCTGAACAGTGGAACACTTTTACTAGCAGACTAAGCCAACTGTGCTGTTCCAAAGAGCACTATATTGAAGTCATTTTTACCCTAGGCCATTTGGCTCTATAATGAGTCAACCTATAGCCAGTGAAGTAATGACACCCTCCTGTTAAGACTGGTTGTGTTAACTTATTTAATTCTTTTAATTTTCTGATAATATCTATATCTGCGCATTTGTAATGCTATTGTGACACTAATTTCCTTTGGGATTAATAAAATATCTATCTTTTACTTATAACATTTCAAACCTCAGATCTGTCAGTTTGCATAACTGCCAACTTTAACTTCTTTTTTCTGTCAGGCTAACTTGTCAACAGTAGTATTTTCTCTTTTCTTCCATGATTAAGTTTGGCAATCTTCTTTAAGGACCATTCTAACATCCAGTAAACTTTGAAATATGAAGAATATCATCTCTTGAAAGCCTAGAATGAGCCACTAAATTCAGGGGATATATCATTCTGATTTCAATCTTTAATAATTGATCACGTCATGAAAAAAGTATACTCTGATGACCAAAAATTGCTTAATAATGTTAATATCAATACTGAATATAAATCAAGAGACAACACTGCTACTGAACAGGTACATATGTAGTACTAGCAATCATATCCAACAAGTGATAGCATTAACCTTGAGAAAATTATGCAGAAGTAATGAAAAGGCTTAGGAATATGGATAAGGATTTAGGAAATGGAAGATTTCAAGGAAATATGACAGTCCAAAAAAAGATGCTTTATCTAATAATTCTGACAATTGGAATGACATTAATTGATAAATGATTATTAAATTTACAATGATAGTTTCCTTTACCAGTTCAGTGAATAAGTTGGTCCTTTACCTACAAACAAGATTTAGTATTAACTTAGCTTGGAGGTACTGCAGTTGGCATCACCACTTTTAGCATGAAGAGGGAAAACAAAAATCAAGGCCAATCAGATTCCTTCTCAATCAGTGATTATTGTCATATGACATTCACTGTACAAACTGTGTGTAATTTAATTGCAGCATAGGCCTGGCTTTGAGATACACTTTACTTACCAACCACAAGGTTACTGGAACATGTAGGACTGCACCTCATTAATGGGGTAGCAGTTAAAAGCATTAAGAAAGAGAAAATTTAATAAGTTATGGTATCTCATTGCAACATTGCACTTCATTTCATAATTAAATGGATAGATGGAGTACCATGTACATACACACACAAAATACAGAGTCGCTTTAAATCACTTCATGCATTATCAGAAAAGTTAATGAAAATTCTGAGTTTGGACAAACCATTGTCAGTTGGTTTTATTCTTCACTAACATTTTTCTCACAATCAGATTAAAGTCATAAATGCTGAAGTTTTACTTACCGACCGTGATTGTTGTGCTTGAAAAGGAACAAACTGACCCGGAGGTGGTACATGAGGGTGATGATGAGGTGACAGATGTGGAGGGTGCAATATAAAGGGATCACTTGAGATAAGAGGAGGAAATGCAGCATACGAAACTGGCAGATGTTGTACAGAACATGCCTGAAGCATCTGAAGGGGAAAAAGAAAAATGTACATTTCAAATCATTACTGTTTTGGTCATAGAGACATACAGCATTGGAATAGTCCACTTGGCCCACTATATCCATGTCAACAAGTGGGCAACCATCTGCAGTAATTTTATCACTTTCTATGCCAAGGCTATGCAAATGCTTGTCCAGACACTCAATGCAGTCACTGACTTTGCTTCTATCAGTCTCTCAGGCAGTGTATTTCACGTACTTATTACTCTCTCGGAGGAAATAGCCCACAGGTTCTGTCTAAATCATTTACCTCTTACCCTCAATCTACGTCCTCTAGATTTATTTACCTCTAATCCTTTGTTCCCAGAAAAACTGATCCCATCACTCCAGTCCTCCTTCATAACTGAAATACTCCAGTGCTTTCTCAGTGTATATGACAAATAACCTCTTCTCAGGCTTCCAGCAGGGTAAAGATATCGATTTTAACTGACATTTCAATGACAAACCTTGCCACCATCAGGGATGATGCTTAGGCACGTCTAGTCTGCTGTTATATGTAATGTCCATCCTGATTGGTTAGTCCTCATCCAATCAGGTTGATGACAATTAAATTCCACTTTGTTTACAATCAAATTCCAGTTTGTACTTAAGAAGCGATTCATAGGGAGTGGGTTTGACATTAAATGCCAGTTGTCCAGAGTCCCAGGTCATCTCTGACCTGCACAAGCTGTGATTTGAGCTTTGTAGATGGTATTAATCCAGTATTTCTTCTGGGTTCAGGATTCTTCAGCATCCACAAACCCATAAGGAAGCTCAAATTACAACTTATATGGGTCAAAGATGACCTGGGACTCAGTATTGCAGAGAGGGTGAAAAAATGTCTAGTCACATGCCCTTATTGGAAAAGGCAAGAGGCACTGTGTCCAAGTTCAATATAAAAATTGACGTTCAACCAATAATTCAGCCAGGCTGGTTTTCTTGAATGTAACTATGCTGCAGGGGGCAGTCCCCACCTCCTTAAACAGCTGAGCCAGAAACTTACGGAACAAGAAAACCATCACTTCAATTTCCTGCCCAAAATCAGCCAGAGTGAAGAAGAGTAAGGGCTTATTTACTTGGAGACAGTCATTTAATAACATTACTCATAACTGTATATTTTTCAATTGCTTGCCAAGACGCTGCTCAATTTCAAATGGTATACATGTATAAGGCAGTTACAATGTAAAATCACAATCAGACTTTGTTGGCATATTTACAGAACATAGAATAATAGTCCAGCATAGTGCAACCCACAATGTTGTGGCAACTTTTTAACCTACTCTAAGATCAATCTAACCCTTCTCTCTCACATAGCCTCCATTTTCTTTCATCCATGGGCTTATCTAAGAGTTTCTGAAATATCCCTAAAGTATCTGCCTCTCCCTGGCAGCTCATTTCTCAGAGCTACAGTGCAATACATAAAAACTGTAAATTATAATAAGAAATACATATTAAAACAAGGCAGAGGATGGTAGTAGATGAAGCATATACTGCCTGGAGGTTGGTGTTCAGTGGTGTGCTGCAGGGCTCTGTTTTGGGACCCGTGCTCTTTGACTTTATAAATGATTTGGATGAGGAAGTGGACGGGTGCATTAGTAAGTTTGCAGATGACACAAAGGTTGCTGGTGAGCAAAAATAGTGAGGTAGTGTTCATGGACCATTTAGAAATCTGATTGTGGAGGGGAAGAAGCTGTTCCTAAAAAGTTGAGTGTGTCTTCAGGCTCCTTACATAGTAATGAGAAGAGGGCACCAACTGGGTATGGAGGTCTTTATTGATGGATGCAGCCTTTTTGAAATCAATTTCCCAACTACTGAAGGTCAATACACCATTTATCTTCTCCCCTACCCCCCCCACATCATCTTGCACAGCAAATGTGTGGGGGTTTATGCATGTGGACCCCAAGATTCTTCTGTTCCTCGAGACTAAAAAGAAACCTGCCATTAACCCTGTACCCCGCCTTCAAGTTCAACCTTCCAAAGTGTAATACTTCATATTTTTCTGGATTGAAGTCTATCTACCACTCTTCAGCTCGGCTCTATATTCTATCAATGTCCCGTTGTAACCTATAACAATCTTCTACACTATCCACATGACCAACCTTTGTGTCATATGCAAACTTACTAATACACCCTTCCACTTCTTCATCTAAATCATTTATAAAGTCACAAAGAGCAGGGGTCCCAGAAGAGACCGTACACCATATCCACTGCTCTACCTTCAATTTGTTTTGTCATTATCGCAAAGAATTCAATTAGGCTCATAAGGCACAACCTGTCCCTCACAAAGCCACATTGACTATCCCTATTCAAGACTATACTTTCCCAAATGCTTGTAAATTCTGTCTCTAAGAATCCTCTCCTATAGTTTGCCAACAGTGGCATAAGACTCACTGGTCTATAGTTCCCAGGATTATCTCTATTACCTTTCCTGAACAAAGGAATAAAATTTGCCACCCTCTAATCTTCTGGTACTGTTTCTGTGACCACTGAGAATACAAAGGTAATTGCCAAGGATGCAGCAATCTCTAACAGCACCACATCTCTTTTTTTAATGCTGATATGTTCCACCATACATCAACACCCTTCTTATTGGGTAATACTGAAGCAAAGTGTTCACTAAGAATCTCTCTCACTCCAGGCAAGTTTCCTCTTTTATCCCTGATTGGTCCTACCCTCACTTTAGTCATCCTCTTGTTTCTGCCCAAGCAACAGACTCTAATCATTCATACTGTTTCTGTACTCATAACCTTTACTGCCTTTATCATCAGTCATGCACCCAAGCTAATCTCAAATTTCTGCTTTCACCACTAAACTAGGAAATAAAGTTATGCAGTTTTGCATACAAGACTTATTATTTGTTATTCTTACAAGCCATGTTTTATGAAAAAAAGCTTTCTCTTTATTCAAAAAAGTAGCAGCTATATCTTTAATTAGATTTCACAATTTTTCCTACTATAAATCATTAGCTCAACTGGCCTGCAATCGCTTTGACTATGTCTCATTTTTCAAAAGATTATTTAACATATAGTGACTTCTAACATCCATGTACAAATCTGACACTATTTCTCATTCATTCTAATCATACAGATCATAAGACCAATGACACTACTTTTAGATAAACTAACTTACCTAATAATGTTCCTACCATTAAACACAACTTTCTCATTTTGATCAACCATTTCACGATCCACCTCTTCTCAGACATCTTCCCAGTAAAAACTGGGACACGATGAGAAAAAGACAACAATGGAGCACAAAAGAATCACAGCATGGAATAAGAAGAGTGCTGATGTGGAAGATGCTAGAAGTATATTTAAAAAAAACCTTTAAGGCTGCCTACTACTGACATTAATGTACTTAAGCACAGCAGCCCCTTGGAGAGCCACTGGAAGTAGGAACTTCAGCTTTGAAAAGTGCAGGAACTCAAGACCTAAGCCTCACTAAAATTACAATGACGTTTTCTGGTTTTGACAGATTTTTAAAATGATGTTATGATAAGTAAGATACCAATACAAGTTTCTGAATTTCTTACTTTTACTTTCAAAATATGCAAAGATAGCTGTGTGCAGCTGTTGTAATAAATGCTGTCTCCAGCCAATTTTCTTGGAATTAGGCTCACTAGCATGTGGTAGTGGGTGCCCAGGTCCATCTATATTGTTGCTGTGCCTCAAGGATAGGGAGCAAGGAGAGATGACCGCAGGCACAGCAATGAAGAGATGCTGAACAGATAAGTAACCTTCCTCAAGATTTTAGAATCCTCGTGTCATTCACTGTCCCTTTCCATGCCACTTTAAATTAAGACTTCTCTACTGCTATTAACATGATGTTTTTGAGCCTGCCAAAAGATGGGCAACTTAGTC
The DNA here is from genome assembly GCF_030144855.1 of Hypanus sabinus. Classification (NCBI taxonomy): domain Eukaryota; kingdom Metazoa; phylum Chordata; class Chondrichthyes; order Myliobatiformes; family Dasyatidae; genus Hypanus; species Hypanus sabinus. Next base: position 63,398,427 of record NC_082710.1, read on the forward strand.
AACATTTGTCACAATTTCTAATGTAAGGATCTTTAAGTGGCAGGTGACAAAAGCCAACTGCCCGAATGATGCCCCAAATCATCTCTCACCCCAACTGCTCCATTGCTGCTAGAAATAAATTACCTGTAGGGTGAGAATTTTGGCCCAAGCGCTTTGCAACTTAAAGCAACTTAATTTCTAGACTAGAGCAGATTTTGCCTACAAAGTAAATTACTATACTACACTCACCAGATTACCAGAATATTTTGTAGGCAAAATGTATTGCATTTGTTACTGATTCATAAAACAAATTTTAAAATAAACGTTTCCATGAAAATCCACACATTCTACTTATCTTGCTCTAATTTCTTATTTTTAAAAAAAATCAGAATGACAACATGAATACTAACCGGAGGAGGTACACTGCACACAGGATAATGCTGTCCACTAAATACAACTGAACACCCCGGAACTTGTGTGTTACACGCTGGGATGTGCTGCCCTGTGCAAAGTGGAATACCATGTGGCGCTACAGTAGTGACAGTATACGAGACAGGAACAGTGCCTTGATGAATCTGCACAGTAAAGAAAAAATACAATATAGAAATTGTTAACAAAGACTGGAAAGATCATTCCTCATACAGTACTCTTGACCTAAACTTGAAAATAATTTTCGATGTGCTCTGTAACTTGGATATTGGTCTTGTGGTATGGATCGCTGTAATATGCATTAATAAATTTGCACCGGTGTAGGCTCTGTATACTCTTGATTTATATTACTTTGCAATGATTGTATTTAAGTGAAATCAATTGGTGGAGACCTGATAACAAGGTCTACTAAAAATGCTTGCATTACATTCTATTGATCCAATGAAACAAATATACATGGCTTTGATTAAAATGATGATACTCATACCTTTACCAGGTCCACAGCTGAAGCTGACAATAAAGTAAGCACATGATCTATCCAACAGAGTTGGTTTATTTTATAAGGTCTAATACACCAAATTGTAATGAACATCAAGCCAATTTGCTCCACAGGATCACTTCCACTAGGGTAGAGTTTTCCTGTCATTCAGAAGTAATCATTGTTCTGCACTCATGAAGTGAAAACAGGCCACTGAAGTGATCATGTTTTCCTGACCACCACATTTTTACATTAAATTGTATTCATCCTAGAAAGTTCAATTCCACATCTGTTTTCATTAATTTCACTATTTAATTGCTCAGATAGTAAAATAATATGAATGGTTTATAGCAAGAATTAAGGAAGTAGATTCAGAAAATTAATCTAAATAGCTTAATACAGAAAATAATGGAAGTTTTCCTTATTCATCATTCCCACAATTAGGATTTGTCATCGCCTACTTTGGAGGAGGTGGAATGAGGGAAGTGGGTAACCAGTGTTATATGTATGGGAGTTTTGCATGTGTGGATATGGAGAGAATCTGTTTTTCTATGCTCCACAGGGATCGGTACTTCTGCTGCTTCTGATAACTATATAAATGAGTTAAATCATCAAACAGCAGATATAGATCAGTTGCAGATACAAGTGGAGAGAAAAACAGATGGAGTTTAATCAGGCCAAATGTGAACTGTTGCATTTTAGAAGATCAAATAGAAATAGATCAAATAGATTCTTAAGGGAGAATCTAGAACTAGAATTTAGTCTCTAAAAAGAATGGAAGATCCATTTTGGGCAATTGTAGAGGGCAGAGACTTGGAATTCTTTATGAAAAAGAGCATTTTAAGGCAGATTCTTGATAAGAGGTTGAAAGGTTACTGCCAGTTAGAGGAGAATCTGGTGTTGAGGTTACAATCAGATAGTTACAATTTGATTAAACAATGGTACAGCTGCACAGGCAAAGTGGCCTATTCCTCCATCTCAAAAACATACACAAACTGCTGGAGGAACTCAGCAGCCAGTAAGCATCTAGGAAAAGAGTAAAGAGTACAGTCAATGTGTGTGTGGGGGGGGGGGGGGGCGGGGGGAGAGTGCTAGAGAGTGGATAGATGATAAGACAAGGTACTCATCTTGCACCGGTAAGGTCTCTCCCAAACAGAGATTTCAGGGCAGACAGGAGTTTCAAGGGGAGCTGTCCAAGCTCTTCTGAAGAAGCACTAAGAAATGGGCAAGGCTGAGGGTCAGAAACACAGTGGTCAGCCACAGAAAGTGAGTGCAGCAGATGAGAGATGCATCAAACTGACGTCCCTAGAACCAAAGTACATCCCTCTAAAGTCCAGAGAAGTCTTGTCAGAAGAGGTCTTTGTGGGAAAAAAAAACCCTCACACACGCACCCCCTCCAAAGTGGAAACAAAACTAAGAAACTCATTTATACACAAAAAAAAACAATTACTGGGGTGCTGAACAATGGTAGCAACTGCTCTGGATTGACACGTCAAAATTTGAAATTTTTGGCTCAAATAGGAGGCATTTTGTCCATAGAAGAGCTAGAGAGCGCTACATAAATGAGTATCTGCAACCAACAGTGAAGCACAGTAGAGGTTCCCTGCAGGTTTGGAGCTGTATTTCTACAAATGGAGTTGGAATCCTCAGTTCAACGTAGTACAAGCAGATTCTCATCCATCATGCAATACATGAGGAAGGTATCTGATTGGTCTCAATTTCATTCTGCAGCAGGACAAAGGCCCCAAACACGTGGCCAAAGTCATAAAGAACTATAATCAGTGAAAAGAAGAACAAGGAGTTCTGCAACAGATGGTATGGCCTCCGTATAGCACTGATCTCAACTTCACCAAGGCTGTTTGGGATAACCTAGAGAAACAGCCAAGGTCTGCAGAAGAACTGTGGCTAATTCATCAAGATGCCTGGAATAAAGCATCTTCACTTTGCAGAACTTTTTTTACATGCGCCTAAGACTTTTGCACAGTACTCTCTCTGTGCACGTGCATATATGTGTGTGCATATACATGTGTGTGTACTTTTTAAACACAAAGTCCACAGTAATCTTCAAATTCAAATCTTAAAACTGGACCCTCTCTGATGAACATAACAGGTGCAATAAGGTAACCGTGAAGAGCAGCATGGAAATTATCACTGGTTCCTTCTTGAAATTTAAGCTCATTCTCCCACAAATCCAGATTGCAAAAGCCAAATAATTGATCAGTATTACATTGTTAGTAATGGAAATATGCTATGCACCAAATGTATCTTACATCATTTCATTGACTATAAATGACAGAAATATCCAGAAAATGCCTTCATAGGCACACATCAGTAATGCACCTTTGGCTGAAGATTATTTCTACCAGCCTGTTGCAGTGAGCCATGTGGGATCTGCACTCTCCTCTTCCCTGACTCCATTTACTTAGCGACTCTTGTTCAATATGCCAACGTTAAATGAATGCTTTGTCAGTCTGTTTTATCAAGATCCCAGATTTCCATTTTGAAAGTCTGTAGCAATTTTACTCATTAAAATCATTCAATACTAAGATATTAAAATGTTAGATTAGAAAAGTATTTTTTTGAATTAAACAAACTTGTTAAATGAGAATATAGTTAAAGATAACTGAGATAATTTAAATCTATTTAATTAATTAAAAATGTGTATTAACTGAAACTGGTCTTCAGATAAAAATTCCATTCATTTCAATATAAATGTGAAATTTGCCTGAAACAGGATTAGCCTTGGTATGATTGCTGAGGAAGCACATTAAGTTGGCGTTATATCAATGGACTCTACAAAGAGCCCATCAAAGCAGTTGACAAAATAGTTGGAAGAACATCAAGTTTTATATTAGGGATTTGCATGACCAGCCCTCAGAAATGAATCAGTCTTTCCCTGCCCTTATGTTACTCAGTATACTTGGTACTGAATTTGTTCCATAATGATATATGTAGCATCATGTGCATAGCATTTCTGCAAAATATTACTTACAAACACCTGGAATCTATTCTACACAATCTATTGAGTAACTGTATTTCCACAGACAAATCTTATTTGCTCAGCTCTAATTTCCAAAGATCTTGGATTTCAAAACTTTTAAAACAAATGCATTCAAGTTTTGATCAGTAAAACTATTACATTCAGAAAAATATATATACATTTCCAGGAAAGCATCAACAAATTACATATCCTATAGTTCAGTGTCAGTTTTGAAACATACTATCGCTCCCAAGCTCAAATCAAATGCTTTTTTTGTCCATATCCTACAGATGATTAGCAATCATTTCCTATAACACTACTATGTTTTTTTTAAAAAAAAGAGCTTTTACAGTATACACGACCAATTTTAAAAACTCTAGTGGAAATTCAAACTTATAAGATTGGTCCTCAATGTGCTGCTATTTTCCGTAATACAAATGATTCAATTCAGTAACAACTCCACTCTGCAAAACAAGCAACATTTAGCTTGTAAACCTCAAACAGGTTTCTTTCAAGTGCAGGAGCAAATCATGAACCAAAAACCTATTTCATGTATTCAATTTAATCAGCAAGAATTTACCAGCAAACATTAACAAGTGCAAAACTACCTACATTACTAGATGCATTGAACTCCAATGGCAACTCCCCAACTACATTCCAAATTTGGATTTCTCATGAAATGCAGCAATGGAATGTGATTTGAGCCAATTTCCCAGAAGTTATGATGCGGAAATTTAATGAAACTGTGTCAGATTAAAACTGTGCAATTAATTAATTGCAATGAAAAGCTCCTGGGAGGAAGAAAGGCAAGGTGTATTTACATTTCTTGAAATTTATTTTTGTTTTAATATTTCTATTTGTTTAAAAAGTGTGTAAGTGCTTTATTTTTATTCTCTAAAATTAATTTATTTTGAACTGTTAATTTTCAGTTCTTGAAAGGATGATTTAGAAATGTAGTCCATGACAGGATTATGACTGTCTAACAACACAAAAGCCACCACGTCCTTCAATCCTGCCTGGCCATGCAATATGATGATGGCTGATCTACACAGAACAGTACAGCATAAGAGCCCTTGGCTCACAATGCTGTGTCAAACTAAGTACATTAGTAATCAAATGCTCAACTAAACTAATCCCTTCTTCTAAGACAACATCCATATTCTTCCATTTCCTGCACATTTATATGCCTATTTAAGAGCCTCTTGAATACCTCTTTCGTATTTGGGTCTATCTCCTATACAGCACATTTTAGACAACTACTACTCTGAAAAAAAAAACTTGCCCAGCAATTCTCTTTTGAACTTGCACTCTCTTATCTTTAATGCATGTCTTCTCATATTGAGACATTTTAACCCTAGGAAAAAGATGCTGGCTGGCTGTCTATCTACATCTCTCAGTCTTATAAACCTGTATCAGATTTCACCTCAGCCTCTGCTGCACCAAAGAAATATACCCAAGTATGGATTGTGAATACAACCATACTCGAATAAATGGTCCCCAGGTTTCTTCAAATTTAATTGAAGAATCAAAGATAGTGCTTCTAATTTTTTCCAAACTCAGATAAGAAATAGTTTGGGAGAACCACTGAAATGTAGTAGGAGGATTTACTTCTTTCCAGTTTTGTAATATAGACCTTCTGGCAATTAATGTTACAAAGGCAATCATTCGTCTGATTGAAGGGGAAAGCTGATTGCCATCTTCATTTGGTATACCGAAAATTGCAGTAATAAAATGGGGTTGTAAATCGATATTCCATACTGAGGAAATGACATCAAAAATGTCCTTCCAATAGTTATGTAAAGTGGGACATGTCCAAAACATGTGAGTCAACACTTTCATATGAATTAATTTGGCCTATTTCAGATCCTTCTCTCTACTTATCCTTGTTCAGGTATGGAGTTCCGGAGTTCTTTTCTTGACACCTTCATATATTTATAAAGTGCTATTATTGCCCATGTTAGTTTAGTTTAGTATTTTTTTCAATATATATTTTTTCTCATATATAATTTCAATTTTTTTTTCTTTTTTGATGATTATTTTTGTTTTTTTTTCATGTATATTTATATAGACTTGATTGATTTATGTACCTTTTGTTGATTGATGTTTAATAGGATATTAGTATCCTATTACTAATGTAATCTCAAGTTTATTGAATTTGTAATCTATTCATTATTATGTGTTGTTTTTTTTTCTTATATATGAAATTTAATAAAAAGATTGAAAAAGAAAGAATACAACCATACTCCAGATGCAGTATAACGAGCTTTATAAAGGTGCAACGCAAGATCAAAGTTGGCCTCAACTCCTCTTTTGTATCTGCTTCCAATAACCTTCAGTTCTTTAATGTTTCAAATATTTATCTATCACAACTTTAAATATATCTAATAATGTGACAACCACAATCCTTGGAGGCAGAGAATTTTTAAAAAAATCACTACCTATTGAGAAGGGAAATGAAGGAATATCTATGCATTGCACCAAGTAGGCCAAAAAGAAACTTTCAGTCATTTTGTTAGAAGGCTTATTCAAGTATTAGTTGAGTGAACCTATCAATGCTGAAATAAAGGCTAAAATTTCTATTCTGTTGGTTATTTCTGAAGCACATCTTTGAGAAGATAAAAGTGGCTATTTTCTACAAAGTGTTAAGGTTTTCATAAATAAATTTGGAACTCCCTCTATTAAAAAAAACATACAATGACTAAAGAACTTCTGCCATTTTCGCAACTTAACAGAAATTGATTAGGTTGATCATAGTTAGGCATATTATTTGAGCACCTTATGTTCCAATTAAAAAAATCAGTGCAAAAATGCTTTAAGTATGAGAATATTTGGAGTAAATATGAATTAAATTTTTATTCTGCTATATATTTTCTTTATTTTCTAAGGAAGCTAAGATCCTTCAATGTGTGAAGCAGGATGTTGGAGATCTGTTATCAGCCTGTCGCAGCGAATGCAGTCTTCTTTGCAGCTTTATGTTGGGGGAGCAGCATCAGTGCTGGTGATGCAAAAAGACGATAAACTCACCAAAAAAGGCTGAATCTGCCTTGGCTACAACCGGACTCCTTTGAGTTTGTGCTGGAGAGGAGGTGACAACACAAACCGTTATCCATTATGGACAATAATGCATATACTCTCCGTGACCTACTTAATGAACAGCAAAGCACCCTTTCGAATAGACTCATTCAGCTCCACTGTCACAAAAACCATTACAGAAAAGCCTTCTTACTAAGCAGATACAACAGTTCATCCCTGCGAAAGGAAAACACACATCATAGTACAATAGGCTCCGTTTTATCATTTCATAATTATTGTCCATTGCTAAATTATTGTGTATATTATTAATCTGCACTTTATTAATATTATATTATTATTAAGTGTGTTTTTAAATGTTGCTATTGCAATGAAATAATTTCCCACTCGGGATGAATAATTATTATTATATGAGGTTCCATAACTTCATGAATTTAAGATGTATTAACTGAAAACTTTTTCAAAAGAATCTGGCAAAGAATATAGCAGTATACAGATCAGTTGCAAATATTGGTGGAGAAAAGGCATATTTTAACCCAGCCAAGTGTGAAGTGTTGCACCTTGTTAGGTCAAATGTAAAGAAAAAGTATGCTGTCAAGGGCAAGATCCTTAACAGTATTGATGAACAAAAGGACTTTAGGATCCAAGTTCCTTCCATAAATTTCTCATCATTTAATTAAATATTATAGAATTGGTTTTCAAAATTGTTTGTGACTATCCTACCAAGCTACTCCATAAAAAAAACTATTCTAGCCGCTTCCTTTGATTTTTTTTTGTAAGTGTGTCAAATTTACACTCTCTGGTTACCTCAGAATACATGAGGTAGAGTAGGCCTGTTCCACCATCTGATGGACAAAGCAGATCTAAACTTTGCTTCAGCTGCCTTTTCCAACTTAATTATCCTCACTCAGTTAATTCAAAACTACTCCAGCCTTCACAATTCTGAAGTAGAGAATTTTTAAAAAATGAGTGAAGAGAGGGCGGAGCTTAGTCAAGCTGGTGCTAAACAGCGACTCCTTTGCTTGCATCTTTGGAAACAGCTATCTCTATTAATATATAATTATATTAATATTAAAATTATATTATATAATATCTAATTATATTAACATTAATATTAATATCTATTTAATATCTCTATTTTTCCACTTTCAGGGTTCTTCTGAAGACCCTGACCTGGAATTACACTCTGGCTTCAGCTCTCTGCAGAAATGGGTGTCATGACTGACCATTATCCAATATGCCAAGGGTTCGGCCTATGAGTTCGGCTTGCTTTTGGAGGCCTAGGATCTGGGGGCTCTGGAGACGGGCGGATTGATGGTAGGCGTCCTGACAGACCAGTGCGTCATGGGAACTGGAAGATCTTTGAGCACAGAGCTCGGAAAAAACAACTGATTTTTAATATCATAAACCAGCAAGTGGTTTGTTGTCTACCCTCTCGCTGTGAAAACAGACATATCTTTTTCCCTTATTAGAGAGAGAGCCTGTGGTATGTCGAATACCAGGTGAACGCGCAGTCTTTGGAGTATTGCAAGTCTGTGTCTTTGCTGTTGCTTGAGTGCTCGGTGGCGGGTGCCAATGCTTTTTTTGGCCAGTGGGGATAGGGGAGAAAAAAAAAATAATCAGAGCTGGGGGGGGGGGGGGACTTGGGGTTCTAACATTTAACTGTCATTCATTCTTTGGGGCATTCCTCTGTTTTCATGGATGGTTGTGAAGATAAAGCATTTCGGGATGTATATTGTGTACACTTAATGTCAGAGAAATCTATCTTTGAAACCTTTGAAATTTTGCCTCATTAATCTTATTAAAGGTCAACTCCTTAAATTAAAACAACATCCATTAGTCAAAGCTTCAATGAATACAGTCCCAATCAATTCAATCATGTATCATAAAACAAGGAAATCTGCAGATGCTGAAAATTCAAGCAACACACACAAAATGCTGGTGGAATGCAGCAGGCCAGGCAGCATCTATAGGAAGAAGTACAGTCGATGTTTCGGTCCAAGACCCTTCATTAGGACTAACTGAAAGGAAAGATAATAAGAGATATGAAAGCGGGAGGGGGAAAAGGAAATCCGAAATGATAGAAGAAGACAGGAGGGGGTAAAGCTAAGAGCTGGAAAGTTGATTGGCAAATGGGATACACAGCTGGAGAAGGGAAAGGATCATGGGACGGAGGGCCTAGGGAGAAAGAAAGAGGGAGGAGAGCACCACAGGGAGATGGAGAACAGGCAAGGAGTGATTGTGAAGAGAAACATGGAGAGGAACCTTCAAGTTGTTGTATTGCCTTGTTAGTTGCCCTTGACCTTGCAAATAAAGGTAACAGGTTTGGAAGGTTTTTGCAGAGTAACTGAGATTGCAACTGCATTGCACTTCGAAGATGCAACGTGCTAAACCCATTGTATGCCGGTGGTAGAGAAACTAAATGTTTAGGCTAGTTAAGAATCTAATCCAGCAGGGTGGTATTGAATTCTTTCACTGTTACTGAAATTGTACTTAACTAGACAAGTGGAGATTAGTTCATCATGCTCCTGATGTGCCTCACTGATTGACGTGGGACCTGGTGACAACAATATCACTAAACAACAAAGGTAAGTTAGATGGGAGATGGATACTAACCTTTACTTATATGGCATTACTTCAGCAGTTATCTTCCTACTTCTCAATATTGCCTTTGCATTTCTGCATACAAGCAGGAACAGCTCATTTCCTCAGATGTTGTAAATAGAATTATACATTGCAATTACTAATGCCGTCTGACCTCATGATGTAAATGTGGTCAAAGACAGGGTAAAGGAAATCTTAATGTCCTGGGGTGGGCTGACTGACCTTCAACGAATAGAACCAACTTCTGCACATGTTAAAACTTCATTCACAGGAACATTTGGCTCTTGGTACCCATTGAACAGATTTTAACCAGGGCTCTCCAACATCATACTAAGGCTACGTCCACACTATACCAGACAAATCTGTAACTGAAGCTTTTCCTCTTCGTTTTTACTCTTCGTCCACACTAAAACGGTATTCTCGTCCCCTGAAACCAGAGCTTTTCAGAAACACTCTCCAAAGTGTGTATTTTTGAAAACGCCAGATTGGCCGGATCAGTGTGGACGGGGTAACTGTCAGACGGCAGCGCGCGATTTCATTGTTTTCTTGAACGCAACCTAACGATTTCAGAACAGACGGCAATGAGACTGACGCCAGATGAGTTAGAAATGTTCTCACCAAATACTTTGACCCATAACTTACTAAATAAATAAGTATAGTGTACTCACTTTGCCCTGTTTTCTGTCCTTGCTTGTATGAAGGTGGTTTACCTATTTATGTAAGTACTTCTCTGACAATAGATGTGTAACAGCCTAACGTAACATTGTATGGAAATACAAGATAACACTGATGCAGACATGTTTTATACATTTAACAAGGGGCTTTATTAATGCAACAGAGTTAGTCAGTTTTTCAATGTTCATCGTCAGCCGGGTCAACCTGTCCATGAACTCCCTGTTGGTTTCCGCCGCACACTCCAGTATGTTTTTTTTTAGTTTTAAGTTCTCCTGCGTGAGAGACAACAGCTGTCTGTCGTTTTAATATTTTCTAGTTTGTAACTACACAAACGCACACTTTTACAGCGAGATTCGACACCAAACGTGTCCCTTGTTTTCGGTACGTGTCCTGTGCATGCGTAGGAGGGAATTCACAGAAATCTCCGTTTGTGTGAATAGAGATATTTAGTGTGGACGCCTACCGTTTTTACGCAAAACCGACGTTTTCAAAATTATCTGGTCTAGTGTGGATGTAGCCTGAGTTAGCACTGCATGATCTGACTGTTGATCACAGCATCCTTCATTCTGCATTGATTGAATAGGTGATAAATACTCTACTTCTCTTGTCTTTATGGGCATATTTGGGCAATTCTTCATTGTTGGGTAGATGCAAAGTGAGCAAAAGAAAATTGCTGGATAAACTTGAGGGGTTGAGCAGCATCTCAACAAGCGGAAGTAATTCTTGATCTGATGGTCTCAACCTGAAACAAAGACAATTCCTCCAGAAGTTTGTTTTCTCTTCCACTTTCCAATATCTATAGTCTCTCCAGTGTTCTAAGTGAACTGGACCAGCCTGGCTTGAGCAATGTCTGGTACTGGCTTAAGAAATGACCAGCTCAGGTCCTCAGTACCAATAACGTTGTTGCTGAATTCCACAGCTGTTTCTTCAGTGTCACAGAGTGAATCGAATTGGCTGGCATGGGTGCTTTTGGTAGTAAAGATTTTAGGTGGAACAGTTGAATCATCCACTTGGTGCAGAAATCCACTAGATATGATAGTAGCTGCTTTGGCTTGGTCTTTGGCACAAGTCAGACCCTGCTATCATTGAGGATAGCGGTTTTCTTAGAACCTCCTCCTCCCAATAGTTCTTTGTGTGCTACCACTCGTAAACAAATACAACAGTAAACTTTCATCTGAGCCACTAACCACAGGAATACTCAACTCTGCCGTGTTGCAGTTTTGTCTCGTTAGCAACTCAAAGTTATAGAAAACTGCAGCACAGCAGAAGGCCTTTTGACCCATCTAGTCCATGCTTACCTACTTTTCTGCCTGATCCCATCTACTAGCACCCAGATCAGAGCCCTCCAGACCCCTCTTCCATGTACCTATCCAAACGTATCTTAAATGTTGCAAATGAACCCGTATCCACCACTTCTGCTAGCAACTCATACCACACTCATGCCATCCTCTGAGTTAAGAGATTCCCTCTCTGTTCCCCTTAAATATTTCATCTTTCACCCTAAACTATGACCTTTAGTTCTATTGTCAGCAATATCTGGGGAAAGATTTTTCTTTACACTCTTTCAAACTTGTTATCTTTACATAGGTAGGTGACCAGTACTGCACACAATACATCAAATTCAGCCTGAAATTCAGTCAAAAATTAGGGAATTACTTGGTTCTGTAATAGATTTGAGGGAACAAACACCTACAAATAATAAAGACGTACAAACAAGCTGGATGAACTCAGCAGGTCGGGCAGCATCTGTTGAAAGCAGCAGTCAACGTTTCAGGTTGAAACCCTTCGTCAGGACTAAAGGAGGAGGGGGCAGGGGCCCTGGGCCCTATAAAGAAGGTGGAGAGAGGGTGGAAAACTGATTAGAGGAAAGATCAAAGGGTGGGGGAGGGGATAGGCAGGAGAGGTGAAGAAGGAATCTAAGGGGAAAGCACTATGGGCAGTAGAAGGAGGCAGAGTCATGAGAGGTGATAGGTAGCTAGAAGAGGAGACAGAATGAAGGTGGGATGGGGGAAGGGGGAGTGAGGGAATTACCGGGAGTTGGAGCAGATGTTGTAGGTGCTCGACGAAGCAATCCCCCAATCTGCGTTGGGTCTCGCCAATGTAGAGGAGGCCGCACCGGGAGCACCGGATGCAATAGATTACCCCAACAGACTCACAAGTGAAGTGTTGCCTCACCTGGAAGAACTGTTTGGGGCCCTGAACGGTGGTAAGAGAGGAGGTGTAGGGACAGGTGTAGCACTTACGCTTGCAGGGATAAGTGCCAGGTGGGAGATCTGTGGGAAGGGATGTGTGGACCAGGCAGTCATGGAAGGAACGATCACCTGCGAGAAACAGAGGGGTAGAGAGGGAAAGATGTCCTTAGTGGTGGGGTCCTGTTGAAGATGGCAGAAGTTGTGGAGGATAATATGCTGGATCCGGAGGCTGGTGGGGTGATAGGTGAGCACAAGGGGGACACAGTCCCTGTTGTGGTGACGGGAGGATGGGGTGAGGGCTGAAGTGTGGGAAATGGAGGAGATGCAGGTGAGGGCATAATTCCCCTCCCCCACCCCTTGATCTTGTCTCAGATTGGTTTTCCACCCTCCCCCCACATTCTTTATAGGGCCCCTCCCCCCACCTTCTTTATAGGGCCCCTGCCCCCTCCTTCTTTATAGGGCCCCTGCCCCCTCCTTCTTTAGTCCTGATGAAGGATCTCGACCCGAAACATTGACTGCTCCTTTCAACGGATGCTGCCCAAACTCCTGAGTTCATCCAGCTTTTTTGTACGTCTTGATTTGACCATAGCATCCGCAGTGCACTTTGTGCTTACCTACAAATAATAATCGAGTAATGATGATCTACTCCACCTGTTTAATGATTATTTATATTATCTGATGTTGATTGAGAAATATTAGCCATTTCTATGAAATTGTGCCACTTGGTCCTTTAAATCCACCACAGAGAGCCACAAGGCCAATACTATATGCCATATCTGAAAGACAGCATGTCAAAAAAAACACTACACATCCCAAGTGTGTGTCAGCCTACACTTTGTCAAAGCAGGCACAAACTACACAAGTGAGTTTATGTGGCCCACAAAGGAAAAATTTGGGTTGGCGAATCTTGGTTGATACTATACAGCAATTACTTCTTGCGTGTATAAGGGAACAGGATTAAGTTCAGTTAAGAACTTTTAATCAAAGTGTTGACCTGTCTTTGGCTCCATATGAATAAAAATCACTGCAGGAATATAGCAAATAATGTCCAGGTGTATTTATAACTTAACAAATATATGTGGTTTTGAGAAACAGAAGGAATGAAGTGCTGGCAAAATAAAAATGCCTTGAGAGTTTGAATGCAAGGAAACTACTGGAAAAATGATAAGGTAGTTATGACATTTTAAAGTTGAGAACCAATTTATGATTTCCAACCTATGCACCTGAATTTTGAATAGGAACAAGCATTTTAAAAAAGAATACAAGTTCTAGCTACATTTTACATGACTACTTTAGAAAAATTAAGATAAAACACAGTTAATTCAATAGGAGGTTTTTAGATCTTATCTTCCACAAACACCGGCAATTGGTGCATTCAATTCAATTACCTGTTCATGGATATCAACCACCACCGCATTCTGCTGTGGAGGGTGTGCGGCAGGGTGAAGCATGCGTGGAGAGACGTTTGGAGGATGAAATGCCCTGGGTTCCTCCACAGTTGGCTGTTGTCCATAAGGATGATGGTGGTAGTTTTCATCTTGGCTCAGAGAACTATTTCTAGTTAGTCTTTCACGTCTCCCTCGTTGGCGTCTAACTGGAGGACTATGCAAAGCAAAAATCCAAAAAGTTGCAATGTAGTGAGATTGATCAATATTTATCGTTGCATATCAGCTTCATTTCTTGGCCCAATTTAAAAATTATGATTTCATATGTTCCATTATCTGAAATTTGTTACAGATTAAGTAACAATAATGTAATTTAATGGATATTTTACAAACCAAAATGAGAAGAATCTTATACAGCATATTTGTATATTGCTCTCAGATTTTGTCAGAATAAAAAGCTTTAGAAAAAAAATCAATAAATGCTAATAAGACCAAGGAAGTGTTCATTTAAAAAAAATATAAAGAAACAACTATTCTCCGCTGTGGTGAACAAAAATCACAATTTTTATACTCCATTTACTTGATGTTAATTTTGTTTCTCTAAATCATGGTACTGTATCTATTTTTAACCAATTCAACACTTCTAACATTGATTTAAAACCACAATGTAACTCACAACTTCACCTAAAATATTCAAAACAATCATTTTTTGCAGCACTTCTGGAAGACAACATTGACTTTAACTGCACCAATACTAAAACAGAGCAAGAAGTGTTGAATATCTCTGCTTAATATTTTCATAGAAATTGAAACAACAATGAAGCTCTCAGCTTTACAATACCAAAAATACAATAACCACTGTTAACACCATCCAGAGTCTGACTTTCTACCCTGCCATTTACCACCATATTAACCAGGATATATGCTTCTTTGCCATGGCTAAAACACTCAGCAGTCATATTTTCTTGTTGCTTCCATTCATGTACTTGCCAGTATGAGAATTGGAGGTCTACATACCTAGTTGCATTGTTAAATGACAAGAAAGTAAAAACAGGATTTAAAGATTTAATTGGCAGTGCACACCAAATATAGCTATATTTCACTGTTGGCTGCTTGGACCTGTTACATTAAAACTCCGTCAAGTAAATTTCTTTCAGTGTCTAAAACTGGCACCCTGCTTGACGCTGAAAACAAAAACAAGCAGAACTACTGAAATGTAAAGGAGCATCATTTTTCAATGGTAATGGCTGAATTACATGGACAGCTGGCATGGATTGAGAAGATCGCCCATTTGTCACACAGTGGGCTCAGAACTAAGCAGAAGTATAGACGGCATGGGAGATCAGATCCAGACACACAAGTGCTCTCACTCCACACATGGACTTACTACTGAGACCTGGAGCATTCCATGACTTACAGTATTGAGGGGCCAGGAAGAATTCATATCTAGCTGTTCAGCTTCATGCCAGTCATAGCTGCTATGTCTAACTAGGTCCCATATTCACTGATGTGAATTTGTTTACCCAGGTACTTCTACTTTTCCTTTCACTACATATTAGGTTTTTCACTTTATGGGTTAGCCTTTATAAATTAATTTATGAAGCTTCTTGTCACATTTAAATAAATATATTTTGCTTTTCAATCTCTCCACTAATCCAGTAACACCACAAACTTGTAAAGGTCCTCACTGGGGTCAAAACCTGGGAACATAAAGGGGTTGTGTGTTTGCAAGGCTAGATGATGGGTCGCAATGGGGATATGGCAAAAGAGCTGGGTGATGGATTACATGAAAATGAACATAAGTTCATTATTAAGTGCACCATGACACTTTTTATTTGAGACAGTAAATTCTAAACAAAAATCACAAAATTGAAAATGCAGATACCACCATAACAACTATTATGAATTGCAGCAATTTACCTCCTCCTACTACGTGAAGGTGTATTGCATCTTTCCCCTGAGAAGTGATGTTGATTTGGTCGAGCTGAGGGAGGTCGTCTATTTGAAGTCATCTCCCATGGTCGCATTGGTGGCGATGGGGCAGGAGATACTGGTGCGTATTCAAAGAACGAATGAGAGAGGCGCTGACGTTTGGGACTTGGGCTTTCTTCACTCTATCATCCACAAGGGAAAAAAGAACAATTATTTTTTATTCATCAGAAATGCAATGTAAGATTCAACTACAGAAGTATATATATTTTTAAAAACATATTGGCAATATGTAAGAAACAGGAAGAAGCAGGTCAGCTATTAGATAAGAATCTCAGATCTAGGACCCTGCTCAAAACCAGAGTTGAATTAAGATGATACAAGGTTATAAATTCTCATGAAGGAATGTCAGCATTTCATGAAAATCCTACACTAAAAGATCGCTCAGCATTCCTGTTATGGTATACTGAATGCACCCTCTTAGCAGTACAATGCTTCAGTTAACAAAATTAACTATCAGTCTGATTTACTACAAACATTGCCAGTGTGATTCCCATGTACTGTACTGGTCTGAAGGAAGACAAATGCCAAGTGACTGCTACCTGTCCTCAAGCATTTTTTCTCCTAACTTGGTATCAAACAAGGTATATTTTTTGTCATTTTCCTTTGAAGCGTTTTCTCCTTGATGCCTATTTAAGGTCCTGCAGTTTTAAATGGCAGCATTTTCCCCCAATAGCTGCTTTCAACAGAAATCTGATTGTTTGATTACATGCCCACTCTCCTACCAGAAATGGCCCATGCATGTTGTCCCTTTAGTGCAGCAGCCATTCACCCTTTCAGTAAGATTGCTATTTGAGTGAAAGAATGCATCATTTTAGAGATGTCAGTCTTTACTTGTGTGCTGCATGCTGCCTGATGTCATTGATGAACATCCAGTAGCTTCTGTGCATAGCCAATTTTACTTTCCGAAGTACATATGAAATGTGCAAAAGGCCTTCACACTTGACAATTGCACTTGCATTCATAACACATATATTACTTGAAATTCTGGCTTTGCATCCTCCTTGACACTGCTGCCGCACATTCAGTATTCAAGCATTGTCTATTTTTCTTTGAGATTCCCGGTATCCACATTTTGTCTGTGAGCTATTCGTATTCCTAAAATTTGGCTAGTTGTACATAAACAGGCCACAAGTACAAATAGCAAAAAATAAACTAGAACACATTCAATTACACACATTAAAAATATCCATTAGCTAATCAAGAGGCTCTTCAAATTGCATGATGATCTTCAGCTAATCAAGAAGGCAATAAAGCTAATTTGTTCTTGGCAGTGGGACTAATGAATGCACAATGCAGCACATACCAGTACTATATGCTAGCACTTCATTGTAGCATGTAGTATTGTAACACATTTAATTTTTGACCAATATAAGCAAAGGCACAAAGATTTCAAGAGTACAGGAAGGAGAGTGCTTAGTAACATGGTGTGATGCAACAAGCTTTCCCTCAACATCGCAAAACAGAAGAGCTGGCTATTGACTTCATGAAAGGGGGGAGTGGGGTGATGCACACACTCTGTCTATATCAATGGCACTAAGAACAAGAGGGCTGAGAGCTTCAAGTTCCTTGGTGTAAAGATCAACAATAGCCTTTCCTAGTTCAGCCACTGCCAAAAAAACTCACTCAGGAGGCCAAGGAAGTTTGGCACATCCCCATCAACCCTTACCAATTTTTATCGATGTACTATAGAAAGGATTCTATCTGGATGCATCACGGCTTGATATGGAAACGACTCATGACCGCACAAACAAAAACTGCAGAAGTTGTGACCTCAGCTCAGCGTGTCATAGAAACTAGTCTCCTCTCCTTGAACTGTCTATACTGCTCACTGCCTCAGTAAAGCAGTCAAAAAAAAAAATCAAAGACCCCAACCAACCTATGCATTTTCTTTTTCCTCCCTCCCATCTGGCAGAAGATACTGGCATTGGTTTATTATTGTCACATGTAAAGAGATACAATGAAAAGCTCGTCTTATATACTGTTCATACAGATCCAATCATTGCATGGTGCACTGAGATAGAAACTGTTCATATGCAAGATGAGCTTTTCACTGTACTTTGGTACACCTGACAATAGCAGATGAATTCAAATTCACCTAGCTAGAATTCAAAGAAATGATGTACCCTTACACATTACTCCTAGTACTGTAAACTACTGGTGGATCAATGAACATTTCCAAAGAAGTGAGTTATAAATTAATAGGCAGATCTTTTTGTTCACAAACCATATGCACAATGAATCAGAATCAGTTGTAATATCACTGGCATATGTTGAAAATTCGTTGTTATATGGATTTTGTGATATAACAAACAGCATTTCATTACACCGGTTACTTGGTAAAATCCAAAATTACCTGAAATTGCCCAACAATGTTTAAGTTCTTACCATCAATACTCCTGTGACAGTTCTCCGTTTTAACTGCTTGGTTAATTAAGACTAAGGCCAGATGCTGTGCCTCTCACCAAAACCACATCTAGCTTAGAGACTGGCTAGATGAATTGTAAATCAAACTAGCATCTACTTATATCTAAACCAATACTAAAGTATATTGTAAATATACACAGCAATTGAGCCTTCAATGCCTTCTTGGAAAGTGAATTCCAAAGATTCACAACTCTTGTTGAAAACTTTCCTTTTCAATGGTGTTCTGAATCACCAATCCATTATCTTGAATGTGACCCCTGGATCCAGACTTCTTAGTCATAGGAAGCGTTAGTGCCATATCTAATTGCCAATGAATTTTGTAATTAAAAGATCAACTGTCATTCTTCCAGACTCAAGAATAGTTGTGTTATCCGCATCACTTCACTTTATATTACAACCTGCCAGACCAGAAATCAACCTGCTCTCTCTTCATTCTATCCTCTCATTACCACTACTGAGTAGGGAAGCCACATCCCTATTCACTATTCCAGATAGTCATGGAGTCACAGACCACTGAAACAGGTCCTTCCCCTCACCATTTCTAAGCCAACCAACAAGTTCCTATCTACATTAATATCAATTTCCAGAATTTTGTTTGTAATCTTGTTATTCAAGTGGTCTTCTAGGTGCTACTTTAATGCTTTTATAGAATTCTAGGGAAACACACAGAACAGACTCTCTGATCTACTGAATCTGAAGTTCAAAAGTTCTAAGTAAATTTATTATCAAAGTACATAAGTGTCACTATATACAACCATGATATTCAATTTCTTGCAAGCATTCACAGTACACTAGTAAAACTATATTTTTTAAAAAATCAATGAAAGACCTCCCCCAATAGGACAGACAACAATCAATGTGCAAAGGACAAATGTGCAAATTTGAAATGAGAAAACCAAAATAATAATAATAAATAAGAAAATGAGCTGTACAGTCCTTGGAAATGACCCCGTAGAAACAATTCAGTGATGGAGGTGGGGGTGGGGGGAAGTGAAGTTATTTTCTCCACTTCAAGAGCCTGATGCTTGAATTGCAATAAATATTCCTGAACCTGGTGGTGTGGGTCCTGACACTCCTGTACCGTCTTCCTGATGGCAGCAGTGAAATAAGGAGCATTACCTGGATGGTGACAGTTGTTGATGATGCTGCTTTCCTATGACAGCACTGTGTGTAAATGTACACAATTGTTTTTGCCCATGATGAACTAGGCTGTATCCATGACTTTTCGTCGGTTTTTCCATTCAAGGGCATTGGTATTTCTATATCAGGCCGTGATGCAACCAGTTAATATAGTATCCACCACATATCCATAGAATCTTATCAAAGTTTTAGATGTTTACTATCTTCCGAGAAAGTAGGCGCTGAGCAGAACTTCTCAGACAGGAGTTGATGTTTCATCACTAACTTCTTAAAAACACTTCACAGTAGATGCCTGAGCTACTGGATGATAGCATTGAGGCAGGTCTCAAATGGGTTTAGGCCACACCCCGACTTGTCAACCAACTACATACACTAATCCTACAATAATCCCATTTTTCTAAAATTCTCCTCATACTCAGAGATTACACCACTCTCCTACACAGATGCAATTTTTAGTTGCTAACTAACCACCAATCGTCACATCTTTGGAACATGGGAAGAAACAAAGGCACCCAAAGGAAACCAATGTAGTCACACATAAAATGTGCAAACTCTACAGAAACACCACCCAAAGTCAGGATAGAACCTGAGCGCCGTATCACTATGACATACTGTGAGAGCCTGCCTTGACCACCCACTCTAGCAGTGCCTTCCAGGTGAAAAAATCTTCCTCTAGTCCCCTCTACTTGCCCTTTTTCTTAAAGCTATACCCTCTAGTTTTGGACACCTTAGCGCCACAAGGAAAAACTCCTATCTAATCTATCTGTGCCCATCAGTTGGGCCTTGCTCAGCCACATCCACTCCAAACAAAACAGTCCCAGCCTTACCAATCTCTCCTCACTGATGAAGTGCTTCATCTCAGGCAGCAATATGTTGATCTCTTTGACACTGCCTCCAGTGCAAGTCATGCCACAATCTGCCCAGTCTTACAAACCAGCTAATGAAGCCTCCATGCCTTCTTCACCATATTATCAATCTGTGTTGCCACTTTCAAGAAAATTTGGACTCTTACACCTAGACAGACTAAGGTCCTGCCTTTCATTGTCTATGTCCTACCTCAATTAGTCCTTACCCACCTACCAACTCATCGATAACCTTTAGCCTAAAACTACCCAATCACTGTCAACAGCAGCAAATTGTGTGAACTTACTAAGTGTACCTGCTACATTCACATCCAAATAGCTTGCCTCACCAGGGATCAACACAATTCGACCAAGACGTCTTCTTCTTCGGTTGTCCATTGGAATCGGATGACAATGTCCACTCCTTTAATGGTGAGACCTTTGATGACTGTACAGTCCTACCCTGGACCCACAAACTCTACTGCAGTTGGGACAGGTATATGTGGTAGTGGTGGTGGTAGGGATGGCAACCATGGCTGCACTTCTCCTGGCTCTCTTCTGCTACCAAGATGACACCGTGGCGACCCACTTTCTGCGCAGGCGAACCGGCTCACAAATAGCCAGTGTGCAGAGAGAGACTTTAGTAATGCACCTCTGACCCCATTTCCACCCGGAGAGGGTGGGCGCTAGGGATTAAATGCCAGCGCCGAGAAGTTTGAATAAACTAGTCTCGAAACGACTGCGTGTCGTCTCTAGCTCTGTATATAGTACATTGCTACATTGGTGACCCCGACGGTCCAAACTGGATTTGGACCAAAGATGACCGACTCGTCATCTGTTCATGCAGTTTTACTAAAACTGCCGACTTTCTAGACGCTGTGACCATGTGTGTGGATTAGCCAAGCAGAAGCCCAGTTCCAGATTCGGCAGATATCCTGATACCACGTGGTGTGCGCCCTTGACCAGGAAACGGCCACCCAGGTTGCGGATTTCATACAGTCGCTCCCGGAAGAAGGCATTCAAAGCGCTGCTCATTGGGAAATTTGGCCTCTCACGGCGTGAGCGGGGTGCCCGCCTGCTTCACCTGGATGGTTTGGGAGACAGGCTGCCGTCAACATTGATGAACGAGGTGCTGGCCCTGGCTGATGGACACAAGCCCCGCCTCATGTTTGAGCAGGCATTCCTAGAGCAGTTGCCCACGGACATACATCTGCTGCTGGCCGACGCAGATTTCAGCGACCCCCGGAAGGTGGCGGCCCAGGCAGACGTGCTGTGGAAAGCCAAGAGGGCGAGCGTGGCGACCATCGGTCAGATTACCAGGCCACGCGTCCAACAGCAGACCAGACCGGGCCCAGCAGGGGGCGCACACAACACAGAGGCAGGAGTGAGGAGAACAGTGAACAGTGGTGTTTCTACCACCAGCGGTGGGGCACAGAAGCCCGCCATTGTCGCCCACCCTGCAAGGGCCAGGGCCAGCAGCCGCTAATAACTATGGCGGCTGGCCACCAGGACAGCCTCTTGTACGTCTGGGACAAACAGTCGGGACGCTGCTTCTTAGTCGACACCGGAGCGGAAATCAGCGTCCTGCCCCCAACGGGGTACGACACCCGCAACAGGAAGCCAGGACCCACCCTGAGGGCTGCAAACGGCAGCACGATACGGACCTATGGCACCCGCACAGTGCAGCTGCAGTTCGGTGCCAGCCGGTTCACGTGGAACTTCACACAGGCCGCCGTGGCTCAACCACTCCTGGGGGCGGACTTCTTGCGAGCTCACAGCCTGCTGATCGACTTGCAAGGGAAAAGACTGGTACATGCCAAGACTTTCCAGACGTTCTCCCTGGGTCCTGGGTGAAGTCAAGTTGCCAGCCCCACACCTGGACTCCATCACGCTGTCGGACAACGAATTCACCAGAATCCTGGCGGACTTTCCATCAATTCTGGCACCGCAGTTCACGGCAGCCATGCCCAGATACGGGGTACAGCACCACATTCCGACCTAGGAACCACCCCTCCACGCCTGCACATGAAGACTCCCCCTGGAAAAGCTCCACCTGGCGAAGGAGGAGTTCAAGAGGATGGAGGAATTGGGGATCGTATAGAGTTCCGACAGCTCATGGGCCTCCCCCCTGCACATGGTGCCCAAAGCAGCCCGGGGGTTGGAGACCATTCGACGACTACCGCAGATTGAGCGAGGCTACAACTCCAGACCGCTACCCCGTGCCGCACATACACGACTTTGCAGCAAACCTGCATGAGGCAAGAATATTTTCCAAAGTAGACCTTGTCCAGGGATACCATCAAATCCCGGTGCACCCTGAAGACATCTCCAAAACAGCACTAATCACCCCGTTCGGCCTGTTCGAGTTCCTCCGAATGCCGTTCGGCCTGAAGAATGCCGCAGACATTTCAGCGGCCAATGGATGTGGTGGGACGCGACCTGGACTTTGCGTTCATCTATTTGGACGACATCCTTATAGCCAGCAGTAGTCACCAGGAGCATCTGTCCCACCTCCGCCAGCTCTACTCCCGCCTGAGTGATTTCGGCCTCACGATCAACCTAGCCAAATGCCAGTTCGGTCTCGATACCATTGACTTCCTGGGCCACAGGATTACCAAAGACGGGGCAACACCTCTGCCCGCCAAGGTAGATGTGATCCGCCACTTTGCCCGACCCAACACAGTCAAAGGCCTGCAGGAGTTCGTTGGTATGGTGAACTTCTACCACCGTTTCCTCCCCTCAGCTGCCCGTATCATGCACCCTTTGTACACCCTGATGTCGGGTAAAGGCAAGGACATTTCTTGGGATGAGGAGGCCGTCACCGCTTTTGTTAAAGCTAAGGAAGCCTTGGCAGATGCCGCAATGCTGGTGCACCCCAGAACGGACGTTCCAACCTCCCTCACGGTGGACGCATCCGACACAGCAGTCAGTGGGGTGCTGGAGCAGCTCATTGAGGGGCGCTGGCAACCCCTGGCGTTCTTCAGCAAGCACCTACGACCATCCGAACTCAAGAACAGTGCTTTCGACCGGGAGCTGTTGGCACTGTATCTGGCAATCCGGCATTTCAGGTACTTCTTAGAAGGCAGGCCGTTCACTGCGTTCACGGATCACAAACTGTTGACCTTTGGGTTCATGAAGGTATCCGATCCCTGGTCGGTTCACCAGCAGCAACATCTGTCCTACATCTCCGAGTACACAACAGACATCCAGCATGTCTCAGGAAAGGGCAACGTCGTGACGGACGCACTCTCCAGACCAGCTGTCCGGGCCCTGTCCCTGGGGGTGGACTATACAGCACTGGTGGAGGCACAGCAGGCAGACGACGAGATGCCCAGCTACAGGACCGCAGTCTCGGGTTTGCAACTGCAGGACTTTCTCGTAGGCCCAGGTGAGAGGACCCTCCTGTGCGACGTGGCTCCCGGCCAACCTCGCTCCATCGTCACAGCAGCCTGGAGGCGGCAAGTTTTCGACTCCATACACAGTTTTTCACACCCATCTATCAGGACAACCGTCTCCAGCAAGTTCGCGTGGCACGGACTTCGCAAGCAGGTCAGTGAATGGGCCAGAATGTGCACACAGTGCCAAACAGCCAAGGTGCAGCAGCACACTGAAGCCCCGCTGCAGCAGTTCGAATGCACCCACCGGAGGTTCGACCACATTCATGTGGATATCATGAGCCCCCTACCAGTGTCCCGAGGAGCGCAGTACCTCTTAACTATGGTAGACCGGTTCATGAGGTGGCCAGAGGCGGTCCTGCTCACCGACACATCGGCTGATTCCTGTGCCCGAACATTGATTGCAACCTGGGTAGCACGTTTTGGGGTACCGGCCCACATTACCTCCGACAGAGGCGCCCAGTTCACTTCCAGCCTGTTGGGAATGCAGCTACACCACACTACTGCCTACCATCCACAGTCGAACGGACTGGTGTAATGCTTCCACTGTTACTTGAAGCTGGCTCTCATGGCCCGCCTGAGAGGACCTAACTGGGTGGACGAGCTTCCTTGGGTCCTGCTTGGAATTCACACAGCGCCCAAAGAGGATCTGCACGCCTCGTCAGCCAAGTTGGTGTACAGTGCACCCCTGGCCATCCCAGGAGAGTTCATAACAGCCCCAAGGGTGCAAGAGGAAGAACCCGCAGCAGTCCTGGACAGACTACGCGAATGGCTCGGCAACCTGGCCCCCGTGCCGACTTCACAGCACGGACGGACCCTGACCCACGTACCCAAAGACCTGCAGGACTGCAAGTTTGTGTTTGTACAAAGGGGCGGACACCGGCCACTGCTTCAGCGGCCGTAGGAGGGGCCGTTCAAGGTGATCAACAACAATGAGTACACGTATGTTCTGGACATTGGGGGGAAAAAGGAGGTTTTCACGGTGGACCGACTCAAACCGGCCCATGTGGACTTGGCGCAGCTGGTTGAGGTTCAGGCACCGCGGCGCAAAGGCAGACCTCCCAAACAGAGGCTGATCCAGACTGTGGACACTGGGGGGGGGTATATTGCCGCTTCTGGGGGCTGGGGGGGGGGGGGGGAGGGCTTATGTGACAACCCACTTTCTGCGCAGGCGAACCGGCTCACAAATAGCCAGTGCACAGGGAGAGACTTTGGTAATGCACCTCTGACGTCATTTCCGCCCGGAGAGGGCAGGTGCTAGGGATTAAATGCCAGTGGCGCAAAGTTTGAATAAACTAGTCTCGAAACGACTGCGTGTCGTCTCTAGCTCTATATGTAGTACATCACTACAACACCACATTTAAAATCATTTTGCTATAGCCTTTGCCACTCCCTGATGACCAATTCTATTTCATGCACTTTCATCCACTGAAGGACTGCCCGACTTTTCAACCTGTATTTAAAAATACTCTCCGACCCTATTTTTTTTAATCAAAGCAAATTAACAGCGATTGTAATCTACTTGCCATGACTCTGACCAGTTACCCTATGTTCTCCTGAAATCTCTGCATTCTGCTCACAACTCACACTGCCACTTAGTTCTATATTAAGCCATTGTCCTATCTCCACAAATATTATGTCACTTCTTCATGTACACACTTTGAAATATTTTCCAATATTAAAAGTTCTATGCAAAACTTCTGATATCAAAATTTCACACCATCACTGAGGAACAAAAACAAACTAATTAGAATCAGAATATTATCACTGACATATGGCATGAAATTTGTTGTTCTGGAGCAGCAGTATAGTGCAATACATAAAATATACTACAAATAATTGATGAACGATGACAGATGAACCAAAAGGAACATTTAGCATTACTGTTTTGTCATGACACAGTAATCAAGACATGGAAAAGGGTGCTGAAAAGAGCATGGGCAAAAAATCAACTGTATTTTTAAACAGTTGTAAGGATCGAGATCAAATATGAAGTTATCAGAACCTTCTATGATGTGGTACTATTAACTTTAAAGATGACAACAATGCCAATGATGTGGTACCAGTTTCCACAAATGAATCTACTACTGCACACAGATCTTTGACCAAGACTTCATAGTATTCTGATGACTAGGAATCGTAGTAGATGATCATTGCATTGAGAACAAACTTACAATTCAGAGAAAAGATGAGAAACTGCTACTCCCTCAGCAGTCTGACAAAAATCAAATTACAGAATGAATTTTTATGGGGTGGTGACTCTAGTATTGTAACAGAGTCCATACTAACATCAATAAATTTGGCACACAAGGATTAACAAGCAAATTTCAGCTACCACTCTGCAATACTGATCAATATAAAACCAAAGATCTCCTGTATAAAAGACTTTACAGTACATGGGTTGGATGCTCAGTGTGCTCCTCTCTATACCTGTAACGACAGTGCAAACTGATCTTCAAGTGTACTCGTAACATCACTGTAAGAGGCCAGATCAACAACCATGATCAGAGTGCAGGAAAGAAATTGTGAACCTTGTGTCTCAGAGTTTAGCAAGGCCTTTGACAAATTCCTGCATGAGAGGTTGGTCAAGCTTGTTTGGTATTCAAGGATGAGGCAAATTAGATTTGACATTGGCTTAATGGAGAAGCCAGAGTGGTGGTAGATGACTGCCTCTCTGACTGGAGGCCTGTGACTAGTGACATGCCATGCCACGGAGATCAGTGCTGGGTCTGTTGTTATATATCATCTACATCAATGATTTGGATGGTAGTGTGGCAAACTGAATCAGTAAATCTGCAGATGACATCAAGATTGCAGGTGTAGTTGAGAGTGAGGAAGACAATCAAAACGCAACAAGATCTGGACCGGTTGGAAAAATGGGCTATAAAATGGCAGATGGAATTTAATGCAGACAAGTGCGAGGTATTGTACTTTGGGAGGACAAACCATGGTAATATTTGCACAGAGAACAGCAGGGCATTAAGGAGTGTGGTAGAACAGAGGGATCTGGGAATACGGATCAACAATTCCTTGAAAGTGGCTTCACAGGTAAATAGGGTCCAGTTTTTGGCACATCAGCCTTCAGAACATCTAACGGCTGCACTCAATGCTATGTTAGAAGATGTTGGTTAAGCCCAATTAGGAGTATTGTATGTAGTTCTGGTCACATAACTCCAGGAAATATGTCCATAAGATTGAAAAGAGGACAGAGAAAATTTACAAGGATGCTGCCAGAAATTGAGCAGTTACAATACTGTGCAAAAGTCTAGGTACCCTAGAATTTTTATATAAATTGTTTTCAAATTTTTTGCCTTCTGCATTAATGTGCCAGTAGAAAAGTGCAAAATTTAGTTTTCCAAACATCCATTTTCCAAAAAATTAAATGTCAGAGAAGGAAGTAACATTAACTACTTTTCAAATAAAAACAAATACTTTGTAGGTACACAGCCCAGTGCATGATTAAACAAACAGGTGCTAATAATCAATAGCATAATGAGTTGAATGAACTAAACTGATTAACTGAAACAGAAATGAGTGTAGAAGTAGTCAAACTGGGCTAAGGGCAACAAAGTTAAAAGGTGAGTGTGTGGCAGATGCATTCATTTAACCTTCAAATCATCAATTCTTGCACCAAGGCAAGAATAAGCATAGCAACAAGACACAAGGTATTCATCCTGCATCAGCAAGGTCTCTCCCAAGCAGAAATTTCGCAGTAGACAGGAGTTAACTCCTGTCCGAGCTTTTCTGAAGAAGCAGAAGGAAACGGCAAGGTTGAAGACCAGAAAAGCAGTGGTCAGCTATGGAAACTGAGTGTAGCAAACAAGAGATGAGTTAAACTGACATCCCTTCTAAATCAAAAGAGGTCCAGCACTACTATCAGCTCTGAACTCACAGAAACCACTGGAACCCAAGAACACCCTTATACAATCTGAAGAAGTCTCGTTAGAAGTGGCCTTTATAGAAGAGTTGCTTTCAAACATTTGCTTTATGACAGCTCACTTTTACAAAAGACCTACATTAGTACTTGTTTTCGCTAACCAAAGAGGATTTTCGCTTTTACGAGAAAAAGACACTCGCTTTATACATGTATAGTCGGTCCTCCTTATCCGTGGGGGATTGATTCCGAGAACCCCCCTCCCGCGGATACCAAAACACGCAGATGCTCAAGTCCCTTATTTCACCTGTCGCAATGCAGTGGTCTTTAGGACCCAGCGGAACCCCGGACTTTAACATGCTCAGTGCAATGGACATTAGGACCTGGCAGTGTAGCTCTGAATCCGCAGTGTTTCTGTTCACGAAAAGAATCATGATCACGATTGAAAATAAGGTGGAAGTAATAAAGCAATCAGAAAGAGGTGAAACGTCATTGGAAAAGCTTTAGGCTACAGTCCGACTTCAAGACTGACTCAGGAATGGAACTCATTCATAACCCGGGGACTGCCTGTACTTTTAAGTTATTTCTAGATTATTTATAATAGCTTATACAATGTAAAAGCTATGTAAATAGTTGTTATACTGTATTGTTTATGGAATAATGACAAGAAAAAAATCGTCTGTACATGCTCAAATAACAAGTGCTGGGGAGAGAACTTCTGGGTTTTCCTGATCTACGGTTGGTTGAATCCGCACATGCGGAATCCGTGGATAAGGAGGGCCAACTGTATTTACCCTGAGAAAGACTACCATGGCCGTGAAGCCTTGAGTGGGCAGTTGTGCGCACATGCGTGTATGTGCGCTTGCGTGTATCTGCCAATTTTTTTTCTCCACATTGATTTTGGCTTGCTGTCTTCCCCATTTTGTTAAGTGAAACTACACCGTACATACAATATTTCTATTTTATATAGGCTGTATATTTATCATATAATTCCTCCTTTTACTATATGTTCGTGTTATTTTAGGTTTTATGTGTTATTTGGATTAATTTGGTGGGTTATTTTTTGGGTCTGGGAATGCTCAAATATTTTTCCCATATAAATTAATGATAATTGCTTCTTTGCTTTACGACATTTTGGATTACAAACGGTTTCATAGAAATGCTCCACCTTCGGATAGCGGGCGAAACCTGTACATGGATGGGAGGAGTATGGAGAGCTATCATTCAGGTGTAGGTCAATGGAACCAAGCAGAATACGTAGTTCAGCACAGACTAGAAGGGCTAAAGAGCCTGTATCTGTGCTGTAGTGCTCTATAACTATAATATCAGCAATACATTAAACTTCAACTTCCTTAGGAGTTTGCGGAAATTCGGCATAACATTTAAAACTTTGACAAACTTCTACAGATGAGTAGTGGAGAGTACACTGATTGGTTGCATCACAGCCTGGTATGGAAACACCAATGCCCCTGAATGGAAAATCCTACAAAAAGAAGTGGATACAGCCCAGTCATCTACACCATTGAGGTCATCTACACGAAACGCTGTTGCAGAAAAGCAGCATCTTCAGGCCCCTCACCACCCAGCTCTCCTCTTGCTGTTGCCATCAGGAAGGTGGTGCAGGAGCCTCAGGACTCGAACCACAAGGTTCAGGAACAGTTATTATCCGTCAGCCATCAGGCTCTTGAACCAAAGGGAATAACTTCACGCCCTATCATTGCAATGTTCCCACAACCTATAGACTCACTTTCAAGGACTCATCTCACGTTCTTGATATTTATTGCTTATGTATTATTATGATTTCTTTCTGTATTTGCACACTGGCTGAACGCCTAAGTTGTTGCAGTTTTTCATTAATTCAGTTATGGTTATTATTCTGTGGATTTATTGAGTATGCCCACAAGGAAATGAATCTCAGGGATGAGACACATACCTTGATAATAAATTAACTTTGAAGCTGGTTGACAGTCTGAGAAAGCGTAGCAGCAGGGGTAAGAGAAAAAGGTGATGACAATTTTCTCAAACTTCCAGGCTTCTTTATTGAAATTAACCTAATGAGCTGCATCTCAGCCTGGTATGGTAACTGCTCTGCTCAGGACAAACAAAACTTGAAAAGTGCTAAACACTACCCAGTTCATCACAGGCTCATCCCTTCCTTCCATCTAGCCCATCTTCATACTGCATTTTGTCAGGAAGGCTAATAATATTGTCAAAGATGTTTGGCGGGGGGTGGAGTTTCAAGATGGCGACGTAAGCATCTGCCTTTTAGGCGCTCTTTATTTTTTCAACTATAATCACCCTTTAATTAGATCTTTTCGAACTTAATCATATGAGTTGCTACCTTTGATTGACCTTTTTTTCCTAAAATAATATTTGATCTAATCTTGTCAAACCTAAAATGGCTACAAGTAAGAAATCGGCTAAGGATCCTGTATCCATCGACGCAATTTCTGGTCTTTTGGACACTAAACTGGATGCTAAACTGGCGGGTCCGGAAGGCAGACTAGAAGGTAAATTGGACAGTAAACTGTTAAATTTGGAAAGGAGGATTACTACGAAAATATCCGATCTTGAAGGAGTTGTTAAATCGCTTGAAACTAAGTTTCAGTCGCAGGCGTTAGAGGTTCAGCAGCTTGGAAATAAGATCACGACTCTTGAACAATCAATTTGTGAAAAAGCACGTACAATTGAAGTGTTAGAGAAGAAGATAGAGTCGACTGCTAAAACTTTAGATCAGTATAAGTTTAAAATTACTGATCTTGAAAATCGTTCTCGCAGACAGAATTTGCGCATCATCGGAATTCCTGAAAAAGTTGAGTCCGGTGATTTAACTGAATTTTTCTCTAAATTACTGTGGGAAATTTTCGGTGGTGAAGGTTTGAAAAATGAACCTGTTATCGACCGCGCTCATAGAGTTGCGAGGTTTTCGTCTGTGCCTGATAAACCACGAGCGGTGATTGTTCGCCTTCATTATCCTCGTGAGAAAGAGCTTCTAATTCGGTTAGCTCGTAAAAAAGGTATGATCTCCTACAAAAACTACTCATTTCGAATTGTTGAGGATTATTCGTATGAAGTAATGAAAGCCAGGATCGCTTTTAAACCAGTGATGGCAGAGATTCATTCGATTGGATTTAAACAAGCTTTAATGTATCCAGCGAAGCTTAGAATTGTGCTGCCCGACAACAGTCTACACTTTTTTAACACTCCTGAAGAAGCGAAGAAATTTGTTGAAGAATATCGATCCTCTAGTGCAACTTGAACTATGAGTTACATTGAAGATTTTTTTTTTGGAGAGAGGATGCCATTTCATTTTAAGTTTTAACCCTGGAAGTTGGGTTATAACTTTTTATTTTGGACTATAGGTCTGGGTTTTTTTTTACTACTATTATTATTGCTTATAGATGCTGTTTTAATTTTTATAATATCCTTTTTTATACACGTTTGTATTTTGTAATAATGAATTATTTTTTCAAAATGTCGTTTCTTCTTCCCATAAGTCTTTACTTTTTATAAGCGTTTATTTGCTTGCCTGTATTTAGAAATGGAACAAAGGTTTTGAATTCTTTTTTTTTAGTCTTTTTTTTTTATATATGTTATAGTGTCTATTAAATCTTTTTTTTTTAAAAAAAAAATTCTATTTTGATAACTTTTTTGATTGCTGAATTTATATTCATATTTTGTAATATGGCTTTCTCAAAATGTCATTTCTTCTTCCCATAAGTCTTGGCTTGTGAAACGTCATCTTTGTATCTGAATATGGAATTTCTTTTTTAAAGGTGTATTACATTTTTAAACTTTAATGTTCATTTTTTTTTATTAATGATTTTTCTGGTTTTACTATTTTAGTTTTTTTCTTGACTTGACTGATGTGTGTGTGTATGTGTATGTATGTATATATATGTAGGTATATATATATATATATATATTTTTTTTTTTGCAACTCTATATTTTAATTAGGGTGTTATATAGTTTTTTCTTAAAAAAATTTTCTTATGGAGCTGCCATCTTGAAATGGGGGTAATATTAGTATTAGTTTATGCGCCTGCCGCTTGGCTTTCTTTCAAAGGGTGGGGGGAGGGGGGAGGGATCTTTTTTCACGCTTTTGCTTTTTATTTTTTTGCTTTTAGTTTATGGGCTGACTTTAAATTGTTAATATTGTTGAGGTGTCAGGATCTCCGGTTGCTCCTGAATCAATTTTCCTTCTTCCTAAATTGTGGGTTATGTGTCTTTTTAACCTTTTATGATACACACAATTAATATTGGTATGATGGATAAATCTATTAACTTTATCTCGTGGAATACTAATGGTTTAAATCATCCGATTAAACGTAAAAAAATATTTAAAGTATTCCATAGATTGAACGCTAATATTATTTTTGCACAGGAGACCCATATTAGGAGGGAGGATAATCAACGTTTTTTTAGGTTCTGGAAAGGTCAACAATTTCACTCAAATTGTACCGCTAAAATTAGGGGTGTGTCTATTTTTATAGACGCCTGAATTTCGTTTACACATTATGAAATTATTTCGGATCCACAGGGTAGATTTTTGTTGATAACTGGTTCACTTTTTAATCGGAAAGTTGTTTTAGTTAATATTTATGCTCCAAACTTTGATTGTCCTGAATTTTTTAAACGTTTATTTACTTCTCTTCCTAACTTGAATGAATATATGTTGATTATGGGTGGAGACTTTAATTGTTGTTTGAATCCTTCGATGGATAGATCTAAACCTATTCGAACTCTTCCGAATAGATCAGCTTTACTTATTAATTCTTTTATGGTTGATTCTGGAATTACTGAAATATGGCGGTTTTTGAACCCTAAAGATAAAGAATTTTCATTTTTTTCACATGTTTATCATAGTTATTCTAGAATTGATTATTTCCTTATTGATCATCGTTTATTAACAGATGTTATTGATTGTAAATACGATTCTATTGCTATTTCGGATCATGCGCCTTTGAAGTTATCTATCAAGATTCCGGACTCTTCTATCAATACTAGATCTTGGAGACTTAATGCTACTTTGCTTCAAGACCCAGAATTTATTACCTTCATAAAACAACAAATTGACTTATTTTTTTCAACAAACTATAATGAAGAGATTGATAAAGGAATACTTTGGGACTCTTTCAAGGCTTTTATTCGTGGACAAATTATTTCATATTCTGCTGGTAAAAGAAAACAAAGATATTCAGATATAGCTTTATTGGTGGATAAAATTAAAGAAATTGATAAGATTTATTCCGTTACTCCTACCAAAGAACTTTATAAGAAGAGAGTTGAGCTTCAAATGGAACATAGTTTATTATTATCTTCTTCAATTGAGAATCAATTAATTAAGACTAGGGCTCAATTTTATATTCATAGTGATCGAACTGGTAAATTGTTAGCTAATCAATTAAAAGCTATTTCGACTAAGCGACAAATTATTAAAATTCGTAAACAAGACGGTAATTTAACTACTGATTATAAAGAAATCAATAACACTTTTCAAGATTTTTATAAATCTTTATATCAATCAGAATTTGACGGTGACCGGTTTACGATGGATAATTTTTTTAATAACTTGAATATTCCTAAACTGATAGATGAAGATTGTAGCTTGCTTGATGCTCCTATTTCTATGGATGAAATAAGAGAGGCTATCTCATCAATGAATTCAGGGAAAGCTCCTGGCCCCGATGGTTTTATTGTAGAATTTTTTAAAACTTTTTCTTTATTGCTTTCTCCTTGGCTATGTGAAATCTTTAATGATGCGTTTGTTAAGAAGAGACTACCTCAATCGTTTTATGAAGCTACTATCTCTCTAATTCTTAAAAAAGATAAAGATCCTACTTTATGTGCATCTTATCGCCCTATATCATTATTAAATGTAGACTCTAAGATTCTTACAAAAATTTTAGCCATTAGATTAGAAAAGGCATTACCACAGATTATTTCAGAAGATCAAACTGGTTTTATTAGGAATCGGTATTCCTTTTTTAATATTAGAAAATTGATTAACATAATTTATACTTCATCACCTACAACCCCAGAATGTGTTATCTCATTAGATGCTGAAAAAGCCTTTGATAGAGTTGAATGGACATATTTATTTAATGCATTGAGAAACTTTAATTTTAGTCCTAATTTTATATCATGGATTAAATTAATATATTATAAACCTGTTGCTTCTGTTCTTACAAATAATTATAGATCTTCTTTTTTTCAATTATCTCGTGGTACGAGACAAGGTTGTCCTTTAAGTCCTTTATTATTTAATATTGCATTAGAACCTTTAGCTATTGCTATTCGTGAGTCTCTTAATATTTTTGGTATTACCCGTAATGAGAAGTTATATAAATTATCGCTTTATGCTGATGATTTGTTGTTATATATTTCTAACCCTAGTAGGTCTATTCCTGCTATTTTATCCTTGTTGGCTCAATTTGGTAGCTTTTCTGGTTATAAGCTAAACTTAGATAAGAGTGAGTTATTCCCTTTAAACGCGCAAACCTTATTGAGTGATAGGATGCCATTTAAAGTTGTTACTGATAACTTTATCTATTTAGGTATAAAAATCACCAAGAAATATAAAGATTTATTTGGACTGAATTTTTTACCTATGCTTCATCAAATTCAACAACTTACTACAAGATGGTCTCCCTTATTTTTATCATTAGTTGGTCGGATTAATGCTATTAAAATGATGATTTTACCGAAATTTTTATATTTATTCCAAGCTTTACCAATTTTTATTCCTAAATCTTTTTTTGATAATATTGATTCAAAAATTTCTTCATTTGTGTGGCAAAATAAAAATCCTAGGTTAAGCAAACGGCAATTACAAAAGTCTAAAAAAGATGGTGGTCTAGCTTTACCTAACTTTAGATTTTATTATTGGGCGAATAATATTCGTAACCTAATGTACTGGAAACTAGATTTGGATTCACCTGTGTGCCCACAGTGGGTAAATTTGGAATGTAGTGAGGTTAAGGGATATTCTATATTTTCCGTTCTTGGTTCTTTTCTTCCTATTGATTTAGCCAAATTCAATAAACAGATATCTAACCCTGTTGTTAAACATACACTACGAATTTGGTTTCAATTTCGCAAATTCTTTAATCTGAAAAACTTTGCTCTGGACAGCCCTATTTTATGTAATTTTTTTTTCAAACCTTCATTGACAGATCAAGCTTTTAGTATATGGAAAAGGAAAGGTATAAAATGTTTTCGTGATCTTTTTTTTGAAGGTATTTTGATGTCTTTTGATCAACTATCCAACAAATTTGAATTACCTAAATCTAATTTTTTTAGATACTTACAAATTAGAAATTTCTTACATAAAATTCTTCCATCTTTTCCTAATTCAACTCCATCGGATTTTTCAGATTTGATTTTTACTTTTAATCCTTGTCAGAAGGGATTAGTAGCTTTTATTTATAACATGATTATGAAGATACAGCCAGAAATATCGGATAGAATTAGACAAGAATGGGAAAAAGAACTTCGATGTAATATATCAACAGATAAATGGGAAAAAATTTTACAAATGGTTAATTCCTCTTCTATTTGTGCTAAACATGCTTTAATACAATTTAAAATTGTACATAGAACTTATATGTCTAAAGATAAGCTTGCCCGATTTTACTCGCATATTAATCCTCAATGTGACAGATGTCACTTAGAAGTGGCTTCATTGACTCACATGTTTTGGACATGTCCCACTTTACATAACTATTGGAAGGACATTTTTGATGTCATTTCCTCAGTATGGAATATCGATTTACAACCCCATTTTATTACTGCAATTTTCGGTATACCAAATGAAGATGGCAATCAGCTTTCCCCTTCAATCAGACGAATGATTGCCTTTGTAACATTAATTGCCAGAAGGTCTATATTACAAAACTGGAAAGAAGTAAATCCTCCTACTACATTTCAGTGGTTCTCCCAAACCACTTCTTATTTGAGTTTGGAAAAAATCAGAAGCACTATCTTTGATTCTTCAATTAAATTTGAAGAAACCTGGGGACCATTTATTCGACACTTTCATATGAATTAATTTGGCCTATTTCAGATCCTTTTCTCTACTTATCCTTGTTCAGGTATGGAGTTCCGGAGTTCTTTTCTTGACACCTTTATATATTTATAAAGTGCTATTATTGCCCATGTTAGTTTAGTTTAGTATTTTTTTTTCAATATATATTTTTTCTCATATATAATTTCAATTTTTTTTTTCTTTTTTCGATGATTATTTTTGTTTTTTTTTCATATATATTTATATAGACTTGATTGATTTATGTACCTTTTGTCAATTGATGTTTAATAGGATATTATTATCCTATTACTAATGTAATTTCAAGTTTATTGAATTTGTAATCTGTTCATTATTATGTGTTGTTTTTTTTTAATATGTGAAATTTAATAAAAAGATTGAAAAAGAAAGAAAGAAGATGTTTGGCACCCCACCCATTCCACTTTCTCTCTTCTACCTTTGAGTAGAAGATGCAGGAGTTCGAAAGCCCAGACAACCAGATTCAAGTACAGTTCTTCCCAACTGCTATCAGACTTAAAAAACAATCACCTCTTTCACATACCCTTCTCAGTGGTGCAGCCATGTTTTCAGACCCTTAATTCTATTTCTTGTCATTGTTATTTTAGCAACTTTTTTTCACTACTTCGGTTTGCTCCCTAAACTTTGCACCAATCTATTGTCTTGCATTAGCTATACTTATCATTATATTTATTAACAAATATACTGGTAATTCTGTAAATTTCACATGAGCAAGGAATTTCATTTTACCCTGGTGTTCATCTCACTAATCTGAATCTGCTGGCAGAGATAGCACTTATAGCCATAATGTGGCAGAAGCCTGGTGCAGCTTAAATTTAAAATTTTACAATTTTAACTGACTAAACACATTTCAATTCAAGAATTCCAGGGATGAATACACAGAAAATAAGAAAATCGAAACTACATATGCCTGAGAGACAGTTATCATCTATATTTTTCCTGTCAGTGACCTCATGAATACAATGGTAATTGTATATCATAAAAATGCATTCATAAGTTCTTATCCAGCAAACATTACTGGTCTCTGTTGGTTATAGTCATGCAAACATCAGTTCCCAGATTTGACACCAAGTAAGCTCGATTCACAAAAGCCTCTCCTTTCCCATTGTTTCTCCTCAGAAGCATTCACTAACCCCATGAGAACCCAGGTGTAGAAGGAAAGTTGCAAGGAAAACATTAATAATTTCTGCACAAGTTCTACATACAATAGTTCTGCAATAGACTCATCCAAGAGTCATCCAATTTTTATATTTTGCAGATATACATAATTTCAAATTGTCTTGTATATTCCATCATGCAAATGTGTTGAACTTCTCAATAACTATCCTTTTTTTGGTCAGGAATCTGCCTTTGTCACTCATATTTTGTGCTTTTTTTAAACATACTTTTTGACAGCATAAAGAACATTTTGCAGATTTTCTATTTTCTACAAATGCTCCATTAAATTGCAACTTTTACAATGAATTTACTCCTTAAACACCTACTTCAAAGGTGCCACAGTACTAGATATACATTAAAATAAACAGTTGCAATACCAAGTTATCATTCTTAAATAATCTGTCATTATTAAACATTATTCAAAGTAATGTTTCTTCTTTATAACAGTAAGTGGCAGACTTTCTTTACCGGTACAACTTAAATTTGAATAAATGGACACAAATAACAGCAAAAAAGTGAATGAAATTACCATTGTAGAAGCAAAGATGAATCGTTTTATCCTTTTGGGAAAAAGCCAGAAGGCAAGTATATATTCACAACTAAACATGGCTGCACAGTTGACCTAATTTTAATTTATTACTTTAGCACTATTCTTCTAAAATATCCCAAATCACTTTTGGCTCAGTGTTTTCCCTAAATAGAACAAAAACAATCACACACTGGTGCCAAGAAATGTCAGACTGTTCTATATAAAGTATTATAGTTTCTTTTTTTAGCACATTATATTATTTTCAATCCCCCTTCTATGTTTATTTAAGATAAGTTCTAAGTTGATCCATACCACTTCGGCTGCCAAGCCTTCCCCTTCAGAAAGTCAGGGTCTTGCTTCTTATAATTTAGACAAATGACATTAAATCTTTCGAATAGCTACCATGTACTGTTTTACTCATTCACAGATTTGCCCTCATTACTTTGATAGTCTCACACATATCTAGACATCAGCAGTTGTCTTATATAAAAAACTACATAGAATTTTACTCATTGTGATTTGTATTAAATAACACAGACTTGTTAAAGTACAACACAAGTCCAGCTCTTAATCATCACTAATATAGAGATTTTCATCACCACCACCCACAAGCTGGTTCAAAGATTCTTGCGATATCATGAATAATTCTTTAACGTTAATCCTTTTCCAAAAGAACATCCAAATTTACTGTAATAGGCACCTTACTTTAAACCTATTTATTTAATAAATAGTAAAATTATCAATAGATTACTACTCTGAGAAGATTCATATGCATACAAAGACAAAATCTGCAATTTTACTGTGGAAAACAATACATGCCCAAAAGGAGCAGTCTCAAAGAGATTATGCTTTAGATCCTTTCATCACAACTAGGAACACTTCAGCTAAAAATAAAAATTCCATTACATCAAAATGCCATATGGAAAGAGGTGGACAACAGACGAGATTCTATGAGTGGTGCGAAGAAATAAAATGAGCAATAAAGATTGTGGTCATAATGATGACTTGATTGAATGGTATTCCACAAGAGCAACCCCATAAAGAGGAACCCATGCCAGTGAATACATCTAGTAAATTGGTAATTATCCTAATCTTCATTGCAAAGGGAAAGGATAACAGCATCGATCTATAGACATGATCAAGGAGGGAAAAGGAAGCCAAGAAATATGCCAGATGTAAGGGAGAATGGGAAACTAGTAAAATAGAAATATCATCTGTATTTACATGTGATAAAAGCCTTTAGATCTGGATGAATTTGATAATTTGAAAGCTGCATGCTCTTGTAATATTAAAATATGAAAGCAAAAAATGAAAACAGTAATTTACATCTCAAAAGGAATTGTTTAAAAGTAGATACATATAAAAAACTAAATGTGGCTGTGATGACAAAATTTTTGATTTGCTCTGAATTCTCATTAGATAACACTAAATGCAAGCTAATGTACACCCATTTTGTACATACAGCACAGTATTTTTCTTATCCTTCAGAAGCTCATAAGAAACAAATTTTAATCCTGATTACATATTGTGCTAATTCCATCAAAACAATTTGTACGTGGCCAAGGTAAATTATTCTGCATTTATCTGACAAGTCAAAGAACTACACAATAGCAGAAAAACTGCAAAATGATATCAATCGCAAAGTAACGCCTATTCATAAATTAATACACCAAATTTGAGATTGCTTTTTACAACAATTATGAAATGTATTTGCCTGTTTTCTTTAAATTGGTGTAATTATTGTTCCTTTCAGTTTTATGATATTTAAACTAATGAGTACAGAACTGGTTTAAAATGTCACACATCTGTAAAATAGCTTTTCCATTTGACACCTAAAACAAACGAACTACAAAATAGCACAGCCTTTCCACCTTGCAAGTCAAAATAAATCTCAGTAACACACTTTCAGATTTCATCAAAAATTCTCTAATTAAATAGTTCTGCTTTTAGAATCTATCACCCACATCAAAACAGACCCAATTCATTATACTTTGATTACAGCATTCGAGAATCGATTCAAACTGAAAACTGAATGAGAAAAAAAGAACATTAATCAATTTCAGTAACAAGGAAATTTCAGCACAATTTCAAATACCAGATATCAGCTTGTCCAAATATAAATACTTCACGTGACCCAGAGTTACAGCATACAAACTGAATGTTTCATACCTTCTATTCCCTCTCCCAGGACAAATCTTACATCATTTACTTTGACAGTACCCTGTAATTATATTACTAATAAACTTCCATTACGTTACAAGTTACATATTCCGTTTCCATACAGTTGCCCTATTAGCTAACTAATCTACAGTGGCATGCAAAAGTTTGGGCACCCTGGTCAAAATTTCTGTTAGTGTGAATAGCTAAGTGAGTAAAAGATGACCTGATTTCCAAAAGGCATAAAGTTAAAGATGACACATTTCTTTAATATTTTAAGCAAGATTACTTTTTTTATTTCCATCTTTTACTGTTTCTACTCACTTAACTATTCACAGTAACAGAAATTTTGACTGGGGTGCCCAAACTTTTGTATGCCACTGTGTCTGCTTTCAGCCTCATTTTTACATCTTGCTGGTCTATTACTGTCATCAACATATTTACTAATTACACATTTATCCAAGTTATTTATAAAAATTTTAAAAACTGGCACTGCAGTACCTGTTTTTGGGCAACCAGTAAAAGACGTGCTTATGTTTTCTGTTAGCTAGTGAATCATCCATCCAAGACCTCCAACACCATGAACATTTATTTTCTACAATAACTAAATCAAATGCCTTCTGGAACAAGTATGCTATATCCATTGATTGCCTTTGCACACAGTATGTAATTTCTTCAAAGAATTATATTTTGGGTATATACCTCAAGAATGGTTGAAAAGAGATAAATATTTAATGAAAATGCTGCTGGTGGCTGGTAAAAAGACTTTTATCAGGAAATGGTTATCACAGGAGAGCCCAACCTTAAATGCATGGATGGACATTTACAAAATGGAGAAGTTAACAGCATCTGTTAATCATAAGCTGGAACAATTTAATTCATACTGGGAAAAACGGTTTAACTACATAATGCCTCATAGACCTGATTTTATTTTCACAAATCAAGAACATGTTGTTTAAAAAAAAAATCACTCCCTACTTGTACATAGTTTTCTCCTTCTGTTTGTTCTTTCTTTCCTCGCTTTTCTATAAGTGTATACCTCAGATAAATACTATGTGGAGATTTGTGGCATATATGACTATATGATATATATGGACAATATCTGAAATACATATTACTGAAATGTTAGTTTCATGATGAACTTCAATAAAAAATAAACTACAAAAAAAATTATAACATATTGGTCAAACATGATTTTCTTTTTACAAAACCATGTTGACTCTGCAAATTTTAATTTTTCCAAGTATCTTGTTGTGACAGCTTTAAAATAACTTCAAACATTTTCTCTAAATTCAACACCATCTGGAAGGCTACAATTTGCCCAGGTAGAAGATCAGGTGCTGCCTCTCAAGCTTATTTTGGGAAACACAGTGACGAGTCAGTGGCACTCAACAACAGTGCAGAAAACCACTGAAAGACAGAACAGTGTAGAAGGATGGAAAATTTAAAGGCAATCAGCAGGATGCTCTGAGTCATCTGTACATAATGAATAAAGTTGCTTCACAAAGCTATCACCCAATTTGCAATGCTTCATCAACACAGAATACACCACATTGTGAATGGCATATGCAGAGTATCTGATTTGATGTCCATGTGACCTCTTGCTTCACTTTGAAGGAATTATTTGAGCCCCTGCATGATAGGAAAGGAAGAGGGAAAAGGACAGGTGTTTCATCTCCAGAAGTTGTAATGGAAGAGTACCATCAGGGGTGCAGCTAGTGGGTACGGAAAAGTGAACTGTAATGTCTTAAAGGGAGGGGCTGCATCAAAATGCTGAAAGGAGAGTGAAAGCTGTTTCAGGAATCTTATCAAAGCTACTGGAAACTGAGAAGAATGAACCATCAGATGCAGAGGATTGTGAGGCAGAAGGTAAAGGTCAGGAGAACTCTTTCCTGGAGAGATGATAACAGCAGAGGTGCAGAAAATGAGATGTGTTTTAAGGGTTCTGTCAACCAGGATACAAGGGAAGCCTTAGTTGAATGAAGATTCCTCATCGCTGTACAAATACAATGGAGACAGAAAAACTGGGAAATGGCATGCCAGGAAGCAAAGTAGCTGGCAGTAGAAATCTACTTGATTGTGACTAACATTTCACAGTTACGGAGAAGGCGGGAGGGGCACGCGAGAGGGTGTGGACTTCTTCCACTAAGCTAATGATGTCTTCATCTGACAAATACGTCTCCATTCATCCTGCTGATCTCACAAACACTATTTCATTTTATTTTTTCATCATTATTTGGTTGTTATGACTTTGACTGACGTCCCAGAGACTGGCTACAACCAGTAAATAAGAACATTATTTCAAATTGAATATACCTGCACATTAAACTTTTTTCTCAATGTGTACCTAAAAAAGTATAGCTACAGAATAATAAACTACAAAATAGTCTTTCAAAAAATTTCAATGCTAAATAGCTTATAAACAAGAAATACAAACTACTACAAACACATTTCTCAGGTGAAGCCAGAAATACTCTATCTACTTCTGATAATGAATATTAACTGAACAGGAGAAAGCTAATCCATTAAAGTTATTTTATTGCCCTACAATGCCAATGTGAAGCAATAAAAAAGTGGCGTTACATCTGAACTGTTTTGTCTAAATTAGAACGCCACTATTTCCAATAAAAATGCAATCAGTTCAAGAAGATCTAAATAGATTACCTAACAATAAGAAATCATGAATTAAACAAAGCCAAGGGGTCAGGAATTCAGGCACAACAACTAGCAGTTCATTGCTGCACCACTAAAAGCTAGAAATACTCAGCCTTCACAATGGTGATTCCGCAAACCAACTTTGCTAATATTTTAACTGGTGAGGCCTTCAGCTGTATGAAACCCCTGCCATTACCAGTTTTTCTTCCCTGTCTCATTCTAGGACAGAGGGATGGGCTGGGACAGTATGGTGAGTTACTGTTATGAATTGCTATACTTGCATAATTATTTGTATGAAATAACATCCACTATGGAGATATTTTGGGCAAGTAATTAATTACAGATAACATTTTACTTCAATCTTTTAAATAGTTCTATG
This sequence comes from Hypanus sabinus, assembly GCF_030144855.1. Classification (NCBI taxonomy): domain Eukaryota; kingdom Metazoa; phylum Chordata; class Chondrichthyes; order Myliobatiformes; family Dasyatidae; genus Hypanus; species Hypanus sabinus. Next base: position 63,440,786 of record NC_082710.1, read on the forward strand.
AAATCTCATTTTTCCCTTGACGACTAATGGTGACATATCAGCTTCATTCTTTTTTGGGTGCGAAGGGTTGGGTTATGAAGCCACCAAGGATTTGTGTAATAAATCATCAGCAAGCTCCAGTTACATGACTTTGCCATATGATTCACCAACATCACAGAGCTAACAAGGATAGCCTATCCAAAGCCAGTCAAGAGTATGCATGCTACCAATTGCAGGCTTCCCACCAAACAGCACATAAATTTTAAATTCAGAAATCATTACTGGTGGGAGCACCGTCACCAAAAGCACTGAAGCAACTTAAGGAGGTAGTTCACCCCCACATTATAGTGCGTTTAATTTGGGCAATAAACATTGACCTTGCCAATGACTGTCAGATCATGAAACATGAAATATAATGACATAACAATGAAATTTAAAAGTGTACTTCAAATTCTATATTTGACCACAAATACAACATACAGAATAACGATTTAAAAAAGAAATTCAGAGACCTCAGCAGACACAGATCGTACAACTGAAATTCATCTGAATGAGGAAAATTATGAAATAATAAATACTTAACTATAGTGTGTCCAGATAACATGTTAAGCCAAACTAAAGCAGAACAGAAGTTGTTCTCTTCGTGTTTGGAAAACTGACACACATAATCTAAGATTAATGCATTTTATTAAGGCATTTGACAAAATTGCCCATGGTAGGCTCATTCAGAAAGTCAGGAGGCAGAATCCAGGGAAACTTGACTGCATGGATTCAGAACTGACTTGCCCTCAGAAGGTAATGGGGTGGTAGTAGATGGAGTACAATCTGCTTGGAGGTCAATGATCAGTGGTGTTCCACAGGGATCTGTTCTAGTACTCCTGCTCTGGGGTGATTATTAAATGTGCAGCTGACACAAAGGTTGGTGGAGTTGTGAATACTGTAGAAGGTTGCTGTAGGTTACACCAGGGTTCAGACATGATACAAGGTGGGCTGGGAAGTGGCAGATGGAGTTCAATTTGGAAAGTGGGAAGTGATTCACCTTGGAAGGTCAAGCTGGAAGGATAATACAAGATTAATGAAATGATTCTCAGCAGTCTGGATGAAAATGGATCTTGGAGTGCACACCTTCAAAGTTTCAACACATGTTTATAGGGTAGTTAGGACAGTATGTGATGTGTTGGCCTTCAGTCAGGTGTCTGAGTTCAACAGCCACGAGGTAATGTTGCAACTCTCTAAAATTCTGGTTAGACCACACTTAAGAGTATTATGCTCAGTTCTGGTCGCCTCATTATAGAAAGCATGTGGAAGCTTTAGAGAGGGCGCAGAGGAAATTTACCAGGATGATGCCTGGAATAGACAGCATGTCTTATAAGGAGATCGAGTAAGCTAAGACTTTACCTCTTAGAAGAGAAGGATGAAAGGTGACCTGATAGAGAAGTAACAAGATGATAAGAAACATAGGTCAAGTAGACAGCCAGAGACCTTTTTCCCAGGGCGGAAATGACTAGTACAAAGGGGCATAACTACAAGATGCTGGGAGGGAAGAATGTCAAGGGTGTTGGTAGAGGCCAATACATTTCAAAGACTTTTAGACATGCACATGAATGAAAGAAAAATGGAGGGCCATGAGGGAGGGAAGTCAGCTGGCTAATGCTGATGCCAGTACACCACCAGACTTCGAAGCAGATGCTCCCTGGGTTCAAATCCAGCCTGCTCCTTACAGAGTTTCCATCTATGCTGGGTTGAGCATCAAGCTAGCAACTCTACCTCATAAAAAAAAACAGACAAATGCTAAGGAAATGGCAAAAAATGCCATCTGATGTGCCACAAGGCATGAAAAGGAACAACACAAATGTGAAAGGGAAGGGTTAGATTGATATTGGGGTATGTTAAAAGGTCAGCACAACATCACAGGCAGAAGGCCTGAAATGCACTGTACATGAACTCAAATTTCTTAGAAATTGCCCATTTGATTTTAAATACCTACAATGCACAGATACATGACAGAACTATACAATTAAAAATCTAAAATAATTTGTCATCTTGCAGGTACCTGTCAAGTGGAGGTAAAAGACAAGATTCAGGAAAAAAAATCAAAAGCTACACAATCTAAACTTGCACCCCCCCCAGCATAATAGGCAGTGGAGCATGTTCAATCAAACATGAAGTATTGCCTGTCTCCAACTTAAAGGACGCCTTAGCTTTACATCTCAAGAAAGTAATAATTTACCTGACTATCTCTTTTTGAACATTTGCATCTGTGTGGATGACAGTGATGTGAGTAAATATATTACAGTATTTGTAAGTTAACATGACAGAACATAATTTTATGCCCATCTAATTTATCAGTTTTACAAGAGCACTTTCATTTCTAATAGATTAATAAAGTAAATCTTTTAAACCATTTCTTTAACAAAATTATAATAGTTTCTTATCACAGAAAAGGAGTCATGAAATACCTGGCCTGCACAGGCATACTTCAGAGATATGCTGAGGCACGGGTATTAACTTCCATAAATTACAAAAACAAAGAATAAATATTCTGTCTACAAGACTCATTTATCACACCTACCTTGTTTCCATGTAGCTTTATGCTTTTTATCTTTAATCAACCAGGTTAACAGTTCTTAAATGCTGATGTGGTTCAAACATAAATGTAATGCATGCTACAAAGGGCTGTCAAGATAAGCACAACTTCAAAATGATTTGATTATACAGGCAGTCCCCAGGCTACATACGAGTTCTGTTCCTGAGTTTGTCTTTAAGTCGGATTTGTACATAAGTCGGAACAAGTACATCCGATATTACTTAGCGTCAGTCAAACATTTGTCTTAGTATACAGTATATATTTTACCTTTCTATGCATATAAAACACTTAAGAAACGTATGTATTCCAATAATTAAACCACTGCGCTGCTTAGTAATAACTCTAGCTTTCATCGGGCCTTTCACATGCTCCATTATTCTCACTTTATCCGTTATCCTTTAAAATTGTTCCGATTGTTGACTGACTGTAGCCTAACGCTTTTCCAATGACTGATGTCGTTTCACTTCTTTCCAAACGCTTTATTATTTCTACTTTATTTTCAGTCACGATCGCTTCCCACCAATGGAACAGAAACACTGGCGGGTCCAGAGGTCCGCTGGGTCCTAAGGAGCACCGCACTGAGACAGGCTAAATGAGACAAGTGGGGGCTGTGCTGGGTTTGGGTATTTGATCCTCCACAATATTCCACGAGGGAATTTAAACTGGAGGTGGCAGTGTTTTGTTTTACGAGGCTGCGTTTCGAGCTCGACATCAACCTGGCACAGATGGTACAGGAGTCACTGGATCAACATCAACCTGACATGGGAGCAGTCTGTCACTGGATTGAACTTGAGCCCGGCGCTGATCTCACTGCGCTACTAGCCGACCAGAATGGGGGGGAGCGGGGTCAGGGTGAATCTTACTGAGAAAAATTTAAACCAAATACAAAAGTTAAACACTCAACACAGTGTCAACGGCAATGACTTAAAATGGCGGACGGCGTTCTCCTTCCTCGGTTCCTAAGTACGAGTTGTCCGTAAGTTGGACGTTCATAACTCGGAGACTACCTGTACTTTTAAAGTACCAATAATTTAAGGATTCCGAATTACTAACATTAAACGTTTAACTATTTTAGGCTTTGCATATTTTAGAAATGTATTAGTTCTTTCTTTAATATTGTCAACAGGTTTTATTGATAACTAAGCTTGGGAGCCAACATGGTAAGTTTTTAAGAGTAGGGTTTAACCTGTTTTCACAAACCCCATCCTCAAAATATGACAGCAGTAACTTCTAACAGTATTATTGCTGGAGGATCCATTCAAGTACAAATAATAGGTAGATCAGCAGGAAGTATAAATGGCACACGGGCGCCCAGAAAATCCAGATAACGGATATTTATTATATTAATTTGCATCTGTATTGATCAAACATGTTAACTACATTCATTGAGAAAATTTTGATTCCCATCCCCTCTAATTTTCTTGTATTTATTCACGTCAGTGCCTCTCTAGATATGGATACCCAAGTTAGCCACCTCTTCATAATGTGGAATACCACTTTCAAAGGATCTTCTCTGTTCCAGTGGAATTCAATTCAACTTTTTGCTACTTTTCCTGCATTTGTATTTCTTTATACTATGCAGAATCTGCACTCTCTCAATTTTCTTAAAATGTTTAGCTTGGCAAATAAAATGCAGATGGCTCTTCAATTGTTTCCTACAGAGTCTAGACCAGCCATCAGTTGCAACAAGTCTTGCATACAATAACAGGCTACAAAACAAAGTAAGGCAGTATATCTTGCAACAGCACATCACTCTCCAAAGAGTTCAATGTATTCTATGTACACTTTTGAACAGAAGCTCAATGAAATTACACCATCTGCCTTATAGCCATCAACACATCAGGATCCACGGTTATTGCTGCCAACATCAGATCTGCCTTGTTGAGGGTGAACCTGTAGAAAGCAATTGGCCTGGACAAAGTCCTCAGACATATCCACAGATCCTGGGTGCATTCACTGACATCTTTAACTTATCCCTATTCCAACTGCCTGGTCAACAACCTCCAGCATCCTAGCCAACCTTGATCTTGCAATCACCTACTGCTGAAACAGGCCCATGGCAGATGCCATCTTCCTGGTCAGTCCCTCATCTCTAGAACATCTGGATAACAAAGGCATTTACATCAGATGCCTAGTTACTGACTATAGCTCCATCCTCAATACCATAACAAACTCATCTTCTAGACCCAAAACACAGCACGCCCCTTTTTGCAATTGGATCTTTGACTTCCTGACCAACTGACCACAATCAATAATGTTGGACAGCACCACTTCTGCCACGATTATCCTGCAACACTGACGCCCTGCAAGGACATGTCCGCATTAGTTTACTCAATATACACTCACAACTTCAAAGCCAGATTCTGCTCTAGCTCTATATACAAGTTTACAGATGACATCACTATAATGGGCCAGATCTTAAACAACAATGGAACAAAGTGCTGAAAAGACAGAACCTAAACATGGTGTCAAACCACCTTTCCCTTCATGTTAGGAAATTTCATCTGTAACAATGGTGCTGAGGCAGAAATAGTTGACAGGATCAAGTTACTGTGTGTAAGTATCACCAACAATTTCTTCTGCTCCAGCCATGAAGATACTATGGTCAAGAAAGTACGCCAGTGTTTCTTGTTCCTCAGAGGGCTAAGGAAATTTGGTATGCCCCTTATGAATTTGACTAACTTTTTGCGAGGCACCACAGAGAACATTCTAGCTTTCACAGATTGGTATGACAACTGTTCAGAATTGCAAGAAATTGCAGTGTGTTGTAAACATAACCTAGTTTATCGTGAAAACCAGCCTGCTCTCTATTGACTATCTACAAACCCTAGTGCCTTAGGAAAGCACTCTACATAATCAGCGACCTCTCTTCCGAAGGTACAGAAGCTTGAAAACATGTACCACCAGGATATCTTTTATCCTGATGTGATGAGGCACTTGAATTATAATCTCTCAACTAAAACTCATCATAGGCCCTGCACTTCCTCTATAACTATAACACTATATCTGTATTGTCTTCTTTCCCTTTTTGCACAACTTCAATGTACTTATGTATGGAATAATCTGTCTAGATGGCACAGATGTTTTTCGTAATTTTTGGATACATTAGAAATTGTAAAAAAAATTTACAGACTACTGCCACACTGGGTTTTAAGTTCTACACAAAATCTATTTAATAAGATTAGGGCCAATCTGATCTTTGCCTCTGTCCGCTTACCTACACAATTCTCATAACAATCCATTTCCCGATAGTCAGGAACTCCACTTCAGCCTCAAATATATCCGTAAATCAGAAAACAAATCTCAAACATTCTACTCTAAATGTTCTGTTAAAATTTCAAGACAAGCTCTTGAAATGCCATGGATTACATGTTGATAAATAAGATCAACACAGACTTTTGAGTTGAAGGGTATGTTTGAAGTGCATTTATGCTGGAAAACCTGTAAGTCATCAATTCTATATTACCAGCAAACATAATTTATGTTTTTTTAAAATAATAAATGCCAACTTAAAATACTGAACACTTTCTTGTCTCATCATCTTACTAACCATCTCTTATATCATATATTCCACAGATGTGCTAACTATACATTTGGCAAATTCATACTACCAAGACTAGATCTAAATTAATGAAGCCACGAAGGGGCAGTGGTATCCACCTCCAAGAACTACTCTGAGCTTGCTCACATTTAACCACCTTCTGATCTAGTTATCTATAGATAACACTTTTTCAAGTTTGCAGAACAATTAATTTAAGCCAGAACATATTTTAAATGCTTATCCAATTTGTTTGGCTGCAAATGAAACTATCATGCAACATTAATTGCAGTCCAGGCAAAAAAAATGATATAAGTAACCGTGGTTACTCAGAAGGAAGTTGAAATATTTATAGTAATTAAATTAAGATTGTTTCATCACCATTTCTCCAAGTATTTTAAACTGGAAACAATGTTTATGATAGTTAAATATTCCAGGACAAAACTATTTACACGAAGTCATACCACATATCAATGCCCCTCCAAACTTAGTCACTGGAGATAAAGGCATTTGTTACTGTGACACCAACAGTCACTGTGAGTGAGCTGCAGAAGTCAATGGCTGCAACTGGAGATAATGTTCATAGCTCCATAATCTCCAAGGCCTTGCGCAGAAGGGGTATTTATGGAAAAGTGGCAAGGAAGAAGCCCTGGCCAAAAGAAAAAATTACACGTTTGCTTGTAAAAACTTTACAAAGAGTCATTTAGAAGATACCGTAAAGATGTGGAAGGTCTTGCGATTGGATGAGACTAAACTGGAGCTTTTGGCCTCAACGCTAAGCAGTACACATGGCATAAATCCAATACTGTGCATCAGCCCGATAATACCATCCCTACTGTAAAGTATGATGGAGGTAGCAGCAAGCTACGAGTATGTTTTTCAGCAGCAGGGACTGGAAACCTGGTCAGGATTGATGGGAAGATGAATGCCACTTATACAGAGAGATCCTAGATAAAAACCTGCTACCTCTGCTAGACAGCTTAAGCCAGGAGGAAGTTAGTCTTTCAGCAGAACAACAACTCAATGCAAACTGTCAGAGCAACTACGGCTTCAAATTAAGAAAATTGATGTCTTTGAGTGGCCCGGTCAAGACTCCTGAACTTAACCTAAATGAACAACTCCAACAAGACCTCAAGATTGCTGTCCAACATCACTCCCAAACTAACCTGGCACAGCTTCAGTAATTTGAAAGGAGGAGTGTAAAAATCTTGCTCCATCATGTTGTGCAAAGCTAATACAGACTTTATCCAACAAAACTAGCTGTAATAGCTGCGAGAGGAGGTTCAACTAACTTCTGAGAATGAATACTTTTGAGCTGTTAACATTTCAGTTTTTGAATCTTCAGTTTTCCCTGTTTTGGGGGAGAAAGGGAGTATGTGATTCAGAAATAAAAATTCTCAGTTACATTTATCAAAATCTCTGGTTGTAATACTCATTTATGTGAACAAGCGGTTGGGGGCTGAATACTTTTTCCAAGGCACTGAACACACAATTAGCATTATATTTACACAAACCTCAACCCATCAGTAACCCATTTCAGGAAACAATATTGCAACTACGGAATCCTCAACCTAAAATACCAAACTCAGCTGTTTGAAAAATTTCAAACTCCAGAAACTGATATGGTCAAAAATATTTTACAAGTCCATATGTAGATACATGGTGAATTGATTACTTATTGAGATGCATGGAGGAAGCTTTTAATATTAAAGTACTCCCTCTGAATTGTTCCTTTGCCTTCACAACTCAAAAGAAATTTACACTTTTCTTGGTCATTAGGAGTCAAACGAATGTATAAAGGCTCCAAATCAGGATATTAAGAAAACAGCACATAAACTCTATATTCTAAAACAGAATTTGAATTCTCCTCCAACTTAATCAAACCTATAGATTAGACACTACAATGAACTGTCAACAGTTCCTCCTCAGTATTTCTCAGTATAATGGACAGCACATTAAGAAAGGCACTTACAAATATGGACGTTCATGCACTGGCAATGCTTTATCATTCATTTCACACTACACATAGCTACTTGGACCTGACAGATGCTTCTTTTCCAGATCAAACATGAAGAACTAATATTAACATATTCCCACTTTAAAACATTCAAGTCCATTTCAGAGTTTATTTCCACTTAAAAATTCCAATTAAAAGCACCAAAATTAGCATTTTCCAATAGGTTGGCTAAAAGAAACAAGTGAAAAGCAGGTGCAATTTTATCACACAAATATGCAGTATTTACAGATAGCTCACTACAGACAACTAATTGAGAACCAGTATTTTATAAGTAAAACTTCAGTCCTCGCCACAGAACCAAACCCAATCAGTGATTTTATCCCTTCTCCCTGACACTATTTTGAGGCCAACCAAAATGGTTGATATTTGACATCAACATACCTCATCTGTCTCCCACTTCTCACCTTGGTAAGATGTCCCAAGGCTCTTCAGAGCATGTGAGTGACAAAAAAAACCAGCTGAAAATATGCTTGAATGGAACTATTTTGCTCAGGAGCAATGAAGTCATCTACATCTCCTGTTCCTCGTCAAGACTACAGGTATATCATCAAGAAATTTAGCAAAGAGTAGGTACTTCAAATTTTTAGCCATAAAATAGGATAAACAATAATCTTTACAAGTATGTGATTTATGAATACCAAACCAGATCTCTAGCTCTGAAAATTAACTTAGACATTCCTTCATAATTATTAAAATCACCTGTTTGTTTTCCCCATCTCAGATCACCCAACATTTTCCTATTTAGTCTAACATATACATTAGCATAAACAGCTCATGTTACACACTACACACTTCTGCAAGGATTCTTCAATCCAAAGAGGCATTATTTTGATCAACCTGTTCCTATAAAGCAGAAATCCTTTTTCACAGGGCACTGCTGCTCCAATAACCATGTTATTCCGCAAAAGTATGATGAGGTTAAACTCAAGTTGGAGAAGCAACACCTCATTTTCCATCTGGGTAACTTTCAACCTCATGGCATCATTGATTTCTCCCAACTTCCACTAATTTTTACACCACCCTCCTTCTCCTATCTTTTTCCATTCCCCACTCTGGCTCCCTCCTTTTTTTTGCATGGCCCACTGCTCATTCTCCCTGATAGATCCTGCCTAACTTGCTGGGTTCCTCCAGCATTTTGTCTCTTCCTCAAGAATTCCAGAATCTGCGGAGTCTCGTTTATCATTGGCATTTAGTGTCAAGTACTAGGCTGGCAAATTTTGGGTGGAAGGAAGTAGTTCATAAACCTTGATCAGAGATAAATACTTCCACACATAAAATCTCAGTAGTGCTTCTTCAAAATGCAGGCACTGAATAAAGTTGTAGTCCTGATTTAGGGTTTCAACCCAAAACGTCGACAGTTTTCTTTCCTCCCACGGATACTGCTAGTCCCGCTAAGTTCCTTCAGCAAATCGTTTGTTGCTTGTAGAATATTTTATTTGATACCATTTAGGTTTACATCACTACAACCGCTGAATATTTTTAATCAAGATTAACGCGTAAGTGGCATCTTTTACGAAAAATAAAACTACAATACGAAGAACAGAAAATAATTATTTCCTCCCTCCAATTTCTTTTAAAAAACACTCACCCTAATAACACCTACAAAACATTGCCAAAAGCAGCGGCAGAGCAAATAGGCAGATTGCGTGAAAATATGCATCCAAGCAGAAAATGATCTGAATTAAATGTTTCCATCGGGATATGGTGGGTGTGCAACTGATACAATACACCGCAGACACAAGTAAATGGGAACCTCGCAACTGCCGACTGCAGTGATTCCATCGTCGTTCGGCTCCCATTAAAACAATAAAGGAACGGTCACTCCCCGTTGACTCATCCGGGACAGCTCTCGGTGTCCAGGAGGCAGAGCTGGGGACTGGTCCCGGTCCCTCCCCGCTGCGGGTTCTTTGTCTGCGCCTCCACAGTGCTGGCTTTGGGGGGTCGGCGCGGAGCCCACTGGCCGGGAACAGGAGCCGTCAGTAACTTTTCAAATTAAAAAGCTCGCAAACAAGAGGAGCGGTATAATTCCAACACAAGGAGGGATCGCCGGCAACCCTCCGTCTGGCCACAATGTGGAGGAGGAGGAGGTACTTTCTTCTCCCACCCTCTCCGATAGCACAGGCCCGGGCCTGCTCAGAGTAAACTAGTTTTTATTATTATTCAGGAAACAGCTTAGCGGGATCATGCAGGTTCTTTCGCACCGAGTGAAGCGAGCAGATAGGTGAAATGCGTGGCGTTGGTTATATTTCTCCGTGCTGTCACGGTTATCCGTACCTATCGTGGACGAGTTAGAGGCGCCCGCCGGCTTGGCCGCTCCCGCTCCCGCTCGATCCGCGCTCCCCCGCGCCGCGCGGAGGATGGGCCGGCCCGGTGACGTCACCCGAAAGCCCGCCTCACCGCCACAGGGTGTGCAGGACAGACACACCCGCCCCGCAGACAGCCAGGAAACATCACACACCCAACACACGGACAAAAGACACAGAACATAAAACATCACAGTCATTGAAACAGCCTGGGAATGTGCAGTTCCATTCAGTGTTGCGTCCTTCATTGACTGCAGGCTGCAGAGCCAGTCCACTCTGATCAAAATCTCAGAAAACAGCAATTAAAAAACACATCATAATATGAACTAGAGGCCAATCCACAAACCTTGTGCTTAAACCTTGCCCAAGGAAACAAGACTCCAGCAGAATTGAGCGGGGGGAGAACACAGGCACCTGCCTCTGGCAGCAGCGAGTCAGAGGGAGAGGGAAACCAATCAAATGCAGGCAGACGACACTGAACGCCCACTCGCCTGCTGCTCCCGCTCTTGATGATTTCAATCTTGTTCGATGCTTTAACCGGCGAGAAATGGAGTCGATCGCGGGCTTGCACCAGTCTCTAGGCCGCACCCTCCACTCAAAACCTCACCAAACTCCCTCGGAGACAGCAAAGCGCCAGATAACTCAATTGGCCCGAAAACACACCAAAATGTAAATCGCAGGTTTCAACAGTGGCAGAATCATATTTGAAAGTAGAAGTAGATTCATGAACTGTCCAAAAGATATCATAATTGGTCGCGTAGTTCAAAAGCACCATCTACTTATCACACAGATTTTTATCACCAATTCTTTTTTTTAAAAAAGAAATGGTTAGCAAGGATGTCTGGCCAGAATAACCATGGCTTTCAAGTTTAAGACAAATAACAGCGATATTTGCACAGCCTCAATTTAGTTTTGAATTCCAGGTAAAGCAAGCAAAAATTCTGTAGATGCTGGAAACCTGAAATAAAAAGGGAAGAAGGTAGAAATACTGCACAAGTCAAACAGTAACCAGGCAACAATATCAGGCTGATATTTCATCATAACTAGGCAAAGTTAAAAAACAAATATATTTACAAAGCAAGAAACCACAGGAATGTTAGATAATTACACAAACAATGGTGATGTTAGCTGGTGAAGGCAGGATACCTTTCAAAGCTTACTAGTAAATCTTTTTGTTACTTTCTCCCTTCTAAACTTACAAAGCCTGGTATGATAATGGCTATTGTGATCCATCTATTGTGGTAGTGTAGTGAGTAGTGCTTGTCGCTCTCACTTTCAGCTTTCACCACTGGCTAGCAGTGTTATGAAAAGGAGAGCTGAATGTGCAAGTCTCTCCCAGCCAGTACACAGCCCCTCCAATGGCACGCCCCACGTAGTGCCTCCTTGCTGGTGGCACACGGAAACTAAACTCGTGGCTACACCTATGGGTAAATAGCCCCAGTCTTGTGGGCAGCCTTGGGAGAGACGAAGGCTACGGGAGTAAACCGAGACAGCAAATCTGGAGTGGAGCCTCTAAGGTGGCTGGTTGTCATTGAACATCCCTCCGGCAGCTCCTGCAGCCAAGCTGGTGCCAAATGTATTGCTTCATAAGTTTTCCTTTGGACTACACTGGTGAGGCCAAGAGGGGGATCTTGACAACTGGGCACCTCAGGATCTCCATACCTTCTGCCCAGGCTTGTGGTGATCATCACCACCCCCCCCATTGTCCTTTGAGATAGACGTATGCCAACCACTAATCAAGCCCTCATCTACATCCCTCAAGTACCTGCATAAACAGATGGCATCTCTCATTTACATGTTTTTATTCCTCAAAAGTATTTTAGTTTTACTTACTTTATTTAGAGACAGTATGGAAAAGGCTGTTCTAGCCCAACGAGCAAGCCACCTAGCAACGCACTGACTTAACCCTAGCCCAGAGGTTCCCAACCTTATTATGCCACAGACCCATTAACCGAGAGATCTGTGGATCCCAGTTGAGAACCTAGCCTAACCACAGGCAATTTATAATGACCAATTAACCTTCTAACTGGTACATTTTTGTACTGTGAGAGGAATTTGGAGCAGCCAGAGGAAGGAATATACAAGTCTGCTTACAGAGGACACTGGAATTGAAATCCTGAGCTGTAAGAGTGACCCATAACATCAAGTAAATACAAGTCATTATTCACATTCACCATACCAAGCAATGCATTAAATTGCTGTACAGATAATGGGTTGCAACCCAAGGTGTTCACTGTCCTAAAGCATTTTGTTTGTTGCTCCATTCCATTACAATACGTCAAGACCACTAACACTTCCTCCTTAAACAATACACCCAGGAAGGATTTGAGGCTGTTCCATGGGGATCAGCCTGTGTCCGGTAGCAGCAGTACTCTAGACTAGTACTCTAGTACCCTTTGCCACAATCTTTGCACATCCCTAACATTATGCAGCTGCAGAGAAATAACTTAACAAAAAAAAACTCTTGTCAAACACAGTCCACATTTACTTGTGAAAGAGTAAGCTAACAAGGCAAGAGACAAAATGGAAATGTCACCTCTCAACTCCTTATAAAGCAGCCATATGATTTATGCAGAGACCACCACCAACTTTATCAACCATTTGTTCGCTCCTTAAATATACTCTCCACCCATACAGGTATTCTATTGGATTTGCTGAATGCCAACCTCTTGGATCAAATCTTCATTTTACCTTTTTTGTCTTAGAAACTGTTGTAAAATTGCACAAGAAGAATCTCTTCTACACCCCGCCCCACCCATCTCCCAATTCCTTAGTGTGAACTGCTATAGTGTTTTTTTTAAAAAAAGGATGTTTACAGATAATGCAATGTATTCAGCAGGATATAGAAATTGAGTAACCGCTTTTTGGTGCAGACTCAGTTCAATTTATATAAAAAAGATTTGTTTTATATTGCATATTATTTCTAGAAACATTAGTAACTGAACTACCTGGGGATCTGGCAGTGCACTGACAAACCTCAGAGTAGAATGACATTGGGATGAAGTGTTCAGGTCAGTTTTTAAATAAAGACCCAGAGTTTAAAAGCACTGTGAGAAGACCCAGAAATACTTAGGCAGGCTCTGGGATCATGAGAATTTCTATTTTAAGAATGCAGAACTGCAGAGTTCCCTAGCAGCATAACACATTCATCAACGTATTGTGAAGGTATTCAAATCATGAAATTTAAATATGAACTGTGACCTTTGCCAAAGTAGTCAGACAACCTCTGTGGAAGGGTGGGAAGTAAACCTTTAAATGTAACGATCTGAAAATCACTTAATTCTCAATAACTGATAATTGCATGACTTAAGAGATTGAAATCAACCTCTTGTCTGCACCGACAACAGAGATTTTATTATGCTTTTTCTTGTCTATTTGGTCCTCTGGCAAGTCAGGATTAACATTAAAAACAGAAAGATTCACTTTGCATGAAATATAGTAATATACAAGAACATATTCAAAGAAACAGGAAGAAGGTGATCAGTCCTTTGAACATGCTCTGACGTTAAGATAGATCATGGCTGATCCATTCTTGACCTTAATACCACTTCCAACTCTTTCCATACTCAACTCCCTTGCAGTTTTAGTGGCAATTAACTGTTTGAATATATACAAAGATTCCACATCTCCTCCACCTCAATCAGAAACTGCGACTACACACACCTCCCCCCACCCCACTGTTCTAAGTAACACGTCAAGTGAGAATATCCTCTCGGCATCCAGATGTCAATCAAAATCATATTCTTCAGTAAGACAGAGAAGCTGTCTCTCTAAATGATCTAATTCTATAATTTTCCCGTTTATTTTGATTCTCCCAGCATTCATTTCAACTTCCTCCAGATTCTTCCAATCACCTGCATTAGTGATCATTTGCAGAGCACAGCTAATCTACGAATCTGTCCCAGTGCACAGTATCGGAAAAAGCTGCAGAAAGTTGTAAAGTCAGCCAGCTCCATCATGGTCACTAGTCTCTTCAGCAAAGAAGACACCTTCACAATGTGATGCCTCAAAAGGTTGTATGCATCATCAAGGACCCCGGGACATGCCCTCTTCTCATTGCTACCATTAAGAGGTGGTACACGAGTCTGAAGACGCACACTCAACATTTCAGCAAGTTTCTTCCCCTCTGCCATCAGATTTCTGAATGCACAGTGAATTCATGAAGACTATCTCACTATTTTCCCCTCTTTTTGCACCACTTATTTAATTTATTTTTGTATATAATTCTTAGCGTAATTTATAGTTTTTTATTTTGTATTGCAATGTACTGCTACCGGATTCTGATTCTGAAAATCCAGGTACACTATAGTCACCCTGCTGATTACATCCTTAGTAAAACACAAGCAAATTTGTAAATCATAATTTTTACTTCATGTAACTATTTGGCTTCCTCAACTGTGTCACAACTTTCTAACACTGGTTCCCTTATCCTTCCAGTGAAGTTGCAATGACAGCATCGGCTGTATTTTTTCAGTGCTGCAGGTACTCAAGGTCTCAAAAGCATGGTGGAGGGTAAGGGCTACTGCTGCCGATAAACAATGAATTTTGGACACGGTCTGATGTCTTTATCCTCAGACACCATTTTCCTCAATCAAACGAAGGCAGTGCTGGTGATGGAGCTGATATGCCAAGAGATGAAGTAGGCTATATTTTCCAGTGTCACATCATGAAACTCTCTTATCAAAGGTGAGAGTGGTGCAGCAGAGGCACACCGCTCAGTAATAACAGACAGACATACTTTATTGATCCCGAGGGAAATTGGGTTTCGTTACAGTCGCACCAACCAAGAATAGTGAAGAAATATAGCAATATAAAACCATAAATAATTAAATAATAAGTTAATCATGCCAAGTGGAAATAAATTCCAGGACCAGTCGACTGGCTCAGGGTGTCTGAAACTCCGAGGGAGGAGTTGTAAAGTTTGATGGCCACAGATGTTACATCTCGGTGGAATGAGTCTCTGGCTGAATGTACTCCTGTGCCTAACCAGTACATTATGGAGTGGATGGGAGTCATTGTCCAAGATGGCATGCAACTTGGACAGCACCCTCTTTTCAGACACCACTGTCAGAGAGTCCAGTTCCACCCCCACAACATCACTGGCCTTACGAATGAGTTTGTTGATTCTGCTGGTGTCCGCTACCCTCAGCCTGCTGCCCCAGCACACAACAGCAAATATGATAGCACTAACCACCACAGCCTCATAGAACATCCTCAGCATCATCTGGCAGATGATTAAAGGACCTCAGCCTCCTCAGGAAATAAAGACGGCTCTGACCCTTCTTGTAGACAGCCTCAGTGTTCTTTGACCAGTCCAGTTTATTGTCCATTCTCCAACGCTTGGAGTTGTGTTGGGAGCACTCCACACTAGATTTAATTGCAGCTTTATGTGAGCAGAAATAAAAGCCAACGACCAGAAGCAAGACAAGAATGAATGCCAATGATCTGGAGAACTCAAATTCAAGGAAAATCACCTGATTGGAGAGAAACCTAGCACAAAGCAAGACGGTTATAATTGTGGCAGGCCAGTCTCTTCCTCAGGGCTGCATTCTTAGCCCAAATATCAACTGCTCTTCTATCAGTAATCTTTCCTATACAAGATAAGAATTGATAGAATATTTACCAATGGTTCTAAGATGTTTAATTTTACTTGGATAATGAAGCAGAAGTTAGTTGCACGTATCAGGGTTAGCTAGATCAGTGATAATCATGGTGCCATTGCATTACTCTCTCCAGAAAGAGTTGAATCACCTTCCATCAATATTCAATGGCAGTACTACTGTCAGATCATCCAACATTAACTTGTAGATGACAATTGATCAGGAACTTAACTGATCCAGCTACTGAAACACCAGGGTGTGCCAAAGGCTGAAGGCTGACTATTTCACCGATTAAAGTTTCCCTTGTTTGCTGATTAAAGCAATAGGGGAGATTGAAATATCGAGGTGAATGTGGAAAGTGAGCGCAGGCTGGGGGGTGGGGGGGGGGGAGAGAGATCACTCTGCTATTGGTGAGGAGAGACTGTCTTTTCATTGCTGGGGGATTGCTCTGCCATCGGAGAGGGGAAAGGCTACCATTGTCCCTGGACTATAGACCTTTTCGGTTTTATGGGTTTCTTTAATACTCTGTGATTCTCACCCGAACTTTCTTGATTTTGTGTGTGTGGGGAGGGGATCTGGGGGTCAATGTGCTCGTTCCGTTTTTCTTTTTTTTTGTGCAGGGAGGAACGATTTGGGGAGGTTGATGATCATACTGCTTTTCTTTTCTTTCATGGTTTTGTGGCTATCTGGAGATGAAACATTTTAGAGTTATATACTTTGATAATAAATGAACCTTTGAACCTTTCTCCCCCTAGTGGTATCCTCATTCCTGATGAATTCACTTATTTGATTTCTGGAACAGTAGATTTGTCAAACAAGGAGAAATTAAGGTAGCCAGGCTTGTACTCTAGACAGAGATTAACAGACTATTAAGCAACCAAGGGATATAGGATTTGTTCAGGAAGGTGATGCTGAGATAAAAGATCATTCATGATCTTTCTCAAGTCCTTAAAGCTTTTCACCCCAACACAATCAGGAATGTGATGGAATGTGGCCTTGTGCAATGGAGCAACTCAACAAGGTTTCTTAACCAGTATCCCAAAACTGGTACCTCCATCTTCCAGAGGCACAGAGGCAGCAGGTAGATGAAAGAAAACTGAACTCAAGGTCACAGAACAATATCAGACACATTTATCACGTGATAAATGAGACCTAAACAACATTGCACACTATCTGTGAATGAACCATATTAAAGTCATAATTTTGAAAATTGATGATATCCTGAAAAAGTTCTTCAAATCAAGGTAATTAAAACTAAAACAAGAACTGTGGAAACATGATTTTTCCTAGTTTTGCACTCTGGTTTTGAAATCTTTAATGCAATTGTAAAATGCTAATGAAGTATCTGCACAGTATTGTATATTAATATTAAAAAGGAATAATGTTTTGATTGAACCACTTAAGCTAACATGGTAAAGTAGATGGTAATTCAGAAATTACATATTAATAACCTATTCAATATCAATGCTCCACTTTCCCCAGAAATGAGTATGAAAAGCTGATGGTCTTTTCTAAAAGTTACTTCAGATCCATCTGTACTGTGCATTCCCCTTAGTTTTCATCTTGGTGTAATTAATTTTCCCCCCATTAATCTCATTTAACAAATGTTCTCCTGCATTTTGAGCTAGTTCACGTGTATATACAATAGTTTAAGAGACAGCAGTTTATTACTAGATTTAGAGTCCACTGCAGGATCAAACGTAAAGGGACGGTATAACGTTAATGACCAGGCCTATTAACAGTTGTGATGTACAGAGGGATCTCAGGGTTCAAGTCTGCAGCTCCCTGAAAGTAACTGCGCAGGTTGATAGAGTGGTAAAGGAGGCTTGTAGCCTGTTTGACTTTATTAATCACTGAGAGAGTGGTAAAGGAGGCTTGTAGCCTGTTTGACTTTATTAATCACTGAGAGAGTGGTAAAGGAGGCTTGTAGCCTGTTTGACTTTATTAATCACTGAGAGAGTGGTAAAGGAGGCTTGTAGCCTGTTTGACTTTATTAATCACTGAGAGAGTGGTAAAGGAGGCTTGTAGCCTGTTTGACTTTATTAATCACTGAGAGAGTGGTAAAGGAGGCTTGTAGCCTGTTTGACTTTATTAATCACTGAGAGAGTGGTAAAGGAGGCTTGTAGCCTGTTTGACTTTATTAATCACTGAGAGAGTGGTAAAGGAGGCTTGTAGCCTGTTTGACTTTATTAGTCACTGAGATCAAGAGTAAGGAAGTTATAAAGCCTTGGTTAGGCCGCTTCTGGACAGTAAGTGTCCTTTTCCCAGGGTCAAAATGCCTAATACCAGAGGGCATGCATTTAGGGTAAGAGGGCAAAAGAAGATGTGCAGGGCAAGTTTTTTTTTAAATAGAGAAGGTGGTCGGTGCCTGTGATGTGCACCAGCACCGCTCCTGCTAAACTGAGCAGATCGCAGCCACGCAGTAACTGAAATTCCCCTGCACACATAGCCTTTGTTGCCACACAGATGGAATTGGACCCTGCTGTGAAAGTTTACAAAACGTGAAAGTTTTCTTTGTTGTACTGTATTTCATTATACCCTTCAATTAGTGTAAAGAATGTGATTTTTCAATTTTCATTCTAAGTATCCATTGAGTGAATATTGCAAAACAAAGCATTTAAAGTCTCAAGCAATTTTCAGGCCCTGCAAAAATTTCCTATTCAGAGCAATGATTGGGCTGGGTAGCTGTAAAAAAAATAGAAGGAACATTGGCTGCCAGAGTGGTGGTACAGGCAGATATAAAAGACACATAAGAAGCTATTAAATAGGCACATAAATGTGTAGGAAATGGAAGGATATGGACTACTTGTGGGCAAAAGGGATGAGTTCAGTTCGGGGTTTAAATGGTTGGAACATTATGAGCTGAAGGCCCTGCTTCTGTGCTGTTTTGTTGCATGTTCTAATAACATCCTGCTTACCGGCATGGGGAGATGGGCAGCAAACACTGAATCAACAACTTAAATCTGAACGTCTATGGGAATGGAGCCATGATTTTATATATATATAAAATCATGCAATGAACAGGATGCATTACAAATCAACTTTGTTCCATTTTTTTCAAAAAGGTACAAAATTAAGTAAATCTCACCTTATCACTATCTTCAATGAAAGGTAGGTCATGAGGACTTGGGTGATACTGAAAGGAAGGATCCATGCCACCTATTTAAAATAAAAGTGAGTAAAATTATTGTCAAATTTAAACTTGTTCATTCTAATTTCTCACAAGAACTAATGTTTTTTATATTAAAGGAAAATCTGAAGCATTATAATATTTAAATTTAAAATGAACCTTGCATGCATTTCCATATGAAGTGGTGACCAAAAGCCAAAACATATACAATAATAACAGAATCAGGCTTATGGAGGACAGGTTGAAGAGAGGGAAAGGAGCTTTAAAGAGGATCTATGTGATATCTGGAATGCACTGTTAGAGGAGGTGGTGGATTACGAGACTTAAGATACATTTACACAGGTATTTAAACAGGCAAGAAAGTGAAGAATAAAGTTATGTGGGATGTTCAGAGAACCAAAAATATCAGCATGGATGTGGTGGGCCAAGGGGTCCATTTCTGAGCTGCTCACCTCTGAAGTCTAAAGTGTTTTATTTTTTTGTAAAAAAACAGATCTAAATTAATCATTTCTAAACTGGATCGAATTTCTTTAATGACAGGATATTTGGTTTGAACCCACACAGTCAGGACTGGTTCAGATGTGTTTTCTCCCTGTGCTGTTCTATGTTCTTATAACATGTAACCATGGTCTTTTTAAAGTGTGCCCTCTGTGTTGTATGCTTCAATCAGGTGAAAGTGTTGCAGTTTGCTGAGATGATGTGGTTCTACAGAAACAGGGTTAGGCTAATCACGACAGACCAGTACATCACTGCTCAGATTTTAGGATGGAAAATGCTTGCATTTTTGACCAGCCTTACATCCCCCATTAATGTTTTTATATTAAAAGAATCAAAGGTTAGTGCAGGGAAAGTAGCACTGAGGTTACAGCTGAACCATGATCATATTGAACGGCAGGCAGACAAGAGGCTGAACATTCTATTCTAGTAACTAAGGAGGGCCACCAACAGTGATACTGTACCACAGAGTAACATTCCCTCCAACTTGTAATGAACACAAATCATGTACGACTAAGTTTTTAAGCAGAAATAAACCTGAAGCTATTCCAAGGATAACAAGTTACCAAGTCCAGTTTGTTCATTGTTTAAAAGAAATAAAATAACTGTCAATAAGAACTTTGATCTCCTCTAGGTATGATCATTTTCGCTCTTGACCAACTGTACTCTCACAAAACATACAGACAGGCCTCTAGTGGGTTACAAAGGATTTTCTCACAGCAGCTTTTGCACACCATCCACATGTGATTTACTTGCTAAATTACTCTTTAAAAACTCAAGTTTCCAAATATCACTCCGCTTCTTCCCACATGCAAATTCCTCAGCAACTTTCGCACACGGGTAACACCAGTTTCTGTATTGTAAATAAACGTTTCTCATAGGTGCACGTTCCTGTCCTCGGTGTAGGAGTTTCCACTGTTTCATTAAGCCATTCCACTTTAAATGAACTACCAGTTCATGCCTTTTGCTTCTTTAGAATTTTTACATAGTGAATCAATAATTTCTTCAGCAACAACACTGTAAGATCTAAGTTTTAAGATTCTAAGATCTATTAAGATCTAAGTTCTAAGTTCTAAGATCTGTAGACAATCATAAACTCCACATTGTCATCAGAAACCAGAAAAGGAAATGTGATTATGTATGATTGTGAAATATTCTTAGCATGCCAATGAGGTAGAGGGTGACAACCTTTTGTGCACAGTCTAATTCCTTTGTGCGCCAGTACATAAAGATGCGTGCACGCACGCACACCTTAGAGGGAACATTGCCAGAGCGTCAGAGCTCATTAATTCAGGTCAGATGGAAAGAAGATAAATAAACACACAGAACGATGCTAGTCAAACATTTTGTAGTCAAGGCCTGGTGTCTATTCGAACAGGGAACAGGAAAATTCCTTGATTGGCAAAGTGAATAATATCAAGAGGAAAATATTTACAGGTGTCTCTCCAGCTTAAGGCAACTATTGCTGCAGTTATATGGAAGGAAAAGATTTGGTTATTTTTGGGGTGCCTATTTAAAAAATATCTGAAGGAGAAGGCTACACTGAGGTGATAACCTTCACTTGAATTCTATACTGCACCAAATTTTCTTGCAGAGAGAGGGCATGTAGATCTGTGATAGTAAAAAGTCTATGTTTGAGATTGGAGAGAGTGACCAGGAAGTTGTTGAAATAGATATCTGGCTGCTGTACAAAGGAAATCTCTAAAATTTGTTGCTGACACTAAAGATGGAAAATGTAAATAATATATTATATTATATTGCAAGTTAGAATGCAAGGATATACTCAATTGAAACAGTGAAATGTGCATATAAACTGAAGCTTAAATAAATAATTATCTTAAAGTGCAAGTGAATAAATCTACTAAAGATCAGCAGTACTTTGAATTTTATAAACAGAGCTGTAAAATGCATTTGCCCACATATTGGCTATACTGTACACAGTTGAGCTCCAAGCAAGGTTACTGAATGGACTACAACATCAGACAGTACCTCACAGAATTATCAAGAGATACAATTAGGAGGAGAGACTCTTGTCTAGATATTGTGTTTATTAACAGAGCAGAAGAGAATGCAGAGGAGATTTTTCAAACTGTGGATGGAGGCAACTATTCTTGATTCAGAGATAGCAAAGGATAAACCTATAATTGTCATTAGTGGGTGGTAGAGAAACAGGAGTAATATTCTTCACCAAGAAACTGAAAAGCAGCAATTTTAGAATTGTATCATTAGATTTCAGCTGGAAAGCTGCAAACAGTCTTGGTGTCCATATTTTAACAGAGATATTAATGGTGTTGCAAAACCCAGTAAAGCTATATCACAACAGAAATGCTGGACAAGATGTTTATTTTCTTCTAGTAAAGAGAAAACAGAGGCAAGCCCTCTTAATCAATCTGAAATACTTCGAATGCCTTTGACAAATAATTGAAACATTGGTGGAAAGAACAGAATTGTGGGGCACAAGGTTAAATAGGGATTTAGGAGAAACATCTTTGACATAGATTAGTTAAAATTTGGGCAACACGTCACACTTGAAGTGACTTACACAGAAGCAAGAGTGGAAAATTGAAACTGATAAATTAATGAGGGTGGTGGGCAAATGAAATGTGCAAGGCGGCTTGTGTGCAGTATAGGCTCCATGGACATCTTGGACGAAAGGCCAAACTACAAACTACATTGAAGTTTGTTAACTGGAAAACTGGCCAAATACTAGATGCAGTCAAACACATTGGACCATGAAAAGACAGCACATCGATGGGATGCAATGGATTTTCCCAAAGCAAGAGAGCTACATTGGCTCCATTCATCCTGCGTATTTCGGATTCCTTAGCTGTTCCTGAAGAACCCCCGTCTTAGCTAACATAAGGTCCAGGAATAAATATTTTATATTTACATTCTTATTACTTAAATACAAATCACTTAAACACAAACAGGACAGCATCAGTTGCACCCAAAAAGCTTTTAATTGACTAAGTTTCTGCAGCAGTAGAATAGCAGTAGAACAGCAGTAGAACAGCAGTAGAACAGCAGTAGAATAGCAGTAGAATAGCAGTAGAATAGCAGTAGAATAGCAGTAGAATAGCAGTAGAACAGCAGTAGAACAGCAGTAGCTCAATAGAATATGCTGCAACTGAGCCATGTGGCAATGCTGCAGCTTTATAAAACTCTGCTTAGAGTATTGGGCTCAGTTCTTTTAGAATCATTAGATCTGCAAGCTTCAAAGAGGGTGCAGAGATTCACCAGGATGCTGCGTGGACTGAACAATATGTCTTGTGAGGACAAGCTGAGCAAGCCAGAGGATTTTTCTGAAGATACAAGGCATAGATCGAATAGACAGCCAGTGTCTTTCCCTCAGGGTGTCTATGGCCAATACCAGAGGACATTCATTTAAGGGGAATGGAGGACATCTTGGGGGACACGTTAGAGGTAGGTTACCCCTCTCCTCACACATAGACACAGTTGAGTGCCTAGAGTGTACTGTTAGGATGGTGGTAGAGGCTGTTATAATAGGGACATTTAAAAGACTTAGATAGGCACAAGGGTATAAGAAAATGCAGGGTTATGTGCTATGTAGGACAGAAGGGTTAGATTGATATTGCAGTAAGTTTGGATAAGTCAGCACAACGCTATGGCCGAATGGCCCATACTGTGCTGACTGCTCTGTTTGAACTTGGCACGAGGCTTTAAACCATTGCCCATCAGAACTCCTATCAAAAACTTAAACATAATATAAATACCAAGTTTCAGTTTGGAAATGAAATTGAATAGACAAGATAGATGCATTATTTCCACATCTTGCCACCCCACTGATGGGCACACGTCTCTCCCACTTGAGCAATACCGTCTGACCTATTCCCAATGCACTTTCCCCACAGAGCTGCAAATTCTGTAATTCCTATTCATCTCTGTTTTCCACCATCCTAATAAACAGTGAATTCCATATTAGAAACTATTCCAACTGGAAAAGCAATGCTCCTCATATCTGTCTTGCATCTTCTGCCTGAAGTCTAAATCTGTTCCCTCTGATCCTTCAAACTATCCACTAATGGGAACTTTCCTTAATATATTATAGTTACCATTCAGTACACATCTGCCAAATCTCCCAAATTTTGTGTAAGAAGAACAGGCTATTTAAAGCCAAGTGCCCCTGTAGAGGTCAATTTATACAGACCAAATGACAAATGCGTGTAGAGTAAATTTGAAATGGTAATTGCGAACTTGTTTTGCAATACAAGCATCATATTCAGGTGTCCCTTTCTTATGTTGGAAGGCAATAGCTTACAAAAGAGTTTTGAGGCCCTCTGTTGGTCAGGGTCAACAATGGATGTTGTGTCCAGCATGATACACACATCAGCGTGCAAACCAAGACAGTATGATAGGGGGGCAAGCTGCTGCCCATGTGATCCTCACCCTCTCCACACAGCTGATGAATCCAAAGGAACGGCAGAGACCGATATAGTTTGGCACCAGCAGCATCGCTGGAGTGCCAGTCAGGGTTAAACTCAATGTAGAACTGCTTTAGGGACCCCAGTTCCAGATCTTTCCTCTGGGTTTACTCACAAAGATTTCCCCAGGAGTGGGTATATCTGGAAGGTAGCGGAGTTTTGAGATCAAAGTCTTCCTTTTACATGACCAGCTAACCACAGCTGCCAAGTCCCATGTGCCTGAAGCGACTGGCTTTAAAGTGCCAGTAACCCGCCTTTAACTGACAGTAGAAACGGTTCCACTGAGCTTAGTAGCTAAACCACACATGAAGGCCAGGAGCTGGATTTGGTTCTCAGAGGCTATTTTAGATGCACATCATTAGGAGCATTTAATAGACAGTGGGAGCCTATCCTCACACCACCCCTGGCAGTAACAACCTTAAGGAACTCAGAGTTTAAATAATGGAATTCTTATATTGCATCTGAAATCCGTCCCATTCAATGTTCAAGAAAAATCTTATTCAAATGATACACAGGCACAAAATTGCCTTCAAGGATAGTACTTAAAAGTTTCAAAATCCCTCTACTTTTTGATAAACAGAAACAAGACGACCATATAAATTGCTTTACAAAAGATCAGACAAACTTATTTGAACCTTGCTAACCTGTTACCGTGATTAAAGCACTTTGCTTCAGGAATCTTTCCCCAAATATGCATTTCTAATAATTAGTGCCCACCTTGTAAAACATCCTTGCACATCTGAATGTCTCACTTAATTTATGCAAAGCACACTAAAGTTTTGGTAACTTGCATGTATCCCTATTCTCAGTTGGAAGCATACACTGCAATTCTGAAGATAAGAACAGGGGAAAGAAAATCCACTCTCATGAGTTCAGATCTCATTCTACCATGTTTTCTTAAAGTCATGTCTATTTATTTCACTCTTTTAGGATCAGAGAGTCAGTTATCTCGAACAAGACCACTGTGGCAACCTTGAAGCAAGATTCCTGTAGACCCCATATTACAGCGGGGAGGGAAGGCTGCATCTCGAGAAATGTTTGTATCACTATTTTTCATTAGCAAAGGCGCATCATCTGCTCATCTGTTAAGAAATGCTAGACTGAAAAGACTTTATTTATTTTGTTTCACGTAAATTCTGTAACAGCAAGCTTTATCCTGTGTCTCAGATTTCTGGGTAGAGATTTGTGAATTGTCTAAGGACAAATTTCCATTACGTGAACAACTGAAACAAGGGAATTGCCTGTAGTAAATACTTTCTTTTGTTCAACCAAAGGGGAGGAACAACATTTAACCATTGTAATTCCTCACATCAAGTATGCTGGATTTTTTCAGCACATGAAAATTATTATAGACAAGAAAATTTGAAATTCTAATTTTAGTTTACATGGACATTAAAAAATTGTACGGCAAATTGAAAGCTCAGATGTATGTGCAAGTAATGCCCAGTGAATCACTCGGGTTTCAAACAGCTTGCTAGTAAAAGTTAAATTGTTCAGGGGTTATTGGAAAGAAGGCATTCCAGAATCTGAAAAGGACCATTCCATCAAGGCCACATCACAAATGGTGCAGGAATAAAAATACCAAAAACAAAACAAGCCTTAGGACTGGTTAAAGGCCTCCATTTCTGTTCCATTCACAGTGGACTAATATGTTTGGCATTTTGTTATTCTGCTTTTTCTCTACTTAATTAAATCATAATACAATGAAAATAAACTGATTTTGGACAATCAACCCACTAACTTTGTCTCTCTAATGATCAAATTACTTCCAATCATGGGTATATTCCCTTCAGGTTTGCCTGAAAGTCTACACCATAATAATGTGAATTCAAACTCCACCTGGCTAGAGTATTTTTGCCATATCTTTTTAAGGAATCTTAAATTCACAGTTCATAATTTTTATTTTCTATTTCTGCTATTTCTTGAACTTTCAGGTTACAGAGATATGGAGACAAGAGAGTGCAAATGCTGCAACCTGGAGCAGAAACAGACTGCTAGAGGATCTCAGTGGGTCAGGCAGCATCTATTCAAGAAAAGGAAGAGGTCTCAGACCAGATATTCACTATTTCTGTCTCTCCACAGAAGATGCCAGACCCACTGAGTCGTGGTTAATTGCCGTACAGGATGGTACAAAGATGTTCTATCCACATAAGTAGACAAGCATCAACTGCAGGTCAAAAACCCCATTGAGTAGTTCACCTCAGAGTCACAGAGCAAGAAACAGACCATTTTGGCCCACCATGTACATATTGGCCAGAGTACCCAATTGCTCTCAAGCCACTTCCACATTATGAGATGAGGGTTGGGGTTGGGAGTTGCATCCTAGAAAATTATCCGTATTGTTATTTTCTAAATTGCAAAGCTACAGTTGCAAGAAAAAAACAGTTTGTGAACCCTTCGCAATTACCTGGTTTTCTGCATTAATTACTCATAAAATGTGGTCTGATCATTATCTAAGTCACAATAATAGACAAGCACAATCTGCCTAAACTAATAACAATTATGGAATCGATTGTTAAGGATAAGATTATGGAGCATCTGGAGGCACATGACAAGATAGGCTAAAGCCAGCATGGTTTCCTGAAAGGAAAATCCTGCCTGACTAACCTACTGCAATTCTTTGAGGAAATTACAAGCAGGGTAGACAAGGAAGATGCAGTATACGTGGTGTACTTGGATTTTCAGAAGGCCTCTGACAAGGTGCCGCACATGAGGCTGCTTAGCAAGATAAGACTCATGGAATTACAGGGAAGTTTCTAGCATGGGTGGAGCATTAGCTGGTTGGCAGAAAACAGAGTGGGAATAAAGGAATCCTATTCTAGCTGGCTGCCGATTACCAGCGGAGTTCCATAGGGGTCGGTGTTGGGACCGCTGTTTACAATGTATGGCAATGATTTGGACTAAGGGATTAATGGATTTGTGGATAAATTTGCCGATGATACAAAGACAGGTAGAGGAGTAGGTAGTGCTGAGGAAACAGAGAGCCTGCAGAGAGACTTAACTAGTTTATGGGAATGGGCAAAGAAGCGGCAAATGAAATACAATGTGGGAAAGTGTATGGTCATGCACTTTGGTGGAAGAAATAAACGGGCAGACTATTATTTAGATGTGGAGAGAATTCAAAATGCAGAGATACAACAGGACTTGGGAGTCCTTGTGCAGGATACCCTGAAGGTTAATCTCAAAGTTGAGTCAGTTGTAAAGAAGGCTAACGCAAGGTGGGCATTCATTCTAGAGGTAAAGAATACAAGAGCAGGGATGTGATGTTCAGGCTCTATAAGGCACTCGTGAGACCACACTCGTGAGTATTGTGTGCAGTTTTGGGCTCCTTATTTTAGGAAGGATATACTGACATTGGAGAGGGTTCAGAGAAGATTCACAAAAATGTTCCAGGAACATCTGGCTGCTCTTGGACTGTATTCCCTGGCGTTCAGGAGAATGCGGGGGGGGGGGGGGGGGGGTCTCATAGAAACATTCCGAATGTTAAAAGGCCTGAACAGATTAGATATGGCAAAGTTATTTCCCATAGTAGAGGATTCTAGGACAAAAGAGCATGACTTCAGGATTGAAGGATGTCCTTTTAGAACTGAGATGTGGATAAATTATATTAGTCAGAGGGTGGTAAATCTGTGGAATTTGTTGCCACGAACGGCTGTGGAGGCCGAGACATTGGGTGTATTTAGGGCATAGATAGATAGGTTCTTGATTAGCCAAGACTTCAAAGGGTATATGGGGTGAAAGCAGAGGAGTGGGGATGACTGGCAGAATTGGATCAGCCCATGATTGAATGGCGGAGCAAACTTGATAGGCCAAATGGCCTACTTCTGCTCCTAGAGCATATAGTAATTGTACTATTTCCCATCAATACTGAGTACACCATTTAAAGAATCAAAGTCTGTATTCAAAAAGTATGTGAAACTCTGGGGTAATGCTTTCTACAAAAGCTATTTGGGGTCCAATCAATAAGATGAGATTGGAGGTGTGAGTTGTACAGGTGTCTTGCTCTATAAAAAAGACACAAAGTCAGGTTACTGACAGAGCCTGCTCTTCTCAAGAAAAATCTGTTTGTGTACCATGTCATGGTCAAAACAACTTTCAGAGGACCTAAGAAGAATTGTAGAGATGTTTGAAACTGGAAAACGCTTCAAAAGCATTTCTAAAAACCTGTGTTCAGCAGTCTATGGTAAGAGAAATTGTCTACGAATGGAAGAAATTCAACCGTTGCTTCTCTCACTAAGAGTGGGCGTCCTGCAAAGATCACACCAGCAGTACAATGTGCAATGCTGAAGGCGGTGATAAAGAACCCAAGGGTAACAGCAAAAGACCTGCAGAAACCTTGCTAGAACTTGCTAAAGTCTTTGTTCATGTGTATCCTATAAGAAAACATTGAATAAGAATGGGGTTCATGGCAGGACACCACAGAGGAAACCACTGCTCTCCAAAAATAAAAACATTGCTGCACATCTCAAGTTTGCAAAAGACCACCTGGGATGTTCCACAATGCTTCTGGGATAATGTTCTGTGGACAAAGAAGATAAAACTTGAACTTTTTGGCAGAAATAAATACCATTAAGTTTGAAAGAGAAAGGGCACTACACACCAACAAGACGACCTCATCCCAACTGTGAAGCATGGTGGGAGTAGCATCATGGTTTGGGGCTGCTTTGCTGCCTCAGGGCCTGGACAGTTAATGATCATTGAGGGAACAATGAATTCAAAACTTTATCACAACATTTTACAGGAGAATGTCATGGTAGCAGTCTGTCACCTGAAGCTTAATAGAAGTTGGATGATTCAACAAGACAATGATCCGAAACACAGTAAATCAACAACAGAATGGTTTAAAAAGAAGAAAATTTTCTGTTTTGGAATGGCAAAGTCAGACTCCGGATCTTAACTCAATTGAGATGCTGTGGCATGACCTGAAGAAGGCTGTTCATATAGGGTATCCCAGAAATATTGATGAGCTGAAACAGTTCTGCATGGGGGAATGGTCTAAAATTTTTCCTCACTGTTGTGCAAGTCTGATCAGCAGCTACAGGAAATGTTTGGTGGAGGCTATTGCTGCTAAAGGAGGTTATTAAATACAAGGGTTCAAGTCAAGTTTATTGATATAAACGAGACATTTCTTTGAACCAGGGTGTAAAGCACAATAGTATACCTAACACACGATAACTTATGAAGGGGAGGATGAAATCTACAGATGAATCATACATAAATTAAAAACTAAAATGCATTAGTATTAATTATTGTAAGGTCGGAAACAGATTAACCAGTGACACTTTAAATATGATGCGACCAGAAGTTCAGCAGCCTAATGGCCGGGGGGGGGGGGGGGGGAGAGAAACTGTTTCCTATCCTGACCATTCTTGTTTTTATGCATCATAGTGTCCTGCCTGATGGCTGAGAGCCAACAAGGACACTGGACAAATAGGTGGGATCCTTAACAATACTAAAGGCCCTGTGTATGCAGCACCCCTGATAAATGTCCCTGATGCATGTTAGGGAGATCCATATGATCCTCTCAGCTGTTCTCACTGTCCTTTGTAAGGACTTCTGGTCCGATCCTCGACCAGATGGTGATGCAACTTGTCAGGACGCTCTCAATGGTGCTCCTATAAAACACAGTTAAGAGGGAGCCTTGCTTTCCTCAGTCTTTTTAGGAAGTGGAGGTGCTGCTGTGCCTTCTTGTTCAGGGAGGTGATACCGAGGGATCGGGTGAGGTCATCTGTGACGAGAACTCCCAGCAACTTGGTGCACTGAACTCCTTCTATGGAGAAGAGATGTATTTGCGGAGGGATATGGTTTGTCTGCACCTCCCGAAGTCCACAGTGATTTCATTTGTCTTCTCCACATTCAGGCTTATGTTGTTCTTCTCACACCAATCCACCAGCAGCTCCATCATATCATTGTTCTTGATAAGGCCAACCATTGGTGTGTCATCCGCAAACTCGATGACACGGTTTGAGCTGGACCCTGTGACACAGTCATGTGTCAGCAGTGGGCTGAGCACACAACCCTGGGAAGCGCCAGTGCTCAGCTTAACGGGGCAAGAGACTTCACTGTCCATGCGGACTGATTGGCCTTGCTGTTAAGAAGTCTAGACTCCAATTGCAGAGAGAGGTGTTGAGACCAGTGAGGACAGCTTCCCCACCAGTTTATGGGGTGTGATGGTGTTAAATGCCAAACTGAAGTCTATAAACAGCACGAGATCCCATTTTCTTGGTGGGACCAGGACAGAGTGGAGGGCAGAGGCTATCACAGCACCATAGGTCAGCTGGAAAGGGTCCAGTGTAGTAGCTGGGAGAAAGGCTTTAATGTGCTCCACGTGCTCAAAACATTTCATATGGCTGATGTTAACGTCACTGGACAATAGTCATTGAGGCAGGTTACTCTCGCCTTCTTTGGCACTGGAATGATCTTGGCCTCCTTGAAAACCAAGGGGACAATGGATTGTTCCAGAGAGATGTTGAATATATCCATCAACACCTCCATCAGCAAAGCTGCGCAATCTTTCAGAACTCGACCTGGTATATTATTGGGCCCCGCAGCTGACTCTGGTTAGGGCCTTTTTCATCTCAGCTTCAGCCAGACGGAGTGTCTGTTCCCCTGGGAGGGGGTAGGGGTGCCTTCCTCACCAGCACCTTGTTTTGCACATCAAAGAGTAGAAGATATTCAGCCTCTCAGGGAGTGAAGCATCCTGGTCACTGACATGCAACACATAGTCTGTAATCACCTGAGTTGCCTGCCACAAGTGCCTCATGTGTCTGGAATCGCAGAAGTGACTGTAAATTCTGAGAATGCTCCCATTTCACCTTCCTGATGGACCAGGAAAGCGCAAATCTTGCTTCCCAGAGCTGTCGCATTTCTCAGTCTAAGAGCAGCATCACAATCCCCAGCCTGGCACAGACCTCTGCAGTGAGCCATAGCTTCTGATTTGCCTTCGGCTGGATGTGTTTTGTGATGGTAACATCCTCAGTACACCTCTCTATGTAGCTGGTCACAGAATCCACATATTCCTTGAATATGTCATTCACAATGTGTTCAATAAAGACATGAAAAGTACAATTACCTGTGTTATTAGTTTAGGCAGATTGTGTTTGTCTATTATTGACTTAGATGAAGATCAGAACATATTTTATGAGTAATTAATGCAACAAAAAAAATCAGGTAATTGCAAAGGGATAAAACGCAGAAATCTACAGCATGTTACAGGCTCTTTGGCCACAATGTTGTGCCAACCATGTAACCTACTCTAGAAACTGTCAAGGTATCAAGGGATATGGGGAAAAAGCCAAAAATTGGAACTAGATGGGAGAATAGTTTAGCTGGTGGTGGAGTGGCGGAGCAGACTCGATGGGCCGGATGGCCTACTTCTGCTCCTTTGTCTTGTGATCTGCCTAGAATTTCCTGACCACATAGCACTCTAATTTTATTAGCTCCATGTACCTATGTAAGAGTCTCTTAAGAGACCCTATTATATCCGCCTCTACTATGTCCGTTGGCGGAGCATTCCATGCACCCACCACTGTGGAAAAAACTTACCTCTGACACCCCACCCCACCCCATATCTACTTCCAAGCACCTTAAAACTGTGCCCCCTTGTGTTAGCCATTTACAAACTTTTCCTTGCAACTGTACATTGTGCTCAAAGTAATTTTAATTTACCCCTCAAACACACAATTTTGTGAAGAGCAAATTTTACTTCCCATTTCAAATTCTTGAGGAGTGATATGAATTCTGCAAAGGCAAATTTCCATTACTTGAATGCCATAACTTGGGGGTTGCCTGTAATCACATTTTTCAACACTTGCCCTGTACAGTTCTGTTCCTAAGTTATAGTCAACTCACCTATATATGTAAGTATTGAGATACTCTTCATGCCTCCTCTGCTGCCATAATGAGGCCAATCTCAGGTCGGAGGGGCTCATATTCCATTTTGTTAACCAACCTTACTGTATGAACATCGATTTCTCCAACTTCTGGTAATTTCTCCTCCTCTCTGACTTTTCTCCTTTTGCATTCCCTATACTGGCTTCTCTCTTACCCCTTTTCTTTGCACCTGCCTATCACCTCCCTCTGGTCCCCTGCCTCCTCCTCCCCCTTCCCCCATGGTCCATTCTCCTCTCCCATCAGCTTCTTCTTCAACCTATCACCTCTCAGTTTCTCATCACCACCCCTCTCCACCTTCTCTATCTGGCTTCTTCTCCCTTATTTTCCAGCCCCAATGATGGGTCTCAGCCCAAAACATCGACTGTTTATTCCTCTCTGTAGGTGCTGCCTGACCTACTGAGTTCCTCCAGCATTTTGTGTGCTTAAATATTGAGAATCCCTTCTGCTACCAACCCTGAGAACAGCAAGTCCCAGATGCCAACCATTCTCCAGGTTAAAAATCAACTTCCTTTTAATTTTATACTCTTCAATTGGATACCCCCACCCATTTCCTCCACCTCAAGGAAAACCAGTCTACCCTCATAACTGAAATACTCTCTCTTGGACAACACCCAGATGAATATCCTCTGCACCCTTTCCAATGGTTCAGATCCTTACATGTTTATGTACTGACAACTGTATAGTCTAATTAATGTTTTATAATGATGTAACTAAAAATCTTAGCCAGCTCGTGGTGACAAGTATCTTGCAAACTTTCTTAGTTATTTACCTGGGTTGTCATCTTCATGGGTGAGTGGACCTGTATGCCAAGGTTCATCAGTTCTTAACATTCCCTCTCATTGTGTACACTACAGCCTTCAGTTCTGCCAAAATGCTTCTCACCAAGATTAAGTACCATCTGCCAATGTTCTACTTTTACTACCTCATCTGCACTATAGCAAAAGATTTATCAATTTTCTTGACTTCAGTGATAATACCTTCTGCATTCACATCCAAATTGTTAATGTGTATAACACACAATCAGGGTTCTAGCATCAACCCTAAATGGATGCAATATATATATAGCGTCAGTTGTGCGTGTTTGTGTTCAAAAAGCAGTGATTTCTGGCACTGATAATTGGTGATAAACAAGCAGTAAGACATTTCTTTGCTCACTGCAGTGTCAGGCATTCAGGCTTGGAGATGCCAAAAATGGCTAGAAGTGAAAATGAAACAATTCCACTACTTCAACAAGTTAGGAAGTATGAAGAATTTGAAGGTATGGACAACCATTCTGATATTACAATGAAACTGAAGATTTGGAGGTTGCAATCTTCGATAGCAGTGTATGGAGGCTGTCCTCTATCTGCACTAGGTGGCTAGGCTGATTTTTTTACTGAACACACTATAAGGAATTAATGCACAGTTTTAAAAGTACTGCAGTACTATTGATAATGTTCCAAGTTGTTCTGTATTTAATTTAAATATATAATTTGTTACTCAGTTTGTCTTTTTTATACCTTTTTAACTATCTCCAAGAAACTTCGGCTAATTGGGGCTGTCACTTAGGACCAAAATGTACAGGTCCCAATTTGTCCAAATTAACCTGAACCCACAGTATATACATGCACATTTAAACTGCTAGATTGGAAAATTGCTCTAGGAAATATTAAGAAATCTAAATAGATAAGTTTTTCCTTGGAAGACGACGTTAGCTGGAACAAAATGCCACTGATGGAGGGTTTGATTCTGAGAACATAGAAAATCCAACAAAATACAGCAATATGTAAACTGTCAATGAAAGTACATTGCAGAAACCTTTTAAGAAAGTGGCTTCTGAAGGAGCATGGCATTCTAATGCCCATCAAAATCAAATTTATTGTCATATTTATAAGTACAATGATAAATTTACTGCATCACAGGCATATGGCATCATATAATATCCATTCTGAAAAATCTTTCCTACACCATTTTCTTTCCTATTAATACTGCTCTCAGTATGACAAGTCTCATTGTCACCTGCAGATCTCATGTGTATATATCCATGCAGCTCTTGGTGGTGAATGTTGTAAGGTCACATTGAAAAGACTTTGTAGGTATGTTTTAAGACACATCCATTCCTCACGTTCAGGCACATGTACTTTGAGAGCTTCCATTAGCTTGCAGTGCACCAATTCTTCCACTTTTAAAATTCCTGTTTGCATACTGAAATCCCTTTGTGCCTTCAAACCTACAGTGAACAACTAGATCAATATCTTGCAGTCTGAACCAGCCACACACATTCTCTTCTTCCTTCACCTTACACTTAGCTGTTAACCAATTCTGCCTTGGGCTCTTAAAGCCCAATACTACGTCCCCCGCCATGAGAGGCGGAAACGGCAAGACCGGCCAATAGGGCTCTGGTGGAGCTGTATTGGCCAATTCCCCATACAGTAGATGCAATGGCTTACAGAAGCATTGATTAGCTCCAACCACACCATCGACTTCAGAGCACGATAGACAAGTCATTGATGCTCTATGCTCCACTGGGAGCCAAGGGCCCAAAAAGTAAATAATTCTGCCTTAGGCTCGGAATTCCATCCCAAACTTCTCATCGCTCCACTTCTTCTCTTTCATTGTGATCCTGAAAGCCTAACTCACTGATCAAGATTTTAGTCACCACTTCTACTATATTTTTAATCCCATTCTAAGAATTCTAAGAATAGCTTGTAGCACAAAAGGTGTGGTTATTGGACACAAGTCAAGCTAGTTCATCACTCAGGAGCAATGATAAAGGTAGCATTCTAACCAAAACATGGACTGAAATCATCTAAGTAAGAAACATTCTTTGTACAGAGTATGACATGATCTAGCTTCATGCTACAATGCACTATGACTTTATCTACAGTTCATTTTATTTGAGATTTATTGCATTGTGCTAAACAAAATTATAATTCTATATCACCAAATTATATTTTCTTTTGGAAGGTGTATGACTTTGTTAAATAAAATCATGCTGGTCCTCATGGGTGGTTTAGTGGTCTCGGAGTTTTTGTTGGATATGCTCCAGGTTTCAGAAATCAAGAAGTGAATGCACAAAGCTGGTTTGACAGAACACTGCATGTTGGGGGCCCAAACAAAGAACTGGAGGAAAAATGACTTGGATTTACATAACACTATTTACAATATAAAATGTCTTATGAGGCATTACAGTTTATGAATTACATTTGAATAAGTTACTATTGCAATACAGAAAAAGCAGCCATCTGCAATTCCAGATATTTTAAGGCACTGAAGAAAATACAGTTCGCCCACGTAACAAGTTATCTACCTCAAATTGCAAAATATTCCCCATTCTAATCAAAAATAAAATAGAACATTCCCAATACCATATTAGGCAAGTACAGAGCGACTCTTCTTAATTTCAATGGATAGAAATTATATCAACTGCACATAATTGTGGCTATTTTCAAAATCATTTTCCATGTAGTTTTTAAAACTCATAGACAGCACAGTGCCTTTGCTAGTAAAGTTTTGATCTGGATCTTGAGTACAACTATGTGGAGTCTCCATGTTTTCCCTTATGATAACTTTGGTTTCTTTATGGGTACTCCAGTTACTTACCACATTCCTAAGTCGTACTGGTAGGTTAACTGCAAATTGCCCCTTACTGTAGGTGGGTTGCAAGAGAACCAGGGGAGTTGATAGGCATACGAGCATAAGTTATAGGGAAATAAATGGGAAAAATGTTACCGATAGGCATTTCTGAACACCAGCATGGAATTATTGGACTAATTGGTCTCCTTTCCGTCTTAAAGAAAATATATAATAGTCAGACAACCAGAAACCAGGACAGTCAGCTAGGTGAAATCAGACAATGAAAAAAAAACGTGTGTTTCCAACCCAACACTCCCACAGCCTTCAAAGCAAATACTGTCCCAGTCTCTTGTAGGCAACCCTTTCCACAGTTTGGCCAGTACTACTTTGATAGCATTCTACTTACCACTGTTGAAAGGGGAAATATGGAGAAATAAATTATACCAATCAAAAGCACAAGCCAAATTGCTTTATGGCTGCAAAGGCGCGTCACTACGTGTAGTCTGACACACAAATAAGATTAGTCAGCCCCTCTAACGTGCACTACCATTACTGATTCAACCTTTTTCTCTCACAACCCATTCTTTTCAAATTCCCTGTCAATCAACACCTTAAAGACTGCCTTTCCAACTGTGTGGGGGAGAGAATTCCAAAGATTCATGATCCTCTTAAGACACTGCTCCTCTTCTCATCCGAAATGGCAATCCTTTCCTGTTAAAATATAATCCCGAGTTCTAGTGAACCCTAGTGGGAACATGCTCTCACCATCATATCCCCCCTTTAGAATTTCAAACACTTCAATAAGATCATCTTTTATTCTTTCATAGTCCAGCTCAACCTTTCTTTCTACATCAAAACCCTCCTCCCAGTAATCAACTTCATAAATTTTCAGGGCATTGTTTCAAATGCAAGTATATTTTCCTTAAACATGAAGAATAAATTTGTATGCAGTTTGATGGATGTATTGTATAGTTAACTGAAATTTGCACCACTTTCATACTCCATGCCAGTTGCAATAAAAGCCATGATTTCTTTCATCTTCCTAATTACTTGTTGTACCTACATACTAACTTCTCATAATCCCCATGTCCCTTTGTACCACAACATTTTGTAGACTCATTCTTTTCCAGGTAGTAATTTGCTTTTTCATTCTTCCTTCTAAAGTGGATAACCTCACTTTTTCCCACATTATATAATTTTTGCTCATTCATTTAAGCCATCTCTAATCACTTTACAGGCTGTAATACCTCAGCTTGCTGAACCTACTTATATACAAGCAGCAAATTCAGCTGAAGTACACATAGCTTTCTTTTGTTTCAAAATTACATCAAGCTAGCACAAGGTGGAGATCGGCATCATCACAAGGTGCACTGTCTCAGTGACATTGTTCGCCCTAGCTATGAACATGCTAAGTCTGCTGAACCAGAGTGCAGAGGGCCCAGAATGAATTCTGCTCAACAGCAACCACTCATCAGGCATTCATGGAAGACCTCACAGTCACCACAGTTCCAAGCTGCCGGTGGATTCTGCAGGGGCTCGTAAAGCTGGTGGAGGGGCCCAGATGCGTTTCAAACCAGCCAAATCAAGATCTATGGTGCTGAGGAAAAGGAAGGTGAAGAACAAGTTCCGGTTCAGCATCGCAGGCACAGCCATCACAGAAAAGCCAGTCAAGAGCTTAGGTAAGGTTTTTGACAGCTCTTAAAGGGACACGACATCCATTCAGGTGACTGGCACCAAGTTGGATGGCTGGCTGAGATCTGTGGACAAGTCTGGCCTACCCAGGAAGTTCAAAGCCTGGGTGTATCAGCATGGTATTCTTCCCAGAATCCTGTGGCCCCTCCATGTCTATGCAGTTCCGATCTCGACGGTCGAAACCTCAGAGAGGAGGGTCAGTAAGCCCCTCAGGAGATGGCCGGGGCTGCCAAAGAGCCTGAGCAGCATCGCCCTCTATGGACACCACAACAAACTGCAACTGCCCTTCAAATCCTTGAAGGAGGAATTCAAGGTAACAAGAGCCAGAGAAGTGATACAGTACAGGGACCAGAGTGATCCGAAGGTGGCTAGAGTGGGGATCCAAGTGAGGACTGGCAGGAAGTGGAAGGCAGAGGAAGCTGTTCAGGAAGCAG
Organism: Hypanus sabinus; assembly: GCF_030144855.1. Taxonomy (NCBI): domain Eukaryota; kingdom Metazoa; phylum Chordata; class Chondrichthyes; order Myliobatiformes; family Dasyatidae; genus Hypanus; species Hypanus sabinus. The sequence goes on from NC_082710.1 coordinate 63,478,451, forward strand.
AGGAAAGGCTGCGTAACAGGAGGCTGGTGGGAGTGGCCACACGAGGCTGAGCTGAGCTAGGATCCTTTCCAACTCCCCAAATGGACACCATCAGAGGGCAGGAAAGGCGCCAGCTAGTTCAGGAGGAGGTGAGAGCAGCAGTGGAGGAAATGAGAACCTGCAAGACGGTAGGAATGAAGCAACAGGGAGCTTGGACAAGATGGGAGAATGCGGTGGAGAGGAAAGTGACCTGGGCTGAGCTTTGGAAAGCTGAGCCATACCACATCCAATTTCTCATCCAGGCAGTGTATGATGTGCTTCCAAGCTCATCAAACCTGTACACATGGGGCAAGGCACCCGTGTGCCCACTAAGCTCCTAGCGAGGAACCTTAGAGCACATCCTCAGTGGCTGGACAAGGGCACTGGATGAGGGACGGTACCAATGGAGGCATGATCAGGTCCTGAAGACCATCGCTGAAACCATCAGTGCACGAGTTGAGTGAGCGAAGCAGTCTCGACCCTCCAAGCAGGCCATTGCCTTTGTCAGAGCTGGGAAGCAGCCAATACCCGCCAAAGGAACATCTGCAGGCATCCTGACCTCTGCAAGAGACTGGCAGCTGTTGGTGGACCTCGAATGGCAGCTGAAGCTCCCCAACCATATCGCAGCCACCACCCTGCGACCAGACATTGTCTGAGTCTACTAAGCAAGTGGTGCTGCTGAAGCTGGCAGTCCCATGGGAAGATCACTTGGAAGAGGCCTTTGAAAGGAAGCTCTCCAAGTACGCAGGACTGATCAGCAACCGCCAGCAGGCTGGATGGAGAGAGAAGTGTCTCCCAGTGGAGGATGAATGTAGGGGATTCGCAGCCCATTCCTTAGCCAGAGTCTTCAGCAATTTGGGCATCGAGGGAGAGGGGAAGAGGAGAGCCATTCACAGCACCATCGGTGCAGCAGAGAGGGCCTCAAGAGGGCTGTGGCTCATAAGTAGCTAACCATCTGGACACGAGCTGGAGTCTGATCAGCCCCGGCTGGGTCATCTGGAGGAGGGTGTATGATGCTCAAAGACCCAAAACACCCGAAGACTCCAGGAACATCACTGAAGATGTGTCCAGAGGCATTACTAGATGTATGTACACAGAACATTAATTTTCAAGCCCAGATTTCTCATCCTCAAACCAAAATTGAAATTCTGCCACATCATGATCACACTTTCTGAGGGGATCTGTTACTTCAATTAATCCTGTCTCATCACAAAGTACCAGGAGAAAAACTGACTGCTCCCTGACTGGGTTTCTTCATGTACTGTTTCAACAAATCATCCCAACTACATTCTTTGGCTGTTTTCAGGGGTAACACTTGCAACTTAACTTGTACAATCCATAATAGAATTAAAATTGTTCATGATTTTTACACTACCATTCTGCCATAATTTCTTAATTTATACTCTGTTGTATGATGTAGCTACGGTTAAAGCTGCAGGGACATGCAAAAACAAAATAGGCCCTTGACCCACCAGGTCCATACCAGGAGTTTACCAATAACCTTTTAAACCCTACTAATTGTTGTCTCCACCCAAAACAATTCACATCTTGAGATACTGAGCAGATATCATTTTTCACCACTGCAATTACGTCAACTTTTATTAAAACACCTGGCCACTTCATTTTCCCTTCTGACTAATTTTCCACAATATCAAATATTCCATTCCCTGACTTGGCCCCCTATCAACCACTGTTCATACCATTAACCCACCTACCTTGGTATTAATGCTTTGTACTTTCAGATAAAGAATCTTTAACTTTATCAGATTTCCTCACTATTTGCTAGTGTACTCTTACGACTTTCTGCTTTGCACCTTCCCAAGAGTCTGGTTATGGCCACCACTGCCTTTATGCTACACGTTTTCCTTTTTCTTCTCAAGTACTCTCTCAACCAAATCTAGATCTCCCATTTCCAGTTCAGCTTTCCTTACCACTGATCCCAAGGACCCAAGAACCTAGCACAAAAATCACTTGCTACTGTGTCTACAGAGAGGTGTTCTTGCTTTCTGGATAGGATCAGCACGTGATGGGTGTTTGGCAGCAGTCTGACTTAGGTGTTTTAATTCCTTGCCTGATTGGATATGCCTTCATCCAAGGGCAAAAGTCGACTATGTCTACCAGTGAAATTAAAGGCACCAAGATAAAACAATACTGTAGTAGATGAGCAGGAGGACCTGTAACATTACAAATTGGATGGTAACTTGAAGTACTGCAGACAGGTAACTGAAAATGTTTCACACTTTTTTGCATCTTGAAAGTAAAGCAAAAAGAAATTATACATCATTGAAGTCAGATCGCTTAGGCAGCATCTTGTTGAATTGCTGATTATTTAATGCCCCAAGGCAAAAACTTCAATAGATGTTTCTGTGTGCTTTATTTCAACTGGCCAAATCTGATGTTCCTTTAACCAAACATCTCAGGATTAGGTATAGTGTCAGGTTCTTCACACAGTCTTCATGTCCCTTATCAATCTGCTTGACTGGTCACATCACTAACAGTAGAAATGTGATAGTGGCTCAAGGAGGCAATATTAGCTACTGGATTTCACAGCTTTTTGTTTAATTTGGAACATTGCAGGATCTGACAGTGGTACAGAAGGTACATTATAATTCTGCCTACAATGTACACTTCAACCAGTAACTTATAAAAGGTCTTAAAATATATCCAGAGAAGGGTATAAATTACAGGTCTCAATCTGACCTATTCCCCCCCCCCCCCCACCACACAGAAAAATTATATCCACTAAAAATTATATCAAGCAGGTTGGAGTGAAGTGTGGTTCAGGGTGAAATGTGATAGAGACGATACTCTTGCATCAATTCTTTAATGTCATGTTTAATTATTTCCAACCTACTTTCCCCGATAACATTGAAACAGCCCAGTTTCACATTGCGTCTCAGCATTTTGACCAAAGGGAATTTCCTCCCTTTCCTTCATGGCCATTGTGGCAAATGGTACATGATGACACCTTTCCTTTGTCCACCTCACCTAACCGTGTTCTCCCCCCTTATCTCTGCCAGAATTCAGAATGCCTTGGCCTCCATATTAATCATCTGCATGTTGCCACTTGCACATCACAGAAACAGACCCTTTCAATCCACCTTGTCCATGGCGAGTCATGAACCTGCACACCGAGGTCCCTCTGTACATCAATGCCTCCAAGCTCCCTGACATTTACTCTCTCTGTCCTTGACGAATCTAACTCTCTGAAGTGGATTACTTGCAGTTGAATTCAACAGTCCATCTGCCATTTCTCCAGTACGCTTGACAGTTTATTAGTCCCAATGTATCTTTAAAACCTTTAATTTGCTACATTCAACTCCAATGATTGGGTTGTGTGCAAGCTTTACTAATCAGAGCATCGACATTCTCATCCACGTCATTTATATAAATGACAGACAACAAACATCCTCCGCCCATCTATGCAGTACCCATTTGTTTTAGACTTCCTGTCAGTAAAAGCACCTCCCCACCACTACCATCTACCCCTCATCACCAGACAATTTTGGATTCAATTTGTCAACACATCTAGTAAGTTAACCTTCTGGACCATCAGATCCTGCAGGATCATTGGCAATTATGTTATCAGTTTTTATTTACATTGACATCAGTCACAGACCCTGCACAGCCAGGCAAATAGGTTGCTCGAACACAAAGTGATAAGTGTACTGCAAACCTCTCTGTTGGCTATTGGGTAGGTGGGAGGGCAACCTTTGCCCCACCCTGCACCTCCATAGCTGCACAAACATGGTAGTTTTGACACCAATTTCATATCCTACCTCTTCATGCTACTTGGAAATCAGGTTGTTCACAACCTCTTTGTCATGCCTAACCAAGAATTCAATTCTCATCCGAAGACTACCAATTTACACTTTATAACATTGTTCATTGCCACTCCTCTACTACCAAAATCTTTGCTTGTATCTTCGTCAAAAATCGAGACTTTACTATTCCAAGGCTCTCTTGGCTGGTGAACTCTAAAGCTTTTCCTGAACTAAGCTGTTCAACCTGTATCAGATTCCACTCACCCAACACCCTCATTAACTACGTAGTTCTGGGTTCCAATTTAAAATTTCTATCCTTACATTCAAGTGCCTTCATGGCACAGCATGAATATTCACACCACAACCACGTCATTCTCACTCTCATTTTCCACCGACCCACATAGAGATTTCCCACCAGTCTTCTCTCAAGGGCAACCCCCCATGAACTGATTCTCTTCAAATCTGTATAAATGTTCTTAGTTTTCCTCTGATCAAGTTGGCTTCACCCCTCCTGATATCCATTTCAAGCTAGCATCAGCATGATTTTCCAAGCTAAGGACAGGTACAGACTACTGAGAACAAGCAAATCTCCCGAGGAGCTACATTTAAGATAGAAATTGGGGCAGGGGTGGGTAAAATAAAGACATGAGGTAGCTTTGGAAGACAAGGTACAAGTAGTTTAGGATATTCTGCAGTACATTAAGAGAATAAAGGAGAGAATAGGGCCACTAAGGATCAGTGTGTGGAAGCACACAATGGCAAGGTCCTATATGAATATTTCTCATCTGTATTATTGTAGAGAAGGTTGTGGAAGCTGGGGAATTCAGGGAAGATTATAATGATGTTAGGATATTGAGGAGGAGGTGCAAATGGTCTTAAAGCACACAAAGGTGGATAAATAACTAGCTTCATCAAGTGTATCCTTGCACATTGTGGGAAGCCAGAGAAAAAATTTGTTAGGATCCTTGCAAAGACACTTGCCTCATCAGTAGCTATGGGTTGGGGAGCAGAAGACTGGAAGCTGACCAATGTTCTGGTTTTATTTAAGGAAAACAAGACTACAGGCCAATGAGTCTAACATCAGTGGTAGAAACTGGGCAGTCCCCCATTGGCCCACACCTTATAAAGATACTAATGTACCATAGAAACCACCATACCCAGATACATCACAGCTTGATAACACAACTCTGCCCAAGACAGCAAGGAACTGCAGAGAGCTGTGCACATGGCTCCACGCATCACAAAAACTAGATTCCCTTCCGTGAACTCTTTCTGCATTTCTTACTGCCTTTGAAAAGCAGCCAACATAATCAAAGAGCTCTCCCACCCCACACTCCCTTCTCCCATCAGGCAGAAGATAAAAACATGAAAGCATGCACCACCAGGCTCAAGGACAGCTTCTACCCTACTTGTATAAACCTCTGAAACAAGATGGATCCTTGACCTTAATGTACCTTGTTATAGCTTTGCACCTTATTGTCTACCAGTACTGCACTCTTCATGACACCATATTCTGCACTCCTGATGAAGGGTTTCGGCCCAAAACTTCGTCACTACCTCCTCCCACAGATGCTGTCTGGCCTGCTGAGTTCTGCCAGCATTTTGTGTTTTTATTTCTGCACTCTATTGTTGTTTTTTCCCCGTTCTGCCTCAGTGTATTGAAATGTTGAATGGATATGCTGTTTGGATAGCACACAAAACCAAGATTTTCATCGTATGTGTGACAATAATAAATTAATTTTTCATTTTTCATGTGACAATAATAATGTGATGTCCTAGCATGCAAGTACAATTGCAAAGAGCGCATAGCAGCCCCTCTCCTTCTTTCGGAGTCCGTTGCGATTCAGCATGACATCTAAAACTTAGACAAACTTCTATAGATACGTGGTGGAGAGTACATTGACTGGCTGCATCACTGTCTGTTTTGGAAACACCAATGCATTTCAACGGAAAATCCTACAAAAGATTATAGATGTGACTCAGCACATCACGGGTAAAGCCCTTACAACCATTGAGCACATCTACATAAAACACTGTAGTAGGAAAGCAGCATCTATCGGAGATTGTCACCACCCAGGCCATGCTCTCTTCTCACTGCTGCCATCAGGTAAAAGATACAAGAGCCTTAGGACTCACACCACCAGGTTCAAGAACAGTTACTACCCCTCAGCCATCAGGCTCTTGAATAGAAGGGAATAACTACACTCACGCCCCATCATTATCTCATGTTCTCATTATTTATATTAGAATTTGCACAGTTTGTTGTCTTCTGCACTCTGGTTGATCTTTCATGATTCTGTTATAGTTACTATTCTATAGATTTGTTGAGTTATGCCTGCTGAAAAATGAATCTCAGGGTTATATATGGTGATATATGTACTTTGATAATAATATTTACTTGGAATTTTGAATAATAAACTAATTACCAGAAGTTACTGGAAAGGATTCTGAGAAATGGAATCTATTTGCATTTGGAAATGCAAGCCATCGATCAGGGGTAGTCAGTAGGCTTAGTGTTTGGTAAATCATGTCACAAATTTCTTGAGTTTTTTTGTTTGAAGACATGACCCAGAGAACTGAAGAGAACAGGATGGTAGATAAATCCGTATGGACCTCATCAAGTCTTTTGACAAGATCCTGCTTGGTAGGCTGGTCAGAAAAGTTAAAATACAAATTTTCTATCCAAATGGATACAAAATTGGCTTGGTAGTGGGAGCTCAAGAGTGACAGTGTGTCTTTTCCCCCCACAAATTGGAAGACTGCAACTAGTGGCGCAACACAGGAATCTGTGCAGAGTTCACTGTTGTGATATAAACAATCAGATGAAAATTTTAGTAAGTTTGCAGGCGAGACCAATATTAGCGATAAAGTGGACAATGAAGAGGGCCATCAAAGATTACCACATGATCAAAATCAACTGGGAAAGCAAATAAAGGAATGGTAGATGGAATTTAAATTGAACAAGTGTGAAATAATGGATTTGGGCAAGTAACACCAAGACACTGACTTGCACAGTAAATGGCAGGGCTCTGAAAAGCAATGTAGAACAGAAACCCATGGTACAAGTACATGAAAACGGAAATGTATGTGGGGAGAGTGCCTCCTGTGTTGAATATGATATGAAAATGAACTATGAATAGTTCATGCTGATCTTTTCAAAAAGAAACTATTTCTGGCAAACATTACCAAAACTCAAAACCAAGATCCAAAAGATGTCACTTTCAAGATGGCAAGAGAACACCGAATGACAAACTTTAAATGAATTCTTAATATGCTACTAATTTGTGCTCTTATCTAAAAATCAGTAATATATTAAAATGTGAATTTAAAATATAAATTGAATGAGGAGAGAACTCTGAACTAACAAAAATAATACATGGTAAGTGCCCACCACATCCAGTGCCTTCACTCCAGCAGAAGCCTCAGACCTAACTTTAAAAATGCATTTATACATGCCTTTCCTTCTTGCTGGATGTTATTCCAAGATTCAAAACTATAGCTACTCTTAATACAGAAGTCATGACAATTGTAATATTGGTTGAGATCAGCTAACATGGGATATGTGGAGCTCAAACTAGTCTGCATGGGCTCAGTTTTCATTTTTATCTGTTCATCTTGAGAAAAGCAATCCCAACCTTTTTTTACACAATAAAGCAATTATTTCTAAACTATATTCTGTATCTGACATTGAATTACCTACATGCCATCACTGGGCCACATTAGTGCAAATTAAAATAATCCTGCTTCAAATAGGGAAGGCAACAACCCTCATTCATTTTTGATATGGACAACATAAGCAAAACAGTCACTTTAATGGCAACAAAAGTACTATAGATCTGTAATTTGTTGCCTTTGAGCTGAAGCAAAGACGTTTCAGTTTGGAGTCTCAAGGGTAAATAACCCAGCATTTCAATTTAGAGCTGTTCCTGTTCAGTCAGAAATGTAACAGAGCACAAAAGAAATAGCTCCACAAGGAAATTAAACTGTCACTTGTAAATATTTGCAACATGTAAACATATTTAAAAATAAAAAGTGATGAACCTTGCTGATAACACAAAAATTGCAGAATTAAAAGTAAAGCTTGTTCACTTTTAAAAAAAATTACTTAAGTGAAAATTCCAAGCATTTTTCATTTTATGCAGTCAACTCTAATTCCCTGGTTTCTGCTGTCGTAAATTTAAAAGTATTTTAAACTTAAATAAAAAATGAATTGCTTTCAATGATGCAATGATTTATGGAGAAAGGTTTTCAGGTCATTCTTTTCATGACAAGAAGCAGCCATCGATCATCTGGTTCAATCTTCCTAAGAGGCTGAGACGCCACGCCACTGCCACTGTTCAGTATCAGCATAGGATATGAGGGAGGCACCGGCTGTTTAAATGGCTTTTGGAGAAGTAACACGATGCACCCACGATGTGTGCAATTCCACCCAGCAGCCCACCCAAAGCGCAAGGTAAACGTCACAAGTTTACTTAGTTCAAAAGCAAAACCCAGAGCTAGGTGGAAGCCAAACGCTTTAACCACAGCTTTTCAAACTGCACAGTTGTGCGACATCGTCCTCGCTGACACTTTTCTAGAATTTCCAGCTGCGTACCGATTGATTAAACGGAAAGGTCGGCTTGTTTTTTTTAAACTGTGCAGGGTTCTGCTCCGTTCCTTATCATCAATCCTACTACACGTCTGAGGATGCACCAGCTTAGCCTTCAGAAAGTCACCCAATACTGATGCAGTCCTTCAAAAGGGAACTGCTCATTCCACCCCACAGACAAAATAGGGTGGCTGGGGGGAGGAACCAGTGATTTTTTAATCTTGCACTCATTACCTCAAGGGCCGCAATCAAGGGTGCAGCAAATTCTGCGAGAGGAACGACTCCAAGGAGCAACTGGCACTTGACCAGTACCATTTTTAATACTGGGCCATGTACAAAAAAGTGGCACACAAACTGATAGCATTACTACACGCAGACGTCCTACTTCTAGTTGTTGCCTTATATAAACTGGAGCAGTTGTAGGCTGTATATTCCCACAAAGTTACTACCACCCCGCCTGTCCCCTTGTCCGTTACCTGCCGGTCTAGTCGCTCCTGCCGCCATGCCCGCGGCTCCATGCCCCATGGCTGGGTTGTCACCGTGGCTCTGGCAGCCAGCCTGCGGCTGGAGGCCGCCTGCCCTCGGTTGGCTGCAGTAAGGCGGATTTGTGCTGCTGCCGCCGAGTCCCGACCTGGATCTGGACCGCGTCCGAGGAGCTTCCAGCAAATGGTGCGGGGCGGTGGTGGAGAACCTGCCCGCGCCCCGCTCCCACGGCTCCTGCCGCACCAACACCTCGGATGCCGGGCCCCCGCTCGGGTCCGGATTACTCGGGGGCCGTGGCTGCTCGACCGGTGCCCCTTGGTCGTGGCTGCGGTCACCGCTGTCTTTGGGCGGTGACGGCCCGGCCCGAAGCCGCGGGTAGAGACAGGGCTCCTGAGCCGAGTGCGAAGGCGAGGCGATCGGCATCTGGTGCCCTCGGGGAGAGCAGCGGGAGGAGGCGCAGGAAGGGCCGCGGAAAGTGGGGGCAGGGAAGCGGCCAAGGGCCCGCAGGCGGCGGCCGGGGCGAGAAGCAGGAGGCCGCGGACGACGGGCAGCCCGGAGTCGGTGGGAACGCTGTTGCCAAACTTTGTGAGAAACGGCGGCGACGGGAACAATAACCGGAGGGAGGGAGGCCGAGAGCCCGCTCCCCACCCCTCGCTGCCCTGCGCCGAGCGAGCGAGGCCCCGCTGCGCTTCCGCAGCGGATCCCTACTTCGAGCTGGGCTTTGCGTTCGGCCCCGGACCGGCTCCGGCTTCAGGCTCGGGCTTGGCCACGGTCCAGTCTGTTACCATCCGCTTTGCTCCGGCGTTTGACTTCGTTTTCCGCTTTCAGTCGGCTCGGCGGCTGCAACCAGACGCCACAAGTTTCTCTAATCTGATATTTTTCTCCTTCCTGTTAGTTAATTTTTTGATTCTGGAGGGTGTTGGGTGTTTTTTTTGTCCGCGTCGCCTCCTCCTTCCCGTCCGTGGCCCCCGGACTTCTCTCCCAGTCTGGGTGCCTTGTGCCGGGGGCCGGGTTATTTACAGCGGCCTCATGTGCTGCTGACTCAACCCGCTCTCATGGGTTGCGTTCCTCGCCAGAGGAAAGGGAGGAGAGGAATGAATTAATGATTGCGAGTCACCGACTTTCAGCAGTCAGCTCTCCGCCAGCAACACAGCAAGCCCCCCACTACATGCCACCCCAAATCAGGATCAAATCCACTCCGAGCACAAGTCAACCCTTCGCCTCATTTAAATTACATTTCCACCTCAAATTCACGCCTGGAACTATTTCAAGTCCGAACAGTCCCGACTCCACTTCAGCACAATCCACGTCAACCCCTGACCCTAGTCCAAATTACATTCCAGCAAACCCAACTCAACTACTTCCCTAACCCAAATCCAATCCAGTTCCTGGATCTTTTCCATCCAGAGTTTAACCCGTCCTAAGCTGGGTTAGAAATTAAATTTTATCCTAATTACAATTGGACTCTAACAAAAGTCTTCGTTTATGGCTTTTTTTAGTGCAGTGGCTCGGTTGGTATCATGAAGTACGTTGGAATGAAGGTAAGCAGGTTCATATGTGCGTGCAGCAAACCAGTTTAGCGCCGATCAACCTGCTCGAACCTTGCTGCAGCTCCAGCAGAATAGATGCAATTTTCGGAATAAATGCAAGATCAAAAGGTTTTCAGCTACAGACTGAATCACTAGGAATTGACCAGCTGCAGGAAATGAGGCATCGTCAGTTCTGGCTGCAGAACCACATTATTTGCGGCTGAGTTGCTTTTCCGGATAATCTTATTGTTCGTCCTTAAAAGAATTGTAATCATGTGTAATTCTCTTTGCTGTTTTTTTGTCACTGTCGAAAGAACACGATCGACTATTTGCTGTCGATTGTGCTGGGCTTGGTTCCACTGAAGGAGGAGGAGTGAACAGGGCAGCTGCCCGGTATTTACCAACATTGGCAAAAGCAGGGGGTTGTGTTAGTCCAGAACGGATGACCCGTGTGCTGGTTTGTTATCTAATGTTTGGAGCCCTTTGTTTAGCAGTACCAAAGAGAAGAGGCCGCCGTGACATATTAACAGATTTGTTACATCAAAGAGTGATTAAATCCAGTTCGTTGTAATCGGTGTTTCAGATTTCTGGGGGAATATACAACATTTTAACTAGAAAATCGATGCACGAAGAAATAATTATTAATCTGTCTTGGAACTGATTGCGCATACTATTTTTTCGAGACCGCCCAGAAATGGCTGATTCATTTCCCCCGCACTATGCTGTGAATTATAATAGAGCCAGATTTCATACACTAAATTGCTTCCCGATTTTTCCCTGTGTTTATAACTTCCATAACCTTTTCCGATTTTTAATAAACTCCATTTTCAAAAATAAGCACGGAAAGGGGCGGATATAGGTCTCTGGCTACATGTATCAGCACATTGGGTTTATGGAAATCACTGTTTCTGAATATATGAATATGACTCTTTCATTCTGGGCCGAAAGAGGAGGATTACGGTGCGCTCCTTTCAGACTCGGGGTGGAGGGTGGCAATTCGCTGCACCGTCGAGGGGTGCTGCATTGTCTTTGGATCATAAGGATGAGATCTGCTTGTTCATTTTCACAAGAGAATATGCTCAGGTATATTTCAAAAATACATCAGATAAACAATAATCTGCACCATCACCACTTATAATAGCACCAATAAAAGTAACCGATTCTTGTTTAACATATCCTTTATTCTCTTTACAGTCCTCTCTCCAGAGTAATTCGAACCTTAAAGAACTTTGAACCATTTCGATAAGAAAAGAAACCAACGATATGCATAATTCAATTGTACTGATTTTCACATTTTGCTTGTCATTAACAGCCTTTCAGTCTTTTTAGGTTCGCACAGACATTTTAAGTAAGTGTTTAGCAACTTGTTTGTGAAAAAATTTAACGGTAGTACTTCAGTTTATGTAAGTACAGTACTGTGTAAAAGTCAAGTACATGTAAAAAATTCTGTAAAGATTCTTTCAAATATGAAAATTTTATAAATATCAAAAACTACTATAAAGAGCAGTAGACAGCAACAAATCTAAATCAAATCAATATTCCTTTGTCTTTAAAACTGCACGAATACTCTCATGCAGTTTTATAAGCAAATCAGCTAGTGGGATGTTCCAAGCATCTTGGAGAACTTGCCACTGTTCTTCTGCAGACTTTGGCTGTCTCTCCAGGTAATCCCAGACAGCGGTGTTGAGATCAGGGCTCTGTGGAGCCCATACCATCTGAAGCCATATAAAAATCTAGAGTGCCAAAGACTGTTGTACAGTTCTGTACATCTATAAACTTCTCTTTACTTAATAAATAGTATGGGTCAACAATTATTTGGGTTGTGTTTATTAAATACCTGGTAAATGTCATTGCTATGCATTATATTTCATAAGGGCAGGTTATTACAACTGTGAAAAAAACTTGACATGGACCTGATAGGTGGGATGAATCATGTGGCCTTCATATGTTTCTCATTTTAAAGGGAAAATACAGCAATATAAAATATTTCCCCAAATTATAATTGCAGTCATCTGTAGACTATTGTTACACTAAAAAGAATTACACATTTTTTAAGAAGCTGCTTTTCAATAATTTTGAATTCAACTACATATGAACAAATTTCAATGGTTAGGAAATCTAAGTCCCTGAATTTGAATTTAAAAGATTCTACATTGGTTATATTTTACATGGAGTGGGGTTGAGATTCGGGATGTATATTGTTCATATTATAATTTCTGTGGTAAGGCAAAAACGATGAGAAGAATAGCTTGTAAACAAATTTCACAACACATGCCAGTGGTCATAAACCTAGTTCTGATTGTAACAAAACTTGTTATTCTGCTTTTCTTTAATTCAACAGTCAGGAAAGTATGAACACATAAAAACATAAAATGCTGGCAGAACTCAGCAGGCCAGACAGCATCTATGGGAGGAGGTAGTGACGACGTTTCGGGCCGAAACCCTTCATCAGGATAAAGTATGAACACACTTTTTAAAGTCATTCTCCATGTAGGTGTCTAGTCATATATATCCATTTTATGAATCCATTGTAGATTTCAGGTACATTCCTATTTATATTTTATGAGATCATACATTTTATTGAGAGAATATTCTGTTTTAGCTAATGTAGCATGTAAATGCAGTCTATGAACACAATTGTTTTTTTTTCAATATACATATTTACATTTAGCATAAGAGCTGTCTTGTTGATTCAATCCTAATTTGATTAGGCACCAATGTGGTTTAAATTAAGTAAATCCCTAATTTAGAGACTTTTTTTCTTTCAGTTCATCAGTTCAACTCTTGACTGTGAGAGAAGGAAGATGGACCTCCATTTGAGAACATAGAAACTGGAATGGGCTATTGAATCTCTGAAGTCCATTCTGCAGTTCAGATGCATCTTGTGTGGTGGATCATATGTGCTCCTTGGCCTCATATACCACATTCCTTCAACGTCAGCAAAGCAAAAGAGCTAGCTATTGACTACACATTCCTGTTTACATTAATGATGCAGAGGTCAAAAGGGATGAGAGCTTCACATTTTTATGAGTGGACCAATCATGACAATGCAATGGCTAGGAAAGTGCACCAGTGCCTCTACTTCTTCAGAAGGATAAAGACATTTGGCATGTCTGCTTTGACCTTCACAATTTTTCATAGATGCACTGTGGAAAGCAATCTATCTGCATGCATCACAGATTGGTGTGGCAGCTGCTCTGCATTAGGCTACAAGGAGCTGCAGAATGTTGTGGACACAGCTCAACGCATTACAGAAAGCAATTTCCCCTCCATGAAATTTGCCTGCATTTTTCACTGCCTCAGTAGAATAGTCAACATAATCAAAGGCCCCACCCACACCAGACAATCCTTCTTCTACCTCTCTAATCAGGCAGAAGTTACAGAAGCTTGAAAACACATACTACCAGGTTTAAGCAAGACACAAAATGCTGGAAGAACTCAGCAGGTCAGGCAGTATTGTGGAAAAAACTGCAGTCAACATTTTGGGCCGAAGCCCTTTGGCAGGACTGGAGAAAAAAAGCTAAGTAGTAGATTTGAAAGGTGGGGGGAGGGGAGAGAGAAATGCCAGGCGATAGGTGAATATTGGAGGGGGAAGGATGAAGCAAAGAGCTGGGAAGTTGATTGGTGAAAGAGACAGAAAGCCATGGAAGAAAGAAGAAAGGGGGCGGGGAGGAGCACGAGAGGGAAGTAATAGGGGGGCAAGGAGATAACATGAGAGAGGGACAAGGGGATGGGAAATGGTGAAGGGGGGTGGAGGCATTACTGGAAGTTTGAGAAATTGTTGTTCATTCCATCAGATTGGAGGCTACCCAATCGGAAAATAAGGTGGTGTTCCTCCAACCTAGGTGTGGCCTTATCCCACCTGCGGAGGAGGCTGTGGATGGATGTGTCGGGATGGGAATGGGAAGTGGAATTAAAATGGGTGGCCACTGCCGCTTAGGCTCAGTCTCCCAATCTACATCAGGTTTCACTGATATACAACAGGCCACACCAGGAGCACCAAACATAGTACATGACCCCAACAGACTCAGAGGTGTCACCTCACCTGGAAGGGCTACCAGGTTTAAGGATAGCTTCTGTCTCACTGTTATAATAGTGGTCCCCCGGTACATAAGGTGAACTCTTGACCTGACAATCTACTGCTTCATGACCTACACTTTACTGTCTGCTTCCATTCCACTTCCTCTGTAAATGTAACACTTCATCTCAGTTCTGTTATTATTTTCTCTTGTCCTAAATCAATGCACTGTTGTAATAAATTGATCTTTATTAATGACATGCAAGACAAAGTTGTTCCCTGTACCTCAGTAGATATGACAATAACAAAACAATTTACCAATTTCAACAAACCTATATCATCTTCTAAGTTAAACTTCATAAATAGAAGGATTCCAAACTGATAACAACTCTTAGCTATGTACGTGTTTCTTGGAAGACCTAGTTTCAGATTTAGGCTCTGGAGCATAATTATTAATACCATAACCAATTGAAGTAGCTTCTCTGCATCTAACCTAATTCTTAACATATTGAAAACCTCAGTCCATTACCCTTAACCTTCTGAACTGCAGTGAGTACTGCACCATTTTTTTTTGTAATCTGTGCTTGCAATTTAGCCCTTGGAGTCATTGTCTTTATGACAAATATAAGCTATGTTCCAGGTGGCCGGGTGGAGATATATCTCTACCAAAGAAGGTGTAAGGTGTGCCTTCCCTCTGCCAGCCTGCAGGTCACCCTTGGGGCAGGTGTCTCACCTGCTTAGCCCCCCTCCCTGATCAGGGTCACGTGAAGCCATGGGTGGATGGTGATATGAGCCACTGGTGTATAACACAAGTCCTGTCTATGTAACCACTGACACCAGGCCGACAATCTCCGAAGTATTGATGATGGGTTGGGGTCACCTGTCCTGTAAAGCCGCTGCTCAGAAGGCAGCAGTGGCAAACCACTTTTGTAGAAAAAATTGCCAAGAATAATCATGGACATGGAAAGCAACACACACTAAATGCTGGAGGAATTCAGCAGGCCAGGCAACATCTATGGAAAAAACGTCGACCGTACTTTCTCCCTCCAGCATTTTGTGTGTGTTGCTTGGATTTCCAGCATCTGCAGATTCTCTCCTGTTGATGGTCGTGAAAAGACCTTGATTGTGTACTTCATATGGCACAGCACTTAAGGAACAAACAAATGAAGCCATGGTCAATGATGATCAGAACTGAAGACTACTCCAGCTGAGGTATTGTTTGGCAGCGGAAGGGAAGTTTGTTTACTTGTGTTAATCTGTGTCTTTGTAAATTTATGCTGCAATTTCTTGAAGATAGCTTTTCTTGGACAGTGTCTCAGAGACAGCTTATCAACTCCAAACTGTTGAGAGCTACAAGGTATCAAAATTTTTGTTTGGTCCTGTGGGTAACTAATATAAAAGCATATTAGTTGATAGAAATAGATATTACTTTAAACTAAATCAATTCAGTTGAAGTATCTATTTACCTTGATAGTAAAGACTGAAGATGCACCCACAGAATAGATGTAAGAAAGCTAAGATTTCTGCAGCTTTTAAATTGGGATTGGCTATATGATTGTAAATCATATCAAACAGGTTTGTAACATGTTGGAGCTTGCGAAGGATATACTGAGACTCTTTTGGTGCCCTTTGTTACATTACACCTTTCCACCATCATGTTCTCTGAATGCCATCTAGTTAACATCTCATTTCAGGGGTACCACTCTGAAATATCTATCTAAATTGTGAATCAAATACTTGAACAAGGTGTTTATGGAAATATGCACCATTCCAAAAATACAAATGCACTTCATGCAGAAGCTGATATATAAAATAAAGCTGAATGCTTGTGAGGTAGCAGTTGTGAAGAGGGAAGACAGGAATGGTTATTTCAAGTGCCCAGCTTTAGATGTTTCAGAAAGGACAAGGAGGGAGGCAAAAGAGGTGGGGGCATGGCACAGTTGATCAGAGATAGTGTCATGGCCGTAGAAAAGGAGGAAGACATGGTGGGGTCTCTGTGGATGGAATTTTGAAACAGGAAAGAGTCAATAACTCTACTGGGTGTTTTTGTAGACCACCCAATAGTAACAGGGATATCGAGGAGCCAGATTCTGAAAAGATGTAGTAATAACAGGGTTGTCATGGTGGGAGATTTTAATTTCCCAAATATCAATTGCATGCCCCTAGAGCAAGGTGTTTAGATGGGGTAGAGTTTGTTAGGTGTGTTCAAGAAGGTTTCTTGACACAATATGTAGATAAGCCTACAAGAGGAGAGGCTGTACTTGATCTGGTATTGGGAAAATCTCTCAGTGGGAGTGTATTTTGGAGACAGTGATCACATCTTTATCTCCTTTACTATAGCATTGGAGAGGAATAGGAACGGACAAGTTAGGAAAGTGTTTAATTGGAGTAAAGGGAAATATGAGGCAGGAACTTGGAAGCATAAATTGGAAACCGATGTTCTCAGGGAAACGTATGGAAGAAATGTGACAAATGTTCAGGGGATATTTGCGTAGGGTTCTGCATAGGTACATTCCAGTGAGACAGGGAAAGGATGGTAAGGTGCAGTAACCGTGGTGTACAATGGCTGTCAAGAGGCATAATATAATTAGGAATAGTCAGCATGACTTTGTGAAAGGCAGGTCATGCCTTACAAGCCTGATTGAATTTTTTGAAGATGTGACTAAACACATTGATGAAGGAAGAGCAGTAGATGTAGTGTATATGGATTTCAGCAAGGCATTTGATAAGGTACTCCATGCAAGGCTTATTGAGAAAGTAAGAAGGCATGAGATCCAGGGGGACATTGCTTTGTAGATCCAGAACTGGCTTGCCCACAGAAGGCAAAGAGTGGTTGTAGACAGGTCATATTCTGCATGGAGGTCAGTCACCGGTGGTGTGCCTCAGGGATCTACTCTGGGATCCATACTCTTCATGAATTTTATAAATGACCTGGATGAGGAAGTGGAGGGATGGGTTAGTAAATTTGCTGATGACACAAAGGTTGGGGGTGCTGTGGATAGTGTGGAGGGCTGTCAGAGGTTACAGCAGGACATTGATAGGATGCAAAACTGGGCTGAGAAGTGGCAGATGGAGTTCAACCCAGATAAGTGTGAAGTGATTCTATTTGGTAGGTCAAGTATGATACAGATTATAGTATTAATGGTAAGGCTCTTGGCAGTGTGGAGGATCAGAGGGATCTTGCGGTCGGAGTCCATAGGACACTCAAAACTGCTATGCAGGTTGACTCTGTGGTTAAGAAGGCATACAGTGTATTGGACTTCATCAATCGTGGGATTGAGTTTAGGAGCTGAAAGGTAATGTAGTTATATTGGTCCCTGGTCAGACCCCACTTGGAGTACTGTGCTCAGTTCTGGTCGCCTCACTATAGGAAGGACATGGAAACCATAGAAAGTGCACAGAGGGGATTTACAAGGATGTTGCCTGGATTGGGGAGCATGCCTTATGAGAATAGGTTGAGTGAACTCGACCTTTTTTCCTTGGAGTGATGGAGGATGAAAGGTGAACTGAGAGAGACGTATAAGAAGATGAGAGGCATTGAATGGATGGATAGTCAGAGGCTTTTTCCCGGGGCTGAAATGGCTAGCACAAGAGGGCACAGTTTTAAGGAACTTGGAAGTAGGAACAGAGGAGATATCGGATAAGTTTTTTACACAGAGAGTAGTGAATGCATGGATTGGGCTGCTGGTGACAGTGATGGAGGTGGATATCATAAGGTCTTTTAAGAGACTCCTGGACAAGTATATGGAGCTCAGAAAAATAGAGGGCTATGGTAACCCTAGGTACTTTCTTAGGTAAGGACATGTTCAGCACAGCTTTGTGGGCCGAAGGGTCTGTATTGTGCTGTAGGTTTCTATGTTTCTATGACCGAGTTAACAGTTCTATTGGACAATCTTTTATTCAGGACATCTTTGGGTGTTAATGCAAACAACATATTTTCACTGTATACTTTAATGTACGTGGGATAAATAAATCTAAATCTGAATAATGTGAGTGAACCCCACATCAGTAGATGTGAAGCTTTGGCTTAAGGATTACAATTTCAGAATGCTTTTAAAGAAAGAAAAGGGAATGAAGGGTGTGGAAAGATTAAAAGGCAGGAATTCTGGTTAATGAGAAATAGGCTGTGGATTGCTTCTCCACTAGTGAGATATGGGTGGAAGTCATCATCTTCATGTGGAGTCTAATTTATTGTTTTATGATGTCACCAACAGGTTGATGATAAGTTGGTAGGCCAATGTATAGATTCGGAGGATATTCCATTCATAACAAAGACAGAATGGAAAGAAAAGCCAGTGTAGGTGATTTTTTCAGGCCATGAGTGGATAAGCAGGAAGAAAGCCAGGTGAAGACAGTCATAACAAACTGGATGACGGAGGAGAATATTGGTGTGGTGAACTGTGCCAAGAGACTGATGGAAAGGAATTGTCTACTATGGAGACAGTCATACGGAATATCTTTCATGATAAAGATCATTTCTATGCAAAATGGGCAAGAGAATGGCTAATGGAATTTAACTCATAGTGCAAAGTGATGCATTTTAGGGAGTTAAACCAGGCCAGGACACACACAGGGAGTAGTTGGGCCTTGGGGAGTTTTATCAAATGGAGACATCTAGGGGTACAAGTACATATTTCGCTGAACGTGGCAAAACAAGTAGACAGGATGGTGAAGGAGGTTATGGTATGTTCACCTTCACTGGTCAAGGCATTGCATGTAGGAGTTGGTTAGGCTGCTTTTGAGCCTTTGAATCTTTTGCATATTGCATATTTTGAATATTGTTTGCAGTTCTGGTCACAGCCTTATAAAAAGGATGTGTTTTGATAAAGATTATTTAATTTTTTAACTGTTTGGAACAAAGGGCATGTTTCCATGTGTATACTTCCATGAATCCATAACCTCAAACTTGATCAGAAGGATTCTAAGACAGAATTTCCAGAGAGATGGGGATTCATTTTGAGATGACTGAAAGTTTGGAAATAAGATAGTAGTTTACAAGAACAGGTATTGATAATCCATTTTTAAGATGAAAGTGATAACAGATTTATATGGGTAAATGACAAAAGTAGAGGAAGTCATTAATTATTTCTCCTAACGTGGGGCTTGGTTGAAAAAGTAGTAGGTGGGTGTCATGCACAAGATGAAATCAGGGAGTTAAAGAGGTGAGGTTGGAGGGAAACCACAAATAAAGATGCAATCTTTAGCCAAGGTTTGGCTTGGTGGGTAGAAGAGGGTAAGGTTCATGAATCCGTTGCACTTGTTGATGAAACTGAGCATGAAGTGGAAGGAGGAGAGGAGCTTGAGAAGGCAATTTGTAATGGTGAACAGAAGGAGGAATGTTTTCGGCAGTGATTCTACACCAGTGAGCAATTAGAACATTACAGCACAGTACAGCCCTTAGGCCAATGATGGTGTGCCAACATTTTAACAAGCTATGATCAATCTCACTCTTCCCTCCAATATACCCCTTCTTTTTCATCACCTATGTGCTCATCTAAGATTTTTTATATGCCCTTAATGTGTCTGCCTCCAACATCCATCCCTTGCACTCTCCACTCTATATAAAAAACCTAACTCTACCACTCTCCCTATACTGTCCTCCAATCACCGTAAGGTTATGACCCCTGGTACTAGCTTGGCAAAAGGTCTCTGGCTATGCCACTTGTTGACCCCTATCATGGCACCTCTCATTCTCCTTCTTGCCTTAGAGCTTCAGAATGATTGTGCAGGATTGTATGTTATTTAATGTTGTGCAGGCAAAACTGGTTATTAATGACTTAATGGCTATCCTTTATAAACTTGACCCTGGACTTGAAGGAATGGCAAACAAGGAACTCAGTGATGAAAAAGGACATGAAACTTGGTGGCATTGTTAGTTCTGTGAAATCCTCCTTGAGCAGAGCATCATGGTCACAGCCACAGAGGATATAATTTGTGATTTTGATCAGAAGCCCTTTAAAACTATGGGTAAGATGGAGTCCTGGCTGAAAAGAGAATGAAAAGCTTAAGAAAGACTCGGTAAGGATGAAATGGTTGAGATTCCATTCTTGAATCAGTAAGGGCAGGGAGATGTGTTGTAGGGGGAGTAATAGGCAGAAGGCAGAGGTGTGCAGCTGAGTGTAGGACTTGGTGATCACTGCAATTTTATTGAAAGTGGAAAAAATATGTTAATAAAACTCTAAGTACTGAGCCACAGAAATGTGAAACAGAGAAAATTGGAAACATGGCTTCATGGCATCTGCAGAGATAAATAAACTAAAGTCTTTAGACCCTCCAACAGAACAAAATGCTGTTACAAATCAAGAACAATTTTAATGCAACAGAACAAAAGGGCCGGAGGGTACGTTCGCATAAAAGTAAGTAAAATTACTTGCAAAGAAAATAGAGCTTTTACACCAAGCAATGTGAGAACATAATCAAACTAGTTAGTAATGGAGCTTGATCTATTTGAAATAAATTTCAGCCATCAAAGACAGGACAAATGACTGAAGTGTCACAGATGACATCGTACGGTAGGAAGACTGGGAGAAGGGGCAAGCTGTGATGATGCGGGATTTGTTAGTTGGGGGAACAGAAAGGAGGTTCTGTGGACGAGAAGGAGAATCCCGGCTGTGTGGAGCAAAAAGTGATGGGGGAGACCTTGAATAAATTTTTTGCACCTGTATTTACCCAGGAGATGGATACAGTCCATAGAAGTGAGGCAAAGTGGCATCAATCTCATGGACCCTATACAGATTATAAAGGAGGAGGTGTTTGCTGTCCTTACGCGTCAAGGTGGATAATCAGTGTTCCCTCAGACTATGGGAAGCAAGTGCTGGCGTCCTAGCAGAGATATTTAAATCATCCTTAGTGATAGGAGAGGTACCACAGGATTGGAGGATAAGAGTCTGACATCAGTTGTGGGAAAGTTGTTGGAAGTACCGTAAGGGACTGGATATATAAGTATTTGGATAGTCATGGACTGATTAGGGATAGTTAGCATGGCTTTGTGTGTGGTAAGTCCTGTCTAACCAATCTTATAGTGTTTTATGAGGAAGTTGCCAGGAAAGTGGATGAAGTCAAGGTAGCAAAAACACAAAATGCTAGCAGAACTCAGCAGGCCAGACAGCATCTATGGGAGGAGGTAGTGATGACGTTTCCGTCTGGCCTGCTGAGTTCTGCCAGCATTTTGTGTTTTTATTTATTTCTAGCACCTGCAGATTCACTCATGTTGCCTTTGAAGTCAAGGCAATAGATGGTGTGGACTTGGACATCATCAAGGCATTTGAGAAGGTTCCGCATGGAAGATTGGTCAAGAAGCTTCAGTCACTTGCCATTCAAGATGAGGTTTAAAATTGGATTAGACGTTGGTTTTGTGGAAGAAGCAAGAGAGTGGTAGTAGATGGTTGCCTCGCTGACTGGAGGTCTATGACTAGTGGAGTGCCACAGAGATTGGAACTGGGTCCCTTTTTCTTTATTATCTGTATCAACAATCTGGATGATAATGTGTTTAACTGGATCAGCAAATTTGCGGATAACACCAAGACTGGGAGTGTAGTGGACAGCAAGGAAGACTATCATATCATGACTTGTAGAGTGATCTGGGTCAGCTGGAAAAATGGGCTGAAAATGGCAGATGGAATGTAATACAGACAAGTACAAAGTGTTGCACTTTGGTAGAACCAACCAGGGTAGGTCTAACACAATGAACAGAGGGCACTGAGGAGTGTGGTAGAACTGGATCTGGGAATACAGGTCCATAATTCATTGAAAGTGGCATCACAGGTTGTAAAGAAAGCTTTTGGTACATTGGCCTTCATATATCTAGGTGTAAAAGAGAGGTGTGTGGATTGTAATGAGGGACAAAGAATTGATGAACAAACTGAATAGGTATTTTGCATCAGTGTGGAAGACACCAGCAGCATGATGCAAGTTCCAGGTGTCGGGGCATGAAGTGTGAAATTACCATAACTAGAGAGAAGGTTCTTGGGAAACTGCAAGATCTGAAGGTAGATAAATCAGCTGGACCAGATGCTATACACCCCAGAGTTCTGACAGAGATAGCTGAAGAGATCGCGGAGGCAATAATAATGATCTTTCAAGAATCTCTAGATTCTGGAATTGTTCTGAAAGATTGTGAAATTAAATGCAGAGAAAATATAAAAACCTGAGGTGCAAAGGGACTTGGGAGTTTTTGTGCAGGATTTGCTAAAAATTCATTTGCAGGTTGAGTCGGTGGTGAAGAAGGCAAATGTGATGTTAGCATTTATTTCAAGAGGACTAGAATATAAAAGCAAGGATGTAATGGTGAAACTTTATAAAGCACTGGTGGGGCCCCACTTGGAGTATTGTGAGCAGGTTTGCGCCCCTTAGAAAGGATGTGCTGTAACTGGATAAGATTCAAAGGAGATTCACAAAAATGGTTCCGGGACTGAATGGCTAGTAATATGAAGAATGTTTGATGGCGCTGGGCCTGTATTCACTAGAATAAAGAAAAATGAGGGGTGGCCTTATAGAAACCTATTGAATGGTGAAAGGCCTTGATAGAGTGGATGTGGAGAGGATGTTTCCCATGGTGGGAGAGTCTAGGACCAGAGGACTCAGCCTCCGAATAGAGGAGTCCTTTTAGAATGGAAATGAAGAGGAATTCCTTTAGCCAGAGAGTGGCGAATCTGTGAAATTCATTGCCACAGGCAGCTGTGGAGTCCAAGTCTTTGTGTATATTTAAGATAGATAGATTCTTGATTGGTCATATCATGAAGGGATATGGGAAGCAGGCAGGAGATTGGGGCTGTGAGGAAAATTGGATCAGCCATGATGAAATGGTGGAGCTGTCTCGATGGGCCAAATGGCCTAACTCTGTTCCTATATCTTATGGTATTATTGAGTACAGGAGATAGGATGTTATGTTAAAGTTGCGTAAGACATTGGTGAGGCCTAATTTGGAGTATTGTGTGCAGCTTTGATCACCCACCTACAGGAAAGGTGTAGATATGGTTGAAAGAATACAGAGAAAGTCTACAAGGATGTTACCAGGTCCAGAGGATCTGAGTTATAAAGAAGGATTGAATAGGTTTGGACTTTATTCCTTATAATGTAGAAGATTGAGAGGAGATTTGACAGAGGTATACAAAATTATGAGAGGTATAAATAGAGTAAATGCAAGAAGGTTTTTTTCCACTGAGGTTGGGTGAGACTACAACCAAAGGTCATGGATTAAAGGTAAAGGGTGAAATGTTTAAGGGGAACATGAGGGGAAACATCTTCACTCAAAGGGTTGTGAGAGTGTGGAACGAACTGCTGGCACAGATGGTGCATGTAAGCTCAATTTCAATGTTTAAGTGAAGTACAAAGATGCTGGGGTATGGAGGGCTATGGTCCCAGTGCAGGTTGATGGGAGTAGGCAGTTTAAATAGATTTTGCGTGGACTAGATGTACTGTACTTTTCTATGACTCTATGAAGGATTGACAATCCAAAATAATGTAAAAAGGTAAGGAAGTGAACAAGAGGAAGATCAAGGTTCAAAGTTAATATATTATCTAAGTACATATATGTCACCATATACAACCCTGAGATTTGATTTCTTGTGACACACTCAGTGAATTAAGAACCATGAAAGAATTAATGAAAGACTGCACGAACAGCAAGAGACAACAAACTGTGTGAATACAAAATAATAAAAGAAATAATAATTAATAAATAAACAATAAATATTGAGAACATGAGATGAAGTGTCATTGAAAGTGAGTCCATAGTTTGTGTAAACAGATCAGTGATGGGGCAAGGGAAGTTGAGCGAAGTTATCTCCACCGGTTCAAGAGACTGATGGTTGAGGGGTAATAACTGTTCCTAAATCTGGTGGTGTGAGTCCTGAGGCTCCTGTCATTATCATCATCAGTGATCACATGTAGTTGAGTATGATTCTTCTGCTGGTCACTTGTGGGTGTTGAGATGACTGAAGAGGCTGATTCGTGGTCCACAAGTTCCATTGTGGTGTTGGCAGGTGTAGGTCATTGAAGTGGTGGTGGATATAGCTGATTGGGCCTTTCCCAATCTCTCCTCACATTGAAGCCACTTAGTCTCAGTGGTAAGGTGAAGATAGTCTTCAAGCTGTGCAGTCCCCTCACAGACAGTCCTTCTCCAGCTTTTCCTATCCTGGGCTAATTTCTCCCATCCATTCAGGTTGATGTGGCACTTCCTCAGGTGGGTCTTGATATTGTCCTTGAACTGCTTTTTCTGCCCTCCAGGAGTGTGCTTTGCATCCTTGAGTGGCTGAACAGGAACTGTTCAGGTAGCAGGAGTCAGGACAGTGTGGCCAACTCATTGCAATTGGTCTTGAGTCACAGTTGTGATTATGGAGTTAATGTGCGCTTCCTCCAGGATACTGGAATTTGTATGCCTGTTCTTCAACTAACTATTAGAATCTTTCTTTGGTACTAAGTTTCTAATAAGTTTATGTGCCTGCTGTAGGTTGTCCATGACTCTGCTCCATATAGCAAGGAGGGGAGGACTAGAGGCTTAGTGTTGGTCTTGATATCCTGATCTTCAAAAGCCCTCTTTTTCATCCTGGTAAAAGTTCCACTCGCACAGCCTACTCTGTGATTTATTTCAAGGTCAATGTTGGCTCTTGAAGAAAGAAGGCTGCCAAGATATGGGAGAATATTTTTCCATATCTTGAGGCTCCTGTACTTTCCTCCTGATGGCACCAGCAGAAAGGGTGGTGGCTGCTTTCCTACAACAGCTTTCTGTGTCAATGTGCTCAATGGTGGGGAGGGCTTTTCCTGCATTGGGCTGGGTCATATCCATTAAATTCTGTCTGATTTTCCATTCAAAGTCATTGGTGTTTCCATACCAAGTCGCATGCAGCCAGTCAATACACTTTCAACCACACAGCTTGTCAAAGTTTTAGATGTCATGCCAAATCTTTGCAAACTTATAAGGAAGTAAAGGTGCTGCTGTGTTTTCTTGTAATTACACTTATGTACTAGGCCCAGGACAGGTCCTCTGAAATGATAACACTGAGGAATTTAAAGTTGCTGACACTCTCCACCTCTGATCCTCTGAAGAGGTTTGGCTCTTGGACATCTGGTTCCCTCCTCCAGAAGTCAATAATCAAATCCTTGGTCATGCTGACATTGAGTGAAAGTTTGTAGTAGCATCATTCAGACAGGATTTCAATCTGCTTCCTTTTATGCTGAATGATCATCACATTTGATACGGCCTATAACAGTGGTGACGTCAGCAAACTTGAATATGGCATTGGAGCTGTGCTTCAGAATGCCTCAAGCTGTAATAGCCATGATCCTCACCTTCCACATTCACTGGATCATCCTTCACAATTTCCACCAGCTTCGAAAAAATTCCACAAACAGACTCATCTTCCCTTCCCTTCCTCAACAGAGTTGAGGAAGAGCTTCTTCTCCCAGAGAGTTGTGGAGGTGTGGAATGCACTGCCTCGGAAGACGGTGGAGGCCAATTCTCTGGATGCTTTCAAGAAGGAGCTGGATAGATATCTGATGGATAGGGGAATCAAGGGATATGGGGACAAGGCAGGGACTGGGTATTGATAGTGAATGATCAGCCATGATCTCAGAATGGCGGTGCAGACTTGAGGGGCCAAATGGTCTACTTTTGCACCTATTGTCTATTGTCTATTTTCAGCATTTCATAGAAACCCATCCTTTGTTAACTCCCTGGTCTGCTCTTCTGTCCTGACAAACCACTCCCCTTCTTACTGCACGTACAGGAGATGCGATACACGTTCTTGTAACTGTTCCCTTCCCATCATTCAGGTATCCAACTTGTCTTTCTAAGTGAAGCGGCATTTCACTTGCACCTCTTCTAGTCTATGAATCTGCATTCACTGTTCACAATGTAGTCTCCTCTACTTTGCAGAAACCAAATGTGAATTGACCGACTACTTTGTGAAGCACCTGCGTTCGGTCTGCTGGAGTAACCCTGAGCTTCCTATTGCCTGCCACTTTAATTCACTGTTGTACTCTGGCCTTCCACCTCTTGTCTCTTACATTGTTACAGTGAGGCACAATTGAAGTTTGAGTAACAGCTCCATCTAGGCATGTTGCAACCTTTTGGACTCTCTTCTCTGTTTTGAAATCATGCGAGGAAAAATATGCGTTGTGTAATATTAAATTCATCAGATAAACCCTTTTAGAAATGAAATTGAGTGTATTACCCACTTATAAGTGACTTATAGTTGACCTGTCACCTACATTCCAGTTGTGATTAACACCCACCCCCACCCCTCCAGTTGGTTAGTCCGCAAGAATATTGTCAATATTAAACCGGTCTGCGGTGCAGGAAAGGTTGGTGACCCCTGCCATAACTCACTGACCCTAAGCATATGTTTTCGGGATGTGGAGGAAACCAGAGCACCCAGAGGAAGGCCACATGGTCACTTGGAGAATTTACCGATAGCAGTGGAAACTGAATGACAATCAGTGATTACTGGTGCTGTAATAGCGTTACACTAACCACTATATTACGGTGCCGCTATCACCATCTCGGGCAGTGCATTCCAGTTGGCAGCTACCCTCTAGATGGAAAAATTCTTCCTCAGATCCGCTCTAAACACTAACCACCCCACCCACCTCCCCAATTTTCATCTTAAATCTGTATCGTCCATTAATAAGACCCTCCTGCCATGGGGAAACGTTTTTTACTATCCAACTATCTGTGGCTCTCATAATGTTATCTTGTTATGTCAGGTTCCCTGACTGCTTCCTCTGCTCCAAGGAGTACAAACTTAGCTTATTGGCCTCTTCTCACAGAGGAAACATTGCCTCTCAGATACTTCGATTGATTTCAATTTCCTTGCCCTAAATGCCTCATTCTATTATGATCCATCTGTACCTACATCTGTATTTGAATGTCTCACAGTTTCCTTCAGTAACCCAGCAAGCCATTCACAGCCAGTGTCATATTTAACTTCATTCATTTCCTCAATGTGTCCCCAAAGCAACTCAGTCAGTCCACATTATACCTATATTGCTGGTCAGTATATTTTTTAACAAGATTTGGAGAGCAAGATTGAGGGCCCCAGGACAAGGTTGCTGTATCGGAGGGAAATGAGGAATTGCCGTGTTCTGTGTCTTACTGAGATATGATTTACTCCAAAAACACCAGATTTGGCCATCTGACCTGAAGGCCTTGTGATTCACAGAATGGAGTGAACTGCTGATTCAGAAAAGTCAAAAGGAGAGGATGTGTGTTTCATGGTAAACTCTAGGTGGTGCTCCGATGTGGCGGTTATGTTGTGCTCATGTTCCCTGACCTGGAACATCTAACAATCAAGTGCCGACCATTCTATTTACTATGTGTTCTCCTCCATGATCCTGATCATGGTTCGCAAACCAGCATTGGACAGCTGTAATCAGGCACTTAAGACACTGCATGCTGCCATCACCAAACAAGAAACAGTCCAACCCGAACCATTTCAGATCATAGTCGGGGACTTCAGTGAAGCTTCCTTGAAGGAATCTCTACCCAATTACCATCAGCATATAAAGTATAGTAGCAGAGGCCTCACAGCAATATGCCACTGCTATACTAGGATAAAGAATACCTACCGTTCCACGCCTAGGCCACATTTCAGGAAATCTGATCACCTGCTCCTACCAAAGTAAAGGCAGAGGCTAGAGAGCAAAGCTGTAGTGATAGGGACAACAAAGAGGAGATTGTGGGAGGGAGAGGAGTGACTATGGAATTGTTTCAAGTCAGTGGGCTGGGCTGTGTTCAAGGACTCATAGGTGGATCTGAATAAATACAGCATTGTTGTCACGGACTTTATAACATAGTCACAGATGAGTGTGTCCCCACAAAATCATTCAAAGCCTTCCCCCACCATAAGTTCTGGATGAACCAAGAGATCCACAATCTGCTGAGGGCCAGATTAGAGGTATTCAGGTCTGGGATGCGTGTAAGGTACGAGAGGTCCAGGTATGATCTCAGGAATGCCACCTCACAGGCAAGGTGACAATTCCAGACTAAATTTGAATCAGTGATAGCTGTGGCAGAGCTTGAATACTATCACCTCCTACACATCAGTCACAACAGGGCTTTGCTTCCAGATGAGCTGAATGCCTTCTATGCTTGCTTTGACCGTCAAAATAGGGGGGAACTTTCACAAACTCCCACAGCCTCTGATAATCCTGTGATTTCAGACTCTGAGGCTGACATGAGAGCATCCTTCAGTAGAGTGAATGTTCAGAAAGTATCCGACTCACACGGGGTCCCTGGTTGAGTACTAACAATCTGTGCTGATCAATTGGCTGGAGTGTTCACCGACATCTTTAACCTCTCACTTTGGCAGTCTGAGGTACCCACCTGCTTCGAGCAGGCCTCAATTATACCAGTGCCTAAGAAGAATGTGGTAACCCGCTTAATGACTACTGTCCAATAGCACTTCTTACGTCCACTGTGATGAAGTAATTTGTGATGAAACGTGTCAACTCCTGTCTGAGAAGTAACTTGGATCCACTCTAATTTGCCTAGGAGCCCAACAAATCCACAGCAGATGCCACTTCATTGGCTCTCGACTCAATCTGGAACATCTGGACAGCATACATCAGGATGCTCTTTATTGATTGCAGCTTGGCATTCAATGCTATCATCCCCTCAAAACCAATCATTAAGCTTCAAGTGCCAGACCTTCATATCTCCTTGTGCAACTGGATCTTCGATTTCTTCACTTGCAGACCTCAGTCAGTTCGGATTGGCAACAGCATCTCTTCCACTTAACCACAGGACAATTTATAATGACCAATTAATTCACTAACCGGTACGTCTTTGGACTGTGAGAGGAAACTGGGGCACCCAGAGGAAACAATGCATACACATACAACCTTTTTTACAGAGGACACTGGAGTTGAACTCTGAACTCCTATGCTTTGAGCTGTAATAGAGTCATCCTAACTACTACACTACCTTGCACTCATATGTAAGACCATAAGACCTAGGAGCAGAATTAGGCCATTCGACACATTGTGTTTTCTCCACCATTCTATTCTCAACCCCATTCTCCTGCCTTCTCCCCATAAACCTTGACACCTCGACTAATCAAGAACCTATCAACCTCTGCTTCAAATATACTCAATGACTTGGCCTCTAATGCCACCTATGGCAATGTATTCCATAGATTCAATACCCTATAGCAAAGAAATCCCTCCTCACCTCTGTTCTAAATGGACACCCGAGTCTGTGCCATCTGGTTCTAGACTCACCCACTATAGGAAACACACTCTCCACTACCCCTCTGTTTATGCCTTTCAATATTCCATAACTTCCCCCCTAATTTTTCTGAACTCCATGAGTACAGGCCCAAAGCCATCAAATGCTCCTCATATATTCACTATTTTATACCTAGAAATATTCTTGTGAACCTCCTTTGGATCCTCTCCAATGTTAGCACATCTTTTCTTAAATAAGGGACCCAAAACTGCTCACAATACTCCAAGTGCAGTCTGACCAATTCTACTCCTCTCAAAATTAATGCCAACTTTGCATCTGGCTTCCTTACCATCAACTCACCCGCAAATTAACATTTAGGGAATCTGACACAAGGACTCCCAAGCCCTTTGCACCTCTGAATTTTGAAATTTCTTCTTGTTTAGAAAATAGTCCACGCCTTTTTTCCTTCTACCAAAGTGCACAGCCATACACTGCCCTACACTATATTCCATCTGCCACTTTTCTGCCCATTCTGCAGACTTTCTGTTTCCTCAACACTACTTGTGCCTCCAGCTATCTTTGTACCGCCCTCAAACTTGGCCATGCAGCCATCAATTCTGTCATCCAATCATTCCCATGTAATGCGAAAAGAAGTGGTCCCAACTCCGACCCCTGCAGAATATGAGTTGTCACTGACAGCCAACTCCTGTTTCAACCCTTTGCTTCATACAAATCATCCAATCTCTATCCATGCTAGTATCTTTGCTGTAACACCACGGGCTCTTATCTTGTAAGCAGCCTTATGTGCAGTGCCTTGTTAAAGGCCTTCTCAAAATCCATGCAATCAACATCCACTGACTCTCCCTTATCTATCATGCCTGTAAAGAATTCCAGCAGGTTTGTCAGGCATGATTTGTCCTTAAGAAAAACGTGCTGGCTTTGGCCTAATTTATTATGTGCCTCCAAGTAGCTCGAAACCTCATCCTTAGCATCTTCCCAAACACTGAAGTCAGGCTAACTGGGCAATAACTTTCTTTCTTTTGCCTCCCCCCCCCCCGCCCATTTTTAAAGAGTGGAGTGACGTTTGCAGTTTTCCAGTACTATGGAACCATTCTAGTAACTAGTGATTCTTGAAAGATCATTACTAATGTCTTCTCAATCTCTTCAGCTACCTCTTTCAGAATCCTGGGCTGTCTCTTTTACATGCCTTTTGTGTCTCCCATAGTAATTTGCAACCTACATCTTGGCTACTGCTTGGAGGTGGGTATGCAATGTCCATCAGGGTCTTTTAACCCTTGCAGTTTCTTAACTCTACCAACAAGGATTCTACCTCTTTCAATTGTATGTCATCTCTTCCTAAGGATTTGATTTCATTTCATTTTTACCAACAGAGCCATCCCACCCTCTTTGCCTACCTGTCTGTCTTTTCAATACAGTGCATATTCTTGGATGTTAAGTTCTCAGCTATGATCTTCTTTCAGTCTCAGTGATGCCCACAGCATCATACCTGCCAATCTCTACTGGACTACAACATCATCTAACTTATTCCATGCACTGCATGCATTCAAATATAACAATGCCACTCTTGTATTGACTTTTTTAGATGTTTCTCCCATATTACGCTTCAATTTATCCCACTGACCGCAATTTTGCCCCATCTTCTGCCTGTCCTTCCTCCCAGTCTCGCTACACACTGCATCTATTTGTATACCAAATGCCCCATCCTCAGCCTTATCATTCTGGTTTCCATCCTCCTGCCAACTTAATTCCAACCATCCCTCCACCTACAACTTAAACAAACCTACCTACAAGAATATTGGTCCCCCTTTGGTTCAAGTGTAAACTCCCCTTTTTATACAGGTTATACCTTACCCAGAAATGTGAAACTCTGCCCCCTGCATCAATTCCTTAGCCATGCAATCATCTGCCAGATCTTCTTATTCTTATTCTCACTGGTACATGGCACAGGCAGCAATCCAGAGATTACTACCCTGGTGGTCCCGCTCTTCAGGTGCTTACCTAACTCCCTATATTCTCCCTTAAGGATCTCATCCCTATTCCTACCTATGTTGTTGGTACCAATGTTGGTACCATGATTTCTGGTTGCTCAGAATGCCAAGGACCTGATCTGAGACATCCCTGATCCTTGCACCTGAGAGGCAAAACACCATCCAGGGGTCTTTTTCACGTCCAGCGAATCTCCTGTCTGCTACCCTATGGATTCCCCTATCACTACTGCACTCCTCTTCTTCTCCCCTTCTGAGCCATAGAACCAGAGTCAGTGCTCACTATGGCTTCTCCCTGATGGGGCTCCCCCCCTGCACCTGCAATAATATCCAAAGTGGTGGACTTAATAGTGAGGGGAATGGCCACAAGGATACTCTGCACTGGCTGCCTATTCCTTTTCCCTCTCCTGACAGTCACCTGCCTCCTGCAACTTAGGGGTGACTACCTCCCTGTAGCTCCTATATATCACCTCCTCATTCTCCCATATCGGCTGAAGGTCATCGAGCTGCAGCTCCAGTTCCTCAACATGGTCTCTAAGGAGCTGCAGCTTGGTGCACTTTGTGCAGATGTAGTTATCAGGGGGACTGGAGGTCTCCCAAAGTTCCCACATCTCACACAAGGAACATAGCACTAAATCTGGACCCAATCTCAGTTCACTAACCACATAGAGGAGGCCTGACATAAAAACTGAGCAGTGGAGATGATTCAGCGGTGAGTGATAACTTTAGTAATAGACGGTAAAATAACAAGCCACGAGGGGCCACAGAACAAGAGAGAACAGATACTAAACACAACAGGCAAAAGGGTAATGGAAGACTAGGAGCAACTGGTGGAGTCCAGTGGTTTGATGTGGAAAGGGACTGTGGGTGAGAGCTGGGTTTAAATAGGCTGCAGATGCTGTGTTAGAAACGTTTAGCAGACAACTCATAATAGCTGGGTGGAGACTGGGAGGTGCTGGCCTGACTGGAACCCACCACCCCCCTCTGACAGCTGGCTGGCCCTTGACAGTCCAGGATGATCTGGATGAGTCTGGTTGAATTTCTCGATGAGCGATAGATCTAAGATGTAACTGGACGGCATCCAAGTCCTCTCCTCTGGGCCGGACTCGTCCCAGTCGGCCAGGTATTGCACATCCTGGCCACAGTGATGTGAATCCATCATCCGGTGTACTGTGTACACTGGAACAGCTTCCACCGTCCCAGGTTCCAGAGTTGCAGGCTCTGGTGGGTTAAGTGGTCCATGGACTATGGGATTAGGCAGGACACGTGGAAGGTAGGTGCGATCCTGTGGGCCGGAAGCGGCTGGCGATGGTAAGTGACTGGATTGATGTGATAGGTAATCTTGAAGGCATCTGAGAACCGGGATGAGAGCTTGTGGAAGTTGTATAGGGGCAGATCTTGTGTGGACAGCCCCTGTCCATAGTGGTCTGGCTGGGCATCACTGGCAGGTGGCCTGACAGCAGTAGACTTGGTTGGCAGTGGCAGCTAGGGTGATCATCTGAGCCCTTGTCTAAGCATTCCAGCAGTGGTGAACCTCCACCATTGGCTTCTCCGAGGGGAGCAATGGAGGTTGGTAGCCATGCGCACTTCAAAGGGAGACATACCTTTGAGGTGTGTAGATTGTGGGACCGTTCAACCCAGAGCAGATACTTCTTCCATGTAGAAAGGTCAGAGGCGGTAAAGCGTGGCAGAAACTTGCCCTCTTGCTGATTGGCTCTTTCTGATTCACCGCTGGTCTGTGGGTGATAGCCAGAGGACAAACTCACAGGTGCGGAGACGGGAGCAAAATGCTTGCCAGAAGTGGGAGACAAATTGTGGGCCTCAGCCTGACACAATGTCCTGAGGGAAGCTGTAGAGGTAAACATCATGATTGAGAACCAGGTCCACCATCTCACCAGCTGATGGGAATCTGCGGAGAGTGATGAAGTGGTCCTCTTTGGAGAACCGGTCCACCACTGTCTTGATCACCATGGAATGTGGCAAAACCATGGCAATCTGAGATCATGGGCATCGAGGGACCAGTGGGGACCCAGAGGGCTGCTGATTGGAAGAATTGGACTGGGCACATTGAGGGCAGACAGGGATGAACTGAAGTACATCTGCGATCATGGTGGGCCACTAGAACTGATGTCACAGAAAATCCAGAATCCGCCAGGCAGTTGGATAGCTGGAGAGGGGTGGGCCCACTGGAATGTCTCAGTGTGGACACAGCTGCCACTACGTACATGTGGTCGTCAGGTGTGTCAGCCAAAGCAGGCTCATGCTGTAGGGCCTGGTGGATCTGGTTCTCAAAGTCCAATTTAATCGGAGTGAGAATCTGAGGGGATGGAATGATGGACAGAGGCCAATCTCTGTTTCTGCTCGGTTGATCAATCATGACAGGGTGTCTGCCTTAGTGTTCTTGGAACTGGGCCAGGAGGAGATGGTGTAGTTGAGTTGTTAGCAGAGGGTCCAGTGAGCCTCACTGAAACCTATTCAATATTGAAAGGCCTCAATAGAGGTGGATATGGAGTGGATGTTTCCCATGGTGAGGGAGTCTAAGACTAGTGGGCACAGGCTCAGAATCAAGAGACGTCCTCTCATGGATATGATAGGAATTTCTTTAGTCAGAGGGTAATGAATCTGTGGATTTTATTACACAGGCAGTTAGTGGAGGCCAAGTCATTGAGTAAATTTAAGGCAGAGATTAATAGATTTTTGATTAGTCAGGACGTGAAGAGATACAGGGAGAAGGCAGGAGACTGGGGATGAGAGGGAAAATGGATCAGCCATGATGAAATAGTGGAGCAGTCTGGATGGCCAAATGGACTAATTCTGCTCCTATATCTTATGGTTTTATGGTCTTATTTCATGCCGCAAGAATCTCTTTTTCTCCTGAAGGCAACAGGATAATAACATACTACAATCTGATTTATTTGATAGCTAAAATAAATAGCAGAAACATTTTCCATGCATTTTCCAGCCACAGTTAATTTCCTTTGATGGTCACCATGTGTCCAGAATTTCCACCACACCCACAGCACCAAAGCAATATTAGCCAGTCACTAACAAGAACCTGTGCAGCTGAGATGATCGGCAATGGTCCTCCCAGCTACTTCTTCCCATTGTAGTTTTCCATCACAGACTATCTCTCTGATACCCCTCCACCATGATTTCACTTCACATCATTGCATCACATCCTCTTAATTGCCTCCAACAAAATGTTCCTCATTCCTGTACTTTCAGCTACACTCTACAGCTTTCATCACACTTTTAAATATCATTTACACACAATGGCCACTTTATTAGTACCACCATTACATAGTAAAGTGGGCACTGAGTGTATGTTCATGATCTTCTGCTGCTGGAGCCCATCCACTCCAAGCTTTGATGAGTTGTACAATCAGAGATATACTACTGCACACCATTGTTGTAACACATGGTTATTTGAGTTACTGATTCCAGCTTGTCAGCTTGACCTACCCTGGACATTCTCCTCTGACCTCTCTCATTAACAAGGTGTTTTCACCCACAGAACTGCTGCTCACTGGATGTTTTTGGTTTTTTTTTGCACCATTCTCTGTAAACTCTGGAGACTATTGTGCATGAAAATCCGAGCTTCCGAGACACTCAGATCACCCTGTCTGGCACCAGCAATCAATCATTCCATGGTCTAAGTCACTTGGATCACATTTCTTCCCCATTCTGATGTTTGGTCTTAATAACAATTGAACCTCTTGACCGTGCCTGCATGCTCTTATTCATTGAGTTGCTGCCACATGATTGGCTGATTAGATATTTGCATTAATAAGCAGGTTTACAGGTGAACTTACAGTGGGCACGGAGTGTATGTATCAATAGAAAAGACAGTTTGAGGGCATTTGACAGTGGTATAAAATGAAAGCAGAAGACCCCATCTGGGTTTCCAGACACTGAAAGTTAAACCCACAACCTAACTCAAAGTTGATTTAAATTTGGGGCAAAACACATTTCAGTTAATGATTCTTGACAGATATAAAGGTCATTGTTCACGTTCAAGAAACAGCTTGAGCTATTTGATTGGTTTCTGATGTTTTCAATGCTTTAGAAATATAGAATTTGGCTTATTGACAATGAATATACCTAAAACAGAGGTGCATCTTGGCTTTAAGTACTTCGAGACATCCTGAGATTATGAAACATATTATGTAAGTTTTGTTCTTTATCGTTGGGCAGGTAATGTTTTGTGCTGTAATGCATAAGATAAAATATACAAGATTGTATGGACACATAACTTAGGAGCAGGTGTAGGTCACTCATTTCTCTGAGCCCAGTCTACCACTCAATAAGATTCAAAGGATTTAAAAGTTCATTTATTATCAAAGTATACAACTCTGAGATTCTTCTTCTCCAGATGGTCACAAAACCAAGAAAAAAAGAACAGCAACTCGATCATCAACCCCTAAATGCCCCTCACAGATTCTTTCCTCAAGCTGTGAGACTAATGTATACCCTGCCACCATCGAGGCCTCGGCACTAGGACGGTGAGCTGCTTACTGTTTGCCTGTGCTGTGCACTGCATGCACCTTGAATTACATTTTCATAACTGCTTGTGGTAAGTGTTTGTTTTTAATATGCCGTGTGCAATATATGTTCTGTGGGTGCACAGTGATCTGGAGGAATGTCATTTCATTTGGTTGAATATATGTAGAGTCAGATGACAATGAACTTGAACTTGAAATGTAATGTAATGTAACAAATACTAATCAAATCCTTGCGTTTGAAAGTGGGATCATTCTGTCAGACACTGGATGGTGTCAACTCTTGATGACCTGAGAGATTAGTACTCCCAAAATGATATTCCTAAAATATTTGTGATGTCTTTGAACCTGTCCAACTAGCTTTTCACTGTCCTCTCCTTTTCTCTTATGTTTGTACTTTTAAGTATTCCCTTGAACAAAAATGTGTACCATGTGGTATGTCGCAGATACATCAATGAATCAGACGTCACTGTACAACTTATTTCAAATGAGAATGGCTGCCCTTTAATAAGAATGTTCTGTTGTTACCTTAGTTGTTACTGCTGTGCCTGAATCTGAATGATAATGATTGTAGAAACATCGAAGAAACCTGCTGATGTTTGAAGATTTTCATAAGTTGGAGACAAAATTGATGAATTGATGAGCTCAGCATAGGTGTATGAAGCAGCACCAATGCAGCTTGTAGCGTGGAAAGAGTTGGGGAGGCTTGGAACATGGAGAGTTCCATGTAACCAATGAGAAGGCAGGCATAGCTGGGGCCCAAGTGAGTGTGTAGGGCTACACCTTGAGTTCAGAGAAAGCAGGAGGAGCCAAAAGAGAAATTGTTGAGTGTGAGCACCAGGTCTACCAGACAGAGGAGAGTAGTGGTGGACAAAATAGAGTCAAGACTTCAGTGGGGCAGCAGTGGGCAGAAACAATGAGCCCACTAAGACAGTCACATTTGTGGATCTTGGGTAGGTGGTAGAAATGAGAAGTGTGGGGTAAGGGAACTGAGAGGATGTGGCAGTGGATGGGAGTTGATGAGGTTGGTCATGGTGCAAGAGACAATGGCCTGATGGTTCAGAGTGGGGGTTTCTTCAAGGGGCAAGTAAGAGGAGGAGGCTGAGAGTTGCTGCCTGGCCTCAACAAGGTAGTGGTCAGTCTCCCCGACTACAACAGGGGACTACAACTACAACCTCTTCATCTGCAGGTTTGATGGTGATGTTATGATTGGTGCAGAGGTAGTGGAGGGCAGTGCGTTTGGAGGGGGTAAAGTTCAAATAGGACAGAGGAGTGCTGATGGTTAAAGTCTCATCAGTAATTAGAGATGAAAAGATCCAGAGTAGGCAGAAGATCAGTGGAAAGTGTCTAAGAAGGGGAGGAGCATTGGAGATTCATTGATGTGGGGTGGGAATCCTCACCAAAGGTGTAGGCTTGGAGACAGATGCAACAGAAAAAGAGCTTGGTGAAGTGGTGGACATGGAACTCACTGAGGTACAGGCACAAAGGGACAAAGGTAAGGCCCTTATCGAGAACAGAACGTTCCACCTCAGGGACGGGGAGGTCGGAGATGATGGTGAAGACATGGCAGAGATCTGGGGTTAGAAGTGGGAAGAGAGATGGAACATCTGGAGGAGAAGGGAGCGTTGTGGTGCTCAGGGACAATAGGGTGGGAGAAAGATGAGGCTCCAAGGAATGAAGAAGTGACAAATGGTAGAAAGGAGTTTGAGAGACTCAGGTGGCTTGGGAATAGTGGTGGGGGGAAGGGTAGTCGAGGAGCCTAGTGGCAGTGAGAAAAGTCTCGAACTGGAGGTGGTGGAACCTGAGGTTGAAGCTGGAGGCTGCATAAACAGCAGACCTGAGGCAACTAGGGCTTCTTCTAGACCTCTGTGGTTAAGGGTACTTTAAATACCTCTACCAGTGCCCCTGCAATCTCTGCACCAGCCTCCCACAAGGTCTGAGGAGACACTTTGTCAGACTCTGGGCACTTATCCACCTTCAATTGCTTCAAGACAGTAAGTGCCTCTTCTTCTATAAACCTGATATGGTCCATGATCTCACCACTACAGTGCCTCAGTTCTATAGACTGTGTGTCTATCTACTGAGTAAATACAAATGCAAAAGATTAATTCCAGATCTCCCCCATTTTTCTCCCGACTCTATACATAGATGACCATGTTGATCTTCAAGTGGATCAACTTTGTATCTTGCTATCCTTTTACTCTTACTGAACAGTATTTGTAGAAGCCTTTGGGACTCTCCCTCACCTCATCTGCCTGAGCAGCCTCATGCCTTCTTTTAGCCCTCCTGATTTGCCTCTTAAATTTCTTACACTCCCCAGGAATCTCTTTTGTTCCTTGCTGCTATACACTTCTTTTTCTTAACTAGGGTCTCAATACCCCTTGAAAACAAAGGTTCCCTAAATCCTTTTATTCTAACAGCAACATCTGTACTCTATCTCACTTTGAAGATCTTTCACTTTCCAGGCATCCCTTTGACAAAAAACAACATCTCACAATCCATACCTGCCAGATCCTTTCTGATGCCATTAACGTTGGCCTTTCTCCAATTTAGAATCTCATCTCACGGACCAGACCTTTCCTTCTCCATTATTATCTTGAAACTAATGGAAGCATGATCTCTAGATCTGAAGAGTACCCCTACATGCACTTCTGTCACCCGCTCTGACTCATTTCCAAATATGAGATCTAGTATTGCACGGTATTATACTGAATAAGATAAGGTGGATGTTCTTTCAGAGCAGTTAGAAATTGCCAGGTATGACAGACAAGAGAAAATCTGAAGATGCTGGAAATCCAAGCAACACTCAAAATGCTGGAGGAACTGAGCAGCCCAGGTAGCATCAATGGAAAAGAGTACAGTCAACATTTTGGGCCAAGGCCTTTCATCAGGTCTCAGCCTGAAGTATTGACTGTTTACACATTTTATTAGATGCTGATTGTCCTGCTGAGTTCCTCCAGCATTCTCTGTGTGTTGTCAGGTGGGATATTAAGGCCATCACTGAGCAGTAGCTGAAAGAAGATCACTGTTGAGAACTTAACGTCCAAGGATACATATTGTATCAAAAGGATGGACAGATGCCAGAGGGGGCAGGGTGGTTCTTGGTAAAAAAAAACAATAAAATCAAATGCTTAGCAAGAACTAGCATGGGATTGGAAGATGTAGAATCCTTCCGGGTAGAATGAAGAAATTGCAAAGGTAGAAAACTCTGGTGGTAGTTACATAGTAGCCAGGATATGGGCACAAATTGTAATAGGAGATAGAAATTTTAACATTGCCATGTAAAAGTGGCAATGTTATAATGGTGATGGGGGAGTTCTATATGCTGTAGGTAAAGAAAGTCAGTTTCGTGCTCGATTCCAAGAGACAGAATTTTCAGATTGCAAACAAGATGGCTTTTTAGAGCAGCTTGTGCTTGAGCCCAGTAGGGGAAAGGCAATTCTGGATTGGATGTTGTGTAATAAACAAGATTTGATTAGGGAGCTTAAGGTAAAGGAACGCTTAGGAGAGAATAATCCTTATATGATATACTTCACCCTGCAGCTTGAGAGGGAGAAGCTAAATTCAGATGTATTGGCATTAGAGTGGTGTAAAGGGAATTATAGAGACATGAGAGAGGATCCGGCCAAAGCAGATTGGAAGGGGAACTAGCACGGAGGAGCAATGACTGGAGTTTCAGGGAGAAATTCAGAAAGTGCAGAATAAGCATCCTAAAGAGAGGATGAGGCAACCATGGCTAACAGCAGAAGTCAAAGACACCATTAACGCAAACGAGAGTGCATATAATATAGCAAAAATTGGTGGGAAGTTAGAGTATTCAGAAGCTTTTAAAAAGCAACAGAAGACAACTAAAAAGCCATAAGGAGAGCAAAGATGAAAATAAAGGTAAGTTAACCAATAATATAAGCAAGGATAGTTTTTTTTTCAAATATATAAAAAGTAAAAGAGAAGCAAGAGTGGATATCAGACTGCTGGAAAATGACTTTGGAGAGGTAGTAATGGGGGACAAAGAAATAGTGGACAAACTCACTAAGTATTTTGCGTCTGACTTCACTGTAGAAGACACACAACAGTATGCCAGAAAGTTGAGATTGTTAGAGATCAGATATGAGTGTAGTCATTATTACTAAGGACAAGGAGTTCAGGAAGTTGAAAGGTTTGAGGTAGGTATGTCATCTAGTCTAGATAGACTACACCAGGTTTCTGAAAGAGGTAACTGAAGAGATTGTAGAGGCATTAGTAATGATCTTTCGAGAATCACTAGATTCTGGAATGGTTCTAGAGGACTGGAAAATTGCAAATTCCACTCCACTATTTAAGAAAAGAGGGAGGCAAAAGACAGGAAATTATAGACCAATTATCCTGACTTCAATGGTTGGGAAGATATGAGTCCATTATAAAGGATGAGGTTTCAGGGTACTTGGAGGCACATGATAAAATAAGACAAAGTCAACAAAGTCAATCTTGCCTGAAAAATCTGTTAGAATTCCTTGAGGAAATAATGGGCAGGTTAGACAAAGGCAAGTCAGTGGATGTTGTGCATTTGGATTTTCAGAAGGCCTTTGACAAGGTGCCGCACATGAAGCTGCTAAACAAGATAAGAGCCCATGTTATTACAGGAAAGATACCAGCACAGACAGTATATTGGCTGACTGTCTGGATGCAAAGAGTGGGAATAAAAGTGGCCGTTTCTGGTTGGCCGCTGGTGACTAATGGTGTTCCACAGAGGTTGGTGTTGGGACTGATTCTTTCCATAATTATATGTCAATGATCTGGATGATGGGATTGGCTTTGTGGTCAAGTTAGCATGATATAAAGATAGGTGGAGGGGACAGGAAGTGTTAAGGAAGCAGAGAGTCCAGAAGGATTTAGACAGATTGGGAAAATTGGCAAAGAAGTGACTGATGGAATACAATGCAGGGAAATGGATGGTCATGCCCTTTGGTAGTGGGAATAAAGGCAAAGACTATCTTCTAAATGGAGTGAAAATTCAGAAATCAGAAGTGCAAAGAGAGTTCGGAGTTCTCGTGTTGGATCTCTTAAAAGTTAACTTGGGGGTTGAGTTGATTGTAAGCAGAACAAACGCAACATTAGCATTAATTGTAACAGGTTATCAAAGCGTGGGTGTAATGCTAATGCTTTATCAGCATTGGTTAGACCATACTTGAAGTATTATGAGCAGCTTTGAGTCTCATCTAAGAAAGGATGTGGTGGCATTGGAGAGGTTCCAGGGGAGGTTCACAAGAATGATTGCATGAATGAATGAGTTACGCATGAGGAGCGTTTGATGGCTCTGGGCCTGTACTCATTGGAGTTAAGAAGTTTGGTGGGGGGGGGGGAAAGCTTTTTGAAACATATCAAATATAGAACATCTTTGATAGAGTGGATGTAGTGAGGATGATTCCTATAATTGGGGAACCTGAGACCAGAGGATACAGCCTCAAAATAGAAGGACATCCCTTTAGAATACAAATGAGGAGGAATTTCTTTAGCCAGATGGTGGTGAATCAGTTGGCTGTGGAATCCAAGTCATTGGGTATAATTACAGCAGATGTTGATTGGTTCTTGATTTGTAATGACAACAGATTATAGGAAAAGGCAGGAGAATGGGGTTGAGAGGGATAATGAATCAGCTATGATGGAATGGTGGAACAGATTTGATGGGCTGAATGGCCTAACTCTGCTCCTATGTCTTATGTGCATACATCATGTGGAGGGGGGGGGGGGCGGGGAAAGGCCTTGAAAAATCAAAAACTGCAGTTGTAAAATCCGGAAAAAAACAGTAAGTGCTAGAAACATGCCATGGCCAGGCAGCATTGTGTGGAGAGAAAAGGGAGTTAATGAACTACTTCATCAGACTTGGACAAGTTTTAAGCTGCAGAGGAGGGACAGTGGAGAGTTCAAAAGAAATATCTGTGACATAATGGAACAAAGTTGTTTGGATTATACAATGCCTACAGAGCAACCTAGTGAATGGATGAATAAAGACAATTGAAAAGCGAATGAGCAGTTGTGAAAAACTGCTGGAACAGAGTGAGGTAGAATACAGCTGTTGCTAGAAAACTGA
This sequence comes from Hypanus sabinus, assembly GCF_030144855.1. Lineage (NCBI taxonomy): Eukaryota > Metazoa > Chordata > Chondrichthyes > Myliobatiformes > Dasyatidae > Hypanus > Hypanus sabinus. Next base: position 63,520,589 of record NC_082710.1, read on the forward strand.
AACAAAACAGAATATCGGAGATAAGAAGCAGGTCAAGGAGCAGTTGTAGAGAGAGAGACCATAGCAATGGAGTAAAGGGTTAGAATTTAAAGCTAATCTTTGGTTATCTTTGTTGTGATTGGTATATTCAAGCTGAACAGCACAAAAACAGAGCATGATCTGAAAATCGCTAGTCATTTAAGGTTGCAAGTTCTGACACTGAGAAAGAGTGGACATTAACATACACGGCACAATGTAGAATTGAAGGAGACAAGCTGAAGTCACGCAAGTTGTAGGCAAGGCCAACAGGACATCAGGAATGGATGCAGTACAGTGGACCTGAGATCAGGAGGAAGCCAAATGCAAAAGAGGTTGCTGACAAAGGCTGGTGCAAACAACAGATGACTGTTGAGAACCTGAACTATGACTGCCGTCATTCCCGTTGCCTACAGGACACAGCCAATCAGTGTTGCTCAGAAAATTTGGATTAACAACACATAATTCACAAAAGAAGCAACAAACAAAATGAAGGCACAGCAAGTTCAAAGATTAAGCCTGGAATAACCAGTATTGCCAGGGTTTCCAGAGCATTGATTTGCAAATTGAGGGGTGGTGTCCAGGTCTGGACATATGTGAAGAAAAGCCACCAAGTTAAAAAGCAATACATGATTAAGTTAGCTGATAGATAAAACAATTGAGAAAACAGTTAATAATCAAATCAAAAGAGAGACAGAGAGATCTGGTGCTGATATGTCACAAACAAGCCAGACTGAAACTGAACTGAACAATGGTATCCAGTCTGAAACTGATCAAACAAGGGCAAAGCTAATCAAGTGAAAAGCAACTTGGAGAACACAAGGAGGGATGAAAAATCTACACTTGCTCATAATCTGCAGGAAGACCAACGTGTCATTAAAGAGTCAGCACTCTACGTCTGGGACATGAGAGACCAACTGTCAACCGTTAAGCGGAGGCCCTATGTCTGGGATGAGGAGGTCAGACCAGAATAGTTCAACGTCATGTATCAAGACAGTCACATTGTATGGATAATGTCCTTGGTTTAATAACTGTTTAGAACATTATTAGTGAGAATATTTGTGAATAAAGAGATGAATGAAGAAAGTTTGACAAAAAAATATACATTCTGCTTCAGACTCTTTGGTTAACACTGCAAGTACAGTGAAAGCAGATTCAGTAAACCCAAAACAAATCAGAAAATGCTGGAGACAATCGGCAGGATTCAGGTTCAACCTGAAACAATAATGCTGTTTCTCTTTCCACAGATGCTGCCTGACCTGTTAAGCATTTACAGAATTTTCTGTTATTGTGAAGGATGAACACAAGGTACAAAGGGGAAAGGAGTGGGTGGATCCACAGTGAAGGCTGAAAAGAGGGAAATAAAGGAGCATGGTTATTGGGGCAAGGAGCAAGGAATTATCAAAGTAGAATGGAGTCCAGGATGCAAGATACTAAGACAATAATATGTAGGAGCAGAATTTAGGCTATTTGGCTCATCAAATCTGCTTTGCCATTTCATTATAGCTATTCCACTTTTTTCTCTCAGCTCCAATCTCCTGTCTCTTCATGCCCTGACCAATCAATCTCTGTCTTAAATATACCCAGTGACATGGCCTCCACAGCTACTTGTGGCAATGAGTTCCACAGATTCACCACTCTCTGGCTAAAGGAATTCCTCCTTATCTCCATTTTAAAAGAACACCCTTCTATTCTGAGGCTGTGTCAATTGGTCTCAGACTTCCACACCATAGGAAACATCCTCTCCACATCCACTCTATCAAGACCTTCCAACATTCAACAGGTTTCAATGAGGTCACCCTCATTCTTCTGAATTCCTGTGAGTACAGGGCCAGAGCCATCAAAGGCTCTTCATATGACAAGTTTTTCAGTACTGGAATCATTTTTGTGAACTTCCTCTGAACCCTCTCCAATATCAACATATCCTTTCTTAGATAAGGGGCCAAGGACTGCTCACAATACTCCAAGTGAGGCCTCACCAGTGCTTTATAAAGCTTCAACATTATGTCATTGCTTTTATATTTTAGCCCCCTTGAAATAAATGCTAACATCACATTTGCCTTCCTCACCACCAACTCAACCTGCAAATTATCCTTTAGGGAATCCTGCACAAGAACTCCCAAATCCTTTTGCACCTCAGAGTTTTGAATTTTCTCTCTACTTATAAAATAGTCTACCCTTCTATTTGTTCTACCAAAGTTCAACACCATACACTTCTCGATACTGTATTCCAGCTGCCACTTCTTTGCTCATTCGCCTAATCTGTCTAAGTCCCTTCTGTAGCCTTTCTACTTCCTCAAAACTACCTGCCCCTCCACCTATCTTAATATTGTCCACAAACCTGGCCACAAAGCTATCATTGCATCATCCAAATCATTGACATATATCGTACAAAGAAGCGGTCCCAACACAGACTCTTGTGGAACACCACTGGTCACCAGCAGCTAACCAGAAGTGTTATCCCTCTTTGCCTCCTGCCAAACAGCCACAGCTAGTATCTTCTCTGTAATACTTGTTAATCAGGCTCTTGTGTGGCATCTTGTAAAAGGCCTTCTGCAAATCCAAGTACACCAATTCTCCTTTGTCTATCCTGCTTGCTATTTCTTCAAAGAATCCCAACAGATTTGTCAGCCCTTGAGAAAACCATGCTGACTACAGCCTATTTTATCATGTTCCTCCAAGTACCTCAAAATCACATCCTTAACAATTGACTCGAATATCTTCCCAGACCAACTGGCCTATCATTTCCTTTTTCTGCCTCTTTCCCTTCTTGAGTGACACTTACAATTTTCCATTCTTCTGAAGCCATGCCAGAATCAATTGATTCTTGAAAGATCATTGTTAATGCCTTCACGATCTCTTCAGCTACCTCTTTCAGCACACTGGGGTATACAACATCTGCTCCAGGTGACTTATCTACCTTTCAGTTTCAGTTTCCCAAGAACCTTCTCCCTGGTAATGGCAACTTGACACACCTCTGCCCCCTGACACTCTTGATCTTCCAGCACACTAAAAGTGTCTTCCACGGTGAAGACTGATGCAAAATACTCATTTGGTATGTCAGTTATTTCCTTTTTCCTCCATTACTACTGTAACGTTCTCCTTCGCGTGTACTAATAACGCCGAATTCAACGTCGAGATAAACCAGTCAATGAGACCAGATCGCAGTAAGAATAACCATTTACTGTTCACTCTTCACATTAACATATGGTGAAAACTGTTGATAAAACAATACAAGATTGATACAATATTTGTTCCTTCCTTAATATCACATTTCAATTGTAAATACTTGCAAAGGTGACTATAACTACATTACACTAAGGTGCAGTATACAGGCAGAGTTTACCTGCTCCATTGACTACTTTAAATACACTTCAATGCAAACTATCCGCAACTCTTTAACTAACGAAAGCATAAACATTATCGACCGTCGTTACTTCTAACAGGATCGGCATTAACATCTTAGTTCAATATTTCGATTATCTATTAACTTACAGCGTTGCTCTCACTGTGATTTCTCATGCCTGCAAAACAACTTCTGCTCAGGTGTGCCTCGTGGTGAGCCCCCACCCTCGCGTTAATTTCAAATCGGTACTTTCCCACAAGACGCGGCGAAACCGGATGTGATGTCATCGCATGCCGATATATTTTACATGCAATGAATATACTTTCAACACTTCTAATTCTAACTAGAAAATACTATCGAATGAATTACTAAGCGAAAATATTATAAACTAAATAACTGTCGTAAAGACAGCACAACTACTTCTCCAGTATCATTTTCCAGCAGTCCAATATCCATTCTCACCTCTTTTACACTTTATGTATCCGAAGAAACTTTTGGTATCCTCTTTAATATTATTGTCTAGCTTACCTTCGTATTCCATCTTTTCCTTCTTAGTGACTTTTTTAGTTGCCTTCTGTTGTTCTTTAAAAGCTTACCAATCCTCTAACCTCCCGTTATTCCAAACTACTTCCAGAAATTCCAGCCATTGCTGCTCTGTTGTCATCCCTGCCAGTGTTCTTTTCCAATCAATTTTGGCCAACTCCTCTCTCATGCCTTTGTAATTCCCTTTATTCCACTGTAATTCTGATACATCTAACTTTAGCTTCTCCTTCTCAAATTGCAGGGTGAATTCTATCATATTATCATCATTTATCCTAAGGGTTCCTTTACCTTAAGCTCTCTAATCAACTCCAGTTCATTGTACAACACCTAATCCAAAAATGTTAGAACAGAAGTAAAAAGATGGCATTTCTAAAGAGCAGCCAAAGTAGAGACTATTACTGTTGATGATATTCAGCGGTGTGACAAATACCTTGTATCATTGTATCTGTTGTCATCATTAATTAAAGTTTCTAGACATTGATGTTAAGGTTTAATAAATTATGCACTCCATACACAAATGATATTAGGAAGGAAATAATCTAGAGCAACTCATTAAGATCATTTCAGTGCATGGAATACAGAATACAACGATCTCTCATTTCCCTGCGACACAGAAATCTTGCCCTCAGGTTTTCAATTCTGTCCTCCAGTGGTTGCACATTTGCTAACAAGATGCTGGGTAGAAGGATCCTCATTCCTCTGCATTTCAGACTGTTCAGACTGGCTTGGAATCCCCCCCCCCCCACCCAGCCTTGCTTCCTGCCATGGCCATGAACCGTGCTTTCTCGCTGTTCACTTTGTCCCCAATTTTGGTGTCATCTGCAAATTTGCTGATCCAGTTCAGCACATTATCATCCAGGTCGCGGATATGCAAGGGGTGATTGATTAGTTTGTGGCCTAATGTAGAAGGAGTCAATAGTAGAAAATTGTTTTTCCTACATTTACACACTTAGTCCAGCGGTCGTGGAGCATACGGATCCCTTCTTTGTACAAGTCAGCGCCTTGGACCTCCAGAAGTAGTCCACAGCAGGGGTGATTGATAAGTTCATGGCCTAAGGTAGAAGGAGACGTTATTAACTTCAAACTTTCTGCATAATCGCTCAAAGAGTTGAACTGCACGTGCATGTAACGAGAGCTGTATAACTCCATATGCTCCACGACCGCTGGACTAAGAGTGTAAACGTAGGAGGGGACTATGTTGAAAAATAAATGTGCTAGGTGTTCTAAAATTGACTCCTTCTACCTTAGGCCACAGACTTATCAATCAACCCTCATAGATGACAAACAACAATGCACCCAGCACTGATCCCTGTGGCACCCCACTAGTCACAGGCCTCCACTCACAGAGACAACCATCTACTACCCCTCTCTGGCTTCCCCAATGAAGCCAATGTCTAATCCGATTTACTGCCTCTTCCTGAATAGCAAGTGATTGGTCCTTCTTAACCAACCTCCCATGTGGGACCTTGTCAAAAGCCTTGCTGAAGTCCATGTAGACAACATTCACTGTCTTTCCTTCCTGGTATCTTCCTATTTCTGGCCTCACTAGCAGGTAGTATGATCCTGGGATCACAAGTCTGGAGGTCCCGTCCTTTCACTTAGAAACGAACTTCCAGAACTCACATTGCAGAACCTTCTCAGCCTGCCTACTTGTTTCGTTTGTACCAGCACAACCTCTGACTGCTCACTCACCCTCCAATTAAGAATGCTATGAACTCCATCCAAGATGTCCCTGACCCTGGCATCTGGAAGATAACGTACCATCTGGGAAACTTGTTCTCATCCACAGGACTTCCTGTTTGTTCCCACAACCACTGAATCCCCTATCACTACAGCTCACCTCCTCCCCCTTCCCTTCTGAGCCAGAAAGCCAGACTCATTGTCAGAGATCTGTCTTTCCTCTGCTAGGTCGCTAAATCCCTCTATCCAAAGCAGTATACATGTTACTGAGGGTAGCTCAGGGGTACCCTGCACTGGCTGCCTATCCCCCTTCATCCTCCTGATGGTCACCTAGTTAACCGTGTCTTACACCTTAGGTGTAACTATATCACCTGTCCATCAACCACTGAACCTCACAAGTTATTCAGTTCCATGCAGCTCCATCTCCAGTTCCCTAACATGGTTTGTAAGAAGCTGCAGCTGGATACACGTTTTGCGGGTGTAGGACACTCAAGGTCTCCTGCCCACTCTTGTCCTGCTAGAGGAGCATTCCATTATCCCACCAGGTACTCCAGCTGCTCTGACTGTGCAATAAGAAAGAAAGTAAGTTACCTAAAATCTACCTACCGTATCCATCTCTCCTTGTCGAAACCTCTATGAGCTAAAGTGCCAAACTCGTATTCTAACACTGTCAAACACTGTCCCGCTCCAACAATGGCCACTCCACTTAAACCTAACTTCTTTTTATTGATCCTTGCCAAATGTCTAATTACTCTGTGATCTGTGTATGTCCTGACTGACCCCGCTCGCTTTTGAAATTTAGTCGTCACAGTAAAACCTTTAATTAGTTTGTTCAAAGCAGTCAATGCTAATTTCTCTAAAATCAGCTACCAGTTTAGTTTTTTTGGTGCATCCCTCATTTTTGCCTATTCTGGCACTCAGAATATTGAGGCTTATCCCCACCACGCACCAATGATTATTACTTTAAATTGTTTTCAGCTTTCTGAATGATAGAAGCTTTGTTCCTTTTTTGCTTCATAACAATATGTTTCTTTGTTGTATAACAATAATAGTTTCTTATTTGAGACAGAAAGGAGGGAGGATTTTCTTCTCATAGAGAGTCCTCAAAAGTCTGTAATTTTCTAACCTGGGGGGCCAATAACAAATAGTCAAGGATTATGGAGAACTGACTGATCAGATTAGCTACACTCCCACCTCATGATGGAATAGCTGAGAATGGCTAAATGATCTACACTTTCTCCTATTTATCATTTTATTGAGATCCATGATACTTGGTTACCTCTACAACAGTGGAACAAGAGCCTTTGTGCACATTTTCACAAGCATAGCCTCAGAGTTTGAGCACAACAGAATATCACAATGGGGTCCAAGCATAATACCGGCACAAGTAGGACTCAGAACTGGCTTGCATGTGGAAGACAGAGGGTAGTTGTTGAGGGACTTATTTGAGCTGGAGGTCTGTAATTAGTGGAGTTCTGCAGGGATCTGTACTGGGACTTCTGCTGTTTGTGATGTCTATAAATGACCTGGATGGAAATGTAGATATATTGAAGATAAGAGGGAGTAGGTTCAAAGGGATTGCGAGGGGTAAGCTTTTTATACTCTGAGAATGGTGGATGCCTGGAATGCACTGCCTGGTATGGTGGTAGAGGCAAACACATGAGAGGCTTTTAAGAGATATTTAAATATGCACATGGATGCAAGGAGGACGGAGGGATATGGACATGGTGCAGGTAGCAGGGATTAGTGTTTGTGTTTTTGATTTGCTTCTTAGCTGGTTCAGCACAACATTGTGGGCCGAATGGCCTGTTCTAAGTCTACTGTGCAGCTCGAATTTATTGTGCTTTCCTAGGCATCATAGGATTCCTACAAACATGAGAAAATCTGCAAATGCTGGAAATCCAAAGCAACCCACACAAAATGCTGGAGGAACTCAGCAGGTCAGGCAGCGTCTGTGGAAGTGAATAGACAGTCAACACTTCAGGCTGAGACCCCTCATGAAGGGGCTCAGCCCAAAACGTCGATGGTTATGCATTCCCTGCTGAGTTCCTCCAGCATTTAGTGTGTGTTGTATAGGAATCTTATGCATTCATGCTTCCTTCTTTTTGAGTTAAGTGCATGCTGCCTTTGGCACATACAGGTGCTGAGAAAAGTTGGGGCATTGACAATGGATGTTTCATAATAGATATATTCCATCAGAGGAAGCAGATTTATATAAGAGGACTGAATAACTGTTCCAAATGATTCTGTTGGCTAAAAAAATTGTAATACAAACTGGGAAAAGTCCGTTTAGCAGCTGCCGAACTCCATTCTCTGAAATGACACAATGAAAAACAAGTTGAAGTTAGATTATATGATCAGTGGAGATTTTGGAAAGTTGCCAAGAGACCACCAGATTTTGTAAAATGTCACCTTACGCAAGAAATTGAAATCATCAGTCTCTATATTCACACAAGCTGTGACACCTTGTAAGTGACGTGACATCTGAAAGTTTAAGTAACTAACATCTTTGTAAATACAAATGATTTTGATTGCTCTGTGACACATTTAAAATCTGTTTATTTAGTTATTGAATCACCTCTTCCCAATTAAGCCCATGTGACCAGTTAACCCACTAACCTTTGGACTGTGGGAGAAAAGCAGAGCACCCGGAGGAATCGTAAGCAGTCACAGGGAGAATGTCCAAACTTCGGTGAGATTGAACTTGGGTCTCTGGCACTGCAAAAGCATCACGTTAAGCATTATTCTCCCGTGCCACCCTACACTGCATTACAGATTGAGTAAATCTTAAAAATAAGTATTCACGGATGCATTGTGACTTACATACTAATGGCCTTTAGCTCCCAGTGGAGTAAGGATCATTGATGACCTCCTGTCTCCATTGTGCTCTGAAGTTGAAGGTACAGTTGGGGTTGATCAATGCTTCTGCAATCCTTTGTGTCCACTGTGCAGGGGATTGGCCTACGCAGCTGCACCAGAGCCCGGTCTTACCTATTTCCACCTCCCACAACGGTGATGTACGGTTGGACTTTGAGAGGGAAGATATGTACAGAAGCCAATATTTATATCTGTTATATTACAATCATGGAGAAGAGGAAATGTATTCCATTGTACTTTGCTGACTCCCTGATAAAACTAATGCTCCTTACCTTCCTGCTTTGTAACTGTTACTACTTTAATTCATACGTTCAATTTTCAGTTGCCTTTTCAAAGTTATCGTTGAATTACTTCCACCACACTCTCAGTAACTGCATTATCAGAGGTGTGGGACTGATTTATCCGATCACTGCTAGCAGCTAGGGGGAGCCTTAGAAACGTCAGTTAAAGTTCACATTCAAATGCATTGTCATGGGTATACATCTTCAGGGTATAAATGCTATGAAAATTAATTTTTTGCTGTAGCAGCACAGTACAAATCTGACAAACATAAATACATCAACTTAAAGGAACAGAAATAATACACAAGTTACACAACAATGCAAACATAATAACATCAGTGCAAGTTGAGGGAAGGGTTGTACAAGGCAGAATTCGGGGTTTTCAGGTCAGTTCAAAAACTTGATGGCAGTCGAGGAGAAGCTGGTGCTGAAACTTGAGGTGTTGATCTCCAGGCTCCTGTACCCCCTGTGTGACGTCAGCAAGGAGAAGAGGCATGGGCTGGCCTTAATGATGGACGTCCCCTTCCTATCACCAAATACAACCCTGAGATTCTTGTTTTTATATGCCTGCAGGAAAAAGAATCTCTGGGTTGTATGCGATGATACGCACATGCAGTGATAATATACTTACTTTAAACGTTGAACTGAGGTACCACGTTGTGTAGATGTTCTTGACGGTGTGAACAGGTGTGTCTGTGAGGGTTAGGGTTAAGACTACCACTCACTGTATCCCCTTGTGTTCCTGTACATCTTCTACCAGGCCATTATGCAAACAGTCAGTTGGTAAACAGTGGGAGATGGAAAGGGTTGCATGGACTAATCCCAGTGCAAAGCTTTATATCGATCCTTAACAAACAATTGACAGACTGCTGAATTAATTTAATTTTCAGTGAAAGTAATCAATAATCTGGTAGTGGAAATCTGAAATAAAAATGTAAAATGCTGGAATGACTCATCAGCCTCTTATAGAAAGAAGAACAAAGATAACATTTTGGGTCAAAGGCCTTTTATCTTCTGAAGGTCGTCTCACTATCGGAAGGATGTGGAAACGGCACAGAGGGGATTTACCAGGATGCTGCCTGGTTTAGAGAGTATGCATTAAGGGAGCTAGGGCTTTACTCTTTGGAGAGAAGGAGGATGAGAGGAGACGTGATAGAGGTGTACAAGATATTAAGAGGAATAGATAGAGTGGACAGCCAGCACCTCTTCCACAGGGCACCACTGCTCAGTACAAGAGGACATGGCTTTAGGTGAGGCGAGAGAAGTTCAAGGGGGAATATTAGAGGAAGGTTTTTCACTCAGAGTGGTTGGTGCGTGGAGTCAGTGGTGGAGGCAGATACACTAGTGAAGTTTAAGAGACTACTAGACAGGAATATGGAGGAATTTAAGGTGGGGGGTTATATGGGAGGCAGGGTTTAAGGGTCGGCACAACATTGTGGGCGGAAGGTCCTGTACCTTGGTGTATTGTTCTATATTCTATGTTCTATGTAAGGGTGTCTGAAGGGCCTCCGGCACTGAGTCTGACCCTGTGGTGCAGAAGGATGGGACGGAGAAGAGGAGAGCTGTTGTCATTGGGGACTCTATAGTCAGGGGAGCAGACAGGAGATTTTGTGGACGTGTGAAGGACACCCACATGGTTTTTTGGCTCCCAGGTGCCAGGGTCTGGGATGTCCCTGACTAGGTGCATGACATCCTGATACAAGAGAGAAAGCAACCAGAAGTCGAGATACATGTTGGTACCAACAACATAGGCAGGAAGAGGGATGAGGTCCTGAAGTGTGAGTTTCGGGAACTAGGCAGAAGGCTGAAGAACAGGACCTCACCGGTGGCGTTCTCAGGATTGCTGCCAGTGCTACGTGATAGTGATGGAAAGAATTGGAGGAGATGGCAGTTGAATGCATGGCTGAGGAGTTGGTGCAGGGGGCTGAGTTTTCAATTTTTGGATAGTTGGGATCTCTTCTGGGGAAGGTGGGACCTGTACAGATTGGATGGGTTGCACTTGAACTTGAGGGGGAGCAATATCCTTGCAGGTAGGTTTGCTAGTATGGTTCCGGAGGGTTTAAACTAATTTGCAAGGGGGATGGGACCCGGAGCGATAGAGTAGTGAAAGAAGTGCATGGTGTAAAACCAGATATAATAAATAGAGAGGCTTTGAGGAAAGAGAAGCAGAATAAAGGGTATAAAGTTAGTAAGGTAGAACGGCTGAAGTGCATGTACTTCAATGCAAGAAGCATCAGGAACAAAGGTGATGAACTGAGAGCTTGGATACATACATGGAATTATGATGTAGTGGCCATTATGGAGACTTGGCTGGCACCAGGGAAGGAATGGATTCTCAGTATTTCTGGATTTCAGTGCTTTAAAAGGGATAGAGATGGAGGGAAAGGGGAGGAGGAATGGCATTAATGGTCAGGGATACTATTACATCTACAGAAAGAGTGGGTAACGTAGCAGGATCCTCTTTTGAGTCAGTATGGGTGGAAGTCAGGAACAGGAAGGGAACAGTTACTGTATTGTATTCTATAGGCCCCCTGGTAACAGCAGAGATACCGAGGTGCAGATTGGGAGGTAGATTTTGGAAAGGTGTGAAAACAACAGGGTTGTTATCATGGGTGACTTTAACTTTCCTAATATTGATTGGCACCTGATTAGTTCCAATGGTTTAGACGGGGCATTGTTTGTTAAGTGTGTCCAGGATGGATTCCTGTCACAGTATGTTGACAGGCCGACTAGGGGGAATGCCATACTAGATCTAGTATTAGATAATGAACCAGGTCAAGTCACAGATCTGTCAGTGGGTGAGCATCTGGGGGACAGTGATCACCACTCCCAGACCTTTAGCATTATCATGGAAAAGGATAGAATCAGAGACAACAGGAAAATTTTTAATTGGGGAAGGGCAAATTGTGAGGCTATAAGGCTAGAACTTGCCGTTGTCAATTGGGATGATGTTTTTGCAGGGACTATGGACACGTGGTCAATGTTTAGGGATCTCTTGCATGATGTTAGGGATAAATTTGTCCTGGTAAGTAAGATAAAGAATGGTAGGGTGAAGGAACCATGTGTGACAAGTGAGGTGGACAATCTAGTCAGGCGGAAGAAGGCAGCATACATGTGGTTTAGGAAGCAAGGATCAGATGGGTCTATTGAGGAATATAGGGTAGCAAGAAAGGAGCTTAAGAAGAGGCTGAGGAGAGCAAGAAGGGGGCATGAGAAGGCCTTGGCAAGTAGGGTAAAGGAAAACCCCAAGGCATTCTTCAATTATGTGAAGAACAAAAGGATGACAGGAGTGAAGGTAGGACTGATTAGAGATAAAGGTGGGAAAATGTGCCTGGAGGCTGTGGAAGTCTTCGGTATTCACCAATGAGAGGGAACTTGATGACGGTGAGGACAATATGAGTGAGGTTGAAGTTCCGGAGCATGTTGATATTAAGGGAGAAGAGGTGTTGGAGTGGTTAAAATACATTAGGATGGATAAGTCCCAGGGGCCTGACGGAATATTCCCCAGGCTGCTCCACGAGGCAAGGGAAAAGATTGCTGAACCTCTGGCTAGGATCTTTACATCCTTGTTGCCCATGGGAATGGTACCGGAGGATTGGAGGAAGGTGAATGTTGTCCCCTTGTTCAAGAAAGGTAGTAGGGATAGTCCAGGTAATTATAGACCAGCGAGCCTTACGTCTGTGGTGGGAAAGCTGTTGGAAAAGATTCTTAGAAATAGGATCTATGGGCAGTTAGAGAATCATGGTCTGATCAGGGACAGTCAGCACAGCTTTGTGAAGGGCAGATCGTGTCCAACAAGCCTGATAGAGTTCTTTGAGGAGGTGACCAGGCATATAGATGAGGGTAGTGCAGTGGATGTGATCTACATGGATTTCAGTAAGGCATTTGACAAGGTTCCACACAGTAGGCTTATGCAGAAAGTCAGAAGGCATGGGATCCAGGGAAGTTTGGCCAGGTGGATTCAGAATTGGCTTGCCTGCAGAAGGCAGAGGGTCATGGTGGAAGGAGTACATTCAGATTGGAGGGTTGTGACTAGTGGTGTCCCACAAGGATCGGTTCTGGGACCCCTACTTTTCGTGATTTTTATTAACAACCTGGATGGGTGATTAGAAGGGTGGGTTGGCAAGTTTGCAGATGACACAAAGGTTGGTGGTGTTGTAGAGGATTGTCGAAGATTGCAGAGAGACATTGATAGGATGCAGAAGTGGGCTGAGAAGTGACAAATGGAATTCAACCTGGAGAAGTGTGAGGTGGTACACTTTGGAAGGACAAACTCCAAGGCAGAGTACAAAGTAAATGGCAGGATACTTGGGAGTGTGGAGGAGCAGAGGGATCTGGGGGTACATGTTCACAGATCCCTGAAAGTTGCCTCACAGGTAGATAGGGTAGTTAAGAAAGCTTATGGGGTGTTAGCTTTCGTAAGTCGAGGGATAGAGTTTAAGAGATGCGATGTAATGATGCAGCTCTATAAAACTCTAGTTAGGCCACACTTGGAGTACTGTGTCCAGTTCTGGTCGCCTCACTACAGGAAGAATGTGGAAGCATTGGAAAGGGTGCAGAGGAGATTTACCAGGATGCTGCCTGGTTTAGAGAGTATGTATTATGATCAGAGATTAAGGGAGTTAGGGCTTTACTCTTTGGAGAGAAGGAGGATGAGAGGAGACATAATAGACGTATACAAGATATTAAGAGGAATAGATAGAGTGGACAGCCAGCACCTCTTCCCCAGGGCATCACTGCTCAGTACAAGAGGACGTGGCTTTAAGGTAAGGGGAGGGAAGTTCAAGGGGGATATTAGAGGAAGGTTTTTTACTCAGAGAGTGGTTGGTGTGTGGAACGCACTGGCTGAGTCAGTGGTGGAGGCAGATACACTAGTGAAATTTAAGAAACTACTAGACAGGTATATGGAGGAATTTAAGGTGGGAGGTTATATGGGAGCCAGGGTTTAAGGGTTGGCACAGCATTGTGTGCTGTATTGTTCTATATTCTATGTTCCATGTAACCTGAAACATTTCGTCTATTTCTCTTTCACAGCTGCTCTCTGACCTGACAAGTCTTTCCAGCATTTTCTGTTTTTATTGTGTTTTGTTCCCCTTTATTTTGGCCTGTTAAAGTACGCACAAAATCTCCGACTATTCTGCAGCATACTGTGAAGCACACTTCTCAAGTTCCAGTGCCTATTGAAAATCATTCCTACTTTGTGTTTGCTCTTTGTCATGATACCAGGCAAAAGATCTACAACAGGAGAGACTAGTGTCGAGCAATACCAAGCTGAAATACAGAACAGAAACAGGCTGTGTAACATGGCATTCACAAATACCCAGTGTTTGAACCGTCGAAACACAACAACACGAAAAACAACAATGCCTTTTGATCATAAAGCATGATAATGAAAATCCTGACAACTTTGATTTAAAAAGATTTCAAATATTCTGAATTCCATTCACCCTTCTTTGCAAATTGTGCAAGCTTCACCAGATAAGTGCCTGCTGCATCTGGAACATTTGAGATTCGAGACGTCACATCACAGGGATTATTGTCTCCTCACCCTTTATCTGTAGCTTGTGCCTTTCAGCAAAGTTTGGTCCTTACAGTAATTGAATTCACATTGGAATCTTCTGCTTCTGCATCAAAGACCTGCTTGATGATACTCTGGCATGACAAACAAATCAAAGTCAATCCCAAAATGTCAGCTTGTTGTTTGTCTTTTTAAGTTTTGGGTTTAAGCCGCAATATACACTTGAGTTTATGACTGAAGCTGACATTCCAGTACATTACTGCAGGTGTGCTGCACTGTTAGAGATACCCCCTATTTAACCCAAGCTCCATAATCTGGATGTTAAATATTCCTGGGGCTATATATCACTGAGGATGCATCATTTACTTATGGTAATACAGAAGCACCGTTCATTTAAAAATTTTCTTGACAACTTCCGTATGCTATCAATTCCTGTTTTCTGACAGGAATCCCATTATGCCTTAAAGATTAGTTTCATTTGTGTGATATATTAGGTGTGCTCTGTAGACAGATGCAGTCTAAGAGTAACATAGATCGGATGCTTGAATTCCATGATGATCTAGATTTGATTGCCCAGTCATTCATGTCTCTCATTCACTCATTCAAACTTTGACAGACTTCTATAGATGTGCAGTGGAGGGTGTATAAACTGGCTGCATCATGGCCTAGTATGCCGTTGAATGGAAAATCCTACAAAGGTAGGATTCAGCACAGTACATCATGGGTAAAGCTCTCCCAACCATTGAGCACACCTACATGAAACTCTGCCATAGGAAAGCAGCATCCATCATCAGAGATCCCCACCACCCAGGCCGTGCTCTTTACTCACTGCTGCCATCAGGTAGATGGTATAAGAGCCACACTACTGGCACCACCAGTATTTAAGAACAGTTACTACCCCTCAACCATCAGACTCATGAACAAAGGGGAATAACTACACTTACTTACTCATCCATTGAGATTTTCCCACAACTTTATCTCATGTTCTCATTATTTATTGCTTTTTATTTATATTTGCATTTGCACAGTTTGTTGTCTTTTGCACTCTGGTAGATCTTTCATTGATCCTGTTACAGTTACTAGTCTATAGATTTGCTGAGTTTGCCTGCAGGAAGATGAAACACGGGTCAAGCTCTTTGCACTTAAACTTTGTATTCTAAAAATATCTGTCTATCATTTTGGTCTTTGGTTGCATAGTGTTACCCAGTGTAATGCATTGGGAAAGTAAATCTTCATTCATTTAAGCAATAGGATGAGAAAGCAGTTGACTTTGACCATCTACACCCTCCTACCCACACTACTCAATCCCTCTCCCCTCACCCAGTGATTTCATTCTGTTTACCATCATTTGCCTCAGGCTGCACCTGGGCATCCACAACTTCTAAATCCCAGCCAATCCCTCAGAGATTAACCGGGTAGTCAGCTATCTGCACTGCACTGCAACAACAGAGATAGATGGTGTTAAACGACACATGGATATCATGGGAAGAAATTACTATTAGAAATCACTTGGAAAATGTGTGGCTTGGGTGGTTGATTGTTGGGTTCAGTTGTTCTGCGATCTTGGCGATCCATTTGCAAACATTTCCACAAATCATTCTGTAAACAGATGTGTAGACCTCGACCCTATTCATAAGCCAATTCCAGATCACAACGCACAGAGTTCACCACACAACCAATCAGCAAAGAGACCTCCTTCCCTACATCACAATAGAGTCTTGGTAATGATGACCAGTCAGCTGATTGATAAATATATAAAGGCCAAGATCCTTTGTACACACCGGAAAGGAACTGTCCACTGACATTGTCTCCTCATATGGTGATGAAACGTTTGCCAAGATTGGAGAACAACTCAACCCAAATTACTATTAATTTGTTTAAATCTGGGCAGCATTTAGTCAGTTGGCAGCTACTTGGTGAGATAACAAGGATCTTCCCTAAGACACGAAACTATGATTTTCCTCGACCAAAATGGAACGTGTAAGTAGAAGAAAATCAGAGATGGTAACCTTCCCCTTAATCAGAGGAAAAATGTGTACTTACAACAGCAAAGAAAATCCACAGAGTCACATACACTTGCAAAAAGGAGAAAGATAATTGATTGATCAAGTGAGAAGACAGTGAGAGAGAGAGAGAAAGAGAGAGCAAGAGAGAGAGTGACAGAGAGAGGGGGGGAGAGAGAAAGAGGGAGGGAGGGAGAGAGAGTGAGGGGGAGAGAGAGAGTGAGGGGGAGAGAGAGTGAGGGGGAGAGAGAGGTGGAGAGAGAGAGGGAGATTGAGATGCAGGGGGAGAGAGAGGGGAGGGGAAAATAAGGAAGGAAGGCAGGGAGAGAGAAAAAAACATCATGATTATGGAATTTCCCTGACATAAAGCCTCGTTAAGAAACATTTGTTTGTTACCTCAGCACAGAGAAAGTATTAGTGGTGTAAGCTTAGCAGGCGAAATTTTCCATAGCAGCTGGTCAGAGATTTGGCTGTTGATGGAGGATGTAAAACACTTGAACCCATACTGTAAGCATTTTTCAACAATTTTAGAATGGGCGGTTCATATTTATCTTGGGTCGCCTGGGATTCTTGTTTTTGTGAAGTTGGACACAAGATCCAGTTTTGAAAGTACTTGTCTAGTTTTTCTCACTTGTTTTTCTGTTACATTGCAATTCTTATAAAGTTTCAGACATAGGCATCAGAATTCAAGGTGTATTTGCCTCAACCTGTTCTGGACTTAAAACCTGATGATCTTCAAACAGCCGAGAGTGCTCGCCCGCCTCTGACATTTTAGAATAGGCCAAGTGCAGTGATTTCATGACGTAATCATTCTGGCCTTGTTCGTTTGAGCAGAAGTTCAAAGCTGCCTTGTGAATTATGTTGATACATGTTTTAGTATTTTGTTTTCCAATTCACAATCAGTCCTTAACACCTTAACTGCATGGTGTGCGCCTGTCTAGTCCTCAACAGGGAATTGGGAAATTTGCTGTAAGTACATCCGAAACAGCATCATGGTGATGGCGTGTAAACCATGTGGTTTCGGACTGGACAACACAGCTTCCCACAATCTGTTGCGTGTATGTCTGAGAAGACGTCAGCCCTTTAAAGTGAATCCCCATGGTGGCTAAACTTCACCAGTGCCCGCTAGGACTGCAACGGAGAGAGAGTCCCGAGGCTTAGTGAAAGAGCAATGGTGTTCTGACCAGTGAGAGAAATGTTGGAAGGAAGGTCCCGTGTAGAGTTACCACAGGAAGAGGATGGCAGCTGGTGGCTTCAGCTGCTTCCTGCAGCACTGGAAATCCCCACCCAGCCGAGCAATATTCACGTCTTCGCATGGTACTTTCACAGCACTGAAAAAGATGATATCATTTCAGAAAATAGACCAGGGTTCATTCATTCATGTAATTAGTACAGATGGTCCTGTAAAAGAGGATGTGCAGAATATTACATGCAATCCGGGCTCTTCTGACTGATTCCTTGAGGATTGGCACCTGTGGCGGGTCACTCAGTGTGCAATGCAGATTGTGATTTAGAAAATTCATTATGATATAGGTCCTTCTGGCTGTACAACAAATGCCTCCCACCTTCACTTTGCTGGGCGTTGACTCTGCCAGTGCACAGCTGGGACAATATTCTCGAAAGCTCTCCCTGCTCTTGTGGCCCTTTCACTCCTGTAGCTCTTTAGCCGGCGTCAAGTGGCCATTACTTGCAGGTCTGTCTGGCCACTGGTGTTGGACTGCTACCCTGTGCAACACTCAATGATGAGGCCCCTTCGCTTGCTGGGAGGATACTACGGGGCACCCACAGACTGAAGCAAGCACTGGGATCTCACCTTCCAAAGCTTAATATAGTTTCCCTTATGATTCAGGTAGTCACGAGGTCCTTACAGCAGAGGCACCCTGAGCTGCAGCTGGATGCTGAGGTGCCAGGGAGGTAAAGGGTAGCTGACTTTCTTAGACTGAACTCTAGGCAGTTTGATCTGCTTTAGGCTGAACATATCCTTTATGGACATACATAGCTGGAGTACAGTCCGTCTGTCTGTTGTGCATTGTTCTGGTCACTGGACAGATGCCACTGAGCTGAGAAAGGTGCAAAAAATGTTTCAGGATTGAGTTATAAGGAGAGCCAGGATAGATTGAGGCTTTTTCCATAGAGCATGGGAGGCTGAGGGATGCTATATAAAATCAGGAAGGTGGATGGTCACAGTCTTGTCCCCAGGTTAGCCCAGTGTGAAACTAGAAGGCATAGTTTTAACGTGACAGGGGAAAAACTTAAAGAGGCTCTGAGGGGTAACTTTTTTTTTACACAGAGGGTGTGTGGAATGAGTTGCCCAGGAGGTGCTAGTCAGAAATATAATTACAACATTTAGAAGGCAGGTTCATGGATAGAAAAGATTTAGAGGGATTTGGGCAAAATGCAAGGAAGTGGGACGAGCTCAGCGTGGACGAGTTTGGTTGATGGGGTTGTTTGTGTGCTGCTGGACTCTGTCACTCTGAGTACTTCTCAGAAAGTCATCAGAAACTCTCTGATGGACTCCAACCGCCTGGGAAGTCTTAGATGGATTTGAATGGAGAATAGCCAATGGCTACCCACATTGAGAGGAGGTCAGCGATGAGTAAGAGGCCACCTGGTTGTCATGAAAATCAAAGTGGGTGAGCTTAGTCTTGTGAGAATACTGTGTCTAGGTGACTCTCTGATACCGCGGTAAGTTGTGAAACCAAGGGGAAATCGCCAGCAGCCAATTAAAGATCTTGTGACAATCACTCAACACTCAACATGAGAGAACAGTCCATGAGAGAAACATTTAAGGTTACCCACAGAATTTCACATGTTCCCCAGTACTTTTGTTCATCAGTGAGGTCCAGATAGGATACACTGTCTGAAAGCTCTGCGTCAGCATGACCTCAGCTCCAGTCAAGGGGTCCCCAAACCACTCAGCATTGCCAACTACCACCTCACCAATGCCTCCAGAAATGATTGTTGCCAGCAGCGTCATTATAGAATGAGAATCTCAGCAGCTTGAAAGAAGGACACTTCCTGTTATTTTAAGCATAGTCGAACAATTACTTGATGCAACCTGCAGTTAGGTCTGAAGCTGCCTGGTCATGCTTTCCAATGTCATCTGGGCATCCCATTAATTTAGGCAGAAATTAAAAAGGGAGCACCATGTACTCCCAGCTGTATTGTGGATGATGAACAGTGGTTGTTAGTTGTACTATAAAGCTTTAGTTTAAGTTGGTAGGAGAGGAAGTACAGTTGCAAGAAAGAGTTTATGAACCCCATATGATTACCTGGTTTTCTGCATTAATTGCTCATAAAATGTGGTCTGATCTTCATCTAAGTCACAATTAATAGACAAACACAATCTGCCTAAACTAGTAGCACACAAACAATCATACTTTTCATGTCTTTATTGAACAGATTGCTAATTATTCACGGTCCATGTTGGAAAAAGTATGTGAACCCTTGTATTTAATAACTGGTTGAACCTCCTTTAGCAGCAATAACCTCCACCAAACATTTCCTGTAGCTGCTGATCAGACTTGCACAACAGCAGGGAGAAATTTTAGACCATTCCTCCATAGAAAACTGTTAATGTTCATCAATATTTCTGGGATACCATGCATGAACAGCCCTCCTCAGGTCATGCCTCAGCATCTCAATTGGGTTAAGGTCCTGTCTCTGACTTGGCCATTCCAAGACACAAATTTTCTTCTTTTTAAACCATTCTGTTGTTGATTTACTCTTGTGTTTTGGATCATTGTCTTGTTGTGTCATTCAACTTTAATTAAGCATCAGGTGATGGGCCGCTATCCTGACATTCTCCTATAAAATGTTGTGATAAAGTTTTGAATTCATTGTTCCCTCACCGATTGCAAGCTGCCCAGGCCCTGCTGCAGCAAAGCAGCCCCAAACCATGATGCTCCTCCCACCATGCTTCACGGTTGGGATGAGGTTTTGGTGTTGGCGTGTAGTGGCCTTTTCCCTCTAAGCATAGTGGTGTGCATTTCTGCCAAAAAGCTCAATTTCTGTCTCATCTGTCCACAGAACATTGTTCCAATTGTGTGGTGGAACATCCGGGCGGTCTTTTGCAAACTTGAGATGTGCAGTAACTTTTTTTGGAAATCAGTGGTTTCCTCTGTGGTGTCCTTCCATGAACATCATTCTTGTTCAGTGATTTTCTTATAGTGGACAGTTAAACAGAAACCTTAGCAAGTTCTAGAGATTTCTGCAGGTCTTTTGTTGTTACCCTTGGGTTTTTTTCACCTCCTTCAGCATTTATTGATTGGAACATCTGATAGCTTTTAGAAGGCATTACCCGTGGTTCACATACTTTTTTGAACCTAGACTGTGATTGTTTAAATGGTGTACTCAGTATTGAAGAGAAAGACAGTTGTTTGTGTGTTATTAGTTTAGGCAGATTGTGTTTGTCTATTACTGTGCCCTAGATGAAGATCAGACCACATTTTATGAGTAATTAATGCAGAAATTCAGGTAACTGTTAAGGGCTCACAAACTTTTTTTGGCAACTGTATAGTGCATGGCTGGTGATGTCATTAGATGGTTAGACATTCTGATGTGAATGTGTATGGAAGGGCTGTGAAATTAATGCTTGCATGATTTAACCTGCTTTAAGTTGTTTTATGCACAATCTGTGGAGATGAAAACAAGGAGGTCCAATTAACCCAATTTATAGACCAATAGCTACCTTCCCCCCCCCCCCCCCCACATCAGTCTAGGCAGCATTCCATGGTGCTGTAAACTCTTAGTTAGTCAGAGAGTTAGGAGTGGAATCTTGGCTTTCTTTCAAACTAATGATTTCATATACAGACATGACACAATAGAAACAGCCTGTCTGTTTAAAAATAGGCAAATGTCCCGATAGAATGAACATTTTGGGTGGGTAAGCAGGTTCCACAGAGATGTTAAACAGTTTCCATGCATACTTTGAAGAAATGTCTCATTTGTTTTCCTGATAACCTTATGTCAGGTCACTTTCTCTTTGATCTCAAATTATCTCTCAGGACTCCCATTGGAGTCTTTAAAGGGCAGTAATTTTGGAACAATTGGTGTTCTTTAGATTGAAAATAGACGACATGTTGGGAAGCTAAGTGAGGTTTAGGCTCAGTGCTGGCGAAACCCCACAGTAACCTAGAAGAAGCACAAAGCATTTGTTTTCTATAATGTACTATAATATTCATCTCTGTGGCTACCTTAATGTACAAAAGCTGTATATTGTGCTACTGTCTACTACACAAAAGTAAATAATGCTAATACACTTCAAAACAGTTTAATCATCTAACATTTGAATCTTTGCCAGGTATTAATACTGGTGAGTGTCATAAAGAAAGCATTTACAAATCATCTTAGATATCAAGAAAGAGAGATTAGTGTGGGCAATTTATGAAGAGAATTCCTGTGCTTAAGTATCCAACCACTAACTAGTCTCTGCACAGCTGCGAAAGCAATGGAACTCAGAATGTGGTCATCCTGATAATTTTTACAGGAGTCGTTTCAGTCCCTGCAGAAATTCCATTATTGCAGTTTGGAGAGAATCAGATAAGACCATAAGATAGAGCAGAATTAGGCCATTTGGCCCATCACGTCTGCTCTGCCATTTCATCGTGGCTGATCCAATTTTCCTTTCAGCCCCAATCTCTTGCCTTCTCTTTGTATCCCTTCACGCCATGACCAATCAAGAATCTATCAACCTCTGCTTTAAATATAGATAAAGACTTGGCTTAACAGCTGCCTGTGGCAATGAATTCCACAGATTCACCACTCCCTTGCTAAAAAAATTCTTCCTCATCAATCTAAAAGTACACTCCTCTATTCTGAGGCTGTGACCTCTGGTCTTAGACTCTCCCACCACAGGAAGTACCCTCTCCACACCCACTCTATCAAACCATTTCACCATTCGATAAGTCTTAATGAGGTCACCCTACATTCTACTGAATTCTAGTGAATACAGGCCCAGAGCCAACAAATGCTCTTCATATGACAAGCCATTAAATCCTGGAATCATTTTTGTGAACCTCCTTTGAACCCTCTCCAGTTTCAGCACTTCCTTTCCAAGATAAGGGGCCTGAAACTGCTCACCATACTCAAAGTGAGGCCTCACCAGTACTTTATAAAGTCTCACCTTTATATCCTTGCTTTTATATTCTAGTCCTCTTGAAGTGAATGCTATATATCGCATTTGCCTTCCTCATCACTGACACAACCTGCTATTTCTTTGCTGGGAAGTGTTTGGTCATACACAACAACTTTGGCAGGGTTTGCAGGCCATTACTTCCTACAAAACGAAACCTAATATCATAAACAGCTGTGATGTTTCACTACCAGATGAGCTCAATGACATTTATGCACACTTTGAAAGGGAGAATAACACTACACCTGTAAGAATCCCTGCAGCATCCAGTGACCCTGTGATCTCTGTCTCCAAGGCTGATGTCCGCACACCTTTCAAGGGAGTGAACCCTAACAAGGTGTCAGGACCTAATGGTACAACTGGTAGGGCTCTGAAAACCTGTGCCAACCAACGGGGAGGGGCGTTCAAGGACATCTTCAATCACTCACTACTGCAGTTACAGGTTCCCAGCTGCTTCAAAAGGGCAAAAGTCATACCAGTGCCCAAGAAGGTCTGGGTGAACTGCCCTAACAGCTATCACCCAGTGGCACTCACATCTACTGTGACAAGTGCTTTGAGAGGTTGACCATGGCTAGAATCAACTTCTGCCTAAGCAAGGACCTGGACCCACTGCAATTTGCCTATCACCACAATATGTCTACAGCTGATACAATCTCACTGGCTCTCCACTCAGCCTTGGATCAACTGGCAATAGTAATATTTATGTCAGGTTGCTGTTTATTGAGTTCAGCTTGTTGTGTTCTTTATATTAATACGTACCATGGCTTTCTAATAAAGAATCATATTCTGGAAGAAATAGAACTTTTACTTAACAGCAACAACCGCACGAGTCTTACACCGCCATGCTTCCAGATCTTTCTCGATCTTTCTATCACTTCTGTGCATGCTCAGAACTCTCTCCAATCACGTTCTTACACATGATATCACCACATCGTCCTTTCCTTAAAAAGAAAAACAATTAGCAACATTGACCAGAACAAATGCATAATTTAACATGTCTCTGTCAGTCTCTCTGGGGCTTTATGAACACGAGTAGACCTTCTAAGTGGTTCACACAGTTCTTGTGTTTCATTGTTATTTCCATGTTTCATCTGGTCTGCATGAGTTAACTGAAACTCTGAGGTTGGCTCTTTCTTGAGGTCTTTATGATTTCTTCTTAACACAGCTTCTTCTTCCATTTGGACCATGTAGGATCTGGGTTGTACTTCTTCAAGTACTGTAGATTTCTGTGTCCATGTGTTCATTTTGTCTTGTATTCTTACTTCGTCTCCTTGGTGCAGTTCAGGTGATTGACGAGAATATCTGTCAACGTATGTTTTCTGTTTTACTTTGTGTTCATCTTTCCATCTTTTCACTTGTTCACCTCCCTCTGTTCTCAGAAGGCTCTCATCTACTGGCAGATTGGATCTCAAACAGCGTCCCATCAAGAGTTGAGCAGGTGAAAATCCACATTCAAGTGGAGTACTGCGATATGTTAACAAAGCTTTATAAAAATCACCTCCACTATCTTTTGCTTTGTGCATCAGTTTCTTGATAATTCCTACCAACTTCTCAACTAATCCATTGAACTGAGGGAAAAATGGCCTAGATGTTGTATGAACAAAGCCCCATTCATGAGCAAAATGTCTCATGCATTCACTATTGTATTGTGGACCATTGTCTGTGAAAACTTGATCAGGTGCACCATGTCTGAAAAAAACTGATTTCATGCATGTAGTTACATTCTCTGCTGTTGTTCTGCCCAAACCACACACATCAGGATACAATGAGTAGTAATCTGTTATTAATAGATAATCTTCGTTGTCAGTTACAGAAAAATCAATGCCAACCTTCTCATAAGGTCTCTGGGGACTAGGATGTGGATGCAGTGGCTCCTTAGGGTTGCTAGGTTGGTATTTAAGGCATATTTGACAAGAAGGCACCAATTCTGCAATTTCTTGATTCATCCTGGGTCAAAACGTCACTTCCCACACCCTTCTCTTACACTTTTCAATACCTAGGTAGCCTTCATGAATTTTCCCAAGCATTTATTTTCGGAGACTTTTAAGAATCACAATTCTGCTACCTTTGTACAATATCCCATCCACAGAAAGTTCTGATCTGTGGTTCCAATATTCTTGTACTTCTGAGGTACAGTCATGCCTATTATCTGGCCACCCATCTATCACCACTTGTATTACCTGACTGAGAATTTTGTCCTTCTCTGTCTCAAGATGCAGCAGTTCCAACTTTTCGGGAGCAACAAGTACAGTCTCTATGATCATATCAGCAAAGGCCTGAACATCAACAGCATTCCTGTGACTGTCTTTTGTTGTTGGATCCACAGCGCTGGAAAGTGTGTCAGCTCTGTACAAGAATTTTCCAGGTGTGTATGACACATTCAATGCATACCTTTGCAATTTGATCATTATTCGCTGAATTAACAAAGGACAGTCGCTTAAAGGTTTGTGAAACAATGCAATCAGAGGCTTATGATCAGTTTCAACATCAATAGATTGCCCTGACACAAACTGATGAAATCTCTTGCAAGCGAACATGATACTGAGCAATTTGAGCAATTGCTGAGCAATACTGAGCAATTCTTTTTCAATTTGGGCGTACCTTGCTTCTGGATCAGATATTGAACGAGATGCATATGCCACTGGTAGCCGTTACTGATGATGTTTCTGGAGTAATACTGCCCCTAAGCCTGCTTGAGATGCATCACATGAGATTTTGATGGTCTCTCAGCATCACAGAATTTCAACACAAGTTCTTTAGTGAGCACTTTCTTGAGGTTTTGCCATGCCTTCCCCTGTTCATGACTCCAGCTCCATTCATTTTTCTTTTCTGTTAGCTGCCTCAATGGAGCAAGCTGTTTCGAAAAATTGGGTATGAATTTTCCCATGTAGTTGACCATTCCCATGAACCTTTGAACATCCTTTTTACATTGTGGTCTTGGCATGTTCTCAATAGCAGAAACCTTCAATGGATCAGGGCGCACATCCTCATTGCTGATGATATCACCCACAAAGGTAAGTTCAGTCACTCCTAGCTGACCATTGTCTTTATTCAACTTCAGGTTTGCCTTGTGTGTTGCCTCTAAGGCTTGTCTGAGTCTGGTGTCATGCTCATGTTTAGATGATCCCCAAACAATAATATTGTCCATGGAAGTATCTACGCCCTCAATGTGCTCATATAGCATGTGAATGGTTTTATGGTACACTTCAGGAGCTGATGCAATTCCAAACGGAAGCCGAAGAAAACAGTGTCTGGCAAAATGAGTGTTAAAGGTACACAACTTTGAACTCGGCTCATCTAGTTCAAGTTGCCAGAATCCAGAGGATGCATCTAATTTACTAAAATACTACACATTAGCAAATTGTGGCATAATTTCTTCACGAGTAGGCAATTTGAAATGCTCTCTTTGAACGGCTCGATTCAAGTCTCTTGGATCTAAACCAATCCTCAGTTTTCCATTTTCCTTATCAACAGTGACAAGCGAATTGACCAGCGAACAGTCAATTCATCAATCTTCTTTATGACTGCTAGCCATTCCATTCTGTCAAGCTCTGTTTTCAGTTGATGACATAATGCAAAAGGCATTTTTCTACATGGATGTACTATGAGTGGCACTGTGTTGTCAATTTTAATCGCGTGCTCTCCTGGAAGACAACCAAGCTCTTTGAACAAGTCCTCATACTCTCTCATCAAGTTACTGTATTCTGACTCCGTGTCACTGTCCAGGACTAATACTCTTTTCACCAAATTCAGTCTCCCACAGGGAGATAAACCCAGTATTGACTGTACATTCCTTGGCACCACCACAAATGAAAGCATGTGCACAATATTTTTGTGTGATACTTTTGCCACACATGTTCCTTTCAATGGAATGTCTGCACCTGAATACCCAGTCGCTTTTATATTTGTCTGATGTAACTTTGGTCTTGGCTTTAATGCATTATACTCAGATACTGCAAAAACATTTACTTGTGCTCCAGTATCAAGTTTAAACAGAATATTGTTTTGGTTCACTTGTAATGGAAAAGTCCAGTCATTCTTACTATATTTGTTTTCACAAAGCACATCGACATAAAACTCCTCAAGTTCATTTTCAAGCACTGCATTTACTTGTTATATTTTCTTTCTACTTCTGGAACAGTGTGAAAAATGATTACTCTTGCTGCAGTCATTGCACATTTTCCCATACGCTGGACACTGTTTTGGTTGATGCTGCCACACAGCGATCACATAGCTTTTTCCTCTCAATAGACAGACAATAAACAATAGACAGTAGGTGCAGGAGTAGGCCATTCGGCCCATCTAGCCAGCACCACCATTCACTGTGATCATGGCTGATCATACACAATCAGTACCCCGTTCCTGCCCCCTCCCCATATCCCTTGACCCCGCTATCTATAAGAGCTCTATCTAACTTTCTCTTGAAAGCATCCAGAGACTTGGCCTCCACTGCCTTCTGGGGCAGAGCATTCCACATATCCACTGCTCTCTGGGTGAAAAAGTTCTTCCGCATCTCTGTTCTAAATGGCCTACCCCTTATTCTTAAACTGTGGCCTCTAGTTCTGGACTCACCCATCAGCGGGTACATGCTTCCTGCCTCCAGTGTGTCCAATCCCTTAATAATCTTATATGTTTCATTCAGATCCCCTCTCATCCTTCTAAATTCCAGTGTATACAAGCCCAGTCACTCCAATCTTTCAACATATGACAGTCCCGCCATTCCGGGAATTAACCTTGTGAACCTACGCTGCACTCCCTCAATAGCAAGAATGTCCTTCCTCAAATTTTGAGACCAAAACTGCATATACTCTATACTCAATTCCTCTTGTTATAAAGGCCAGCATGCCATTAGCTTTCTTCATTGCCTGCTGTACCTGCATGCTGGCTTTCATTGAGTGATGTACAAGAACACCTAGATCTCGTTGTACTTCCCCTTTTCCTAACTTGACTCCATTTAGATAGTAATCTGCCTTCCTGTTCCTGCTACTGAAGTGGATAACCTCACATTTATCCACATTAAACTGTATCTGCCATACATTCGCCCACTCACCTAGCCTGTCCTTGTCACCCTGAATTCTCATAACATCCTCCTGACATTTCACACTGCCACCCAGCTTTGTGTCATCGGCAAATTTGCTAATGTTACTTTTAATCCCTTCATTTAAATCATTAATGTATATTGTAAACAGCTGCGGTCCCAGCACTGAACCTTGCGGTACCCCACTGGTCACAGCCTGTCATTCCAAAAGGGACCCGTTAATCGCTACTCTTTGTTTCCTGTCAGCCAGCCAATTTTCAATCCATGTCAGTACTCTGCCCCCAATACCATGTGCCCTAATTTTGCCCACTAATCTCCTATGTGGGACTTTATCAAAAGCTTTCTGAAAGTCCAGGTACACTACATAGACTGGCTCTCCCTTGTCCATTTTCATCGTTACATCCTCAAAATATTCCAGAAGATTAGTCAAGCATGATTTCCCCTTCATAAATCCTTGCTGACTCAGACTGATCCTTTTACTGCTATCCAAATGTGTCATAATTTCCTCTTTTATAATTGACTCCAGCATCTTTCCCACCACTGACATCTTTAATTCCCTGTTTTCTCTCTCCCTCCTTTCTTGAAAAGTGGGACAACATTAGCCACCCTCCAATCTGCAGGAACTGTTCCTGAATCTATAGAACATTAGAAAATGATTACCAATGTGTCCACGATTTCTACAGCCACCTCCTTAAGTACCCTGGGATGCAGACCATCAGGTCCCGGGGACTTATCAGCCTTCAGACTCAACAGTCTATCCAACACCGTTTCTTGCCTAATATAAATTTCCTTCAGTTCATCCTCTACCCTAGTTCCTTTGGCCACTATTACATCTGGGAGATTGTTTGGGTCTTCCCTAGTGAAGACAGATCCAAAGTACCTGTTCAACTCATCTGCCATTTCCTTGTTCCCTATAATAAATTCACCCGTTTCTGTCCTCAAAGGCCCAATTTTGGTTTTAACTATGTTTTTGCTATTCACATACCTAAAGAAGCTTTTACTATTCTCCTTTATATTCTTGGTTAGTTTACCTTCGTACCTAATTTTTTCTCGGTGTATTGCCTTTTTTGTTATCTTCTGTTGCTCTTTAAAAGCTTCCCAGTCCTCTGGTTTTCTACTCATCTTTGCTATGTTATACTTCTTCTCTTTTATTTTTACACTGTCATTTACTTCCCTCATCAGCCATGGCTGCCCCTTACTCCCCTTAGGATCTTTCTTCCTCTTTGGAATGAACCGATCCTGCACCTTCTGCATTATTCCCAGAAATACTTGCCATTGTTGTTCCACTGTCTTCCCTGCTGGGTATTGTTCCATTGAACTTTGGCCAGCTCCTCCCTCATAGCTCCATAGTTCCCTTTGTTCAACTGTAATACTGACAGATCCGATTTTCCCTTCTCCTTCTCAAATTGTAGGTTAAAACATATCATATTATGGTCACTGCCTCCTAATGGCTCCTTTACCTCGAGGTCCCTGATCAAATCCGGTTCATTGCACAACACTAAATCTAGAATTGCCTTCTCCCTGGTACGCTCCAGTACAAGCTGTTCTAAGAATCCATCTCAGAGACACTCCAGAAACTCCCTTTCTTGGGGTCCAGTACTATCCTGATTCTCCCAGTCTACCTGCATGTTGAAATCCCCCATGACAACTGTATCATTACCTTTGTGACATGCCAATTTTAACTCTTCATTCAACTTACACCCTACATCCAGACTGCTGTTTGGGGCCTGTAGATAACTCCCATTAGGGTCTTTCTACCCTTAGAATTTCTCAGTTCTATCCATACTGACTCTACATCCCCTGATTCTATGTCCCCCCTCGCAAGAGACTGAATATCATTCCTCACCAACAGAGCCACCCCACCCCCTCTGCTAGTCAGTCTGTCCTTTCGATAAGATGTATATCCTTGAATATTCATTTCCCAGGCCCTGTCTGCTTGAAGCCATGTCTCTGTTATTCCCACAACATCATACTTGCCAATTTCCAACTGAGCCTCAAGCTCATCTACTTTATTCCTTATACTTCATGCATTCATATGTAATACTTTTAATTTGTTACTTCCCACACCTTTCATATCAATTCCTATTTCACTTGGCCATACTGTATGATCTCTTCTTGAACTTTCTGCTCCATTGATTCTGTTGTCCTTTTTAACTTTTCCTATTTTCACTTTCCCTTTAACTCCATCTTTATATTTCCAGTTCATCCCCTCCCCCCCACTACTTAATTTAAACTCAACTGTGTAGCAGTGGCAAACCTGCCTGCCAGAATGCTGGTCCCCCACCTATTAAGGTGCAACCCATCCCTTTTGATGACGTTTTTGATGATCTCAGATGACGTCTTGCTCTCTGTCGGTTTTATTGTCTTTTTATTGTTATTTCTAATATGTTCGCACTTTCTCACAGCATCTACTTTGCAGTTCTCAATGAAAAGCTCTTTAGCCTGTGGCGTCACGGTTTCTGAAGCTTTGCCGAGTACCAAAACATTTTCCAAATCTAAGGCTTGTTCTCTTAACAGTCTTTCTCTTACACCATTATCCAGAATGCCACAAACAATTCTCTTTAACGAGAGAGTCTGTCAGTTCTCCAAACTTGCATGTTTTACTCCGGTATCTCATCTCAGTAACATATTGATAAATAGTTTCACCAGCTCTCGGCTTGCATGTAAAAAATTTGTATCACTCATACGTCACATTATGCTTCAGTATACAAAATGCTTCAAATTTGTCCATTATCGATTTTAGATCAAAAGTAAAATGGTTATATACATCAATAGTGTCGTCACTTATTATGTGGAGTAGAAGTGCAGCTTTCGTTTTCTCCGGTTTTCTATCCACTCCAATTGCCGATAAATAAATTTCAAAATGTTGCTTAAGTTTTCTTCAGTTCTCAGCTATGTTCCCAGACAATTGAAGTGTCGCTGGAGGTTGCAGCCTTCCATTTGTAAAACTGTTAGCAAACACCAAAACTGTTCGAACTTTTTCTGATTATCTTTGATTCTCCCATGTTAGGTAACGTATTATTCTTCCAGACCGACTTCTGACACCATGTTGTGTTCTTTATATGAATATGTACCATGGGTTTCTAATAAAGAACCATATTCTGGAAGAAATAGAACTTCTATTTAACAGCAACAACCACACGAATCTTACAGCGCCATGCTTCCAGATCTTTCTCAACCTTTCTATCATTTCTGCGCATGCGTAGAATTCTATCCATTCATGTTCCTACACATGATATCACCACACAGCTCAGTGCTCACACAATCATATCTTCAGTTCTAATCAACAAGCTCCTGACCCTGGGCCTCTGTACCTCTCTCTGCAACTGGATCCTTGACTTTCTCATCAGGAGACCACAGTCTGTGTGGATCAGACATAACATTGTCTCCTTGCTGACAATCAACACTCCCTCACCTCAAAGATGTGTGCTTAGCCCATTGTTCCACGCTCCTACATCTACGGCTGTGTGGATAGGCAGAAGTTCAACGTCATCTGTAAACTATTATTGGCAGAGTATCAGATGGTGACAAGGTGGTGTAGAGCAGCTGGTTGAGAGGGGTTGCAGCAACGATCTTGCACTCAGTAAGACCGAGATCTCCAGGAATGATAAGGTGAGACACCGCACACCACTCCTCATCAAAGGATCAAATGGAAAGGATGAACAGCTGTAAGTTCCTAAGTGTCAACATTTCTGAGGATGCATCCTGGACCCAACATATTGATGCAATTACAAAGAAATCACTATAGTGGCTATATTTCAGGAGAATTGTGTATTGCAAATATCGTGGAGAGCATTCTAACTGGTTGCATGACCATCTGGTATGGAAGAGCCCCTGCACAGGATTGGAAATATCTGCAGAAAGTTGTATACTCAGCCATCTCCGCCATGGGCACTAGCCTCCCTGGCATCCAGGATGCCTCTAAAACATGATGCCTCAAAAAGGCGGCATCCATCATAAAGCTCCCCCATCACCCAGGACATGTCCTCTTCCCATCACTACCATCAAGGAAGAGGTACAGGAGCCTGAAGGCACACACGCAGCTTCTCAGAAATTGCTTCTTCCCCTCTGCCATCAGATTTCTGATTGGACAATGAACACTCAGTCAATATTTGTTTCCCCCTCTTTTTTCACTACATATATTAAAAAGTGTAAACAAGTTCTTATTCTAATCGATAGTTTGTATTATTATGTATTGCAATGTATTGCTGCTACAAAACAGCAAATTTCACGACCTGTGCTGATAATATTAAACCATTTTGTGATTCCAATTCTGAAAATTAACCAGTTCAAAATCAAGGCAGAGAACATGTGATCAGTGGGCTGTGCAATAAATAAAATACTTCCTATTTTTAGCTCCAGACTTCCAGCAATAAAGGCCTGTGTAAGCCATTTGTCTTACTGCATCATGTGCAATACACAAGAACACCCAGATATCTCTATAGTCCACTCATTTGCTGTCTTCTCCATTTAGATATTAGTCTGCTTTTTGATTCGTCTTTCTGAAGTGTCCCAGTGTGCTACCTCTGAATTTTAGAATATTCATTCCAATTTCCAGAATACTTCCCCTTTCCCCTGATACGCTACCTCTGTGCTCCAAAATGGTCCCTGGAAAACTCTCTGAGCCTCAGAACTCTCTCTCAGAGGTTAGGGACACTGTCCTATATATTATTAATAAAGTCGTTGAGGAGTAGTGGGATCCCTGGAATGGGAAGGAGATATCCACTGAATAAGCTCCAAGTTTGATAGGCCCAGAAGAAATGGCCTGGAGGTCAGAGAACATTCCTAGAGACTCTTTGGCTAAAAAAATTTCTCCTTACTTTTGTTCTAAAAGGTCGCCTCTCTATTTCGAGATTGTTTCCTCTAGTTCTGGATGCCCCCACCAGAGGGAACATCCTCTTCACATCTTATCTAGTCCTTTCAACATTTGGTAGGTTTCAATGTGATGCCTACAGAATCTTGTAAATTCCAGTGAGTACAGGCCCAAAACTGCAGACAATACTCCAAGTGCAGCCTGACCAGTGTCTTATAAAGCCTCAGCATTGTCTCCTTGCTTTTATATTCTATTCCCCTTGAAATAAATGCCAACATCACATTTGCCTTCTTTACCATAGACTCCTGTGAATTAACCTTCTGGGAGGTTTGCACGATGACTCCTAAGTCCCTCTGAACCTCTGATGTTTGAATTTTCTCCCTATTTAGATAATAGTCCGCACTATTGTTCCTTTTATCAAAATGCATTATCATACATTTCCCAGTACTGTATTTCATCTGCCACTTCCTTGCCAACAGACTCACAAGTGAAGTGTTGCCTCACTTGGAAGGACTGTTTAGGGCCCTGAATTGTAGTGAAGGAGGAGGTGTAGGGGCAGATGTAGCACTTGTTCCACTTGCAAGATTAAGTGCCAGGACGGAGAACAGTAGGGAGGGACGAATGGACAAGGGAGTAGTGTAGGGAGTGATCCCTGCAGAAAGCAGAAAGTGGGGGAGAGGGAAAGATGTGCTTGGTGGTGGGATCCCACTGGAGAAGGCGGAAGTTTCGGAGAGTTATGTATTGGAAACGAAGGCCGGTGGGATGGCACGTCAGGGTAAAAGGAACACTATCCCTGGTATGGGGTAAGAACGGGGTAAGAGCAGATGTGTGTGAAATGGAAGAGATGCAGTTGAGGGCAGCATTGATGGTGGAAGAAGGGAAGCCCCTTTCTTTGAAAAAGGAGGACACCTCCTTCATTCTAGAATGAAAAGACTCATCCTGAGAGCAGAAGCAGCTGAGGCGGAGGAATTGAGAGAAAGGGATGGCACTTTTACAAGTAGGTTGGTGGGAAGAGGAATAGTCCAAGTAGCCTCCAAACTGATGGCAAGAACATCGATTTCTCAAACTTTTGAAAATGCCCCCCCCCACCCCACCTCTCCTTCACCATTTCCCATCCTCCTTTCCTTCTCTCACCTTATCTCCTTGCTCGCCCATTGTCTCTCTCTGGTGCTCCTCCCCCTCTTCTTTCTTCCACGGCCTTCTGTCTCTTTTACCAGTTTACTTCCAGGCTCTTTACTTCATCCCTCCCCCTCCAGGTTTCACCTCTCACCTTGAGCTTCTCTCTCCCCTCCCCCCACCTCTTAAATCTACTCCTCAGCTTTTTTTCTCCAGCCCTGTGGAAGGGTTTTGGACTGAAACGTCAACTGTACTCCTTTCCTAGATGCTGCCTGTCCTGCTGAGTTCCTCCAGCATTTTGTGTGTGTTGCTCGGATTTCCAGCATCTGCAGATTCTCTCTTGTTTGTCCCTAGTAATGGACTCCAACACTATCCCAGCCACTGAGGTAAGGCTACCTGGCCCACAATTTCCTCTTCTTTGTCTTCCTCCTTTCTTAAAGAATGGAGTGACATTTGCAATTTTCCAGTCCTCTGGGACAATCAAATGATTCTTGAAAGATCATGACCAAAGCATGCATTATCTCTTCAGAAACCCCCCTCAGGACTCTGGGATCTGGTCCATCTGGTCCAGGTGACTTATTCACCTCAAGACTTTTCAGTTTGCCCAGCACTTTTCACTTTGTAATAGCAATGGTACTCATTCCTGCTCCCTGACTCCCACGGACTCTGGCATACGGCTAGTGTCTTTCTGCAGGCAGCCACAAAACAAGCAAACACCATGGGACCCATTAAAACATTAAAGACAAAACATGCTTTAAAATAAACAAATCGTGCAAACAGCAAGAAGCGAGCAGATAACACACAGAATATTAAACGTCAAACCGCAGAGTCCTCGAAAATGATCCAGGAGTGACAGCCACCGAGTCAGTTCAGTTTAGTGCTGTGTCGATGACTGCCGGCCTCGGCTGCAGAACCGGTTTTGTGCTGAGGCTCCTTGCTCGAATCACGAGAAAGGATAACCAGAAACAGGAGGAACATGAACCAAAGAGTCCCCCAAAAAGGAGTCCGCAAGGCATCAAGCTACATATTCCTCTGAAAAAGAGCCCCTGAGTCGTACTGCCAAGAGGCATGAACCCAAGACTCGTGCATTCTCCTCTAGTAGCAGCGACAGGGTGACTGGACAAACAGAGACAGGAGGCGCTGAACACTTCCGCTCTCATCCTTGTCGATTTCAATGTTGCTCGCCGTTTTACTCAGTGAGGAGTAATGGAGCTGACTGGGGGTTCACGTTCTGCCGTTAGAAAACAATGGCTGCACGCTACACTCTCAAGCTCACTGAATTCCCCGGGAGACAGTGAAAATGCCAGAAAGCAAACAGCAAAAATAACAGTAAATTACTCCAAAAGTAGCCAAGTGACAAAGAATCAAGGAGATGTTGCTGGGCCTATGAGAGAGAACATATTCAGTGAAATTTTATTTAATTTATTTTTCATAGAAACGCAGAGAACAGGTCTTCCCAGCCTCACAAGCCGCACAACCAGCAACCCACCTTCTTAACCCAAGCCTCATCACAGGACAAACTACAAACGTTTGTATAATGAATCAGAATTAGAATCAGGTTTACTATCACTGGCATATGTCATGAAATTTGTTGTTTAGTGGCAGCAGTACATTGCAATACATTATAATGAAAACTATAAATTACAGTAAGAAATACATATTATATTAAAGTAAATCAAATAAGTAGCACAAAAATGAACAAAAAATACTGAGGCAGTGCTCATGGGTTCATTGTCCATTCAGGAATCTGATGGTGGAGGGGAAGAAGCTGTTCCTGAAACATTGAGTGTGTGTCTTCAGGATCCTGTACCTCCTCCCTGATGGTAGTAATGAGAGAAGGGTATCACATGGTGATAGGGGTCCTTTATGATGGATGCTACCTTTTTGAGGCATCATGTTTTGAAGGGGCTACAGCCCATGGTGGAGCTGGCTGAGTTTACAGCTTTCTGCAGCTTTTTTCCAATCCTGTGCATTGGCTTCTTCATGCCAGACAGTGATGCAACCAGTTCGAATGCTCTCCACAGTACATCTTTAGTAACACGCCGTCTCCTGAATCTCCTAATAAAATATAGCTGCTGTCGTGATTACTTTGTAATTACATCAATGTGTTGGGTCCAGGATAGATCCTCAGAGATGTTGACATTCAGGAACTGCTCACCCTTTCCACTGCTGATCCTTCAATAAGAACTAATGTGTGTTCCCTCGACTTCCCCTTCCTGAAGTCTACCATCAATTCCTTGGTCTTATTGATATTGAGTGCAAAATTGTCATTGTGACACCACTCA
Organism: Hypanus sabinus; assembly: GCF_030144855.1. Taxonomy (NCBI): domain Eukaryota; kingdom Metazoa; phylum Chordata; class Chondrichthyes; order Myliobatiformes; family Dasyatidae; genus Hypanus; species Hypanus sabinus. The sequence continues at coordinate 63,556,237 of NC_082710.1, forward strand.
ACCAGCTGATCTATCTCATTCCCGTGTGCCTCCTCATCACCATCTGAGATTCCGCTAACAAGAGCAAATTTATATATGGCGTTTGTGCTACACAGTCCTGGGTGTAGAGAGAGTAGAGCAGTGGGCTAAACATCATCCTTGAGGTGAGCCAGTGTTTATTGTCAGTGAGCAGAAGATGTTATTTCTGATCCGCCCAGACTGTTGTCTCCCAGTGAGGAAGAGAAGGATCCAGTTTCTGAGGAGGGTACAGAGGCCCAGGTTTTGGAGCTTTTTGATTGTGTTCAAAGCTGAGCTGTAATCAATAAACAGCAGGTCGACATAGGTCTCGCCATTGTCCAGGTGATCCGAGGCCATGTGGAAAGCCAGTGAGATCGCATCCACTGTAGACCTATGGTGCTGATAGGTAAATTGCAGCAGGTCCAGGCCCTTCCTTATGCCCGAGTTGATTCAAAGCACTTCATTATAACTGAGCGATAGTCATGAGGCAGCTCACTCTGCTCCTCTTGGGCTCAGGTATGATTGTCACCGTTTTGAAGCAGGTGGGGACCTCTGACTGCAGCAGTGAGAGACTCGATGTCCTTGAACACCCCCGCCAGTTGGCTGGCACAGGTTCTCAGTGCCCGACCAGGTACACCATCAGGGTCTGACACCTTGCAGGGGTTCTCCCTCTTAAATGATGTTCTGACGTCAGACTCTGAGATAGAGGTCACAGGGTCACCAGATGCTGCAGGGATTCACACAGGTGTAGTTCTATTCTCCCTTTTAAAGTGCATTAAAGGTGTTGAGCTCATCTGGGAGTGAATCATTACAGCCATTCATGATGTTAGGTTTCATCTTGCAGGAAATGATGGCCTTCAAACCCCACTGGAGCTGACATGCATCCGATTTCATCTCTAACTTGTTCTTCATTCCATAGGTCGTACTTGGACTTCTTGCACAATGACCAATTAACCTACTAGCTGGTAGGTCTTTGGACTGTGGGAGGAAACTGGAGCACCCAGAGGAAACCCACGTGCTCATGGGAAGAAGGTACAAACTTCCTTACGGAGGACATTGCTGAACTCCAACGCTCTGAGCTGTAATAGTGTCGCGCTAGCCACTACACTACCGTGGAATAATGTGACCACGGGAGCAGACATGGACTGACTGCCTCCCGTTCTACATCTGCAGAGATCAGCAGTGTTGCATTTGTGTGTGAATGCCACACTGAAGCTGACATTGTGACATTTCTTACTGATGGGATGCAATTTCTTGCTGTTCGCATCACAAGCCAGACCTGCTACAGCTTACGCAGTCGGCTCTTTGAAGCACATTTCTTGACATAAATAGCATTCTTCTGGTTACTCTGGAGTGTTCCTCCTGAGTGAATGGATGGTGCAATGATGGGAGAACCGTGGGGTAAGAAGCTTGTGAAGGGCATTGCCCACAAGAGCAATAAATACTCTTCTGGAATATTGCCAGGCTTTCATTGGCTGAAGTTTGTCAGGGGAGGTTTCTGTAAGGAGGATTAAATCTATGAATCCATGGACTTTAGGGATGCTTGTAATTGTGATAATTGCCTATGCCAGCTCTGCCTGCACTGAGGAACAAGGTTTCTTACCCTGAGTACAGACTCTGAGCAATCTCCCTGAAGCAGCATTAAATGGAAAACTGTGGCAGCAGCAGCTTGGAGCAATGCTGATGCTGGCAAGACCAGAGTGACTGTGACTTTGCTGCACACGAGCAAATGCAGGCTTGGTGAACGTATGACGCTGTATTTGCTGTTGAAGTTAGAGATGACAAAGCATAGTTTCAATACTTCCCTTTAATTAGCGGAAGCAAGGGTAGTAAAAATCTGACTGTGCTGGAAGTAAATAAGAGCAAACACGAGGAAATCTGCAGATGCTGGAAATTCAAACAACAACACACACAAAATGCTGGTGGAACGCAGCAGGCCAGGCAGCATCTACAGGGAGAAGCACTGTTGACGTTTCGGGCCGAGACCCTTCGTCAGGACTAACCGAAAGGAAAGATAGTAAGAGATCTGAGAGTAGTGAGGGCAGGGGGAAATGCGAAATGATAGGAGTAGACCGGGATGAAGCTTATGAAAATGGAATGAAACTGTGAAACGTAGCCTATTACCAGAAAGATTCTCTGAGTTCAGTGCCACTGTGAAACATAGCCTATTACCAGAAAGATGCTCAGAGTTCAGTGCCACTGTGAAACGAAGCCTATTAACAGAAAGAAGTTCTGAGTTCAGTGTCAATGTGAAATGTATCCTTTTGCCAGAAAGATGCTCTGAGTTCAGTTCCACTGTGAAAACATAGCATAATACCAGAAAGATGCTCTGAGTTCAGTGCCACTTTGAAACGTAGCCTATTTCGAGAAAGATGCTCTGAGTTCAGTCCAACCGTGAAAAGTAGCCTATTACCAGAAAGATGCTCAGAGTTCAGTGCCACTGAGAAACATAGCCTATTACCAGAAAGATGCTCTGAGTTCAGTGCCACTGTGAAACGCAGCCTATTACCTGAAAGATGTTCTGAGTTCACGGCCAATGTGAAAGATCATCTATTACAAGAAAGGTGCACAGAATTCAGTGTCACAGTGAAACGTAGCCTATTACCAGAAAGATGCTTTGAGATCAGTTCCACTGTGAAGAAAAAGCCTATTACCAGAAAGATGCTCAGAGTTCAGTGCCACTCTGAAACATAGGCTATTACCAGAAAGATGCTCAGAGTTCAGTGCCACTGTGAAATGTAGCCTATTACCAGAAAGATGCTTTGAGATCAGTTCCACTGTGAAGAAAAAGCCTATTACCAGAAAGATGCTCAGAGTTCAGTGCCACTCTGAAACATAGGCTATTACCAGAAAGATGCTCTGAGTTCAGTATCACAGTGAAACGTAGCCTATTACCAGAAAGATGCTCAGAGTTCAGTGCCACTCTGAAACATAAGCTATTACCAGAAAGATGCTTTGAGATCAGTTCCACTGTGAAGAAAAAGCCTATTACCAGAAAGATGCTCAGAGTTCAGTGCCACTGTGAAACGAAGCCTATTACCAGAAAGATGCTCTGAGTTTAGTGTCACAGTGAAAAGTAGACTATTACCAGCAAGATGCTCTGAGTTTAGTGACACAGTAAAACGTAGCCTATTAACAGAAAGATGCTCTGAGTTCAGTGCCACTGTGAAACAAAGCATATTACCAGAAAGATGCTCTGAGTTCAGTGCCACTGTGAAAGATCGCCTATTACCAGAAAGATGCTCAGAGTTCAGTGCCACTGTGAAAGATCGCCTATTACCAGAAAGGTGCTCAGAGTTCAGTGCCACTGTGAAACATAGCCTATTACCAGAAAGATGCTCCGAGTTCAGTGTCACAGTGAAACGTAGCCTATTACCAGAAAGATGCTCAGTCCATTGACACTGAAAAATGTAGCCTATTACCAGAAAGATGCTCTGAGTTCAGTGCCACTGTGAAACGCAGCCTATTACCTGAAAGATGTTCTGAGTTCACGGCCAATGTGAAAGATCATCTATTACAAGAAAGGTGCACAGAATTCAGTGTCACAGTGAAACGTAGCCTATTACCAGAAAGATGCTTTGAGATCAGTTCCACTGTGAAGAAAAAGCCTATTACCAGAAAGATGCTCAGAGTTCAGTGCCACTCTGAAACATAGGCTATTACCAGAAAGATGCTCAGAGTTCAGTGCCACTGTGAAATGTAGCCTATTACCAGAAAGATGCTTTGAGATCAGTTCCACTGTGAAGAAAAAGCCTATTACCAGAAAGATGCTCAGAGTTCAGTGCCACTCTGAAACATAGGCTATTACCAGAAAGATGCTCTGAGTTCAGTATCACAGTGAAACGTAGCCTATTACCAGAAAGATGCTCAGAGTTCAGTGCCACTCTGAAACATAAGCTATTACCAGAAAGATGCTTTGAGATCAGTTCCACTGTGAAGAAAAAGCCTATTACCAGAAAGATGCTCAGAGTTCAGTGCCACTGTGAAACGAAGCCTATTACCAGAAAGATGCTCTGAGTTTAGTGTCACAGTGAAAAGTAGACTATTACCAGCAAGATGCTCTGAGTTTAGTGACACAGTAAAACGTAGCCTATTAACAGAAAGATGCTCTGAGTTCAGTGCCACTGTGAAACAAAGCATATTACCAGAAAGATGCTCTGAGTTCAGTGCCACTGTGAAAGATCGCCTATTACCAGAAAGATGCTCAGAGTTCAGTGCCACTGTGAAAGATCGCCTATTACCAGAAAGGTGCTCAGAGTTCAGTGCCACTGTGAAACATAGCCTATTACCAGAAAGATGCTCCGAGTTCAGTGTCACAGTGAAACGTAGCCTATTACCAGAAAGATGCTCAGTCCATTGACACTGAAAAATGTAGCCTATTACCAGAAAGATGCTCTGAGTTCAGTCCAACTGTGAAAAGTAGACTATTACCAGAAAGATGGACTGAGATCAGTGTCACAGTGAATCGTAGACTATTACCAGAAAGATGTTGTGAGTTCAGTTAAACTGTGAAGACAAAGCCTATTACCAGAAAGATGCTCTGAGTTCAGTGTCACAGTGAAATGTAGCCTATTACCAGAAAGGTGCTCAGAGTTCAGTGCCACTGTGAAATGTAGTCTATTACCAGAAAGATGCTCTGAGTTCAGTCCAACTGTGAAACGTAGCCTATTACCAGAAAGATGCTCTGAGTTCAGTGCCACTGTGAAACGTAGTCTATTAGCAGAAAGAGGCTTTGAGTTCAGTTACACTGTGAAGACAAAGCCTATTACCAGAAAGATGCTCTGAGTTCACTGCCACTGTGAAAGATTGCCTATTACCAGAAAGATGCTCAGAGTTCAGTGCCACTGTGAAATGTTGTCTATTACCAGAAAGATGCTCTGAGTTCAGTCCAACTGTGAAACATAGCCTTTTACCAGAGAGATGCTCTCAGTTCAGTGCCACTGTGAAACGTAACCTATTACCAGAAAGATGCTCTGTCCAGTGCCACGGTGGGGACATTGCCTTTTACCAAAAAGATGCTGTGAGCTCAGTGCCACTGTGAGGACATAGACTATTGCCAGAAAGATGCTCAGGGTTCAGTGCCACTGTCAAAAGTAGTCTATTACCTGAAAGATGCTCAGAATTGAGTGTCACAGTGAAACGTTGCCAATTACCAGAAAGATGCTCAGATTTCAGTGCCACTGTGAAATGTAGTCGTTTACCAGAAAGATTCTCTGAGTTCAGTGCAATTGTGAAATGAAGCATATTACCAGAAAGATGCTCAGAGTACAGTGCCACTGTGAAACGTAGCCTATTACCAGAAAGATGCTTTGGGTTCAGATCCACTGTAAAACAAAGCCTATTACCAGAAAGAAGCTTTGAGTCCAGTGCCACTGTGAGGACATATGCCATTACCAGAAAGATGCTGTGAGTCCAATGCCACTGTGGGGACATAGCCTATTACCAGAAAAATGCACAGAGTTCAGTGCCACTGTGAACAGTAGTCCATTACCAGAAAGATGCTTTGAGTACAATTCCACTGTAAAACAAAGCCTATTACCAGAAAGATTCTCTGAGTCCAGTGCCACTGCGAGGACATAGCCTATTATCAGAAAGATGCTCTGAGTTCTGTGCCACTGTGAAAGATCGCCTATTACCAGAAAGATGCTCAGAGTTCAGTGCCACTCTGAAACATAGGCTATTACCAGAAAGATGCTCTGAGTTCAGTGTCACAGTGAAACGTAGCCTATTACCAGAAAGATGCTCAGAGTTCAGTGCCACTCTGAAACATAGGCTATTACCAGAAAGATGCTCAGAGTTCAGTGCCACTGTGAAATGTAGCCTATTACCAGAAAGATGCTTTGAGATCAGTGCCACTGTGAGGACATAGCCCATTGCCAGAAAGATGCTGTGAGTCCAATGCCACTGTGTGGACATAGCCTATTACCAGAAAAATGCTCTGAGTTCAGTGCCACTGTGAAAAGTAGACCATTACCAGAAAGATGCTTTGAGTTCAATTCCACTGTAAAACAAAGCCTATTACCAGAAAGATTCTCTGAGTCCAGTCCCACTGCGAGGACATAGCCTATTATCAGAAAGATGCTCAGAGTTCAGACCAACCGTGAAATGTACCCTATTACCAGAAATATGTACTGAGTTCAGTGCCACTGTGAAATGAAGCATATTACCAGAAATTTGCTCAGAGTACAGTGCCATTACGGATGATATTTCCTATGGAACACTTTGGGACACTTTTAAAGCTTATATACGTGGACAGATTATTTCTTATTCTGTTGGTTTGAGGAAACGTATCAAGATGGAAACTCTTTTATTGGTTGATAAAATTAAAGAGATTGATAAGAAATATTCGATTGCTCCTAGTAAGGAGCTTTACAAACAAAGGGTTGAACTTCAAATGGAACATAGTTTATTACTTACATCCTCGATTGAAAATCAATTAATGAAAACTAAATCTGATTTTTATATACATAGTGATAAATCTGGTAAACTGTTAGCTAGTCAATTGAAGAATGCTCTGGTTAAACGTCAAATCACTAAGATTGGTCAGCAGAATGGGAATCTGACAGTTAATCATGATGAGATAAATAAGGCATTTCAAGATTTCTATACCTCCCTGTATCAATCTGAATTTCCTCAAGATTATAATACCATGTCTGATTTTCTGGGGAAATTAAATTTTCCAAGGTTATCATCTGATGATCTTTTGATATTGGATACTCCTATTATGGATGTAGAAATTAAAGGGGCTATTTCCTCAATGAATTCTGGGAAAGCACCGGGTCCAGATGGTTATACAGTTGAATTTTTTAAATTTTTTTCCGCTACTCTTTCCCCTTGGTTAGGTAAGGTTTTTGAGGAGGCCATTAGATTAGGGAATTTGCCACAATCTTTTTATAGAGCTTCCATTTCTCTAATATTGAAGAAAGATAAAGACCCTACTAATTGTGCTTCTTATAGACCTATATCTTTATTGAATGTAGACTCCAAGATTTTTTCTAAGTTACTGGCATCTAGATTGGAGAAGGTATTACCCAAAATTATTTCAGATGATCAAACTGGCTTTATTAAAAATCGTTATTCTTTTTTTAACATTAGGAGATTGTTGAATATTGTTTATACTCCCTCACATGATACTTCAGAATGCGTGATTTCATTAGATGCGGAGAAAGCATTTGACAGAGTTGAATGGCCTTACTTATTTAATGTGTTGGAGAAGTTTAATTTTAGTCCGATATTTATATCATGGATTAAATTGATTTATCATACTCCAGTAGCCTCAGTGGTTACCAATAATCAAAGATCTCCCTTTTTTCGCCTATTTCGGGGCACTAGACAGGGATGTCCTCTTAGTCCATTACTATTTAACATTGCCTTAGAACCTTTGGCAATTGCCATCAGACAATCACAGGATATTTTGGGTATTAATCGTGGGACAGAGTACAGTGCCACTGTGAAACGAAGCCTATTACCAGAAAGATGCTCTGAGTTCAGTGACACAGTGAAACGTAGCCTATTATCAGAAAGATGCTCAGAGTACAGTGCCACTGTGAAACGTAGCCTATTACCAGAAAGATGATCTGAGTTCAGTGACAAAGTGAAACGTAGACTATTACCAGAAAGATGCTCTGAGGTCAGTGCCACTGTGAAATGTAGCCTATTAGCAGAAAGATGTTCTGAGTTCACTGCCACTGTGAAGACAAAGCCTATTACCAGAAAGATGCTCTGAGTTCAGTGCCACTGTGAAACGAAGCCTATTACCAGAAAGATGCTCTGAGTTCAGTGTCACAGTGAAAAGTAGACTATTACCAGCAAGATGCTCTGAGTTTAGTGACACAGTAAAACATAGCCTATTAACAGAAAGATGCTTTGAGTTCAGTGCCACTGTGAAACGAAGCATATTACCAGAAAGATGCTCTGAGTTCAGTGCCACTGTGAAAGATCGCCTATTACCAGAAAGATGCTCAGAGTTCAGTGCCACTGTGAAAGATCGCCTATTACCAGAAAGGTGCTCAGAGTTCAGTGCCACTGTGAAACATGGCCTATTACCAGAAAGATGCTCCGAGTTCAGTGTCACAGTGAAACGTAGCCTATTACCAGAAAGATGCTCAGTCCATTGACTCTGAAAAATGTAGCCTATTACCAGAAAGATGATCAGAGTTCAGTGCCACTGTGAAGACAAAGCCCATTACCAGAAAGATGCTCTGAGTTCAGTCCAACTGTGAAAAGTAGACAATTACCAGAAAGATGGACTGAGTTCAGTGTCACAGTGAATCGTAGACTATTACCAGAAAGATGCTGTGAGTTCAGTTACACTGTGAAATGTAGCCTATTACCAGAAAGATGCTCAGAGTTCAGTGCCACTGTGAAACGAAGCCTATTAACAGAAAGAAGTTCTGAGTTCAGTGTCAATGTGAAATGTATCCTTTTGCCAGAAAGATGCTCTGAGTTCAGTTCCACTGTGAAAACATAGCATAATACCAGAAAGATGCTCTGAGTTTAGTGCCACTTTGAAACGTAGCCTATTTCGAGAAAGATGCTCTGAGTTCAGTCCAACCGTGAAAAGTAGCCTATTACCAGAAAGATGCTCAGAGTTCAGTGCCACTGAGAAACATAGCCTATTACCAGAAAGATGCTCTGAGTTCAGTGCCACTGTGAAACGCAGCCTATTACCTGAAAGATGTTCTGAGTTCACGGCCAATGTGAAAGATCATCTATTACAAGAAAGGTGCACAGAATTCAGTGTCACAGTGAAACGTAGCCTATTACCAGAAAGATGCTTTGAGATCAGTTCCACTGTGAAGAAAAAGCCTATTACCAGAAAGATGCTCAGAGTTCAGTGCCACTCTGAAACATAGGCTATTACCAGAAAGATGCTCAGAGTTCAGTGCCACTGTGAAATGTAGCCTATTACCAGAAAGATGCTTTGAGATCAGTTCCACTGTGAAGAAAAAGCCTATTACCAGAAAGATGCTCAGAGTTCAGTGCCACTCTGAAACATAGGCTATTACCAGAAAGATGCTCTGAGTTCAGTATCACAGTGAAACGTAGCCTATTACCAGAAAGATGCTCAGAGTTCAGTGCCACTCTGAAACATAAGCTATTACCAGAAAGATGCTTTGAGATCAGTTCCACTGTGAAGAAAAAGCCTATTACCAGAAAGATGCTCAGAGTTCAGTGCCACTGTGAAACGAAGCCTATTACCAGAAAGATGCTCTGAGTTTAGTGTCACAGTGAAAAGTAGACTATTACCAGCAAGATGCTCTGAGTTTAGTGACACAGTAAAACGTAGCCTATTAACAGAAAGATGCTCTGAGTTCAGTGCCACTGTGAAACAAAGCATATTACCAGAAAGATGCTCTGCGTTCAGTGCCACTGTGAAAGATCGCCTATTACCAGAAAGATGCTCAGAGTTCAGTGCCACTGTGAAAGATCGCCTATTACCAGAAAGGTGCTCAGAGTTCAGTGCCACTGTGAAACATAGCCTATTACCAGAAAGATGCTCCGAGTTCAGTGTCACAGTGAAACGTAGCCTATTACCAGAAAGATGCTCAGTCCATTGACACTGAAAAATGTAGCCTATTACCAGAAAGATGATCAGAGTTCAGTGCCACTGTGAAGACAAAGCCCATTACCAGAAAGATGCTCTGAGTTCAGTCCAACTGTGAAAAGTAGACAATTACCAGAAAGATGGACTGAGTTCAGTGTCACAGTGAATCGTAGACTATTACCAGAAAGATTCTCTGAGTTCAGTGCCACTGTGAAACATAGCCTATTACCAGAAAGATGCTCAGAGTTCAGTGCCACTGTGAAACGAAGCCTATTAACAGAAAGAAGTTCTGAGTTCAGTGTCAATGTGAAATGTATCCTTTTGCCAGAAAGATGCTCAGAGTTCAGTGCCACTGTGAAACGAAGCCTATTACCAGAAAGATGCTCTGAGTTTAGTGTCACAGTGAAAAGTAGACTATTACCAGCAAGATGCTCTGAGTTTAGTGACACAGTAAAACGTAGCCTATTAACAGAAAGATGCTCTGAGTTCAGTGCCACTGTGAAACAAAGCATATTACCAGAAAGATGCTCTGAGTTCAGTGCCACTGTGAAAGATCGCCTATTACCAGAAAGATGCTCAGAGTTCAGTGCCACTGTGAAAGATCGCCTATTACCAGAAAGGTGCTCAGAGTTCAGGGCCACTGTGAAACATAGCCTATTACCAGAAAGATGCTCCGAGTTCAGTGTCACAGTGAAACGTAGCCTATTACCAGAAAGATGCTCAGTCCATTGACACTGAAAAATGTAGCCTATTACCAGAAAGATGATCAGAGTTCAGTGCCACTGTGAAGACAAAGCCCATTACCAGAAAGATGCTCTGAGTTCAGTCCAACTGTGAAAAGTAGACAATTACCAGAAAGATGGACTGAGTTCAGTGTCACAGTGAATCGTAGACTATTACCAGAAAGATTCTCTGAGTTCAGTGCCACTGTGAAACATAGCCTATTACCAGAAAGATGCTCAGAGTTCAGTGCCACTGTGAAACGAAGCCTATTAACAGAAAGAAGTTCTGAGTTCAGTGTCAATGTGAAATGTATCCTTTTGCCAGAAAGATGCTCTGAGTTCAGTTCCACTGTGAAAACATAGCATAATACCAGAAAGATGCTCTGAGTTCAGTGCCACTTTGAAACGTAGCCTATTTCGAGAAAGATGCTCTGAGTTCAGTCCAACCGTGAAAAGTAGCCTATTACCAGAAAGATGCTCAGAGTTCAGTGCCACTGAGAAACATAGCCTATTACCAGAAAGATGCTCTGAGTTCAGTGCCACTGTGAAACGCAGCCTATTACCTGAAAGATGTTCTGAGTTCACGGCCAATGTGAAGACAAAGCCTATTACCAGAAAGATGCTCTGAGTTCAGTGCCACTGTGAAAAGTAGACAATTACCAGAAAGATGGACTGAGTTCAGTGTCACAGTGAATCGTAGACTATTACCAGAAAGATTCTCTGAGTTCAGTGCCACTGTGAAACATAGCCTATTACCAGAAAGATGCTCAGAGTTCAGTGCCACTGTGAAACGAAGCCTATTAACAGAAAGAAGTTCTGAGTTCAGTGTCAATGTGAAATGTATCCTTTTGCCAGAAAGATGCTCTGAGTTCAGTTCCACTGTGAAAACATAGCATAATACCAGAAAGATGCTCTGAGTTTAGTGCCACTTTGAAACGTAGCCTATTTCGAGAAAGATGCTCTGAGTTCAGTCCAACCGTGAAAAGTAGCCTATTACCAGAAAGATGCTCAGAGTTCAGTGCCACTGTGAAACGAAGCCTATTAACAGAAAGAAGTTCTGAGTTCAGTGTCAATGTGAAATGTATCCTTTTGCCAGAAAGATGCTCTGAGTTCAGTTCCACTGTGAAAACATAGCATAATACCAGAAAGATGCTCTGAGTTTAGTGCCACTTTGAAACGTAGCCTATTTCGAGAAAGATGCTCTGAGTTCAGTCCAACCGTGAAAAGTAGCCTATTACCAGAAAGATGCTCAGAGTTCAGTGCCACTGAGAAACATAGCCTATTACCAGAAAGATGCTCTGAGTTCAGTGCCACTGTGAAACGCAGCCTATTACCTGAAAGATGTTCTGAGTTCACGGCCAATGTGAAAGATCATCTATTACAAGAAAGGTGCACAGAATTCAGTGTCACAGTGAAACGTAGCCTATTACCAGAAAGATGCTTTGAGATCAGTTCCACTGTGAAGAAAAAGCCTATTACCAGAAAGATGCTCAGAGTTCAGTGCCACTCTGAAACATAGGCTATTACCAGAAAGATGCTCAGAGTTCAGTGCCACTGTGAAATGTAGCCTATTACCAGAAAGATGCTTTGAGATCAGTTCCACTGTGAAGAAAAAGCCTATTACCAGAAAGATGCTCAGAGTTCAGTGCCACTCTGAAACATAGGCTATTACCAGAAAGATGCTCTGAGTTCAGTATCACAGTGAAACGTAGCCTATTACCAGAAAGATGCTCAGAGTTCAGTGCCACTCTGAAACATAAGCTATTACCAGAAAGATGCTTTGAGATCAGTTCCACTGTGAAGAAAAAGCCTATTACCAGAAAGATGCTCAGAGTTCAGTGCCACTGTGAAACGAAGCCTATTACCAGAAAGATGCTCTGAGTTTAGTGTCACAGTGAAAAGTAGACTATTACCAGCAAGATGCTCTGAGTTTAGTGACACAGTAAAACGTAGCCTATTAACAGAAAGATGCTCTGAGTTCAGTGCCACTGTGAAACAAAGCATATTACCAGAAAGATGCTCTGAGTTCAGTGCCACTGTGAAAGATCGCCTATTACCAGAAAGATGCTCAGAGTTCAGTGCCACTGTGAAAGATCGCCTATTACCAGAAAGGTGCTCAGAGTTCAGTGCCACTGTGAAACATAGCCTATTACCAGAAAGATGCTCCGAGTTCAGTGTCACAGTGAAACGTAGCCTATTACCAGAAAGATGCTCAGTCCATTGACACTGAAAAATGTAGCCTATTACCAGAAAGATGCTCTGAGTTCAGTCCAACTGTGAAAAGTAGACTATTACCAGAAAGATGGACTGAGATCAGTGTCACAGTGAATCGTAGACTATTACCAGAAAGATGTTGTGAGTTCAGTTAAACTGTGAAGACAAAGCCTATTACCAGAAAGATGCTCTGAGTTCAGTGTCACAGTGAAATGTAGCCTATTACCAGAAAGGTGCTCAGAGTTCAGTGCCACTGTGAAATGTAGTCTATTACCAGAAAGATGCTCTGAGTTCAGTCCAACTGTGAAACGTAGCCTATTACCAGAAAGATGCTCTGAGTTCAGTGCCACTGTGAAACGTAGTCTATTAGCAGAAAGAGGCTTTGAGTTCAGTTACACTGTGAAGACAAAGCCTATTACCAGAAAGATGCTCTGAGTTCACTGCCACTGTGAAAGATTGCCTATTACCAGAAAGATGCTCAGAGTTCAGTGCCACTGTGAAATGTTGTCTATTACCAGAAAGATGCTCTGAGTTCAGTCCAACTGTGAAACATAGCCTTTTACCAGAGAGATGCTCTCAGTTCAGTGCCACTGTGAAACGTAACCTATTACCAGAAAGATGCTCTGTCCAGTGCCACGGTGGGGACATTGCCTTTTACCAAAAAGATGCTGTGAGCTCAGTGCCACTGTGAGGACATAGACTATTGCCAGAAAGATGCTCAGGGTTCAGTGCCACTGTCAAAAGTAGTCTATTACCTGAAAGATGCTCAGAATTGAGTGTCACAGTGAAACGTTGCCAATTACCAGAAAGATGCTCAGATTTCAGTGCCACTGTGAAATGTAGTCGTTTACCAGAAAGATTCTCTGAGTTCAGTGCAATTGTGAAATGAAGCATATTACCAGAAAGATGCTCAGAGTACAGTGCCACTGTGAAACGTAGCCTATTACCAGAAAGATGCTTTGGGTTCAGATCCACTGTAAAACAAAGCCTATTACCAGAAAGAAGCTTTGAGTCCAGTGCCACTGTGAGGACATATGCCATTACCAGAAAGATGCTGTGAGTCCAATGCCACTGTGGGGACATAGCCTATTACCAGAAAAATGCACAGAGTTCAGTGCCACTGTGAACAGTAGTCCATTACCAGAAAGATGCTTTGAGTACAATTCCACTGTAAAACAAAGCCTATTACCAGAAAGATTCTCTGAGTCCAGTGCCACTGCGAGGACATAGCCTATTATCAGAAAGATGCTCTGAGTTCTGTGCCACTGTGAAAGATCGCCTATTACCAGAAAGATGCTCAGAGTTCAGTGCCACTCTGAAACATAGGCTATTACCAGAAAGATGCTCTGAGTTCAGTGTCACAGTGAAACGTAGCCTATTACCAGAAAGATGCTCAGAGTTCAGTGCCACTCTGAAACATAGGCTATTACCAGAAAGATGCTTTGAGATCAGTGCCACTGTGAGGACATAGCCCATTGCCAGAAAGATGCTGTGAGTCCAATGCCACTGTGTGGACATAGCCTATTACCAGAAAAATGCTCTGAGTTCAGTGCCACTGTGAAAAGTAGACCATTACCAGAAAGATGCTTTGAGTTCAATTCCACTGTAAAACAAAGCCTATTACCAGAAAGATTCTCTGAGTCCAGTCCCACTGCGAGGACATAGCCTATTATCAGAAAGATGCTCAGAGTTCAGACCAACCGTGAAATGTACCCTATTACCAGAAATATGTACTGAGTTCAGTGCCACTGTGAAATGAAGCATATTACCAGAAATTTGCTCAGAGTACAGTGCCATTACGGATGATATTTCCTATGGAACACTTTGGGACACTTTTAAAGCTTATATACGTGGACAGATTATTTCTTATTCTGTTGGTTTGAGGAAACGTATCAAGATGGAAACTCTTTTATTGGTTGATAAAATTAAAGAGATTGATAAGAAATATTCGATTGCTCCTAGTAAGGAGCTTTACAAACAAAGGGTTGAACTTCAAATGGAACATAGTTTATTACTTACATCCTCGATTGAAAATCAATTAATGAAAACTAAATCTGATTTTTATATACATAGTGATAAATCTGGTAAACTGTTAGCTAGTCAATTGAAGAATGCTCTGGTTAAACGTCAAATCACTAAGATTGGTCAGCAGAATGGGAATCTGACAGTTAATCATGATGAGATAAATAAGGCATTTCAAGATTTCTATACCTCCCTGTATCAATCTGAATTTCCTCAAGATTATAATACCATGTCTGATTTTCTGGGGAAATTAAATTTTCCAAGGTTATCATCTGATGATCTTTTGATATTGGATACTCCTATTATGGATGTAGAAATTAAAGGGGCTATTTCCTCAATGAATTCTGGGAAAGCACCGGGTCCAGATGGTTATACAGTTGAATTTTTTAAATTTTTTTCCGCTACTCTTTCCCCTTGGTTAGGTAAGGTTTTTGAGGAGGCCATTAGATTAGGGAATTTGCCACAATCTTTTTATAGAGCTTCCATTTCTCTAATATTGAAGAAAGATAAAGACCCTACTAATTGTGCTTCTTATAGACCTATATCTTTATTGAATGTAGACTCCAAGATTTTTTCTAAGTTACTGGCATCTAGATTGGAGAAGGTATTACCCAAAATTATTTCAGATGATCAAACTGGCTTTATTAAAAATCGTTATTCTTTTTTTAACATTAGGAGATTGTTGAATATTGTTTATACTCCCTCACATGATACTTCAGAATGCGTGATTTCATTAGATGCGGAGAAAGCATTTGACAGAGTTGAATGGCCTTACTTATTTAATGTGTTGGAGAAGTTTAATTTTAGTCCGATATTTATATCATGGATTAAATTGATTTATCATACTCCAGTAGCCTCAGTGGTTACCAATAATCAAAGATCTCCCTTTTTTCGCCTATTTCGGGGCACTAGACAGGGATGTCCTCTTAGTCCATTACTATTTAACATTGCCTTAGAACCTTTGGCAATTGCCATCAGACAATCACAGGATATTTTGGGTATTAATCGTGGGACAGAGTACAGTGCCACTGTGAAACGAAGCCTATTACCAGAAAGATGCTCTGAGTTCAGTGACACAGTGAAACGTAGCCTATTATCAGAAAGATGCTCAGAGTACAGTGCCACTGTGAAACGTAGCCTATTACCAGAAAGATGATCTGAGTTCAGTGACAAAGTGAAACGTAGACTATTACCAGAAAGATGCTCTGAGGTCAGTGCCACTGTGAAATGTAGCCTATTAGCAGAAAGATGTTCTGAGTTCACTGCCACTGTGAAGACAAAGCCTATTACCAGAAAGATGCTCTGAGTTCAGTGCCACTGTGAAACGAAGCCTATTACCAGAAAGATGCTCTGAGTTCAGTGTCACAGTGAAAAGTAGACTATTACCAGCAAGATGCTCTGAGTTTAGTGACACAGTAAAACATAGCCTATTAACAGAAAGATGCTTTGAGTTCAGTGCCACTGTGAAACGAAGCATATTACCAGAAAGATGCTCTGAGTTCAGTGCCACTGTGAAAGATCGCCTATTACCAGAAAGATGCTCAGAGTTCAGTGCCACTGTGAAAGATCGCCTATTACCAGAAAGGTGCTCAGAGTTCAGTGCCACTGTGAAACATGGCCTATTACCAGAAAGATGCTCCGAGTTCAGTGTCACAGTGAAACGTAGCCTATTACCAGAAAGATGCTCAGTCCATTGACTCTGAAAAATGTAGCCTATTACCAGAAAGATGATCAGAGTTCAGTGCCACTGTGAAGACAAAGCCCATTACCAGAAAGATGCTCTGAGTTCAGTCCAACTGTGAAAAGTAGACAATTACCAGAAAGATGGACTGAGTTCAGTGTCACAGTGAATCGTAGACTATTACCAGAAAGATGCTGTGAGTTCAGTTACACTGTGAAATGTAGCCTATTACCAGAAAGATGCTCAGAGTTCAGTGCCACTGTGAAACGAAGCCTATTAACAGAAAGAAGTTCTGAGTTCAGTGTCAATGTGAAATGTATCCTTTTGCCAGAAAGATGCTCTGAGTTCAGTTCCACTGTGAAAACATAGCATAATACCAGAAAGATGCTCTGAGTTTAGTGCCACTTTGAAACGTAGCCTATTTCGAGAAAGATGCTCTGAGTTCAGTCCAACCGTGAAAAGTAGCCTATTACCAGAAAGATGCTCAGAGTTCAGTGCCACTGAGAAACATAGCCTATTACCAGAAAGATGCTCTGAGTTCAGTGCCACTGTGAAACGCAGCCTATTACCTGAAAGATGTTCTGAGTTCACGGCCAATGTGAAAGATCATCTATTACAAGAAAGGTGCACAGAATTCAGTGTCACAGTGAAACGTAGCCTATTACCAGAAAGATGCTTTGAGATCAGTTCCACTGTGAAGAAAAAGCCTATTACCAGAAAGATGCTCAGAGTTCAGTGCCACTCTGAAACATAGGCTATTACCAGAAAGATGCTCAGAGTTCAGTGCCACTGTGAAATGTAGCCTATTACCAGAAAGATGCTTTGAGATCAGTTCCACTGTGAAGAAAAAGCCTATTACCAGAAAGATGCTCAGAGTTCAGTGCCACTCTGAAACATAGGCTATTACCAGAAAGATGCTCTGAGTTCAGTATCACAGTGAAACGTAGCCTATTACCAGAAAGATGCTCAGAGTTCAGTGCCACTCTGAAACATAAGCTATTACCAGAAAGATGCTTTGAGATCAGTTCCACTGTGAAGAAAAAGCCTATTACCAGAAAGATGCTCAGAGTTCAGTGCCACTGTGAAACGAAGCCTATTACCAGAAAGATGCTCTGAGTTTAGTGTCACAGTGAAAAGTAGACTATTACCAGCAAGATGCTCTGAGTTTAGTGACACAGTAAAACGTAGCCTATTAACAGAAAGATGCTCTGAGTTCAGTGCCACTGTGAAACAAAGCATATTACCAGAAAGATGCTCTGAGTTCAGTGCCACTGTGAAAGATCGCCTATTACCAGAAAGATGCTCAGAGTTCAGTGCCACTGTGAAAGATCGCCTATTACCAGAAAGGTGCTCAGAGTTCAGTGCCACTGTGAAACATAGCCTATTACCAGAAAGATGCTCCGAGTTCAGTGTCACAGTGAAACGTAGCCTATTACCAGAAAGATGCTCAGTCCATTGACACTGAAAAATGTAGCCTATTACCAGAAAGATGCTCTGAGTTCAGTGCCACTGTGAAACGCAGCCTATTACCTGAAAGATGTTCTGAGTTCACGGCCAATGTGAAAGATCATCTATTACAAGAAAGGTGCACAGAATTCAGTGTCACAGTGAAACGTAGCCTATTACCAGAAAGATGCTTTGAGATCAGTTCCACTGTGAAGAAAAAGCCTATTACCAGAAAGATGCTCAGAGTTCAGTGCCACTCTGAAACATAGGCTATTACCAGAAAGATGCTCAGAGTTCAGTGCCACTGTGAAATGTAGCCTATTACCAGAAAGATGCTTTGAGATCAGTTCCACTGTGAAGAAAAAGCCTATTACCAGAAAGATGCTCAGAGTTCAGTGCCACTCTGAAACATAGGCTATTACCAGAAAGATGCTCTGAGTTCAGTATCACAGTGAAACGTAGCCTATTACCAGAAAGATGCTCAGAGTTCAGTGCCACTCTGAAACATAAGCTATTACCAGAAAGATGCTTTGAGATCAGTTCCACTGTGAAGAAAAAGCCTATTACCAGAAAGATGCTCAGAGTTCAGTGCCACTGTGAAACGAAGCCTATTACCAGAAAGATGCTCTGAGTTTAGTGTCACAGTGAAAAGTAGACTATTACCAGCAAGATGCTCTGAGTTTAGTGACACAGTAAAACGTAGCCTATTAACAGAAAGATGCTTTGAGTTCAGTGCCACTGTGAAACGAAGCATATTACCAGAAAGATGCTCTGAGTTCAGTGCCACTGTGAAAGATCGCCTATTACCAGAAAGATGCTCAGAGTTCAGTGCCACTGTGAAAGATCGCCTATTACCAGAAAGGTGCTCAGAGTTCAGTGCCACTGTGAAACATGGCCTATTACCAGAAAGATGCTCCGAGTTCAGTGTCACAGTGAAACGTAGCCTATTACCAGAAAGATGCTCAGTCCATTGACTCTGAAAAATGTAGCCTATTACCAGAAAGATGATCAGAGTTCAGTGCCACTGTGAAGACAAAGCCCATTACCAGAAAGATGCTCTGAGTTCAGTCCAACTGTGAAAAGTAGACAATTACCAGAAAGATGGACTGAGTTCAGTGTCACAGTGAATCGTAGACTATTACCAGAAAGATGCTGTGAGTTCAGTTACACTGTGAAGACAAAGCCTATTACCAGAAAGATGCTCTGAGTTCAGTGTCACAGTGAAATGTAGCCTATTACCAGAAAGGTGCTCAGAGTTCAGTGCCACTGTGAAATGTAGTCTATTACCAGAAAGATGCTCTGAGTTCAGTCCAACTGTGAAACATAGCCTATTACCAGAAAGGTGCTGTGAGTTCAGTTACACTGTGAAGACCAAGCCTATTACCAGAAAGATACTATGAGTTCAGTGTCATTGTGAAACGTAGCCTATTACCAGAAAGATGGACTGAGTTCAGTGTCACAGTGAATCGTAGACTATTACCAGAAAGATGTTGTGAGTTCAGTTACACTGTGAAGACAAAGCCTATTACCAGAAAGATGCTCTGAGTTCAGTGCCACTGTGAAACGTAGTCTATTAGCAGAAAGAGGCTTTGAGTTCAGTTACACTGTGAAGACAAAGCCTATTACCAGAAAGATGCTCTGAGTTCAGTGTCACAGTGAAAAGTAGACTATTACCAGCAAGATGCTCTGAGTTCAGTGACACAGTGAAACTCAGCCTATTACCAGAAAGATGCTCTGATGTCAGTGCAAATGTGAAACGTATCCTTTTAGCTGAATCATGCTCAGAGTTCAGTGCCACTGTGAAACGTAGCCTGTTACCAGAAAGATGCTCTGAGTTCAGTGCCACTGTGAAACGAAGCCTATTACCAGAAAGATGCTCTGAGTTCAGTGACACAGTGAAACGTAGCCTATTACCAGCAAGATGTTCTAAGTTCACTGCCACTGTGAAAGATTGCCTATTACCAGAAAGATGCTCTGAGTTCAGTGCCACTGTGAAGACAAAGCCTAATACCAGAAAGATGCAATGAGTTCAGTGCAACTGTGAAACGAAGCCTATTACCAGAAAGATGCTCTGAGTTCAGTCCAACTGTGAAACGTAGCCTATTACCAGAATGATGCTCTGAGTTCAGTGCCACTGTGAAACGTAGTCTATTAGCAGAAAGAGGCTTTGAGTTCAGTTACACTGTGAAGACAAAGCCTATTACCAGAAAGATGCTCTGAGTTCAGTGTCACAGTGAAACGTACCCTATTACCAGAAAGGTGCTCAGAGTTCAGTCCAACTGTGAAACGTAGCCTATTACCAGAAAGATGCTCTGAGTTCAGTGCCACTGTGAAACGTAGTCTATTAGCAGAAAGATGCTCTGAGTTCAGTCCAACTGTGAAACATAGCCTTTTACCAGAGAGATGCTCTCAGTTCAGTGCCACTGTGAAACATAGTCTATTAGCAGAAAGATGCTCTTTCAGTCCAACTGTGAAACATAGCCTTTTACCAGAGAGATGCTCTCAATTCAGTGACACTGTGAAACGTAACCTATTACCAGAAAGATGCTCTGTCCAGTGCCACTGTGGGGACATTGCCTTTTACCAAAAAGATGCTGTGAGCTCAGTGCCACTGTGAGGACATAGCCTATTGCCAGAAAGATGCTCAGGGTTCAGTGCCACTGTCAAAGGTAGTCTATTACCTGAAAGATGCTCAGAATTGAGTGTCACAGTGAAACGTTGCCAATTACCAGAAAGATGCTCAGATTTCAGTGCCACTGTGAAATGTAGTCGTTTACCAGAAAGATTCTCTGAGTTCAGTGCAATTGTGAAATGAAGCATATTACCAGAAAGATGCTCAGAGTACAGTGCCACTGTGAAACGTAGCCTATTACCAGAAAGATGCTTTGGGTTCAGATCCACTGTAAAACAAAGCCTATTACCAGAAAGAAGCTTTGAGTCCAGTGCCACTGAGGGGAAATAGCCTATTACCAGAAAAATGCTCTGAGTTCAGTGCCACTGTGAACAGTAGTCCATTACCAGAAAGATGCTTTGAGTACAATTCCACTGTAAAACAAAGCCTATTACCAGAAAGATTCTCTGAGTCCAGTGCCACTGCTAGGACATAGCCTATTATCAGAAAGATGCTCTGAGTTCTGTGCCGCTGTGAAAGATCGACTATTACCAGAAAGATGCTCAGAGTTCAGTGCCACTCTGAAACATAGGCTATTACCAAAAAGATGCTCTGAGTTCAGTGTCACAGTGAAACGTAGCCTATTACCAGAAAGATGCTCAGAGTTCAGTGCCACTCTGAAACATAGGCTATTACCAGAAAGATGCTCAGAGTTCAGTGCCACTGTGAAATGTAGCCTACTACCAGAAAGATGCTTTGAGATCAGTGCCACTGTGAGGACATAGCCCATTACCAGAAAGATGCTGTGAGTCCAATGCCACTGTGTGGACATAGCCTATTACCAGAAAAAATGCTCTGAGTTCAGTGCCACTGTCAAAGTAGACCAATACCAGAAAGATGCTTTGAGTTCAATTCCACTGTAAAACAAAGCCTATTACCAGAAAGATTCTCTGAGTCCAGCCCCACTGCGAGGACATAGCCTATTATCAGAAAGATGCTCTGAGTTCAGACCAACCGTGAAATGTACCCTATTACCAGAAATATGTACTGAGTTCATTGCCACTGTGAAATGAAGCATATTACCAGAAAGATGCTCTGAGTTCAGTGACACAGTTAAACGTAGCCTATTACCAGAAAGATGCTCTGAGTTCAGTGACACAGTGAAACGTAGCCTATTATCAGAAAGATGCTCTGAGGTCAGTGCCACTGTGAAATGTAGCCTATTACCAGAATGATGCTCTGAGTTCAGTGCCACTGTGAAACGTAGTCTATTAGCAGAAAGAGGCTTTGAGTTCAGTTACACTGTGAAGACAAAGCCTATTACCAGAAAGATGCTCTGAGTTCAGTGACACAGAGAAATGTAGCCTATTATCAGAAAGATGCTCAGAGTACAGTGCCACTGTGAAACGTAGCCTATTACCAGCAAGATGTTCTGAGTTCACTGCCACTGTGAAAGATCGCCTATTACCAGAAAGATTCTCTGAGTCCAGTGCGACTGCGAGGACATAGCCTATTATCAGAAAGATGCTCTGAGTTCTGTGCCACTGTGAAACGTAGACTATTACGAGAAAGATGTTCTGAGTTCACTGCCACTGTGAAGACAAAGCCTATTACCAGAAAGATGCTCTAAGTTCAGTGCCACTGTGAAACGAAGCCTATTACCAGAAAGATGCTCAGAGTACAGTGCCACTGTGAAACGTAGCCTATTACCAGAAAGATGCTGTGAGTTCAGTTACACTGCGAAGACAAAGCCTATTACCAGAAAGATGCTCTGAGTCAGTGCCACTGTGAAACGTAGTCTATTACCAGAAAGATGCTCTGAGATCAGTGCCACTGTGAAACGAAGCCTATTACCAGAAAGATGCTCTGAGTTCAGTGTCACAGTGAAAAGTAGACTATTACCAGCAAGATGCTCAGAGTTCAGTGACACAGTGAAACGTAGCCTATTAT
Source organism: Hypanus sabinus (assembly GCF_030144855.1). Lineage (NCBI taxonomy): Eukaryota > Metazoa > Chordata > Chondrichthyes > Myliobatiformes > Dasyatidae > Hypanus > Hypanus sabinus. The sequence continues at coordinate 63,578,427 of NC_082710.1, forward strand.
CAGAAAAATGCTCTGTTCAGTGACACTGTAAAATGTAGCCTATTACCAGAAAGATGCTCTGAGATCAGTGCCACTGTGAAACGAAGCCTATTACCAGAAAGATGCTCAGAGATCAGTGCAACTGTGAAACGTAGCCTACTACCAGAAAGATGATCTGAGTTCAGTGTCACAGTGAAACGCAGACTATTACCAGAAAGATGCTCTGAGTTCACTGCCACTGTGAAATGTAGCCTATTACCAGAAAGATGCTCTGAGTCGGGTGCCATTGTGAAACGTAGTCAATTACCAGAAAGATGCTTTGGATTCAGATCCACTGTAAAACAAAGCCTATTACAGGAAAGATGCTTTGAGTCCAGTGCCACTGTGAGGACATAGCCCATTACCAGAGAGATGCTCTGAGTTCAGTGCCACTGTGAGGACATAGCCCATTACCAGAAAGATGCTGTGAGTCCAATGCCACTGTGTGGACATAGCCTATTACCAGAAAAATGCTCTGAGTTCAGTGCCACTGTGAAAAGTAGACCATTACCAGAAAGATGCTTTGAGTTCAATTCCACTGTGAAACAAAGCCTATTACCAGAAAGATTCTCTGAGTCCAGTCCCACTGCGAGGACATAGCCTATTATCAGAAAGATGCTCTGAGTTCAGACCAACCGTGAAATGTACCCTATTACCAGAAATATGCACTGAGTTCAGTGCCACTGTGAAATGAAGCATATTACCAGAAAGATGCTCAGAGTACAGGGCCACTGTGAAACGTAGCCTATTACCAGAAAGATGCTCTGAGTTCAGCGCCACTGTGAAACGAAGCCTATTACCAGAAAGATGCTCTGAGTTCAGTAACACAGTGAAATGTAGCCTATTATCAGAAAGATGCTCAGAGTACAGTGCCACTGTGAAACGTAGCCTATAACCAGAAAGATTCTCTGAGTTCAGTGACACAGTGAAACGAAGCCTATTACCAGAAAGATGCTCTGAGTTCAGTGACACAGTGAAATGTAGCCTATTATCAGAAAGATGCTCAGAGTACAGTGCCACTGTGAAACGTAGCCTATAACCAGAAAGATTCTCTGAGTTCAGTGACACAATGAAACGTAGACTATTACCAGAAAGATGCTCTGAGGTCAGTGTCACTGTGAAATGTAGCCTATCAGCAGAAAGATGTTCTGAGTTACACTGCCACTGTGAAGACAAAGCCTATTACCAGAAAGATTCTCTGAGTTCAGTGCCACATTGAAAAGTAGCCTATTACCAGAAAGATGTTCTGAGTACACTGCCACTGTGAAGACAAAGCCTATTACCAGAAAGATGCTCTGAGTTCAGTGCCACTGTGAAACGAAGCCTATTACCAGAATGATGCTCAGAGAACAGTGCCACTGTGAAACGTAGCCTATTACCAGAAAGATGCTCTGAGGTCAGTGCCACTGTGAAATGTATCCTATTACCAGAAAGATGCTCTGAGTTCAGTGCCACTGTGAAATGAAGCATATTACCAGAAAGATGCTCAGAGTACAGTGCCACTGTGAAACGTAGCCTATTACCAGAAGGATGTTCTGAGTTCACTGATACTGTGAAAGATCGCCTATTACCAGAAAGATTCTCTGAGTCCAGGGCGACTGCGAGGACATAGCCTATTATCAGAAAGATGCTCTGAGTTCTGTGCCACTGTGAAAGATCGCCTATTACCAGAAAGATGCTCTGAGTTCAGTGCCACTGTGAAACGTAGACTATTACGAGAAAGATGTTCTGAGTTCACTGCCACTGTGAAGACAAAGCCTATTACCAGAAAGATGCTTTGAGTCCAGTGCCACTGTGAGGACATAGCCCATTACCAGAGAGATGCTCTGAGTTCAGTGCCACTGTGAGGACATAGCCCATTACCAGAAAGATGCTGTGAGTCCAATGCCACTGTGTGGACATAGCCTATCACCAGAAAAATGCTCTGAGTTCAGTGCCACTGTGAAAAGTAGACCATTACCAGAAAGATGCTTTGAGTTCAATTCCACTGTAAAACAAAGCCTATTACCAGAAAGATTCTCTGAGTCCAGTCCCACTGCGAGGACATAGCCTATTATCAGAAAGATGCTCTGAGCTCTGTGCCACTGTGAAAGATCGCCTATTACCAGAAAGATGCTCTGAGTTCAGTGCCACTGTGAAACGTAGACTATTACGAGAAAGATGTTCTGAGTTCACTGCCACTGTGAAGACAAAGCCTATTACCAGAAAGATGCTCTGAGTTCAGTGCCACTGTGAAACGAAGCCTATTACCAGAATGATGCTCAGAGAACAGTGCCACTGTGAAACGTAGCCTATTACCAGAAAGATGCTCTGAGGTCAGTGCCACTGTGAAATGTAGCCTATTACCAGAACGATGCTCTGAGTCCAGTGCCACTGTGGGGACATAGCCTATTATCAGAATGATGCTCTGAGTCCAGTGTCACAGTGAAAAGTAGACTATTACCAGCAAGATGCTCAGAGTTCAGTGACACAGTGAAACGTAGCCTATTATCAAAAAAATGCTCTGTTCAGTGCCACTGTAAAATGTAGCCTATTACCAGAAAGATGCTCTGAGTTCAGTGCCACTGTGAAACGTAGCCTATTACCAGAAAGATTCTCTGAGTTCAGTGACACAGTGAAACGTAGACTATTACCAGAATGATGCTCAGAGAACAGTGCCACTGTGAAACGTAGCCTATTACCAGAAAGATGCTCTGAGGTCAGTGCCACTGTGAAATGTAGCCTATTACCAGAACGATGCTCTGAGTCCAGTGCCACTGTGGGGACATAGCCTATTATCAGAATGATGCTCTGAGTCCAGTGTCACAGTGAAAAGTAGACTATTACCAGCAAGATGCTCAGAGTTCAGTGACACAGTGAAACGTAGCCTATTATCAAAAAAATGCTCTGTTCAGTGCCACTGTAAAATGTAGCCTATTACCAGAAAGATGCTCTGAGTTCAGTGCCACTGTGAAACGTAGCCTATTACCAGAAAGATTCTCTGAGTTCAGTGACACAGTGAAACGTAGACTATTACCAGAAAGATGCTCTGAGGTCAGTGTCACTGTGAAATGTAGCCTATCAGCAGAAAGATGTTCTGAGTTACACTGCCACTGTGAAGACAAAGCCTTTTACCAGAAAGATTCTCTGAGTTCAGTGCCACATTGAAAAGTAGCCTATTACCAGAAAGATGTTCTGAGTACACTGCCACTGTGAAGACAAAGCCTATCACCAGAAAGACACTCTGAGTTCAGTGCCACTGTGAAACGAAGCCTATTACCAGAAAGATGCTCTGAGTTCAGTGTCACAGTGAAAAGTAGACTATTACCAGCAAGATGCTCAGGGTACAGTGCCACTGTTAAATGTATCCTATTACCAGAAAGATGCTCTGAGTTCAGTGCCACTGTGAAATGAAGCATATTACCAGAAAGATGCTCAGAGTACAGTGCCACTGTGAAACGTAGCCTATTACCAGAAGGATGTTCTGAGTTCACTGATACTGTGAAAGATCGCCTATTACCAGAAAGATTCTCTGAGTCCAGGGCGACTGCGAGGACATAGCCTGTTATCAGAAAGATGCTCTGAGTTCTGTGCCACTGTGAAAGATCGCCTATTACCAGAAAGATGCTCTGAGTTCAGTGCCACTGTGAAACGTAGACTATTACGAGAAAGATGTTCTGAGTTCACTGCCACTGTGAAGACAAAGCCTATTACCAGAAAGATGCTTTGAGTCCAGTGCCACTGTGAGGACATAGCCCATTACCAGAAAGATGCTGTGAGTCCAATGCCACTGTGTGGACATAGCCTATCACCAGAAAAATGCTCTGAGTTCAGTGCCACTGTGAAAAGTAGACCATTACCAGAAAGATGCTTTGAGTTCAATTCCACTGTAAAACAAAGCCTATTACCAGAAAGATTCTCTGAGTCCAGTCCCACTGCGAGGACATAGCCTATTATCAGAAAGATGCTCTGAGCTCTGTGCCACTGTGAAAGATCGCCTATTACCAGAAAGATGCTCTGAGTTCAGTGCCACTGTGAAACGTAGACTATTACGAGAAAGATGTTCTGAGTTCACTGCCACTGTGAAGACAAAGCCTATTACCAGAAAGATGCTCTGAGTTCAGTGCCACTGTGAAACGAAGCCTATTACCAGAATGATGCTCAGAGAACAGTGCCACTGTGAAAAGTAGCCTATTACCAGAAAGATGCTCTGAGGTCAGTGCCACTGTGAAATGTAGCCTATTACCAGAACGATGCTCTGAGTCCAGTGCCACTGTGGGGACATAGCCTATTATCAGAATGATGCTCTGAGTCCAGTGTCACAGTGAAAAGTAGACTATTACCAGCAAGATGCTCAGAGTTCAGTGACACAGTGAAACGTAGCCTATTATCAGAAAAATGCTCTGTTCAGTGCCACTGTAAAATGTAGCCTATTACCAGAAAGATGCTCTGAGTTCAGTGCCACTGTGAAACGTAGCCTATTACCAGCAAGATGTTCTAAGTTCACTGCCACTGTGAAAGATCGCCTATTAACAGAAAGATGCTCTGAGTTCAGTGCCACTGTGAAATGTAGCCTATTGCCAGAAAGATGCTCTGAGTCGGGTGCCGTTGTGAAACGTAGTCAATTACCAGAAAGATGCTTTGGATTCAGATCCTCTGTAAAACAAAGCCTATTACCAGAAAGATGCTTTGAGTCCAGTGCCACTGTGAGGACATAGCCCATTACCAGAGAGATGCTCTGAGTTCAGTGCCACTGTAAGGACATAGCCCATTATCAGAAAGATGCTGTGAGTCGAATGCCACTGTGTGGACATAGCCTATTACCAGAAATATGCACTGAGTTCAGTGCCACTGTGAAATGAAGCATATTACCAGAAAGATGCTCAGAGTACAGTGCCACTGTGAAACGTAGCCTATTACCAGAAGGATGTTCTGAGTTCACTGATACTGTGAAAGATCGCCTATTACCAGAAAGATTCTCTGAGTCCAGGGCGACTGCGAGGACATAGCCTGTTATCAGAAAGATGCTCTGAGTTCTGTGCCACTGTGAAAGATCGCCTATTACCAGAAAGATGCTCTGAGTTCAGTGCCACTGTGAAACGTAGACTATTACGAGAAAGATGTTCTGAGTTCACTGCCACTGTGAAGACAAAGCCTATTACCAGAAAGATGCTTTGAGTCCAGTGCCACTGTGAGGACATAGCCCATTACCAGAAAGATGCTGTGAGTCCAATGCCACTGTGTGGACATAGCCTATCACCAGAAAAATGCTCTGAGTTCAGTGCCACTGTGAAAAGTAGACCATTACCAGAAAGATGCTTTGAGTTCAATTCCACTGTAAAACAAAGCCTATTACCAGAAAGATTCTCTGAGTCCAGTCCCACTGCGAGGACATAGCCTATTATCAGAAAGATGCTCTGAGCTCTGTGCCACTGTGAAAGATCGCCTATTACCAGAAAGATGCTCTGAGTTCAGTGCCACTGTGAAACGTAGACTATTACGAGAAAGATGTTCTGAGTTCACTGCCACTGTGAAGACAAAGCCTATTACCAGAAAGATGCTCTGAGTTCAGTGCCACTGTGAAACGAAGCCTATTACCAGAATGATGCTCAGAGAACAGTGCCACTGTGAAACGTAGCCTATTACCAGAAAGATGCTCTGAGGTCAGTGCCACTGTGAAATGTAGCCTATTACCAGAACGATGCTCTGAGTCCAGTGCCACTGTGGGGACATAGCCTATTATCAGAATGATGCTCTGAGTCCAGTGTCACAGTGAAAAGTAGACTATTACCAGCAAGATGCTCAGAGTTCAGTGACACAGTGAAACGTAGCCTATTATCAGAAAAATGCTCTGTTCAGTGCCACTGTAAAATGTAGCCTATTACCAGAAAGATGCTCTGAGTTCAGTGCCACTGTGAAACGTAGCCTATTACCAGCAAGATGTTGTAAGTTCACTGCCACTGTGAAAGATCGCCTATTAACAGAAAGATGCTCTGAGTTCAGTGCCACTGTGAAATGTAGCCTATTGCCAGAAAGATGCTCTGAGTCGGGTGCCATTGTGAAACGTAGTCAATTACCAGAAAGATGCTTTGGATTCAGATCCTCTGTAAAACAAAGCCTATTACCAGAAAGATGCTTTGAGTCCAGTGCCACTGTGAGGACATAGCCCATTACCAGAGAGATGCTCTGAGTTCAGTGCCACTGTAAGGACATAGCCCATTATCAGAAAGATGCTGTGAGTCGAATGCCACTGTGTGGACATAGCCTATTACCAGAAATATGCACTGAGTTCAGTGCCACTGTGAAATGAAGCATATTACCAGAAAGATGCTCAGAGTTCAGTGCCACTGTGAAACGTAGCCTATTACCAGAAAGATGCTCTGAGTTCAGCGCCACTGTGAACCGAAGCCTATTACCAGAAAGATGCTCTGAGTTCAGTGACACAGTGAAACGTAGCCTATTATCAGAAAGATGCTCAGATTACCGTGCCACTGTGAAACGTAGCCTATTACCAGAAAGATGATCTGAGTTCAGTGACACAGTGAAACGTAGACTATTACCAGAAAGATGCTCTGAGGTCAGTGCCACTGTGAAATGTAGCCTATTAGCAGAAAGATGTTCTGAGTTCACTGCCACTGTGAAAACAAAGCCTATTACCAGAAAGATGCTTTGAGTCCAGTGACACAGTGAAACGTAGCCTATTATCAGAAAGATGCTCAGAGTACAGTGCCACTGTGAAACGAAGCCTATTACCAGAAAGATGCTCTGAGTTCAGTGACACAGTGAAACGTAGCCTATTATCAGAAAGATGCTCAGAGTACAGTGCCACTGTGAAACGTAGCCTATTACCAGCAAGATGCTCTGAGTTTAGTGCCACAGTGAATCGTAGACTATTACCAGAAAGATGCTGTGAGTTCAGTTACACTGCGAAGACAAAGCCTATTACCAGAAAGATGCTCTGAGTCAGTGCCACTGTGAAACGTAGTCTATTACCAGAAAGATGCTCTGAGGTCAGTGCCACTGTGAAATGTAGCCTTTTACCAGAGAGATGCTCTGAGATCAGTGCCACTGTGAAACGAAGCCTATTACCAGAAAGATGCTCTGAGTTCAGTGTCACAGTGAAAAGTAGACTATTACCAGCAAGATGCTCAGAGTTCAGTGACACAGTGAAACGTAGCCTATTATCAGAAAAATGCTCTGTTCAGTGACACTGTAAAATGTAGCCTATTACCAGAAAGATGCTCTGAGATCAGTGCCACTGTGAAACGAAGCCTATTACCAGAAAGATGCTCGGAGATCAGTGCAACTGTGAAACGTAGCCTATTACCAGAAAGATGATCTGAGTTCAGTGTCACAGTGAAACGCAGACTATTACCAGAAAGATGCTCTGAGTTCACTGCCACTGTGAAATGTAGCCTATTGCCAGAAAGATGCTCTGAGTCGGGTGCCATTGTGAAACGTAGTCAATTACCAGAAAGATGCTTTGGATTCAGATCCACTGTAAAACAAAGCCTATTACAGGAAAGATGCTTTGAGTCCAGTGCCACTGTGAGGACATAGCCCATTACCAGAGAGATGCTCTGAGTTCAGTGCCACTGTGAGGACATAGCCCATTACCAGAAAGATGCTGTGAGTCCAATGCCACTGTGTGGACATAGCCTATTACCAGAAAAATGCTCTGAGTTCAGTGCCACTGTGAAAAGTAGACCATTACCAGAAAGATGCTTTGAGTTCAATTCCACTGTGAAACAAAGCCTATTACCAGAAAGATTCTCTGAGTCCAGTCCCACTGCGAGGACATAGCCTATTATCAGAAAGATGCTCTGAGTTCAGACCAACCGTGAAATGTACCCTATTACCAGAAATATCCACTGAGTTCAGTGCCACTGTGAAATGAAGCATATTACCAGAAAGATGCTCAGAGTACAGGGCCACTGTGAAACGTAGCCTATTACCAGAAAGATGCTCCGAGTTCAGCGCCACTGTGAAACGAAGCCTATTACCAGAAAGATGCTCTGAGGTCAGTGTCACTGTGAAATGTAGCCTATCAGCAGAAAGATGCTCTGAGTTACACTGCCACTGTGAAGACAAAGCCTATTACCAGAAAGATTCTCTGTGTTCAGTGCCACATTGAAAAGTAGCCTATTACCAGAAAGATGTTCTGAGTACACTGCCACTGTGAAGACAAAGCCTATCACCAGAAAGACACTCTGAGTTCAGTGCCACTGTGAAACGAAGCCTATTACCAGAAAGATGCTCTGAGTTCAGTGTCACAGTGAAAAGTAGACTATTACCAGCAAGATGCTCAGGGTACAGTGCCACTGTTAAATGTATCCTATTACCAGAAAGATGCTCTGAGTTCAGTGCCACTGTGAAATGAAGCATATTACCAGAAAGATGCTCAGAGTACAGTGCCACTGTGAAACGTAGCCTATTACCAGACGGATGTTCTGAGTTCACTGATACTGTGAAAGATCGCCTATTACCAGAAAGATTCTCTGAGTCCAGTGCGACTGCGAGGACATAGCCTGTTATCAGAAAGATGCTCTGAGTTCTGTGCCACTGTGAAAGATCGCCTATTACCAGAAAGATGCTCTGAGTTCAGTGCCACTGTGAAACGTAGACTATTACGAGAAAGATGTTCTGAGTTCACTGCCACTGTGAAGACAAAGCCTATTACCAGAAAGATGCTTTGAGTCCAGTGCCACTGTGAGGACATAGCCCATTACCAGAGAGATGCTCTGAGTTCAGTGCCACTGTGAGGACATAGCCCATTACCAGAAAGATGCTGTGAGTCCAATGCCACTGTGTGGACATAGCCTATCACCAGAAAAATGCTCTGAGTTCAGTGCCACTGTGAAAAGTAGACCATTACCAGAAAGATGCTTTGAGTTCAATTCCACTGTAAAACAAAGCCTATTACCAGAAAGATTCTCTGAGTCCAGTCCCACTGCGAGGACATAGCCTATTATCAGAAAGATGCTCTGAGCTCTGTGCCACTGTGAAAGATCGCCTATTACCAGAAAGATGCTCTGAGTTCAGTGCCACTGTGAAACGTAGACTATTACGAGAAAGATGTTCTGAGTTCACTGCCACTGTGAAGACAAAGCCTATTACCAGAAAGATGCTCTGAGTTCAGTGCCACTGTGAAACGAAGCCTATTACCAGAATGATGCTCAGAGAACAGTGCCACTGTGAAACGTAGCCTATTACCAGAAAGATGCTCTGAGGTCAGTGCCACTGTGAAATGTAGCCTATTACCAGAACGATGCTCTGAGTCCAGTGCCACTGTGGGGACATAGCCTATTATCAGAATGATGCTCTGAGTCCAGTGTCACAGTGAAAAGTAGACTATTACCAGCAAGATGCTCAGAGTTCAGTGACACAGTGAAACGTAGCCTATTATCAGAAAAATGCTCTGTTCAGTGCCACTGTAAAATGTAGCCTATTACCAGAAAGATGCTCTGAGTTCAGCGCCACTGTGAAACGAAGCCTATTACCAGAAAGATGCTCTGAGTTCAGTGACACAGAGAAATGTAGCCTATTATCAGAAAGATGCTCAGAGTACAGTGCCACTGTGAAACGTAGCCTATTACCAGAAAGATTCTCTGAGTTCAGTGACACAGTGAAACGAAGCATATTACCAGAAAGATGCTCTGAGTTCAGTGACACAGTGAAATGTAGCCTATTATCAGAAAGATGCTCAGAGTACAGTGCCACTGTGAAACGTAGCCTATAACCAGAAAGATTCTCTGAGTTCAGTGACACAGTGAAACGTAGACTATTACCAGAAAGATGCTCTGAGGTCAGTGTCACTGTGAAATGTAGCCTATCAGCAGAAAGATGTTCTGAGTTACACTGCCACTGTGAAGACAAAGCCTATTACCAGAAAGATTCTCTGAGTTCAGTGCCACATTGAAAAGTAGCCTATTACCAGAAAGATGTTCTGAGTACACTGCCACTGTGAAGACAAAGCCTATCACCAGAAAGACACTCTGAGTTCAGTGCCACTGTGAAACGAAGCCTATTACCAGAAAGATGCTGTGAGTTCAGTGTCACAGTGAAAAGTAGACTATTACCAGCAAGATGCTCAGAGTTCAGTGACACAGTGAAACGTAGCCTATTATCAGAAAAATGCTCTGTTCAGTGACACTGTAAAATGTAGCATATTACCAGAAAGATGCTCAGAGTACAGTGCCACTGTGAAACGTAGCCTATTACCAGAAGGATGTTCTGAGTTCACTGATACTGTGAAAGATCGCCTATTACCAGAAAGATTCTCTGAGTCCAGTGCGACTGCGAGGACATAGCCTATTATCAGAAAGATGCTCTGAGTTCTGTGCCACTGTGAAAGATCGCCTATTACCAGAAAGATGCTCTGAGTTCAGTGCCACTGTGAAACGTAGACTATTACGAGAAAGATGTTCTGAGTTCACTGCCACTGTGAAGACAAAGCCTATTACCAGAAAGATGCTCTGAGTTCAGTGCCACTGTGAAACGAAGCCTATTACCAGAATGATGCTCAGAGAACAGTGCCACTGTGAAACGTAGCCTATTACCAGAAAGATGCTCTGAGGTCAGTGCCACTGTGAAATGTAGCCTATTACCAGAACGATGCTCTGAGTCCAGTGCCACTGTGGGGACATAGCCTATTATCAGAATGATGCTCTGAGTCCAGTGTCACAGTGAAAAGTAGACTATTACCAGCAAGATGCTCAGAGTTCAGTGACACAGTGAAACGTAGCCTATTATCAGAAAAATGCTCTGTTCAGTGCCACTGTAAAATGTAGCCTATTACCAGAAAGATGCTCTGAGTTCAGTGCCACTGTGAAACGTAGCCTATTACCAGGAAGATGTTCTAAGTTCACTGCCACTGTGAAAGATCGCCTATTAACAGAAAGATGCTCTGAGTTCAGTGCCACTGTGAAATGTAGCCTATTGCCAGAAAGATGCTCGAGTCGGGTGCAATTGTGAAACGTAGTCAATTACCAGAAAGATGCTTTGGATTCAGATCCACTGTAAAACAAAGCCTATTACCAGAAAGATGCTTTGAGTCCAGTGCCACTGTGTGGACATAGCCTATTACCAGAAATATGCACTGAGTTCAGTGCCACTGTGAAATGAAGCATATTACCAGAAAGATGCTCAGAGTACAGTGCCACTGTGAAACGTAGCCTATTACCAGAAAGATGCTCTGAGTTCAGCGCCACTGTGAAACGAAGCCTATTACCAGAAAGATGCTCTGAGTTCAGTGACACAGTGAAACGTAGCCTATTATCAGAAAGATGCTCAGAGTACAGTGCCACTGTGAAACGTAGCCTATTACCAGAAAGATGATCTGAGTTCAGTGACACAGTGAAACGTAGACTATTACCAGAAAGATGCTCTGAGGTCAGTGCCACTGTGAAATGTAGCCTATTAGCAGAAAGATGTTCTGAGTTCACTGCCACTGTGAAAACAAAGCCTATTACCAGAAAGATGCTCTGAGTTCAGTGCCACTGTGAAACGAAGCCTATTACCAGAAAGATGCTCTGAGTTCAGTGTCACAGTGAAAAGTAGACTATTACCAGAAAGATGCTCAGAGTACAGTGCCACTGTGAAACGTAGCCTATTACCAGCAAGATGCTCTGAGTTTAGTGCCACAGTGAATCGTAGACTATTACCAGAAAGATGCTGTGAGTTCAGTTACACTGCGAAGACAAAGCCTATTACCAGAAAGATGCTCTGAGTTCAGTGTCACAGTGAAATGTAGCCTATTACCAGAATGGTGCTCAGAGTTCAGTGCCACTGTGAAATGTAGTCTATTACCAGAAAGATGCTCTGAGGTCAGTGCCACTGTGAAATGTAGCCTTTTACCAGAGAGATGCTCTGAGATCAGTGCCACTGTGAAACGAAGCCTATTACCAGAAAGATGCTCTGAGTTCAGTGCCACTGTGAAACGTAGCCTATTACCAGAAAGATGCTCTGAGTTCAGTGACACAGTGAAACGAAGCCTATTACCAGAAAGATGCTCTGAGTTCAGTGACACAGAGAAATGTAGCCTATTATCAGAAAGATGCTCAGAGTACAGTGCCACTGTGAAACGTAGACTATTACCAGAAAGATTCTCTGAGTTCAGTGACACAGTGAAACGAAGCCTATTACCAGAAAGATGCTCTGAGTTCAGTGACACAGTGAAATGTAGCCTATTATCAGAAAGATGCTCAGAGTACAGTGCCACTGTGAAACGTAGCCTATAACCAGAAAGATTCTCTGAGTTCAGTGACACAGTGAAACGTAGACTATTACCAGAAAGATGCTCTGAGGTCAGTGTCACTGTGAAATGTAGCCTATCAGCAGAAAGATGTTCTGAGTTACACTGCCACTGTGAAGACAAAGCCTATTACCAGAAAGATTCTCTGAGTTCAGTGCCACATTGAAAAGTAGCCTATTACCAGAAAGATGTTCTGAGTACACTGCCACTGTGAAGACAAAGCCTATCACCAGAAAGACACTCTGAGTTCAGTGCCACTGTGAAACGAAGCCTATTACCAGAAAGATGCTGTGAGTTCAGTGTCACAGTGAAAAGTAGACTATTACCAGCAAGATGCTCAGAGTTCAGTGACACAGTGAAACGTAGCCTATTATCAGAAAAATGCTCTGTTCAGTGACACTGTAAAATGTAGCATATTACCAGAAAGATGCTCAGAGTACAGTGCCACTGTGAAACGTAGCCTATTACCAGAAGGATGTTCTGAGTTCACTGATACTGTGAAAGATCGCCTATTACCAGAAAGATTCTCTGAGTCCAGTGCGACTGCGAGGACATAGCCTATTATCAGAAAGATGCTCTGAGTTCTGTGCCACTGTGAAAGATCGCCTATTACCAGAAAGATGCTCTGAGTTCAGTGCCACTGTGAAACGTAGACTATTACGAGAAAGATGTTCTGAGTTCACTGCCACTGTGAAGACAAAGCCTATTACCAGAAAGATGCTCTGAGTTCAGTGCCACTGTGAAACGAAGCCTATTACCAGAATGATGCTCAGAGAACAGTGCCACTGTGAAACGTAGCCTATTACCAGAAAGATGCTCTGAGGTCAGTGCCACTGTGAAATGTAGCCTATTACCAGAACGATGCTCTGAGTCCAGTGCCACTGTGGGGACATAGCCTATTATCAGAATGATGCTCTGAGTCCAGTGTCACAGTGAAAAGTAGACTATTACCAGCAAGATGCTCAGAGTTCAGTGACACAGTGAAACGTAGCCTATTATCAGAAAAATGCTCTGTTCAGTGCCACTGTAAAATGTAGCCTATTACCAGAAAGATGCTCTGAGTTCAGTGCCACTGTGAAACGTAGCCTATTACCAGGAAGATGTTCTAAGTTCACTGCCACTGTGAAAGATCGCCTATTAACAGAAAGATGCTCTGAGTTCAGTGCCACTGTGAAATGTAGCCTATTGCCAGAAAGATGCTCGAGTCGGGTGCAATTGTGAAACGTAGTCAATTACCAGAAAGATGCTTTGGATTCAGATCCACTGTAAAACAAAGCCTATTACCAGAAAGATGCTTTGAGTCCAGTGCCACTGTGTGGACATAGCCTATTACCAGAAATATGCACTGAGTTCAGTGCCACTGTGAAATGAAGCATATTACCAGAAAGATGCTCAGAGTACAGAGCCACTGTGAAACGTAGCCTATTACCAGAAAGATGCTCTGAGTTCAGCGCCACTGTGAAACGAAGCCTATTACCAGAAAGATGCTCTGAGTTCAGTGACACAGTGAAACGTAGCCTATTATCAGAAAGATGCTCAGAGTACAGTGCCACTGTGAAACGTAGCCTATTACCAGAAAGATGATCTGAGTTCAGTGACACAGTGAAACGTAGACTATTACCAGAAAGATGCTCTGAGGTCAGTGCCACTGTGAAATGTAGCCTATTAGCAGAAAGATGTTCTGAGTTCACTGCCACTGTGAAAACAAAGCCTATTACCAGAAAGATGCTCTGAGTTCAGTGCCACTGTGAAACGAAGCCTATTACCAGAAAGATGCTCTGAGTTCAGTGTCACAGTGAAAAGTAGACTATTACCAGAAAGATGCTCAGAGTACAGTGCCACTGTGAAACGTAGCCTATTACCAGCAAGATGCTCTGAGTTTAGTGCCACAGTGAATCGTAGACTATTACCAGAAAGATGCTGTGAGTTCAGTTACACTGCGAAGACAAAGCCTATTACCAGAAAGATGCTCTGAGTTCAGTGTCACAGTGAAATGTAGCCTATTACCAGAAAGATGCTCTGAGGTCAGTGCCACTGTGAAATGTAGCCTTTTACCAGAGAGATGCTCTGAGATCAGTGCCACTGTGAAACGAAGCCTATTACCAGAAAGATGCTCTGAGTTCAGTGCCACTGTGAAACGTAGCCTATTACCAGAAAGATGCTCTGAGTTCAGTGACACAGTGAAACGAAGCCTATTACCAGAAAGATGCTCTGAGTTCAGTGACACAGAGAAATGTAGCCTATTATCAGAAAGATGCTCAGAGTACAGTGCCACTGTGAAACGTAGACTATTACCAGAAAGATGCTCTGAGTTCAGTGCCACTGTGAAACGAAGCCTATTACCAGAATGATGCTCAGAGAACAGTGCCAGTGTGAAACGTAGCCTATTACCAGAAAGATGCTCTGAGGTCAGTGCCACTGTGAATTGTAGCCTATTACCAGAACGATGCTCTGAGTCCAGTGCCACTGTGGGGACATAGCCTAGTATCAGAATGATGCTCTGAGTCCAGTGTCACAGTGAAAAGTAGACTATTACCAGCAAGATGCTCAGAGTTCAGTGACACAGTGAAACGTAGCCTATTATCAGAAAAATGCTCTGTTCAGTGCCACTGTAAAATGTAGCCTATTACCAGAAAGATGCTCTGAGTTCAGTGCCACTGTGAAACGTAGCCTATTACCAGGAAGATGTTCTAAGTTCACTGCCACTGTGAAAGATCGCCTATTAACAGAAAGATGCTCTGAGTTCAGTGCCACTGTGAAATGTAGCCTATTGCCAGAAAGATGCTCGAGTCGGGTGCAATTGTGAAACGTAGTCAATTACCAGAAAGATGCTTTGGATTCAGATCCACTGTAAAACAAAGCCTATTACCAGAAAGATGCTTTGAGTCCAGTGCCACTGTGTGGACATAGCCTATTACCAGAAATATGCACTGAGTTCAGTGCCACTGTGAAATGAAGCATATTACCAGAAAGATGCTCAGAGTACAGTGCCACTGTGAAACGTAGCCTATTACCAGAAAGATGCTCTGAGTTCAGCGCCACTGTGAAACGAAGCCTATTACCAGAAAGATGCTCTGAGTTCAGTGACACAGTGAAACGTAGCCTATTATCAGAAAGATGCTCAGAGTACAGTGCCACTGTGAAACGTAGCCTATTACCAGAAAGATGATCTGAGTTCAGTGACACAGTGAAACGTAGACTATTACCAGAAAGATGCTCTGAGGTCAGTGCCACTGTGAAATGTAGCCTATTAGCAGAAAGATGTTCTGAGTTCACTGCCACTGTGAAAACAAAGCCTATTACCAGAAAGATGCTCTGAGTTCAGTGCCACTGTGAAACGAAGCCTATTACCAGAAAGATGCTCTGAGTTCAGTGTCACAGTGAAAAGTAGACTATTACCAGAAAGATGCTCAGAGTACAGTGCCACTGTGAAACGTAGCCTATTACCAGCAAGATGCTCTGAGTTTAGTGCCACAGTGAATCGTAGACTATTACCAGAAAGATGCTGTGAGTTCAGTTACACTGCGAAGACAAAGCCTATTACCAGAAAGATGCTCTGAGTTCAGTGTCACAGTGAAATGTAGCCTATTACCAGAAAGGTGCTCAGAGTTCAGTGCCACTGTGAAATGTAGTCTATTACCAGAAAGATGCTCTGAGGTCAGTGCCACTGTGAAATGTAGCCTTTTACCAGAGAGATGCTCTGAGATCAGTGCCACTGTGAAACGAAGCCTATTACCAGAAAGATGCTCTGAGTTCAGTGCCACTGTGAAACGTAGCCTATTACCAGAAAGATGCTCTGAGTTCAGTGACACAGTGAAACGAAGCCTATTACCAGAAAGATGCTCTGAGTTCAGTGACACAGAGAAATGTAGCCTATTATCAGAAAGATGCTCAGAGTACAGTGCCACTGTGAAACGTAGACTATTACCAGAAAGATTCTCTGAGTTCAGTGACACAGTGAAACGAAGCCTATTACCAGAAAGATGCTCTGAGTTCAGTGACACAGTGAAATGTAGCCTATTATCAGAAAGATGCTCAGAGTACAGTGCCACTGTGAAACGTAGCCTATAACCAGAAAGATTCTCTGAGTTCAGTGACACAGTGAAACGTAGACTATTACCAGAAAGATGCTCTGAGGTCAGTGTCACTGTGAAATGTAGCCTATCAGCAGAAAGATGTTCTGAGTTACACTGCCACTGTGAAGACAAAGCCTATTACCAGAAAGATTCTCTGAGTTCAGTGCCACATTGAAAAGTAGCCTATTACCAGAAAGATGTTCTGAGTACACTGCCACTGTGAAGACTAAGCCTATCACCAGAAAGACACTCTGAGTTCAGTGCCACTGTGAAACGAAGCCTATTACCAGAAAGATGCTCTGAGTTCAGTGTCACAGTGAAAAGTAGACTATTACCAGCAAGATGCTCAGGGTACAGTGCCACTGTTAAATGTATCCTATTACCAGAAAGATGCTCTGAGTTCAGTGCCACTGTGAAATGAAGCATATTACCAGAAAGATGCTCAGAGTACAGTGCCACTGTGAAACGTAGCCTATTACCAGAAGGATGTTCTGAGTTCACTGATACTGTGAAAGATCGCCTATTACCAGAAAGATTCTCTGAGTCCAGTGCGACTGCGAGGACATAGCCTATTATCAGAAAGATGCTCTGAGTTCTGTGCCACTGTGAAAGATCGCCTATTACCAGAAAGATGCTCTGAGTTCAGTGCCACTGTGAAACGTAGACTATTACGAGAAAGATGTTCTGAGTTCACTGCCACTGTGAAGACAAAGCCTATTACCAGAAAGATGCTCTGAGTTCAGTGCCACTGTGAAACGAAGCCTATTACCAGAATGATGCTCAGAGAACAGTGCCACTGTGAAACGTAGCCTATTACCAGAAAGATGCTCTGAGGTCAGTGCCACTGTGAAATGTAGCCTATTACCAGAACGATGCTCTGAGTCCAGTGCCACTGTGGGGACATAGCCTATTATCAGAATGATGCTCTGAGTCCAGTGTCACAGTGAAAAGTAGACTATTACCAGCAAGATGCTCAGAGTTCAGTGACACAGTGAAACGTAGCCTATTATCAGAAAAATGCTCTGTTCAGTGCCACTGTAAAATGTAGCCTATTACCAGAAAGATGCTCTGAGTTCAGTGCCACTGTGAAACGTAGCCTATTACCAGCAAGATGTTCTAAGTTCACTGCCACTGTGAAAGATCGCCTATTAACAGAAAGATGCTCTGAGTTCAGTGCCACTGTGAAATGTAGTCTATTGCCAGAAAGATGCTCTGAGTCGGGTGCAATTGTGAAACGTAGTCAATTACCAGAAAGATGCTTTGGATTCAGATCCACTGTAAAACAAAGCCTATTACCAGAAAGATGCTTTGAGTCCAGTGCCACTGTGTGGACATAGCCTATTACCAGAAATATGCTCTGAGTTCAGCGCCACTGTGAAACGAAGCCTATTACCAGAAAGATGCTCTGAGTTCAGCGCCACTGTGAAACGAAGCCTATTACCAGAAAGATGCTCTGAGTTCAGTGACACAGTGAAACGTAGCCTATTATCAGAAAGATGCTCAGAGTACAGTGCCACTGTGAAACGTAGCCTATTACCAGAAAGATGATCTGAGTTCAGTGACACAGTGAAACGTAGACTATTACCAGAAAGATGCTCTGAGGTCAGTGCCACTGTGAAATGTAGCCTATTAGCAGAAAGATGTTCTGAGTTCACTGCCACTGTGAAAACAAAGCCTATTACCAGAAAGATGCTCTGAGTTCAGTGCCACTGTGAAACGAAGCCTATTACCAGAAAGATGCTCTGAGTTCAGTGTCACAGTGAAAAGTAGACTATTACCAGAAAGATGCTCAGAGTACAGTGCCACTGTGAAACGTAGCCTATTACCAGCAAGATGCTCTGAGTTTAGTGCCACAGTGAATCGTAGACTATTACCAGAAAGATGCTGTGAGTTCAGTTACACTGCGAAGACAAAGCCTATTACCAGAAAGATGCTCTGTGTTCAGTGTCACAGTGAAATGTAGCCTATTACCAGAAAGGTGCTCAGAGTTCAGTGCCACTGTGAAATGTAGTCTATTACCAGAAAGATGCTCTGAGGTCAGTGCCACTGTGAAATGTAGCCTTTTACCAGAGAGATGCTCTGAGATCAGTGCCACTGTGAAACGAAGCCTATTACCAGAAAGATGCTCTGAGTTCAGTGCCACTGTGAAACGTAGCCTATTACCAGAAAGATGCTCTGAGTTCAGTGACACAGTGAAAAGTAGACTATTACCAGCAAGATGCTCAGAGTTCAGTGACACAGTGAAACGTAGCCTATTATCAGAAAAATGCTCTGTTCAGTGACACTGTAAAATGTAGCCTATTACCAGAAAGATGCTCTGAGATCAGTGCCACTGTGAAACGAAGCCTATTACCAGAAAGATGCTCTGAGTTCAGTGCAACTGTGAAACGTAGCCTATTACCAGAAAGATGATCTGAGTTCAGTGTCACAGTGAAACGCAGACTATTACCAGAAAGATGCTCTGAGTTCACTGCCACTGTGAAATGTAGCCTATTACCAGAAAGATGCTGTGAGTTCAGTGCCACTCTGAAACATAGCCTATTACCAGAAACATGCTCTGAGTTCAGTGTCATTGTGAAACGTCGCCTATTAAGAGAAAGGTGCTCAGAGTTCAGTGCCACTGTGAAATGTAGTCTATTACCAGAAAGATGCTCTGAGTTCAGTGCCACTGTGAGGACATAGCCTATTCCCAGAAAGAATCTCTGAGTTCAGTGCAATTGTGAAATGACGCCTATTACCAGAAAGATGCTCTGAATTCAGTTCCACTGTGAAACGTAGTCAATTACCAGAAAGATGCTTTGGGTTCAGATCCACTGTAAAACAAAGCCTATTACCAGAAAGATGCTTTGAGTCCAGTGCCACTGTGAGGACACAGCCCATTACCAGAAAGATGCTCTGAGTTCAGTGCCACTGTGAGGACATAGCCCATTACCAGACAGATGCTGTGAGTCCAATGCCACTGTGGGGAAATAGCCTATTACCAGAAAAATTCTCTGAGTTCAGTGCCACTGTGAAAAGTAGACCATTACCAGAAAGATGCTTTGAGTTCAATTCCACTGTAATTCAAAGCCTATAACCGGAAAGGTTCTCTGAGTCCAGTGCCACTGCGAGGACATAGCCTATTATCAGAAAGATGCTCTGAGTTCTGTGCCACTGTGAAGACAACGCCTATTACCAGAAAGATGCTCTGAGTTCAGTGCCACTGTGAAATGAAGCATATTACCAGAAAGATGCTCAGAGTACAGTGCCACTGTGAAACGTAGCCTATTACCAGAAGGATGTTCTGAGTTCACTGATACTGTGAAAGATCGCCTATTACCAGAAAGATTCTCTGAGTCCAGTGCGACTGCGAGGACATAGCCTATTATCAGAAAGATGCTCTGAGTTCTGTGCCACTGTGAAAGATCGCCTATTACCAGAAAGATGCTCTGAGTTCAGTGCCACTGTGAAACGTAGACTATTACGAGAAAGATGTTCTGAGTTCACTGCCACTGTGAAGACAAAGCCTATTACCAGAAAGATGCTTTGAGTCCAGTGCCACTGTGAGGACATAGCCCATTACCAGAGAGATGCTCTGAGTTCAGTGCCACTGTGAGGACATAGCCCATTACCAGAAAGATGCTGTGAGTCCAATGCCACTGTGTGGACATAGCCTATCACCAGAAAAATGCTCTGAGTTCAGTGCCACTGTGAAAAGTAGACCATTACCAGAAAGATGCTTTGAGTTCAATTCCACTGTAAAACAAAGCCTATTACCAGAAAGATTCTCTGAGTCCAGTCCCACTGCGAGGACATAGCCTATTACCAGAAAGATGCTCTGAGTTCAGTGCCACTGTGAAACGTAGACTATTACGAGAAAGATGTTCTGAGTTCACTGCCACTGTGAAGACAAAGCCTATTACCAGAAAGATGCTCTGAGTTCAGTGCCACTGTGAAACGAAGCCTATTACCAGAATGATGCTCAGAGAACAGTGCCACTGTGAAACGTAGCCTATTACCAGAAAGATGCTCTGAGGTCAGTGCCACTGTGAAATGTAGCCTATTACCAGAACGATGCTCTGAGTCCAGTGCCACTGTGGGGACATAGCCTATTATCAGAATGATGCTCTGAGTCCAGTGTCACAGTGAAAAGTAGACTATTACCAGCAAGATGCTCAGAGTTCAGTGACACAGTGAAACGTAGCCTATTATCAGAAAAATGCTCTGTTCAGTGCCACTGTAAAATGTAGCCTATTACCAGAAAGATGCTCTGAGTTCAGTGCCACTGTGAAACGTAGCCTATTACCAGCAAGATGTTCTAAGTTCACTGCCACTGTGAAAGATCGCCTATTAACAGAAAGATGCTCTGAGTTCAGTGCCACTGTGAAATGTAGTCTATTGCCAGAAAGATGCTCTGAGTCGGGTGCAATTGTGAAACGTAGTCAATTACCAGAAAGATGCTTTGGATTCAGATCCACTGTAAAACAAAGCCTATTACCAGAAAGATGCTTTGAGTCCAGTGCCACTGTGTGGACATAGCCTATTACCAGAAATATGCTCTGAGTTCAGCGCCACTGTGAAACGAAGCCTATTACCAGAAAGATGCTCTGAGTTCAGTGCCACTGTGAAACGTAGACTATTACGAGAAAGATGTTCTGAGTTCACTGCCACTGTGAAGACAAAGCCTATTACCAGAAAGATGCTTTGAGTCCAGTGCCACTGTGAGGACATAGCCCATTACCAGAGAGATGCTCTGAGTTCAGTGCCACTGTGAGGACATAGCCCATTACCAGAAAGATGCTGTGAGTCCAATGCCACTGTGTGGACATAGCCTATCACCAGAAAAATGCTCTGAGTTCAGTGCCACTGTGAAAAGTAGACCATTACCAGAAAGATGCTTTGAGTTCAATTCCACTGTAAAACAAAGCCTATTACCAGAAAGATTCTCTGAGTCCAGTCCCACTGCGAGGACATAGCCTATTACCAGAAAGATGCTCTGAGTTCAGTGCCACTGTGAAACGTAGACTATTACGAGAAAGATGTTCTGAGTTCACTGCCACTGTGAAGACAAAGCCTATTACCAGAAAGATGCTCTGAGTTCAGTGCCACTGTGAAACGAAGCCTATTACCAGAATGATGCTCAGAGAACAGTGCCACTGTGAAACGTAGCCTATTACCAGAAAGATGCTCTGAGGTCAGTGCCACTGTGAAATGTAGCCTATTACCAGAACGATGCTCTGAGTCCAGTGCCACTGTGGGGACATAGCCTATTATCAGAATGATGCTCTGAGTCCAGTGTCACAGTGAAAAGTAGACTATTACCAGCAAGATGCTCAGAGTTCAGTGACACAGTGAAACGTAGCCTATTATCAGAAAAATGCTCTGTTCAGTGCCACTGTAAAATGTAGCCTATTACCAGAAAGATGCTCTGAGTTCAGTGCCACTGTGAAACGTAGCCTATTACCAGCAAGATGTTCTAAGTTCACTGCCACTGTGAAAGATCGCCTATTAACAGAAAGATGCTCTGAGTTCAGTGCCACTGTGAAATGTAGTCTATTGCCAGAAAGATGCTCTGAGTCGGGTGCAATTGTGAAACGTAGTCAATTACCAGAAAGATGCTTTGGATTCAGATCCACTGTAAAACAAAGCCTATTACCAGAAAGATGCTTTGAGTCCAGTGCCACTGTGTGGACATAGCCTATTACCAGAAATATGCTCTGAGTTCAGCGCCACTGTGAAACGAAGCCTATTACCAGAAAGATGCTCTGAGTTCAGCGCCACTGTGAAACGAAGCCTATTACCAGAAAGATGCTCTGAGTTCAGTGACACAGTGAAACGTAGCCTATTATCAGAAAGATGCTCAGAGTACAGTGCCACTGTGAAACGTAGCCTATTACCAGAAAGATGATCTGAGTTCAGTGACACAGTGAAACGTAGACTATTACCAGAAAGATGCTCTGAGGTCAGTGCCACTGTGAAATGTAGCCTATTAGCAGAAAGATGTTCTGAGTTCACTGCCACTGTGAAAACAAAGCCTATTACCAGAAAGATGCTCTGAGTTCAGTGCCACTGTGAAACGAAGCCTATTACCAGAAAGATGCTCTGAGTTCAGTGTCACAGTGAAAAGTAGACTATTACCAGAAAGATGCTCAGAGTACAGTGCCACTGTGAAACGTAGCCTATTACCAGCAAGATGCTCTGAGTTTAGTGCCACAGTGAATCGTAGACTATTACCAGAAAGATGCTGTGAGTTCAGTTACACTGCGAAGACAAAGCCTATTACCAGAAAGATGCTCTGAGTTCAGTGTCACAGTGAAATGTAGCCTATTACCAGAAAGGTGCTCAGAGTTCAGTGCCACTGTGAAATGTAGTCTATTACCAGAAAGATGCTCTGAGGTCAGTGCCACTGTGAAATGTAGCCTTTTACCAGAGAGATGCTCTGAGATCAGTGCCACTGTGAAACGAAGCCTATTACCAGAAAGATGCTCTGAGTTCAGTGACACAGTGAAAAGTAGACTATTACCAGCAAGATGCTCAGAGTTCAGTGACACAGTGAAACGTAGCCTATTACCAGAAAGATGCTCTGAGTTCAGTGACACAGTGAAAAGTAGACTATTACCAGCAAGATGCTCAGAGTTCAGTGATACAGTGAAACGTAGCCTATTATCAGAAAAATGCTCTGTTCAGTGACACTGTAAAATGTAGCCTATTACCAGAAAGATGCTCTGAGATCAGTGCCACTGTGAAACGAAGCCTATTACCAGAAAGATGCTCTGAGTTCAGTGCAACTGTGAAACGTAGCCTATTACCAGAAAGATGATCTGAGTTCAGTGTCACAGTGAAACGCAGACTATTACCAGAAAGATGCTCTGAGTTCACTGCCACTGTGAAATGTAGCCTATTACCAGAAAGATGCTGTGAGTTCAGTGCCACTCTGAAACATAGCCTATTACCAGAAACATGCTCTGAGTTCAGTGTCATTGTGAAACGTCGCCTATTAAGAGAAAGGTGCTCAGAGTTCAGTGCCACTGTGAAATGTAGTCTATTACCAGAAAGATGCTCTGAGTTCAGTGCCACTGTGAGGACATAGCCTATTCCCAGAAAGAATCTCTGAGTTCAGTGCAATTGTGAAATGACGCCTATTACCAGAAAGATGCTCTGAATTCAGTTCCACTGTGAAACGTAGTCAATTACCAGAAAGATGCTTTGGGTTCAGATCCACTGTAAAACAAAGCCTATTACCAGAAAGATGCTTTGAGTCCAGTGCCACTGTGAGGACACAGCCCATTACCAGAAAGATGCTCTGAGTTCAGTGCCACTGTGAGGACATAGCCCATTACCAGACAGATGCTGTGAGTCCAATGCCACTGTGGGGAAATAGCCTATTACCAGAAAAATTCTCTGAGTTCAGTGCCACTGTGAAAAGTAGACCATTACCAGAAAGATGCTTTGAGTTCAATTCCACTGTAATTCAAAGCCTATAACCGGAAAGGTTCTCTGAGTCCAGTGCCACTGCGAGGACATAGCCTATTATCAGAAAGATGCTCTGAGTTCTGTGCCACTGTGAAGACAACGCCTATTACCAGAAAGATGCTCTGAGTTCAGTGCCACTGTGAAATGAAGCATATTACCAGAAAGATGCTCAGAGTACAGTGCCACTGTGAAACGTAGCCTATTACCAGAAGGATGTTCTGAGTTCACTGATACTGTGAAAGATCGCCTATTACCAGAAAGATTCTCTGAGTCCAGTGCGACTGCGAGGACATAGCCTATTATCAGAAAGATGCTCTGAGTTCTGTGCCACTGTGAAAGATCGCCTATTACCAGAAAGATGCTCTGAGTTCAGTGCCACTGTGAAACGTAGACTATTACGAGAAAGATGTTCTGAGTTCACTGCCACTGTGAAGACAAAGCCTATTACCAGAAAGATGCTTTGAGTCCAGTGCCACTGTGAGGACATAGCCCATTACCAGAGAGATGCTCTGAGTTCAGTGCCACTGTGAGGACATAGCCCATTACCAGAAAGATGCTGTGAGTCCAATGCCACTGTGTGGACATAGCCTATCACCAGAAAAATGCTCTGAGTTCAGTGCCACTGTGAAAAGTAGACCATTACCAGAAAGATGCTTTGAGTTCAATTCCACTGTAAAACAAAGCCTATTACCAGAAAGATTCTCTGAGTCCAGTCCCACTGCGAGGACATAGCCTATTACCAGAAAGATGCTCTGAGTTCAGTGCCACTGTGAAACGTAGACTATTACGAGAAAGATGTTCTGAGTTCACTGCCACTGTGAAGACAAAGCCTATTACCAGAAAGATGCTCTGAGTTCAGTGCCACTGTGAAACGAAGCCTATTACCAGAATGATGCTCAGAGAACAGTGCCACTGTGAAACGTAGCCTATTACCAGAAAGATGCTCTGAGGTCAGTGCCACTGTGAAATGTAGCCTATTACCAGAACGATGCTCTGAGTCCAGTGCCACTGTGGGGACATAGCCTATTATCAGAATGATGCTCTGAGTCCAGTGTCACAGTGAAAAGTAGACTATTACCAGCAAGATGCTCAGAGTTCAGTGACACAGTGAAACGTAGCCTATTATCAGAAAAATGCTCTGTTCAGTGCCACTGTAAAATGTAGCCTATTACCAGAAAGATGCTCTGAGTTCAGTGCCACTGTGAAACGTAGCCTATTACCAGCAAGATGTTCTAAGTTCACTGCCACTGTGAAAGATCGCCTATTAACAGAAAGATGCTCTGAGTTCAGTGCCACTGTGAAATGTAGTCTATTGCCAGAAAGATGCTCTGAGTCGGGTGCAATTGTGAAACGTAGTCAATTACCAGAAAGATGCTTTGGATTCAGATCCACTGTAAAACAAAGCCTATTACCAGAAAGATGCTTTGAGTCCAGTGCCACTGTGTGGACATAGCCTATTACCAGAAATATGCTCTGAGTTCAGCGCCACTGTGAAACGAAGCCTATTACCAGAAAGATGCTCTGAGTTCAGCGCCACTGTGAAACGAAGCCTATTACCAGAAAGATGCTCTGAGTTCAGTGACACAGTGAAACGTAGCCTATTATCAGAAAGATGCTCAGAGTACAGTGCCACTGTGAAACGTAGCCTATTACCAGAAAGATGATCTGAGTTCAGTGACACAGTGAAACGTAGACTATTACCAGAAAGATGCTCTGAGGTCAGTGCCACTGTGAAATGTAGCCTATTAGCAGAAAGATGTTCTGAGTTCACTGCCACTGTGAAAACAAAGCCTATTACCAGAAAGATGCTCTGAGTTCAGTGCCACTGTGAAACGAAGCCTATTACCAGAAAGATGCTCTGAGTTCAGTGTCACAGTGAAAAGTAGACTATTACCAGAAAGATGCTCAGAGTACAGTGCCACTGTGAAACGTAGCCTATTACCAGCAAGATGCTCTGAGTTTAGTGCCACAGTGAATCGTAGACTATTACCAGAAAGATGCTGTGAGTTCAGTTACACTGCGAAGACAAAGCCTATTACCAGAAAGATGCTCTGAGTTCAGTGTCACAGTGAAATGTAGCCTATTACCAGAAAGGTGCTCAGAGTTCAGTGCCACTGTGAAATGTAGTCTATTACCAGAAAGATGCTCTGAGGTCAGTGCCACTGTGAAATGTAGCCTTTTACCAGAGAGATGCTCTGAGATCAGTGCCACTGTGAAACGAAGCCTATTACCAGAAAGATGCTCTGAGTTCAGTGCCACTGTGAAACGTAGCCTATTACCAGAAAGATGCTCTGAGTTCAGTGACACAGTGAAAAGTAGACTATTACCAGCAAGATGCTCAGAGTTCAGTGACACAGTGAAACGTAGCCTATTATCAGAAAAATGCTCTGTTCAGTGACACTGTAAAATGTAGCCTATTACCAGAAAGATGCTCTGAGATCAGTGCCACTGTGAAACGAAGCCTATTACCAGAAAGATGCTCTGAGTTCAGTGCAACTGTGAAACGTAGCCTATTACCAGAAAGATGATCTGAGTTCAGTGTCACAGTGAAACGCAGACTATTACCAGAAAGATGCTCTGAGTTCACTGCCACTGTGAAATGTAGCCTATTACCAGAAAGATGCTGTGAGTTCAGTGCCACTCTGAAACATAGCCTATTACCAGAAACATGCTCTGAGTTCAGTGTCATTGTGAAACGTCGCCTATTAAGAGAAAGGTGCTCAGAGTTCAGTGCCACTGTGAAATGTAGTCTATTACCAGAAAGATGCTCTGAGTTCAGTGCCACTGTGAGGACATAGCCTATTCCCAGAAAGAATCTCTGAGTTCAGTGCAATTGTGAAATGACGCCTATTACCAGAAAGATGCTCTGAATTCAGTTCCACTGTGAAACGTAGTCAATTACCAGAAAGATGCTTTGGGTTCAGATCCACTGTAAAACAAAGCCTATTACCAGAAAGATGCTTTGAGTCCAGTGCCACTGTGAGGACACAGCCCATTACGAGAAAGATGCTCTGAGTTCAGTGCCACTGTGAGGACATAGCCCATTACCAGACAGATGCTGTGAGTCCAATGCCACTGTGGGGAAATAGCCTATTACCAGAAAAATTCTCTGAGTTCAGTGCCACTGTGAAAAGTAGACCATTACCAGAAAGATGCTTTGAGTTCAATTCCACTGTAATTCAAAGCCTATAACCGGAAAGGTTCTCTGAGTCCAGTGCCACTGCGAGGACATAGCCTATTATCAGAAAGATGCTCTGAGTTCTGTGCCACTGTGAAGACAACGCCTATTACCAGAAAGATGCTCTGAGTTCAGTGCCACTGTGAAACGAAGCCTATTACCAGAAAGATGATCTGAGTTCAGTGACAGAGTGAAACGTAGACTATTTCCAGAAAGATGCTCTGAGGTCATTGCCACTGTGAAATGTAGCCTATTAGCAGAAAGATGCTCTGAGTTCAGTGCAACATTGAAAAGTAGCCTGTTACCAGAAAGATGTTCTGAGTACAGTGCCACTGTGAAGACAAAGCCTATTAACAGAAAGATGCTCTGATTTCAGTGCCACTGTGAAACGGCGCCTATTACCAGAAAGATGCTCTGAGTTCAGTGCAACATTGAAAAGTAGCCTATTACCAGAAAGATGTTCTGAGTACAGTGCCACTGTGAAGACAAAGCCTATTAACAGAAAGATGCTCTGAGTTCAGTCCCACTCTGAAACGAATCCTATTACCAGAAAGATGCTCTGAGTTCAGTGTCACAGTGAAAAGTAGACTATTACCAGCAAGATGCTCTGAGTTCAGTGACACAGTGAAACGTAGCTTATTATCAGAAAGATGCTCAGAGTACAGTGCAACTGTAAAATGTAGCCTATTACAAGAAAGATGCTCTGAGTCGGGTGCCATTGTGAAACGTAGTCAATTACCAGAAAGATGCTTTGGGTTCAGATCCACTGTAAAACAAAGCCTATTACCAGAAAGATGCTTTGAGTGCCACTGTGAGGACATAGCCCATTACCAGAGAGATGCTTTGAGTTCAGTTCCACTGTGAGGAAATAGCCCTTTACCAGAAAGATGCTGTGAGTCCAATGCCACTGTGGGGACATAGCCTATTACCAGAAAAATGCTCTGAGTTCAGTGCCACTGTGAAAAGTAGACCATTAACAGAAAGATGCTCTGAGTTCAATTCCACTGTAAAACAAAGCCTATTACCAGAAAGGTTCTCTGAGTCCAGTGCCACTGCGAGGAGATAGCCTATTATCAGAAAGATGCTCTGAGTTCTGTGCCACTGTGAAGACAAAGCCTATTACCAGAAATATGATCAGACTTCAGTGCCACTGTGAAACGAAGCATATTACCAGAAAGATGCTCTAAGTTCAGTGCCAGTGTGAAACATAGCCTATTACCAGAAAGATGCTCCCAGTTCAGAGTCACAGTGAAACGTAGCCTATTACCAGAAAGATGCTCTGAGTTCAGTGCCACTGTGAAATGTAGCCTATTACCAGAAAGATGCTCTGAGTTCAGTGTCACAGTGAAACGTAGCCTATTACCAGAAAGATGCTCAGAGTCCATTGAGACTGCAAAATGTAGCCTATCATCAGAAAGATGCTCAGAGATCAGTGCCACTGTGAAACGTAGCCTATTACCAGAAAGATGCTCTGAGTTCAGTCCAACTGTGAAAAGTAGCCTATTACCAGAAAGATGCTCTGAGGTCAGTGCCACTTTGAAATGTAGCCTATTACCAGAACGATGCTCTGAGTCCAGTGCCACTGTGGGGACATAGCCTATTATCAGAATGATGCTCTGAGTCCAGTGTCACAGTGAAAAGTAGACTATTACCAGCAAGATGCTCAGAGTTCAGTGACACAGTGAAACGTAGCCTATTATCAGAAAAATGCTCTGTTCAGTGCCACTGTAAAATGTAGCCTATTACCAGAAAGATGCTCTGAGTTCAGTGCCACTGTGAAACGTAGCCTATTACCAGCAAGATGTTCTAAGTTCACTGCCACTGTGAAAGATCGCCTATTAACAGAAAGATGCTCTGAGTTCAGTGCCACTGTGAAATGTAGTCTATTGCCAGAAAGATGCTCTGAGTCGGGTGCAATTGTGAAACGTAGTCAATTACCAGAAAGATGCTTTGGATTCAGATCCACTGTAAAACAAAGCCTATTACCAGAAAGATGCTTTGAGTCCAGTGCCACTGTGTGGACATAGCCTATTACCAGAAATATGCACTGAGTTCAGTGCCACTGTGAAACGAAGCCTATTACCAGAAAGATGATCTGAGTTCAGTGACACAGTGAAACGTAGACTATTTCCAGAAAGATGCTCTGAGGTCATTGCCACTGTGAAATGTAGCCTATTAGCAGAAAGATGCTCTGAGTTCAGTGCCACTGTGAAACGGCGCCTATTACCAGAAAGATGCTCTGAGTTCAGTGCAACATTGAAAAGTAGCCTATTACCAGAAAGATGTTCTGAGTACAGTGCCACTGTGAAGACAAAGCCTATTAACAGAAAGATTTTCTGAGTTCAGTCCCGCTCTGAAACGAAGCCTATTACCAGAAAGATGCTCTGAGTTCAGTGTCACAGTGAAAAGTAGACTATTACCAGCAAGATGCTCTGAGTTCAGTGACACAGTGAAACGTAGCTTATTATCAGAAAGATGCTCAGAGTACAGTGCCACTGTAAAATGTAGCCTATTACAAGAAAGATGCTCTGAGTCGGGTGCCATTGTGAAACGTAGTCAATTACCAGAAAGATGCTCTGAGTCGGGTGCCATTGTGAAACGTAGTCAATTACCAGAAAGATGCTTTGGGTTCAGATCCACTGTAAAACAAAGCCTATTACCAGAAAGATGCTTTGAGTGCCACTGTGAGGACATAGCCCATTACCAGAGAGATGCTTTGAGTTCAGTTCCACTGTGAGTAAATAGCCCTTTACCAGAAAGATGCTGTGAGTCCAATGCTACTGTGGGGACATAGCCTATTACCAGAAAAATGCTCTGAGTTCAGTGCCACTGTGAAAAGTAGACCATTAACAGAAAGATGCTCTGAATTCAATTCCACTGTAAAACAAAGCCTATTACCAGAAAGGTTCTCTGAGTCCAGTGCCACTGCGAGGAGATAGCCTATTATCAGAAAGATGCTCTGAGTTCTGTGCCACTGTGAAAGATCGCCTATTACCAGAAAGATGCTCTGAGTTCAGTGCCACTGTGAAACGTAGCCTATTACCAGAAAGATGCTCTGAGTTCAGTGTCTCAGTGAAAAGTAGACTATTACCAGCAAGATGCTCTGAGTTCAGTGACACAGTGAAACGTAGCCTATTATCTGAAAGATGCTCAGAGTACAGTGCCACTGTAAAATGTAGCCAATTACCAGAAAGATGCTCAGAGATCAGTGCCACTGTGAAATGTAGCCTATTACCAGAAAGATGATTTGAGTTCAGTGTCACAGTGAAACGTAGACTATTACCAGAAAGATGCTCTGAGTTCAGTGCCACTGTGAAATGTAGCCTATTACCAGAAAGATGCTCTGAGTCGGGTGCCATTGTGAAACGTACTCAATTACCAGAAAGATGCTTTGGGTTCAGATCCACTGTTAAACAAAGCCTATTACCAGAAAGATGCTCAGAGTCCAGTCCAACTGTAAAATGTGGCCAATTACCAGAAAGATGCTCAGAGATCAGTGCCACTGTGAAATGTAGCCTATTACCAGAAAGATGATTTGAGTTCAGTGTCACAGTGAAACGTAGACTATTACCAGAAAGATGCTCTGAGTTCAGTGCCACTGTGAAATGTAGCCTATTACCAGCAAGATGTTCTGAGTTCACTGCCACTGTGAAAGATCGCCTATTACCAAAAGGATGCTCAGAGATAAGTGCCACTGTGAAACGTAGCCTATTACCAGAAAGATGATTTGAGTTCAGTGTCACAGTGAAACGTAGACTATTACCAGAAAGATGCTCTGAGTTCAGTGCCACTGTGAAATGTAGCCTATTACCAGAAAGATGCTCTGAGTCGGGTGCCATTGTGAAACGTACTCAATTACCAGAAAGATGCTTTGGGTTCAGATCCACTGTTAAACAAAGCCTATTACCAGAAAGATGCTTTGATTCCAGTGCCATTGTGAGGACATAGCCCATTACCAGAGAGATGCTCTGAGTACAGTGCCACTATGAAACGTAGCCTATTACCAGAAAGAAGTTCTGTGTTCAGTGCCACTTTGAAACGGCGCCTATTACGAGAAAGATGTTCTGAGTTCACTGCCACTGTGAAGACAATGCCTATTACCAGAAATATGATCAGAGTTCAGTGCCACTGTGAAACGAAGCATATTACGAGAAAGATGCTCTGAGTTCAGTGCCACTGTGAAAGATCGCCTATTACCAGAAAGATGCTCTGAGTTCAGTGCCACTGTGAAATGTAGCCTATTACCAGCAAGATGTTCTGAGTTCACTGCCACTGTGAAAGATCGCCTATTACCAAAAGGATGCTCAGAGATCAGTGCCACTGTGAAATGTAGCCTATTACCAGAAAGATGCTCTGAGTTCAGTGCCACTGTGAAACGAAGCCAATTACCAGAAAGATGATCTGAGTTCAGTGACACAGTGAAACGTAGACTATTTCCAGAAAGATGCTCTGAGGTCATTGCCACTGTGAAATGTAGCCTATTAGCAGAAAGATGCTCTGAGTTCAGTGCCACTGTGAAACGGCGCCTATTACCAGAAAGATGCTCTGAGTTCAGTGCAACATTGAAAAGTAGCCTATTACCAGAAAGATGTTCTGAGTACAGTGCCACTGTGAAGACAAAGCCTATTAACAGAAAGATGCTCTGAGTTCAGTCCCACTCTGAAACGAAGCCTATTACCAGAAAGATGCTCTGAGTTCAGTGTCACAGTGAAAAGTAGACTATTACCAGCAAGATGCTCTGAGTTCAGTGACACAGTGAAACGTAGCTTATTATCAGAAAGATGCTCAGAGTACAGTGCCACTGTAAAATGTAGCCTATTACAAGAAAGATGCTCTGAGTCGGGTGCCATTGTGAAACGTAGTCAATTACCAGAAAGATGCTCTGAGTCGGGTGCCATTGTGAAACGTATTCAATTACCAGAAAGATGCTTTGGGTTCAGATCCACTGTAAAACAAAGCCTATTACCAGAAAGATGCTTTGAGTGCCACTGTGAGGACATAGCCCATTACCAGAGAGATGCTTTGAGTTCAGTTCCACTGTGAGGAAATAGCCCTTTACCAGAAAGATGCTGTGAGTCCAATGCTACTGTGGGGACATAGCCTATTACCAGAAAAATGCTCTGAGTTCAGTGCCACTGTGAAAAGTAGACCATTAACAGAAAGATGCTCTGAGTTCAATTCCACTGTAAAACAAAGCCTATTACCAGAAAGGTTCTCTGAGTCCAGTGTCACTGCGAGGAGATAGCCTATTATCAGAAAGATGCTCTGAGTTCTGTGCCACTGTGAAAGATCGCCTATTACCAGAAAGATGCTCTGAGTTCAGTGCCACTGTGAAACGTAGCCTATTACCAGAAAGATGCTCTGAGTTCAGTGTCTCAGTGAAAAGTAGACTATTACCAGCAAGATGCTCTGAGTTCAGTGACACAGTGAAACGTAGCCTATTATCTGAAAGATGCTCAGAGTACAGTGCCACTGTAAAATGTAGCCAATTACCAGAAAGATGCTCAGAGATCAGTGCCACTGTGAAATGTAGCCTATTACCAGAAAGATGATTTGAGTTCAGTGTCACAGTGAAACATAGACTATTACCAGCAAGATGTTCTGAGTTCACTGCCACTGTGAAAGATCGCCTATTACCAAAAGGATGCTCAGAGATCAGTGCCACTGTGAAACGTAGCCTATTACCAGAAAGATGATTTGAGTTCTGTGTCACAGTGAAACGTAGACTATTACCAGAAAGATGCTCTGAGTTCAGTGCCACTGTGAAATGTAGCCTATTACCAGAAAGATGCTCTGAGTCGGGTGCCATTGTGAAACGTACTCAATTACCAGAAAGATGCTTTGGGTTCAGATCCACTGTTAAACAAAGCCTATTACCAGAAAGATGCTCAGAGTCCAGTCCAACTGTAAAATGTGGCCAATTACCAGAAAGATGCTCAGAGATCAGTGCCACTGTGAAATGTAGCCTATTACCAGAAAGATGATTTGAGTTCAGTGTCACAGTGAAACGTAGACTATTACCAGAAAGATGCTCTGAGTTCAGTGCCACTGTGAAATGTAGCCTATTACCAGCAAGATGTTCTGAGTTCACTGCCACTGTGAAAGATCGCCTATTACCAAAAGGATGCTCAGAGATAAGTGCCACTGTGAAACGTAGCCTATTACCAGAAAGATGATTTGAGTTCAGTGTCACAGTGAAACGTAGACTATTACCAGAAAGATGCTCTGAGTTCAGTGCCACTGTGAAATGTAGCCTATTACCAGAAAGATGCTCTGAGTCGGGTGCCATTGTGAAACGTACTCAATTACCAGAAAGATGCTTTGGGTTCAGATCCACTGTTAAACAAAGCCTATTACCAGAAAGATGCTTTGATTCCAGTGCCACTGTGAGGACATAGCCCATTACCAGAGAGATGCTCTGAGTTCAGTGCCACTGTGAAAAGTAGACCATTAGCAGAAAGATGCTCTGAGTTCAATTCCACTGTAAAACTAAGCCAATTACCAGAAAGTTTCTCTGAGACCAGTGCCACTGCGAGGAGATAGCCTATTATCAGAAAGATGCTCTGAGTTCTGTGCCACTGTGAAAGATCGCCTATTACCAGAAAGATGCTCTGAGTTCAGTGCCACTGTGAAACGAGGCCTATTACCAGAAAGATGCTCTGAGTTCAGTGTCACAGTGAAAAGTAGACTATTACCAGAAAGATGCTCTGAGTCCAGTGCCACGGTGGGGACATAGCCTATTATCAGAATGATGCTCTGAGTCCAGTGCCACTTTGAAACGTAGCCTATTTCCAGAAAGATGCTCAGAGTTCAGTGTCACAGTGAAACGTAACCTATTCCCAGAAAGATGCTCAGAGTTCAGTGCCACTGTGAAACATAGCCTATTACCAGAAAGATGCTCAGAGTTCAGTGTCACAGTGAAATGTAGCCTATTACCAGAAAGATGCTCGGAGTTCAGTGCCACTGTGAAACGTAGCCTATTACCAGAAAGATGCTCTGTGTCGGGTGCCATTGTGAAACGTAGTCAATTACCAGAAAGATGCTTTGTGTTCAGTTCCACTGTAAAACAAAGCCTATTACCAGAAAGATGCTTTGAGTCCAGTGCCATTGTGATGACATAGCCCATTACCAGAGAGATGCAATGAGTTCAGTGCCACTATGAAACGTAGCCTATTACCAGAAAGAAGTTCTGAGTTCAGTGCCACTTTGAAACGGCGCCTATTATGAGAAAGGTGTTCTGAGTTCAGTGCCACTGTGAAGACAAAGCCTATTACCAGAAATATGATCAGAGTTCAGTGCCACTGTGAAACGAAGCATATTACGAGAAAGATGCTCTGAGTTCAGTGCCACTGTGAAAGATCTCCTATTACCAGAAAGGTGCTCAGAGTTCAGTTCCACTGTGAAGACAAAGCCAATTACCAGAAAGTTTCTCTGAGACCAGTGCCACTGCGAGGAGATAGCCTATTATCAGAAAGATGCTCTGAGTTCTGTGCCACTGTGAAGACAAAGCCTATTACCAGAAAGATGCTCTGAGTTCAGTGCCACTGTGAAACGAGGCCTATTACCAGAAAGATGCTCTGAGTTCAGTGTCACAGTGAAAAGTAGACTATTACCAGAAAGATGCTCTTAGTCCAGTGCCACTGTGGGGACATAGCCTATTATCAGAATGATGCTCTGAGTCCAGTGCCACTGTGGGGACATAGCCTATTATCAGAATGATGCTCTGAGTCCAGTGCCACTTTGAAACGTAGCCTATTTCCAGAAAGATGCTCAGAGTTCAGTGTCACAGTGAAACGTAACCTATTACCAGAAAGATGCTCTGAGTTCAGTGCCACTGTGAAACGAGTCCTATTACCAGAAAGATGCTCTGAGTTCAGTGTCACAGTGAAAAGTAGACTATTACCAGCAAGTTGTTCTGAGTTCACTGCCAGTGTGAAAGATCGCCGATTACTAGAAAGATGCTCAGAGATCAGAGCCACTGTGAAACTTAGCCTATTACCGGAAAGATGATCTGAGTACAGTGTCACAGTGAAACGTAGACTATTACCAGAAAGATGCTCTGAGTTCAGTGCCACTGTGAAATGTAGCCTATTACCAGAAAGATGCTCTGAGTCGGGTGCCATTGTGAAACATAGTCAATTACCAGAAAGATGCTTTGGGTTCAGATCCACTATAAAACAAAGCCTATTACCAGAAAGATGCTTTGAGTCCAGTGCCACTGTGAGGACATAGCCCATTACCAGAAAGATGCTCTGAGTCCAGTGCCACTGTGTGGACATAGCCTATTACCAGAAAAATGCTCTGAGATAAGTGCCACTGTGAAAAGTAGAGCATTACCAGAAAGATGCTTTGAGTTCAATTCCACTGTAAAACAATGCCTTTTACCAGAAAGATTCTCTGAGTCCAGTGCCACTGCAAGGACATAGCCTATTATCAGAATGATGCTCTTAGTTCTGTGCCACTGTGAAATGTACACTATTACCAGAAAGATGCTCTGAGTTCAGTGCCACTGTGAAATGAAGCATATTACCAGAAAGATGCTCAGAGTACAGTGCCACTGTGAAATGTACCCTATTACCAGAAAGATTCACTGTGTTCAGTGCCACTGTGAAATGAAGCATATTACCAGAAAGATGCTCAGAGTTCAGTGCCACTGTGAAACGAAGCCTATTACCAGCAAGATGTACTGAGTTCACTGCCACTGTGAAAGATCTCCGATTACCAGAAAGGTGCTCAGATTTCAGTGCCACTGTGAAACGTAGCCTATTACCAGAAAGATGATCTGAGTTCAGTGTCACAGTGAAACGTAGACTATTACCAGAAAGATGCTCTGAGTTCAGTGCCACTGTGAAATGTAGCCTATTACCATAAAGATGCTCTGAGGTCAGTGCCACTTTGAAACGTAGCCTATTACCAGAAAGAAGCTCTGAGTTCAGTCGAACTGTGAAATGTAGCCTATTACCAGAAAGATGCTCAGAGTTCAGTGACACTGTGAAATGTAGCCTATTACCAGAAAGAAGCTCTGAGTTCAGTCCAACTGTGAAATGTAGCCTATTAGCAGAAAGATGCTCAGAGTTCACTGCCACTGTGAAACGTAGCCTATTACCAGAAAGATGTTCTGAGTACACTGCCACTGTGAAGACAAAGCCTATTACTAGAAAGATGCTCTGAGTTCGGTGCCACTGTGAAACGAGGCCTATTACCAGAAAGATGCTCTGAGTTCAGTGTCACAGTGAAATGTAGACTATTACCAGCAAGATGCTCTGAGTTCAGTGACACAGTGAAACATAGCCTACTATCAGAAAGATGGTCAGAGTACAGTGCCACTGTAAAATGTAGCCTATTACCAGAAAGTTGCTCAGAGATCAGTGCCACTGTGAAACGTAGCCTATTACCAGCAAGATGTTCTGAGTTCACTGCCACTGTGAAAGATCGTCGATTACCAGAAAGATGCTCAGAGATCAGTGCCGCTGTGAAACGTAGCCTATTACCAGAAAGATGCTCTGAGTTCAGTGCCACTGTGAAAGACCTCCTATTACCAGAAAGGTGCTCAGAGTTCAGTGCCACTGTGAAACGTAGCCTAATACCAGAAAGATGATCTGAGTTCAGTGTCACTGTGAAACGTAGACTATTACCAGAAAGAAGCTCTGAGTTCAGTCCAACTGTGAAATGTAGCCTATTACCAGAAAGATGCTCTGAGTCGGGTGCCTTTGTGAAACATAGTCAATTACCAGAAAGATTCTTTGGGTTCAGATCCACTGTAAAACAAAGCCTATTACCAGAAAGATGCTTTGAGTCCAGTGCCACTGTGAGGACATAGCCCATTACCAGAGAGATGCTCTGAGTTCAGTGTCACTGTGAGGACATAGCCCATTACCAGAAAGATGCTGTGAGTCCAATGCCACTATGTGGACATAGCCGATTACTAGAAAAATACCCTGAGATAAGTGCCACTGTGAAAAGCAGAGCATTACCAGAAAGATGCTTTGAGTTCAATTCCACTGTAAAACAATGCCTATTACCAGAAAGATTCTCTGAGTCCAGTGCCACTGCGAGGACATAGCCTATTATCAGAATGATGCTCTGAGTTCTGTGCCACTGTGAAAGATCGCCTATTACCAGAAAGATGCTCTGAGATCAGTGCCACTGGGAAACGTAGCCTATTACCAGAAAGATGCTCAGAGTTCAGTGCCACTGCGAAAAGTAGAGCATTACCAGAAAGATGCTTTGAGTTCAATTCCACTGTATAACAATGCCTATTACCAGAAAGATTCTCTCAGTCCAGTGCCACTGCGAGGACATAGCCTATTATCAGAAAGATGCTCTGAGTTCAGTCCAACTGTGAAATGTACCCTATTACCAGAAAGATGCACTGAGTTCAGTGCCACTGTGAAATGAAGCATTTTACCAGAAAGATGCTCAGAGTACAGTGCCACTGTGAAACATAGCCTATTACTAGAAAGATGCTCAGAGTTCAGTGTCACAGTGAAACGTAGCCTATTACCAGAAAGAAGCTTTGAGTTCAGTCCAACTGTGAAACATAGCCTATTACCAGAAAGATTCTCTGAGTTCAGTGCCACATTGAAAAGTAGCCTATTACCAGAAAGATGTTCTGAGTACACTGCCACGGTGAAGACAAAGCCTATTACCAGAAAGATGCTCTGAGTTCAGTGCCACTGTGAAACGAGTCCTATTACCAGAAAGATGCTCTGCGTTCAGTGTCACAGTGAAAAGTAGACTATTACCAGCAAGATGTTCTGAGTTCAATTCCACTGTGAAAGATCTCCTGTTACCAGAAAGGTGCTCAGAGTTCAGTGCCAGTGTGAAACGTAGCCTATTACCAGCAAGATGTTCTGAGTTCAGTGCCACTGTGAAAGATCGCCGATTACAAGAAAGATGCTCAGAGATCAGTGCCACTGTGAACCTTAGCCTATTACCGGAAAGATGATCTGAGTACAGTGTCACAGTGAAACGTAGACTATTACCAGAAAGATGCTCTGAGTTCAGTGCCACTGTGAAATGTAGCCTATTACCATAAAGATGCTCTGAGTCGGGTGCCATTGTGAAACATAGTCAATTACCAGAAAGATGCTTTGGGTTCAGATCCACTGTAAAACAAAGCCTATTACCAGAAGGATGCTTTGAGTCCAGTGCCACTGTGAGGACATAGCCCATTACCAGAGAGATGCTCTGAGTTCAGTGCCACTGTGAGGACATAGCCCATTACCAGAAAGATGCTGTGAGTCCAATGCCACTGTGTGGACATAGCCTATTACCAGAAAAATGCTCTGAGTTCAGTGCCACTGTGAAAAGTAGAACATTACCAGAAAGATGCTTTGAGTTCAATTCCACTGTAAAACAATGCCTATTACCAGAAAGATTCTCTCAGTCCAGTGCCACTGCGAGGACATAGCCTATTATCAGAAAGATGCTCTGAGTTCAGTCCAACTGTGAAATGTACCCTATTACCAGAAAGATGCACTGAGTTCAGTGCCACTGTGAAATGAAGCATATTACCAGAAAGATGCTCAGAGTACAGTGCCACTGTGAAACATAGCCTATTACCAGAAAGATGCTCAGAGTTCAGTGACACAGTGAAACGTAGCCTATTACCAGAAAGAAGCTCTGAGTTCAGTCCAACTGTGAAATGTAGCCTATTACCAGAAAGATGCTCAGAGTTCAGTGCCACTGTGAAACGGAGCCTATTAACAGAAAGATTCTCTGAGTTCAGTGCCACATTGAAAAGTAGCCTATTACCAGAAAGATGTTCTGAGTACACTGCCACTGTGAAGACAAAGCCTATTACTAGAAAGATGCTCTGAGTTCGGTGCCATTGTGAAACGAGGCCTATTACCAGAAAGATGCTCTGAGTTCAGTGTCACAGTGAAATGTAGACTATTACCAGCAAGATGCTCTGAGTTCAGTGACACAGTGAAACATAGCCTATTACCAGCAAGATGTTCTGAGTTCACTGCCACTGTGAAAGATCGTCGATTACCAGAAAGAAGCTCAGAGATCAGTGCCACTGTGAAACATAGCCTATTACCAGAAAGCTGCTCTGAGTTCTGTGCCACTGTGAAAGACCTCCTATTACCAGAAAGGTGCTCAGATTTCAGTGCCACTGTGAAACGTAGCCTATTACCAGAAAGATGATCTGAGTTCAGTGTCACAGTGAAACGTAGACTATTACCAGAAAGATGCTCTGAGTTCAGTGCCACTGTGAAATGTAGCCTATTACCATAAAGATGCTCTGAGGTCAGTGCCACTTTGAAACGTAGCCTATTACCAGAAAGATGCTCGGAGTTCAGTGTCACAGTGAAACATAACCTATTACCAGAGAGATGCTCAGAGTTCAGTGCCACTGTGAAACATAGCCTATTACCTGAAAGATGCTCAGAGTTCAGTGTCACAGTGAAACGTAGCCTATTACCAGAAAGATGCTCTGAGTCGGGTGCCTTTGTGAAACATAGTCAATTACCAGGAAGATTCTTTGGGTTCAGATCCACTGTAAAACAAAGCCTATTACCAGAAAGATGCTTTGAGTCCAGTGCCACTGTGAGGACATAGCCCATTACCAGAGAGATGCTCTGAGTTCAGTGCCACTGTGAGGACATAGCCCATTACCAGAAAGATGCTGTGAGTCCAATGCCACTGTGTGGACATAGCCTATTACCAGAAAAATGCTCTGAGTTAAGTGCCACTGTGAAAAGCAGAGCATTACCAGAAAGATGCTTTGAGTTCAATTCCACTGTAAAACAATGCCTATTACCAGAAAGATTCTCTGAGTCCAGTGCCACTGCGAGGACATAGCCTATTATCAGAATGATGCTCTGAGTTGAGTGCCACTGTGAAATGTACCCAATTACCAGAAAGATGCACTGAGTTCAGTGCCACTGTGAAATGAAGCATATTACCAGAAATATGCTCTGAGTTCAGTGCCAATGTGAAACGAAGCCTATTACCAGAAAGATGCTCTGAGATCAGTGACACTGTGAAACGTAGCCTATTACCAGCAAGATGTTCTGAGTTCAGTGCCACTGTGAAAGATCGCCTATTACCAGAAAGATGCTCAGAGATCAGTGCCACTGTGAAACGTAGCCTATTACCAGAAAGATGATCTGAGTTCAGTGTCACAGTGAAACGTAGACTATTACCAGAAAGATGCTCTGAGTTCAGTGCCACTGTGAAATGTAGCCTATTACCATAAAGATGCTCTGAGTCGGCTGCCATTGTGAAACGTAGTCAATTACCAGAAAGATGCTTTGGGTTCAGATCCACTGTAAAACAAAGCCTATTACCAGAAAGATGCTTTGAGTCCCGTGCCACTGAGAGGACATAGACCATTACCAGAGAGATGCTCTGAGTTCAGTGCCACTGTGAAAAGTAGAGCAATACCAGAAAGATTCTCTGAGTCCAGTGCCACTGCCAGGACATAGCCTATTATCAGAAAGATGCTCTGAGTTCAGTCCAACTGTGAAATGTACCCTATTACCAGAAAGATGCACTGAGTTCAGTGCCACTGTGAAATGAAGCATATTACCAGAAAGATGCTCAGAGTACAGTGCCACTGTGAAACATAGCCTATTACCAGAGAGATGCTCTGAGTTCAGTGCCACTGTGAAAAGTAGAGCATTACCAGAAAGATGCTTTGAGTTCAATTCCACTGTAAAACAATGCCTATTACCAGAAAGATTCTCTCAGTCCAGTGCCACTGCGAGGACATAGCCTATTATCAGAAAGATGCTCTGAGTTCAGTCCAACTGTGAAATGTACCCTATTACCAGAAAGATGCACTGAGTTCAGTGCCACTGTGAAATGAAGCATATTACCAGAAAGATGCTCAGAGTACAGTGCCACTGTGAAACATAGCCTATTACCAGAAAGATGCTCAGAGTTCAGTGTCACAGTGAAACGTAGCCTATTACCAGAAAGAAGCTCTGAGTTCAGTCCAACTGTGAAATGTAGCCTATTACCAGAAAGATGCTCAGAGTTCAGTGCCACTGTGAAACGGAGCCTATTAACAGAAAGATTCTCTGAGTTCAGTGCCACATTGAAAAGTAGCCTATTACCAGAAAGATGTTCTGAGTACACTGCCACTGTGAAGACAAAGCCTATTACTAGAAAGATGCTCTGAGTTCGGTGCCATTGTGAAACGAGGCCTATTACCAGAACGATGCTCTGAGTTCAGTGTCACAGTGAAATGTAGACTATTACCAGCAAGATGCTCTGAGTTCAGTGACACAGTGAAACATAGCCTATTACCAGCAAGATGTTCTGAGTTCACTGCCACTGTGAAAGATCGTCGATTACCAGAAAGAAGCTCAGAGATCAGTGCCACTGTGAAACATAGCCTATTACCAGAAAGCTGCTCTGAGTTCTGTGCCACTGTGAAAGACCTCCTATTACCAGAAAGGTGCTCAGAGTTCAGTGCCACTGTGAAACGTAGACTAATACCAGAAAGATGATCTGAGTTCAGTGTCACAGTGAAACGTAGACTATTACCAGAAAGTAGCTCTGAGTTCAGTCCAACTGTGAAATGTAGCCTATTACCAGAAAGATGCTCTGAGTTCAGTGCCACTGTGAAATGTAGCCTATTACCAGAAAGATGCTCTGAGTCGGGTGCCTTTGTGAAACATAGTCAATTACCAGGAAGATTCTTTGGGTTCAGATCCACTGTAAAACAATGCCTATTACCAGAAAGATGCTTTGAGTCCAGTGCCACTGTGAGGACATAGCCCATTACCAGAAAGATGCTGTGAGTCCAGTGCCACTGTGTGTACATAGCCTATTACCAGAAAAATGCTCTGAGATAAGTGCCACTGTGAAAAGTAGAGCATTACCAGAAAGAAGCTTTGAGTTCAATTCCATTGTAAAACAATGCCTATTACCAGAAAGATTCTCTGAGTCCAGTGCCACTGCAAGGACATAGCCTATTATCAGAATGATGCTCTTAGTTCTGTGCCACTGTGAAATGTACACTATTACCAGAAAGATTCACTGTGTTCAGTGCCACTGTGAAATGAAGCATATTACCAGAAAGATGCTCAGAGTACAGTGCCACTGTGAAACATAGCCTATTACCAGAAAGATGCTCTGAGTTCAGTGCCACTGTGAAACGAAGCCTATTACCAGCAAGATGTACTGAGTTCACTGCCACTGTGAAAGATCTCCGATTACCCGAAAGGTGCTCAGATTTCAGTGCCACTGTGAAACGTAGCCTATTACCAGAAAGATGATCTGAGTTCAGTGTCACAGTGAAACGTAGACTATTACCAGAAAGATGCTCTGAGTTCAGTGCCACTGTGAAATGTAGCCTATTACCATAAAGATGCTCTGAGGTCAGTGCCACTTTGAAACGTAGCCTATTACCAGAAAGATGCTCGGAGTTCAGTGTCACAGTGAAACATAACCTATTACCAGAGAGATGCTCAGAGTTCAGTGCCACTGTGAAACATAGCCTATTACCTGAAAGATGCTCAGAGTTCAGTGTCACAGTGAAACGTAGCCTATTACCAGAAAGATGCTCTGAGTCGGGTGCCTTTGTGAAACATAGTCAATTACCAGGAAGATTCTTTGGGTTCAGATCCACTGTAAAACAAAGCCTATTACCAGAAAGATGCTTTGAGTCCAGTGCCACTGTGAGGACATAGCCCATTACCAGAGAGATGCTCTGAGTTCAGTGCCACTGTGAGGACATAGCCCATTACCAGAAAGATGCTGTGAGTCCAATGCCACTGTGTGGACATAGCCTATTACCAGAAAAATGCTCTGAGTTAAGTGCCACTGTGAAAAGCAGAGCATTACCAGAAAGATGCTTTGAGTTCAATTCCACTGTAAAACAATGCCTATTACCAGAAAGATTCTCTGAGTCCAGTGCCACTGCGAGGACATAGCCTATTATCAGAATGATGCTCTGAGTTGAGTGCCACTGTGAAATGTACCCAATTACCAGAAAGATGCACTGAGTTCAGTGCCACTGTGAAATGAAGCATATTACCAGAAATATGCTCTGAGTTCAGTGCCAATGTGAAACGAAGCCTATTACCAGAAAGATGCTCTGAGATCAGTGACACTGTGAAACGTAGCCTATTACCAGCAAGATGTTCTGAGTTCAGTGCCACTGTGAAAGATCGCCTATTACCAGAAAGATGCTCAGAGATCAGTGCCACTGTGAAACGTAGCCTATTACCAGAAAGATGATCTGAGTTCAGTGTCACAGTGAAACGTAGACTATTACCAGAAAGATGCTCTGAGTTCAGTGCCACTGTGAAATGTAGCCTATTACCATAAAGATGCTCTGAGTCGGCTGCCATTGTGAAACGTAGTCAATTACCAGAAAGATGCTTTGGGTTCAGATCCACTGTAAAACAAAGCCTATTACCAGAAAGATGCTTTGAGTCCCGTGCCACTGAGAGGACATAGACCATTACCAGAGAGATGCTCTGAGTTCAGTGCCACTGTGAAAAGTAGAGCAATACCAGAAAGATTCTCTGAGTCCAGTGCCACTGCCAGGACATAGCCTATTATCAGAAAGATGCTCTGAGTTCAGTCCAACTGTGAAATGTACCCTATTACCAGAAAGATGCACTGAGTTCAGTGCCACTGTGAAATGAAGCATATTACCAGAAAGATGCTCAGAGTACAGTGCCACTGTGAAACATAGCCTATTACCAGAGAGATGCTCTGAGTTCAGTGCCACTGTGAAAAGTAGAGCATTACCAGAAAGATGCTTTGAGTTCAATTCCACTGTAAAACAATGCCTATTACCAGAAAGATTCTCTCAGTCCAGTGCCACTGCGAGGACATAGCCTATTATCAGAAAGATGCTCTGAGTTCAGTCCAACTGTGAAATGTACCCTATTACCAGAAAGATGCACTGAGTTCAGTGCCACTGTGAAATGAAGCATATTACCAGAAAGATGCTCAGAGTACAGTGCCACTGTGAAACATAGCCTATTACCAGAAAGATGCTCAGAGTTCAGTGTCACAGTGAAACGTAGCCTATTACCAGAAAGAAGCTCTGAGTTCAGTCCAACTGTGAAATGTAGCCTATTACCAGAAAGATGCTCAGAGTTCAGTGCCACTGTGAAACGGAGCCTATTAACAGAAAGATTCTCTGAGTTCAGTGCCACATTGAAAAGTAGCCTATTACCAGAAAGATGTTCTGAGTACACTGCCACTGTGAAGACAAAGCCTATTACTAGAAAGATGCTCTGAGTTCGGTGCCATTGTGAAACGAGGCCTATTACCAGAACGATGCTCTGAGTTCAGTGTCACAGTGAAATGTAGACTATTACCAGCAAGATGCTCTGAGTTCAGTGACACAGTGAAACATAGCCTATTACCAGCAAGATGTTCTGAGTTCACTGCCACTGTGAAAGATCGTCGATTACCAGAAAGAAGCTCAGAGATCAGTGCCACTGTGAAACATAGCCTATTACCAGAAAGCTGCTCTGAGTTCTGTGCCACTGTGAAAGACCTCCTATTACAAGAAAGGTGCTCAGAGTTCAGTGCCACTGTGAAACGTAGACTAATACCAGAAAGATGATCTGAGTTCAGTGTCACAGTGAAACGTAGACTATTACCAGAAAGTAGCTCTGAGTTCAGTCCAACTGTGAAATGTAGCCTATTACCAGAAAGATGCTCTGAGTTCAGTGCCACTGTGAAATGTAGCCTATTACCAGAAAGATGCTCTGAGTCGGGTGCCTTTGTGAAACATAGTCAATTACCAGGAAGATTCTTTGGGTTCAGATCCACTGTAAAACAATGCCTATTACCAGAAAGATGCTTTGAGTCCAGTGCCACTGTGAGGACATAGCCCATTACCAGAAAGATGCTCTGAGTCCAGTGCCACTGTGTGT
Source organism: Hypanus sabinus (assembly GCF_030144855.1). NCBI lineage: Eukaryota > Metazoa > Chordata > Chondrichthyes > Myliobatiformes > Dasyatidae > Hypanus > Hypanus sabinus. Next base: position 63,623,244 of record NC_082710.1, read on the forward strand.
ACATAGCCTATTACCAGAAAAATGCTCTGAGATAAGTGCCACTGTGAAAAGTAGAGCATTACCAGAAAGAAGCTTTGAGTTCAATTCCATTGTAAAACAATGCCTATTACCAGAAAGATTCTCTGAGTCCAGTGCCACTGCAAGGACATAGCCTATTATCAGAATGATGCTCTTAGTTCTGTGCCACTGTGAAATGTACACTATTACCAGAAAGATTCACTGTGTTCAGTGCCACTGTGAAATGAAGCATATTACCAGAAAGATGCTCAGAGTACAGTGCCACTGTGAAACATAGCCTATTAACAGAAAGATGCTCTGAGTTCAGTGCCACTGTGAAACGAAGCCTATTACCAGCAAGATGTACTGAGTTCACTGCCACTGTGAAAGATCTCCGATTACCCGAAAGGTGCTCAGATTTCAGTGCCACTGTGAAACGTAGCCTATTACCAGAAAGATGATCTGAGTTCAGTGTCACAGTGAAACGTAGACTATTACCAGAAAGATGCTCTGAGTTCAGTGCCACTGTGAAATGTAGCCTATTACCATAAAGATGCTCTGAGGTCAGTGCCACTTTGAAACGTAGCCTATTACCAGAAAGATGCTCGGAGTTCAGTGTCACAGTGAAACATAACCTATTACCAGAGAGATGCTCAGAGTTCAGTGCCACTGTGAAACATAGCCTATTACCTGAAAGATGCTCAGAGTTCAGTGTCACAGTGAAACGTAGCCTATTACCAGAAAGATGCTCTGAGTCGGGTGCCTTTGTGAAACATAGTCAATTACCAGGAAGATTCTTTGGGTTCAGATCCACTGTAAAACAATGCCTATTACCAGAAAGAAGCTCTGAGTTCAGTGACACTGTGAAATGTAGCCTATTACCAGAAAGAAGCTCTGAGTTCAGTCCAACTGTGAAATGTAGCCTATTAGCAGAAAGATGCTCAGAGTTCACTGCCACTGTGAAACGGAGCCTATTACCAGAAAGATTCTCTGAGTTCAGTGCCACATTGAAAAGTAGCCTATTACCAGAAAGATGTTCTGAGTACACTGCCACTGTGAAGACAAAGCCTGTTACTAGAAAGATGCTCTGAGTTCGGTGCCACTGTGAAACGAGGCCTATTACCAGAATAATGCACTGAGTTCAGTGTCACAGTGAAATGTAGACTATTACCAGCAAGATGCTCTGAGTTCAGTGACACAGTGAAACATAGCCTATTACCAGAAAGTTGCTCAGAGATCAGTGCCACTGTGAAACGTAGCCTATTACCAGCAAGATGTTCTGAGTTCACTGCCACTGTGAAAGATCGTCGATTACCAGAAAGATGCTCAGAGATCAGTGCCACTGTGAAACATAGCCTATTACCAGAAAGATGCTCTGAGTTCTGTGCCACTGTGAAAGACCTCCTATTACCAGAAAGGTGCTCAGAGTTCAGTGCCACTGTGAAACGTAGCCTAATACCAGAAAGATGATCTGAGTTCAGTGTCACAGTGAAACGTAGACTATTACCAGAAAGAATCTCTGAGTTCAGTCCAACTGTGAAATGTAGCCTATTACCAGAAAGATGCTCTGAGTCAGGTGCCTTTGTGAAACATAGTCAATTACCAGAAAGATTCTTTGGGTTCAGATCCACTGTAAAACAAAGCCTATTACCAGAAAGATGCTTTGAGTCCAGTGCCACTGTGAGGACATAGCCCATTACCAGAGAGATGCTCTGAGTTCAGTGCCACTGTGAGGACATAGCCCATTACCAGAAAGATGCTGTGAGTCCAATGCCACTGTGTGGACATAGCCTATTACCAGAAAAATGCTCTGAGTTAAGTGCCACTGTGAAAAGCAGAGCATTACCAGAAAGATGCTTTGAGTTCAATTCCACTGTAAAACAATGCCTATTACCAGAAAGATTCTCTGAGTCCAGTGCCACTGCGAGGACATAGCCTATTATCAGAATGATGCTCTGAGTTGAGTGCCACTGTGAAATGTACCCAATTACCAGAAAGATGCACTGAGTTCAGTGCCACTGTGAAATGAAGCATATTACCAGAAATATGCTCTGAGTTCAGTGCCAATGTGAAACGAAGCCTATTACCAGAAAGATGCTCTGAGATCAGTGACACTGTGAAACGTAGCCTATTACCAGCAAGATGTTCTGAGTTCAGTGCCACTGTGAAAGATCGCCTATTACCAGAAAGATGCTCAGAGATCAGTGCCACTGTGAAACGTAGCCTATTACCAGAAAGATGATCTGAGTTCAGTGTCACAGTGAAACGTAGACTATTACCAGAAAGATGCTCTGAGTTCAGTGCCACTGTGAAATGTAGCCTATTACCATAAAGATGCTCTGAGTCGGCTGCCATTGTGAAACGTAGTCAATTACCAGAAAGATGCTTTGGGTTCAGATCCACTGTAAAACAAAGCCTATTACCAGAAAGATGCTTTGAGTCCCGTGCCACTGAGAGGACATAGACCATTACCAGTGAGATGCTCTGAGTTCAGTGCCACTGTGAAAAGTAGAGCAATACCAGAAAGATTCTCTGAGTCCAGTGCCACTGCCAGGACATAGCCTATTATCAGAAAGATGCTCTGAGTTCAGTCCAACTGTGAAATGTACCCTATTACCAGAAAGATGCACTGAGTTCAGTGCCACTGTGAAATGAAGCATATTACCAGAAAGATGCTCAGAGTACAGTGCCACTGTGAAACATAGCCTATTACCAGAGAGATGCTCTGAGTTCAGTGCCACTGTGAAAAGTAGAGCATTACCAGAAAGATGCTTTGAGTTCAATTCCACTGTAAAACAATGCCTATTACCAGAAAGATTCTCTGAGTCCAGTGCCACTGTGAGGACATAGCCTATTATCAGAAAGATGCTCTGAGTTCAGTCCAACTGTGAAATGTACCCTATTACCAGAAAGATGCTCAGAGTTCAGTGACACTGTGAAATGTAGCCTATTAGCAGAAAGATGCTCTGAGTTCAGTCCAACTGTGAAACGGAGCCAATTACCAGAAAGATGCTCTGAGTTCAGTGTCACAGTGAAAAGTAGACTATTACCAGCAAGATGCTCTGAGTTCAGTGACACAGTGAAAAGTAGCCTATTACCAGAAAGATGTTCTGAGTACACTGCCACGGTGAAGACAAAGCCTATTACCAGAAAGATGCTCTGAGTTCAGTGCCACTGTGAAACGAGGCCTATTACCAGAAAGATGCTCTGAGTTCAGTGTCACAGTGAAAAGTAGACTATTACCAGCAAGATGCTCTGAGTTCAGTGACACAGTGAAACATAGCCTATTATCAGAAAGATGGTCAGAGTACAGTGCCACTGTAAAATGTAGCCTATTACCAGAAATTTGCTCAGAGATCAGTGCCACTGTGAAACGTAGCCTATTACCAGCAAGATGTTCTGAGTTCACTGCCACTGTGAAAGATCGCCGATTACCAGAAAGATGCTCAGAGATCAGTGCCACTGTGAAACTCAGCCTATTACCAGAAAGATGATCTGAGTACAGTGTCACAGTGAAACGTAGACTATTACCAGAAAGATGCTCTGAGTTCAGTGCCACTGTGAAATGTAGCCTATTACCATAAAGGTGCTCTGAGTCGGGTGCCATTGTGAAGACATCGCCTATTACCTGAAAGATGCTCAGAGTTCAGTGTCACAGTGAAACGTAGCCTATTACCAGAAAGAAGCTCTGAGTTCAGTCCAACTGTGAAATGTAGCCTATTAGCAGAAAGATGCTCAGAGTTCAGTGACACTGTGAAACGTTGCCTATTACCAGAAAGAAGCTCTGAGTTCAGTCCAACTGTGAAATGTAGCCTATTAGCAGAAAGATGCTCAGAGTTCAGTGCCACTGTGAAACGGAGCCTATTACCAGAAAGATTCTCTGAGTTCAGTGCCACATTGAAAAGTAGCCTATTACCAGAAAGATGTTCTGAGTACACTGCCACTGTGAAAGATCTCCTATTACCAGAAAGCTGCTCAGAGTTCAGTGCCTCTGTGAAACGTAGCCTATTACCAGCAAGATGTTCTGAGTTCACTGCCACTGTGAAAGATCGCCTATTACCAGAAAGATGCTCAGAGATCAGTGCCACTGTGAAACTCAGCCTATTACCAGAAAGATGATCTGAGTACAGTGTCACAGTGAAACGTAGACTATTACCAGAAAGATGCTCTGAGTTCAGTGCCACTGTGAAATGTAGCCTATTAGCATAAAGGTGCTCTGAGTCGGGTGCCATTGTGAAACATAGTCAATTACCAGAAAGATGCTTTGGGTTCAGATCCACTGTAAAACAAAGCCTATTACCAGAAAGATGCTTTGAGTCCAGTGCCACTGTGAGGACATAGCCCATTACCAGAAAGATGCTGTGAGTCCAATGCCACTGTGTGGACATAGCCTATCACCAGAAAAATGCTCTGAGTTCAGTGCCACTGTGAAAAGTAGACCATTACCAGAAAGATGCTTTGAGTTCAATTCCACTGTAAAATAAAGCCTATTACCAGAAAGATTCTCTGAGTCCAGTGCCACTGCAAGGACATAGCCTATTATCAGAATGATGCTCTTAGTTCTGTGCCACTGTGAAATGTACACTATTACCAGAAAGATTCACTGTGTTCAGTGCCACTGTGAAATGAAGCATATTACCAGAAAGATGCTCAGAGTACAGTGCCACTGTGAAACATAGCCTATTACCAGAAAGATGCTCTGAGTTCAGTGCCACTGTGAAACGAAGCCTATTACCAGCAAGATGTACTGAGTTCACTGCCACTGTGAAAGATCTCCGATTACCCGAAAGGTGCTCAGATTTCAGTGCCACTGTGAAACGTAGCCTATTACCAGAAAGATGATCTGAGTTCAGTGTCACAGTGAAACGTAGACTATTACCAGAAAGATGCTCTGAGTTCAGTGCCACTGTGAAATGTAGCCTATTACCATAAAGATGCTCTGAGGTCAGTGCCACTTTGAAACGTAGCCTATTACCAGAAAGATGCTCGGAGTTCAGTGTCACAGTGAAACATAACCTATTACCAGAGAGATTCTCAGAGTTCAGTGCCACTGTGAAACATAGCCTATTACCTGAAAGATGCTCAGAGTTCAGTGTCACAGTGAAACGTAGCCTATTACCAGAAAGATGCTCTGAGTCGGGTGCCTTTGTGAAACATAGTCAATTACCAGGAAGATTCTTTGGGTTCAGATCCACTGTAAAACAATGCCTATTACCAGAAAGAAGCTCTGAGTTCAGTGACACTGTGAAATGTAGCCTATTACCAGAAAGAAGCTCTGAGTTCAGTCCAACTGTGAAATGTAGCCTATTAGCAGAAAGATGCTCAGAGTTCACTGCCACTGTGAAACGGAGCCTATTACCAGAAAGATTCTCTGAGTTCAGTGCCACATTGAAAAGTAGCCTATTACCAGAAAGATGTTCTGAGTACACTGCCACTGTGAAGACAAAGCCTGTTACTAGAAAGATGCTCTGAGTTCGGTGCCACTGTGAAACGAGGCCTATTACCAGAAAGAGGCACTGAGTTCAGTGTCACAGTGAAATGTAGACTATTACCAGCAAGATGCTCTGAGTTCAGTGACACAGTGAAACATAGCCTATTACCAGAAAGTTGCTCAGAGATCAGTGCCACTGTGAAACGTAGCCTATTACCAGCAAGATGTTCTGAGTTCACTGCCACTGTGAAAGATCGTCGATTACCAGAAAGATGCTCAGAGATCAGTGCCACTGTGAAACATAGCCTATTACCAGAAAGATGCTCTGAGTTCTGTGCCACTGTGAAAGACCTCCTATTACCAGAAAGGTGCTCAGAGTTCAGTGCCACTGTGAAACGTAGCCTAATACCAGAAAGATGATCTGAGTTCAGTGTCACAGTGAAACGTAGACTATTACCAGAAAGAATCTCTGAGTTCAGTCCAACTGTGAAATGTAGCCTATTACCAGAAAGATGCTCTGAGTCAGGTGCCTTTGTGAAACATAGTCAATTACCAGAAAGATTCTTTGGGTTCAGATCCACTGTAAAACAAAGCCTATTACCAGAAAGATGCTTTGAGTCCAGTGCCACTGTGAGGACATAGCCCATTACCAGAGAGATGCTCTGAGTTCAGTGCCACTGTGAGGACATAGCCCATTACCAGAAAGATGCTGTGAGTCCAATGCCACTGTGTGGACATAGCCTATTACCAGAAAAATGCTCTGAGTTAAGTGCCACTGTGAAAAGCAGAGCATTACCAGAAAGATGCTTTGAGTTCAATTCCACTGTAAAACAATGCCTATTACCAGAAAGATTCTCTGAGTCCAGTGCCACTGCGAGGACATAGCCTATTATCAGAATGATGCTCTGAGTTGAGTGCCACTGTGAAATGTACCCAATTACCAGAAAGATGCACTGAGTTCAGTGCCACTGTGAAATGAAGCATATTACCAGAAATATGCTCTGAGTTCAGTGCCAATGTGAAACGAAGCCTATTACCAGAAAGATGCTCTGAGATCAGTGACACTGTGAAACGTAGCCTATTACCAGCAAGATGTTCTGAGTTCAGTGCCACTGTGAAAGATCGCCTATTACCAGAAAGATGCTCAGAGATCAGTGCCACTGTGAAACGTAGCCTATTACCAGAAAGATGATCTGAGTTCAGTGTCACAGTGAAACGTAGACTATTACCAGAAAGATGCTCTGAGTTCAGTGCCACTGTGAAATGTAGCCTATTACCATAAAGATGCTCTGAGTCGGCTGCCATTGTGAAACGTAGTCAATTACCAGAAAGATGCTTTGGGTTCAGATCCACTGTAAAACAAAGCCTATTACCAGAAAGATGCTTTGAGTCCCGTGCCACTGAGAGGACATAGACCATTACCAGAGAGATGCTCTGAGTTCAGTGCCACTGAGAAAAGTAGAGCAATACCAGAAAGATTCTCTGAGTCCAGTGCCACTGCCAGGACATAGCCTATTATCAGAAAGATGCTCTGAGTTCAGTCCAACTGTGAAATGTACCCTATTACCAGAAAGATGCACTGAGTTCAGTGCCACTGTGAAATGAAGCATATTACCAGAAAGATGCTCAGAGTACAGTGCCACTGTGAAACATAGCCTATTACCAGAGAGATGCTCTGAGTTCAGTGCCACTGTGAAAAGTAGAGCATTACCAGAAAGATGCTTTGAGTTCAATTCCACTGTAAAACAATGCCTATTACCAGAAAGATTCTCTGAGTCCAGTGCCACTGTGAGGACATAGCCTATTATCAGAAAGATGCTCTGAGTTCAGTCCAACTGTGAAATGTACCCTATTACCAGAAAGATGCTCAGAGTTCAGTGACACTGTGAAATGTAGCCTATTAGCAGAAAGATGCTCTGAGTTCAGTCCAACTGTGAAACGGAGCCAATTACCAGAAAGATGCTCTGAGTTCAGTGTCACAGTGAAAAGTAGACTATTACCAGCAAGATGCTCTGAGTTCAGTGACACAGTGAAAAGTAGCCTATTACCAGAAAGATGTTCTGAGTACACTGCCACGGTGAAGACAAAGCCTATTACCAGAAAGATGCTCTGAGTTCAGTGCCACTGTGAAACGAGGCCTATTACCAGAAAGATGCTCTGAGTTCAGTGTCACAGTGAAAAGTAGACTATTACCAGCAAGATGCTCTGAGTTCAGTGACACAGTGAAACATAGCCTATTATCAGAAAGATGGTCAGAGTACAGTGCCACTGTAAAATGTAGCCTATTACCAGAAATTTGCTCAGAGATCAGTGCCACTGTGAAACGTAGCCTATTACCAGCAAGATGTTCTGAGTTCACTGCCACTGTGAAAGATCGCCGATTACCAGAAAGATGCTCAGAGATCAGTGCCACTGTGAAACTCAGCCTATTACCAGAAAGATGATCTGAGTACAGTGTCACAGTGAAACGTAGACTATTACCAGAAAGATGCTCTGAGTTCAGTGCCACTGTGAAATGTAGCCTATTACCATAAAGGTGCTCTGAGTCGGGTGCCATTGTGAAGACATCGCCTATTACCTGAAAGATGCTCAGAGTTCAGTGTCACAGTGAAACGTAGCCTATTACCAGAAAGAAGCTCTGAGTTCAGTCCAACTGTGAAATGTAGCCTATTAGCAGAAAGATGCTCAGAGTTCAGTGACACTGTGAAACGTTGCCTATTACCAGAAAGAAGCTCTGAGTTCAGTCCAACTGTGAAATGTAGCCTATTAGCAGAAAGATGCTCAGAGTTCAGTGCCACTGTGAAACGGAGCCTATTACCAGAAAGATTCTCTGAGTTCAGTGCCACATTGAAAAGTAGCCTATTACCAGAAAGATGTTCTGAGTACACTGCCACTGTGAAAGATCTCCTATTACCAGAAAGCTGCTCAGAGTTCAGTGCCTCTGTGAAACGTAGCCTATTACCAGCAAGATGTTCTGAGTTCACTGCCACTGTGAAAGATCGCCTATTACCAGAAAGATGCTCAGAGATCAGTGCCACTGTGAAACTCAGCCTATTACCAGAAAGATGATCTGAGTACAGTGTCACAGTGAAACGTAGACTATTACCAGAAAGATGCTCTGAGTTCAGTGCCACTGTGAAATGTAGCCTATTACCATAAAGATGCTCTGAGTCGGCTGCCATTGTGAAACGTAGTCAATTACCAGAAAGATGCTTTGGGTTCAGATCCACTGTAAAACAAAGCCTATTACCAGAAAGATGCTTTGAGTCCCGTGCCACTGAGAGGACATAGACCATTACCAGAGAGATGCTCTGAGTTCAGTGCCACTGTGAAAAGTAGAGCAATACCAGAAAGATTCTCTGAGTCCAGTGCCACTGCCAGGACATAGCCTATTATCAGAAAGATGCTCTGAGTTCAGTCCAACTGTGAAATGTACCCTATTACCAGAAAGATGCACTGAGTTCAGTGCCACTGTGAAATGAAGCATATTACCAGAAAGATGCTCAGAGTACAGTGCCACTGTGAAACATAGCCTATTACCAGAGAGATGCTCTGAGTTCAGTGCCACTGTGAAAAGTAGAGCATTACCAGAAAGATGCTTTGAGTTCAATTCCACTGTAAAACAATGCCTATTACCAGAAAGATTCTCTGAGTCCAGTGCCACTGTGAGGACATAGCCTATTATCAGAAAGATGCTCTGAGTTCAGTCCAACTGTGAAATGTACCCTATTACCAGAAAGATGCTCAGAGTTCAGTGACACTGTGAAATGTAGCCTATTAGCAGAAAGATGCTCTGAGTTCAGTCCAACTGTGAAACGGAGCCAATTACCAGAAAGATGCTCTGAGTTCAGTGTCACAGTGAAAAGTAGACTATTACCAGCAAGATGCTCTGAGTTCAGTGACACAGTGAAAAGTAGCCTATTACCAGAAAGATGTTCTGAGTACACTGCCACGGTGAAGACAAAGCCTATTACCAGAAAGATGCTCTGAGTTCAGTGCCACTGTGAAACGAGGCCTATTACCAGAAAGATGCTCTGAGTTCAGTGTCACAGTGAAAAGTAGACTATTACCAGCAAGATGCTCTGAGTTCAGTGACACAGTGAAACATAGCCTATTATCAGAAAGATGGTCAGAGTACAGTGCCACTGTAAAATGTAGCCTATTACCAGAAATTTGCTCAGAGATCAGTGCCACTGTGAAACGTAGCCTATTACCAGCAAGATGTTCTGAGTTCACTGCCACTGTGAAAGATCGCCGATTACCAGAAAGATGCTCAGAGATCAGTGCCACTGTGAAACTCAGCCTATTACCAGAAAGATGATCTGAGTACAGTGTCACAGTGAAACGTAGACTATTACCAGAAAGATGCTCTGAGTTCAGTGCCACTGTGAAATGTAGCCTATTACCATAAAGGTGCTCTGAGTCGGGTGCCATTGTGAAGACATCGCCTATTACCTGAAAGATGCTCAGAGTTCAGTGTCACAGTGAAACGTAGCCTATTACCAGAAAGAAGCTCTGAGTTCAGTCCAACTGTGAAATGTAGCCTATTAGCAGAAAGATGCTCAGAGTTCAGTGACACTGTGAAACGTTGCCTATTACCAGAAAGAAGCTCTGAGTTCAGTCCAACTGTGAAATGTAGCCTATTAGCAGAAAGATGCTCAGAGTTCAGTGCCACTGTGAAACGGAGCCTATTACCAGAAAGATTCTCTGAGTTCAGTGCCACATTGAAAAGTAGCCTATTACCAGAAAGATGTTCTGAGTACACTGCCACTGTGAAAGATCTCCTATTACCAGAAAGCTGCTCAGAGTTCAGTGCCTCTGTGAAACGTAGCCTATTACCAGCAAGATGTTCTGAGTTCACTGCCACTGTGAAAGATCGCCTATTACCAGAAAGATGCTCAGAGATCAGTGCCACTGTGAAACTCAGCCTATTACCAGAAAGATGATCTGAGTACAGTGTCACAGTGAAACGTAGACTATTACCAGAAAGATGCTCTGAGTTCAGTGCCACTGTGAAATGTAGCCTATTAGCATAAAGGTGCTCTGAGTCGGGTGCCATTGTGAAACATAGTCAATTACCAGAAAGATGCTTTGGGTTCAGATCCACTGTAAAACAAAGCCTATTACCAGAAAGATGCTTTGAGTCCAGTGCCACTGTGAGGACATAGCCCATTACCAGAAAGATGCTGTGAGTCCAATGCCACTGTGTGGACATAGCCTATCACCAGAAAAATGCTCTGAGTTCAGTGCCACTGTGAAAAGTAGACCATTACCAGAAAGATGCTTTGAGTTCAATTCCACTGTAAAATAAAGCCTATTACCAGAAAGATTCTCTGAGTCCAGTGCCACTGCAAGGACATAGCCTATTATCAGAATGATGCTCTTAGTTCTGTGCCACTGTGAAATGTACACTATTACCAGAAAGATTCACTGTGTTCAGTGCCACTGTGAAATGAAGCATATTACCAGAAAGATGCTCAGAGTACAGTGCCACTGTGAAACATAGCCTATTACCAGAAAGATGCTCTGAGTTCAGTGCCACTGTGAAACGAAGCCTATTACCAGCAAGATGTACTGAGTTCACTGCCACTGTGAAAGATCTCCGATTACCCGAAAGGTGCTCAGATTTCAGTGCCACTGTGAAACGTAGCCTATTACCAGAAAGATGATCTGAGTTCAGTGTCACAGTGAAACGTAGACTATTACCAGAAAGATGCTCTGAGTTCAGTGCCACTGTGAAATGTAGCCTATTACCATAAAGATGCTCTGAGGTCAGTGCCACTTTGAAACGTAGCCTATTACCAGAAAGATGCTCGGAGTTCAGTGTCACAGTGAAACATAACCTATTACCAGAGAGATGCTCAGAGTTCAGTGCCACTGTGAAACATAGCCTATTACCTGAAAGATGCTCAGAGTTCAGTGTCACAGTGAAACGTAGCCTATTACCAGAAAGATGCTCTGAGTCGGGTGCCTTTGTGAAACATAGTCAATTACCAGGAAGATTCTTTGGGTTCAGATCCACTGTAAAACAATGCCTATTACCAGAAAGAAGCTCTGAGTTCAGTGACACTGTGAAATGTAGCCTATTACCAGAAAGAAGCTCTGAGTTCAGTCCAACTGTGAAATGTAGCCTATTAGCAGAAAGATGCTCAGAGTTCACTGCCACTGTGAAACGGAGCCTATTACCAGAAAGATTCTCTGAGTTCAGTGCCACATTGAAAAGTAGCCTATTACCAGAAAGATGTTCTGAGTACACTGCCACTGTGAAGACAAAGCCTGTTACTAGAAAGATGCTCTGAGTTCGGTGCCACTGTGAAACGAGGCCTATTACCAGAATAATGCACTGAGTTCAGTGTCACAGTGAAATGTAGACTATTACCAGCAAGATGCTCTGAGTTCAGTGACACAGTGAAACATAGCCTATTACCAGAAAGTTGCTCAGAGATCAGTGCCACTGTGAAACGTAGCCTATTACCAGCAAGATGTTCTGAGTTCACTGCCACTGTGAAAGATCGTCGATTACCAGAAAGATGCTCAGAGATCAGTGCCACTGTGAAACATAGCCTATTACCAGAAAGATGCTCTGAGTTCTGTGCCACTGTGAAAGACCTCCTATTACCAGAAAGGTGCTCAGAGTTCAGTGCCACTGTGAAACGTAGCCTAATACCAGAAAGATGATCTGAGTTCAGTGTCACAGTGAAACGTAGACTATTACCAGAAAGAATCTCTGAGTTCAGTCCAACTGTGAAATGTAGCCTATTACCAGAAAGATGCTCTGAGTCAGGTGCCTTTGTGAAACATAGTCAATTACCAGAAAGATTCTTTGGGTTCAGATCCACTGTAAAACAAAGCCTATTACCAGAAAGATGCTTTGAGTCCAGTGCCACTGTGAGGACATAGCCCATTACCAGAGAGATGCTCTGAGTTCAGTGCCACTGTGAGGACATAGCCCATTACCAGAAAGATGCTGTGAGTCCAATGCCACTGTGTGGACATAGCCTATTACCAGAAAAATGCTCTGAGTTAAGTGCCACTGTGAAAAGCAGAGCATTACCAGAAAGATGCTTTGAGTTCAATTCCACTGTAAAACAATGCCTATTACCAGAAAGATTCTCTGAGTCCAGTGCCACTGCGAGGACATAGCCTATTATCAGAATGATGCTCTGAGTTGAGTGCCACTGTGAAATGTACCCAATTACCAGAAAGATGCACTGAGTTCAGTGCCACTGTGAAATGAAGCATATTACCAGAAATATGCTCTGAGTTCAGTGCCAATGTGAAACGAAGCCTATTACCAGAAAGATGCTCTGAGATCAGTGACACTGTGAAACGTAGCCTATTACCAGCAAGATGTTCTGAGTTCAGTGCCACTGTGAAAGATCGCCTATTACCAGAAAGATGCTCAGAGATCAGTGCCACTGTGAAACGTAGCCTATTACCAGAAAGATGATCTGAGTTCAGTGTCACAGTGAAACGTAGACTATTACCAGAAAGATGCTCTGAGTTCAGTGCCACTGTGAAATGTAGCCTATTACCATAAAGATGCTCTGAGTCGGCTGCCATTGTGAAACGTAGTCAATTACCAGAAAGATGCTTTGGGTTCAGATCCACTGTAAAACAAAGCCTATTACCAGAAAGATGCTTTGAGTCCCGTGCCACTGAGAGGACATAGACCATTACCAGAGAGATGCTCTGAGTTCAGTGCCACTGTGAAAAGTAGAGCAATACCAGAAAGATTCTCTGAGTCCAGTGCCACTGCCAGGACATAGCCTATTATCAGAAAGATGCTCTGAGTTCAGTCCAACTGTGAAATGTACCCTATTACCAGAAAGATGCACTGAGTTCAGTGCCACTGTGAAATGAAGCATATTACCAGAAAGATGCTCAGAGTACAGTGCCACTGTGAAACATAGCCTATTACCAGAGAGATGCTCTGAGTTCAGTGCCACTGTGAAAAGTAGAGCATTACCAGAAAGATGCTTTGAGTTCAATTCCACTGTAAAACAATGCCTATTACCAGAAAGATTCTCTGAGTCCAGTGCCACTGTGAGGACATAGCCTATTATCAGAAAGATGCTCTGAGTTCAGTCCAACTGTGAAATGTACCCTATTACCAGAAAGATGCTCAGAGTTCAGTGACACTGTGAAATGTAGCCTATTAGCAGAAAGATGCTCTGAGTTCAGTCCAACTGTGAAACGGAGCCAATTACCAGAAAGATGCTCTGAGTTCAGTGTCACAGTGAAAAGTAGACTATTACCAGCAAGATGCTCTGAGTTCAGTGACACAGTGAAAAGTAGCCTATTACCAGAAAGATGTTCTGAGTACACTGCCACGGTGAAGACAAAGCCTATTACCAGAAAGATGCTCTGAGTTCAGTGCCACTGTGAAACGAGGCCTATTACCAGAAAGATGCTCTGAGTTCAGTGTCACAGTGAAAAGTAGACTATTACCAGCAAGATGCTCTGAGTTCAGTGACACAGTGAAACATAGCCTATTATCAGAAAGATGGTCAGAGTACAGTGCCACTGTAAAATGTAGCCTATTACCAGAAATTTGCTCAGAGATCAGTGCCACTGTGAAACGTAGCCTATTACCAGCAAGATGTTCTGAGTTCACTGCCACTGTGAAAGATCGCCGATTACCAGAAAGATGCTCAGAGATCAGTGCCACTGTGAAACTCAGCCTATTACCAGAAAGATGATCTGAGTACAGTGTCACAGTGAAACGTAGACTATTACCAGAAAGATGCTCTGAGTTCAGTGCCACTGTGAAATGTAGCCTATTACCATAAAGGTGCTCTGAGTCGGGTGCCATTGTGAAGACATCGCCTATTACCTGAAAGATGCTCAGAGTTCAGTGTCACAGTGAAACGTAGCCTATTACCAGAAAGAAGCTCTGAGTTCAGTCCAACTGTGAAATGTAGCCTATTAGCAGAAAGATGCTCAGAGTTCAGTGACACTGTGAAACGTTGCCTATTACCAGAAAGAAGCTCTGAGTTCAGTCCAACTGTGAAATGTAGCCTATTAGCAGAAAGATGCTCAGAGTTCAGTGCCACTGTGAAACGGAGCCTATTACCAGAAAGATTCTCTGAGTTCAGTGCCACATTGAAAAGTAGCCTATTACCAGAAAGATGTTCTGAGTACACTGCCACTGTGAAAGATCTCCTATTACCAGAAAGCTGCTCAGAGTTCAGTGCCTCTGTGAAACGTAGCCTATTACCAGCAAGATGTTCTGAGTTCACTGCCACTGTGAAAGATCGCCTATTACCAGAAAGATGCTCAGAGATCAGTGCCACTGTGAAACTCAGCCTATTACCAGAAAGATGATCTGAGTACAGTGTCACAGTGAAACGTAGACTATTACCAGAAAGATGCTCTGAGTTCAGTGCCACTGTGAAATGTAGCCTATTAGCATAAAGGTGCTCTGAGTCGGGTGCCATTGTGAAACATAGTCAATTACCAGAAAGATGCTTTGGGTTCAGATCCACTGTAAAACAAAGCCTATTACCAGAAAGATGCTTTGAGTCCAGTGCCACTGTGAGGACATAGCCCATTACCAGAGAGATGCTCTGAGTTCAGTGCCACTGTGAGGACATAGCCCATTACCAGAAAGATGCTGTGAGTCCAATGCCACTGTGTGGACATAGCCTATTACCAGAAAAATGCTCTGAGTTCAGTGCCACTGTGAAAAGTAGACCATTACCAGAAAGATGCTTTGAGTTCAATTCCACTGTATAACAATGCCTATTACCAGAAAGATTCTCTCAGTCCAGTGCCACTGCGAGGACATAGCCTATTATCAGAAAGATGCTCTGAGTTCAGTCCAACTGTGAAATGTACCCTATTACCAGAAAGATGCACTGAGTTCAGTGCCACTGTGAAATGAAGCATTTTACCAGAATGATGCTCAGAGTACAGTGCCACTGTGAAACATAGCCTATTACTAGAAAGATGCTCAGAGTTCAGTGTCACAGTGAAACGTAGCCTATTACCAGAAAGAAGCTCTGAGTTCAGTCGAACTGTGAAATGTAGCCTATTACCAGAAAGATGCTCTGAGTTCAGTGCCACATTGAAAAGTAGCCTATTACCAGAAAGATGTTCTGAGTTCACTGCCACTGTGAAGACAAAGCCTATTACCAGAAAGATGCTCGGAGTTCAGTGTCACAGTGAAACATAACCTATTACCAGAGAGATGCTCAGAGTTCAGTGCCACTGTGAAACATAGCCTATTACCAGAAAGAAGCTCTGAGTTCAGTCCAACTGTGAAATGTAGCCTATTAGCAGAAAGATGCTCAGAGTTCACTGCCACTGTGAAACGGAGCCTATTACCAGAAAGATGCTCAGAGTTCACTGCCACATTGAAACGTAGCCTATTACCAGAAAGATGTTCTGAGTACACTGCAACTGTGAAGACAAAGCCTGTTACTAGAAAGATGCTCTGAGTTCGGTGCCACTGTGAAACGAGGCCTATTACCAGAAAGATGTTCTGAGTTCACTGCCACTGTGAAGACAAAGCCTATTACCAGAAAGATGCTCTGAGTTCGGTGCCACTGTGAAACGAAGCCTATTACCAGAAAGATGCACTGAGTTCAGTGTCACAGTGAAAGATCGTCGATTACCAGAAAGATGCTCAGAGATCAGTGCCACTGTGAAACATAGCCTATTACCAGAAAGATGCTCTGAGTTCTGTGCCACTGTGAAAGACCTCCTATTACCAGAAAGATGCTCAGAGTTCAGTGCCTCTGTGAAACGTAGCCTAATACCAGAAAGATGATCTGAGTTCAGTGTCACAGTGAAACATAGCCTATTACCAGCAAGATGTTCTGAGTTCACTGCCACTGTGAAAGATCGTCGATTACCAGAAAGATGCTCAGAGATCAGTGCCACTGTGAAACATAGCCTATTACCAGAAAGATGCTCTGAGTTCTGTGCCACTGTGAAAGACCTCCTATTACCAGAAAGGTGCTCAGAGTTCAGTGCCACTGTGAAACCTAGCCTAATACCAGAAAGATAATCTGAGTTCAGTGTCACAGTGAAACGTAGACTATTACCAGAAAGAAGCTCTGAGTTCAGTCCAACTGTGAAATGTAGCCTATTACCAGAAAGTTGCTCTGAGTCAGGTGCCTTTGTGAAACATAGTCAATTACCAGAAAGATTCTTTGGGTTCAGATCCACTGTAAAACAAAGCCTATTACCAGAAAGATGCTTTGAGTCCAGTGCCACTGTGAGGACATAGCCCATTACCAGAGAGATGCTCTGAGTTCAGTGCCACTGTGAGGACATAGCCCATTACCAGAAAGATGCTGTGAGTCCAATGCCACTGTGTGGACATAGCCTATTACCAGAAAAATGCTCTGAGTTAAGTGCCACTGTGAAAAGCAGAGCATTACCAGAAAGATGCTTTGAGTTCAATTCCACTGTAAAACAATGCCTATTACCAGAAAGATTCTCTGAGTCCAGTGCCACTGCGAGGACATAGCCTATTATCAGAATGATGCTCTGAGTTGAGTGCCACTGTGAAATGTACCCAATTACCAGAAAGATGCACTGAGTTCAGTGCCACTGTGAAATGAAGCATATTACCAGAAATATGCTCTGAGTTCAGTGCCAATGTGAAACGAAGCCTATTACCAGAAAGATGTTCTGAGTTCAGTGCCACTGTGAAAGATCGCCTATTACCTGAAAGATGCTCAGAGATCAGTGCCACTGTGAAACATAGCCTATTACCAGAAAGAAGCTCTGAGTTCAGTCCAACTGTGAAATGTAGCCTATTAGCAGAAAGATGCTCAGAGTTCACTGCCACTGTGAAACGGAGCCTATTACCAGCAAGATGTTCTGAGTTCAGTGCCACTGTGAAAGATCGCCTATTACCAGAAAGATGCTCAGAGATCAGTGCCACTGTGAAACGTAGCCTATTACCAGAAAGATGATCTGAGTTCAGTGTCACAGTGAAACGTAGACTATTACCAGAAAGATGCTCTGAGTTCAGTGCCACTGTGAAATGTAGCCTATTACCATAAAGATGCTCTGAGTCGGCTGCCATTGTGAAACGTAGTCAATTACCAGAAAGATGCTTTGGGTTCAGATCCACTGTAAAACAAAGCCTATTACCAGAAAGATGCTTTGAGTCCCGTGCCACTGAGAGGACATAGACCATTACCAGAGAGATGCTCTGAGTTCAGTGCCACTGTGAAAAGTAGAGCAATACCAGAAAGATTCTCTGAGTCCAGTGCCACTGCCAGGACATAGCCTATTATCAGAAAGATGCTCTGAGTTCAGTCCAACTGTGAAATGTACCCTATTACCAGAAAGATGCACTGAGTTCAGTGCCACTGTGAAATGAAGCATATTACCAGAAAGATGCTCAGAGTACAGTGCCACTGTGAAACATAGCCTATTACCAGAGAGATGCTCTGAGTTCAGTGCCACTGTGAAAAGTAGAGCATTACCAGAAAGATGCTTTGAGTTCAATTCCACTGTAAAACAATGCCTATTACCAGAAAGATTCTCTGAGTCCAGTGCCACTGTGAGGACATAGCCTATTATCAGAAAGATGCTCTGAGTTCAGTCCAACTGTGAAATGTACCCTATTACCAGAAAGATGCTCAGAGTTCAGTGACACTGTGAAATGTAGCCTATTAGCAGAAAGATGCTCTGAGTTCAGTCCAACTGTGAAACGGAGCCAATTACCAGAAAGATGCTCTGAGTTCAGTGTCACAGTGAAAAGTAGACTATTACCAGCAAGATGCTCTGAGTTCAGTGACACAGTGAAAAGTAGCCTATTACCAGAAAGATGTTCTGAGTACACTGCCACGGTGAAGACAAAGCCTATTACCAGAAAGATGCTCTGAGTTCAGTGCCACTGTGAAACGAGGCCTATTACCAGAAAGATGCTCTGAGTTCAGTGTCACAGTGAAAAGTAGACTATTACCAGCAAGATGCTCTGAGTTCAGTGACACAGTGAAACATAGCCTATTATCAGAAAGATGGTCAGAGTACAGTGCCACTGTAAAATGTAGCCTATTACCAGAAATTTGCTCAGAGATCAGTGCCACTGTGAAACGTAGCCTATTACCAGCAAGATGTTCTGAGTTCACTGCCACTGTGAAAGATCGCCGATTACCAGAAAGATGCTCAGAGATCAGTGCCACTGTGAAACTCAGCCTATTACCAGAAAGATGATCTGAGTACAGTGTCACAGTGAAACGTAGACTATTACCAGAAAGATGCTCTGAGTTCAGTGCCACTGTGAAATGTAGCCTATTACCATAAAGGTGCTCTGAGTCGGGTGCCATTGTGAAGACATCGCCTATTACCTGAAAGATGCTCAGAGTTCAGTGTCACAGTGAAACGTAGCCTATTACCAGAAAGAAGCTCTGAGTTCAGTCCAACTGTGAAATGTAGCCTATTAGCAGAAAGATGCTCAGAGTTCAGTGACACTGTGAAACGTTGCCTATTACCAGAAAGAAGCTCTGAGTTCAGTCCAACTGTGAAATGTAGCCTATTAGCAGAAAGATGCTCAGAGTTCAGTGCCACTGTGAAACGGAGCCTATTACCAGAAAGATTCTCTGAGTTCAGTGCCACATTGAAAAGTAGCCTATTACCAGAAAGATGTTCTGAGTACACTGCCACTGTGAAAGATCTCCTATTACCAGAAAGCTGCTCAGAGTTCAGTGCCTCTGTGAAACGTAGCCTATTACCAGCAAGATGTTCTGAGTTCACTGCCACTGTGAAAGATCGCCTATTACCAGAAAGATGCTCAGAGATCAGTGCCACTGTGAAACTCAGCCTATTACCAGAAAGATGATCTGAGTACAGTGTCACAGTGAAACGTAGACTATTACCAGAAAGATGCTCTGAGTTCAGTGCCACTGTGAAATGTAGCCTATTAGCATAAAGGTGCTCTGAGTCGGGTGCCATTGTGAAACATAGTCAATTACCAGAAAGATGCTTTGGGTTCAGATCCACTGTAAAACAAAGCCTATTACCAGAAAGATGCTTTGAGTCCAGTGCCACTGTGAGGACATAGCCCATTACCAGAGAGATGCTCTGAGTTCAGTGCCACTGTGAGGACATAGCCCATTACCAGAAAGATGCTGTGAGTCCAATGCCACTGTGTGGACATAGCCTATTACCAGAAAAATGCTCTGAGTTCAGTGCCACTGTGAAAAGTAGACCATTACCAGAAAGATGCTTTGAGTTCAATTCCACTGTATAACAATGCCTATTACCAGAAAGATTCTCTCAGTCCAGTGCCACTGCGAGGACATAGCCTATTATCAGAAAGATGCTCTGAGTTCAGTCCAACTGTGAAATGTACCCTATTACCAGAAAGATGCACTGAGTTCAGTGCCACTGTGAAATGAAGCATTTTACCAGAATGATGCTCAGAGTACAGTGCCACTGTGAAACATAGCCTATTACTAGAAAGATGCTCAGAGTTCAGTGTCACAGTGAAACGTAGCCTATTACCAGAAAGAAGCTCTGAGTTCAGTCGAACTGTGAAATGTAGCCTATTACCAGAAAGATGCTCTGAGTTCAGTGCCACATTGAAAAGTAGCCTATTACCAGAAAGATGTTCTGAGTTCACTGCCACTGTGAAGACAAAGCCTATTACCAGAAAGATGCTCGGAGTTCAGTGTCACAGTGAAACATAACCTATTACCAGAGAGATGCTCAGAGTTCAGTGCCACTGTGAAACATAGCCTATTACCAGAAAGAAGCTCTGAGTTCAGTCCAACTGTGAAATGTAGCCTATTAGCAGAAAGATGCTCAGAGTTCACTGCCACTGTGAAACGGAGCCTATTACCAGAAAGATGCTCAGAGTTCACTGCCACATTGAAACGTAGCCTATTACCAGAAAGATGTTCTGAGTACACTGCAACTGTGAAGACAAAGCCTGTTACTAGAAAGATGCTCTGAGTTCGGTGCCACTGTGAAACGAGGCCTATTACCAGAAAGATGTTCTGAGTTCACTGCCACTGTGAAGACAAAGCCTATTACCAGAAAGATGCTCTGAGTTCGGTGCCACTGTGAAACGAAGCCTATTACCAGAAAGATGCACTGAGTTCAGTGTCACAGTGAAAGATCGTCGATTACCAGAAAGATGCTCAGAGATCAGTGCCACTGTGAAACATAGCCTATTACCAGAAAGATGCTCTGAGTTCTGTGCCACTGTGAAAGACCTCCTATTACCAGAAAGATGCTCAGAGTTCAGTGCCTCTGTGAAACGTAGCCTAATACCAGAAAGATGATCTGAGTTCAGTGTCACAGTGAAACATAGCCTATTACCAGCAAGATGTTCTGAGTTCACTGCCACTGTGAAAGATCGTCGATTACCAGAAAGATGCTCAGAGATCAGTGCCACTGTGAAACATAGCCTATTACCAGAAAGATGCTCTGAGTTCTGTGCCACTGTGAAAGACCTCCTATTACCAGAAAGGTGCTCAGAGTTCAGTGCCACTGTGAAACCTAGCCTAATACCAGAAAGATAATCTGAGTTCAGTGTCACAGTGAAACGTAGACTATTACCAGAAAGAAGCTCTGAGTTCAGTCCAACTGTGAAATGTAGCCTATTACCAGAAAGTTGCTCTGAGTCAGGTGCCTTTGTGAAACATAGTCAATTACCAGAAAGATTCTTTGGGTTCAGATCCACTGTAAAACAAAGCCTATTACCAGAAAGATGCTTTGAGTCCAGTGCCACTGTGAGGACATAGCCCATTACCAGAGAGATGCTCTGAGTTCAGTGCCACTGTGAGGACATAGCCCATTACCAGAAAGATGCTGTGAGTCCAATGCCACTGTGTGGACATAGCCTATTACCAGAAAAATGCTCTGAGTTAAGTGCCACTGTGAAAAGCAGAGCATTACCAGAAAGATGCTTTGAGTTCAATTCCACTGTAAAACAATGCCTATTACCAGAAAGATTCTCTGAGTCCAGTGCCACTGCGAGGACATAGCCTATTATCAGAATGATGCTCTGAGTTGAGTGCCACTGTGAAATGTACCCAATTACCAGAAAGATGCACTGAGTTCAGTGCCACTGTGAAATGAAGCATATTACCAGAAATATGCTCTGAGTTCAGTGCCAATGTGAAACGAAGCCTATTACCAGAAAGATGTTCTGAGTTCAGTGCCACTGTGAAAGATCGCCTATTACCTGAAAGATGCTCAGAGATCAGTGCCACTGTGAAACGTAGCCTATTACCAGAAAGAAGCTCTGAGTTCAGTCCAACTGTGAAATGTAGCCTATTACCAGAAAGATGCTCAGAGTTCAGTGACACTGTGAAACGTTGCCTATTACCAGAAAGAAGCTCTGAGTTCAGTCCAACTGTGAAATGTAGCCTATTAGCAGAAAGATGCTCAGAGTTCAGTGCCACTGTGAAACGGAGCCTATTACCAGAAAGATTCTCTGAGTTCAGTGCCACATTGAAAAGTAGCCTATTACCAGAAAGATGTTCTGAGTACACTGCCACTGTGAAAGATCTCCTATTACCAGAAAGCTGCTCAGAGTTCAGTGCCTCTGTGAAACGTAGCCTATTACCAGCAAGATGTTCTGAGTTCACTGCCACTGTGAAAGATCGCCTATTACCAGAAAGATGCTCAGAGATCAGTGCCACTGTGAAACTTTGCCTATTACCGGAAAGATGATCTGAGTACAGTGTCACAGTGAAACGTAGACTATTACCAGAAAGATGCTCTGAGTTCAGTGCCAATGTGAAACGTAGACATTTATCAGAAAGATGCTTTGAGTTCAGTTCCACTGTGATGACAAAGCCAATTACCAGAAAGATGCCTGAGTCCAGTGCCACTGTGAAACGAAGCCTTTTACCAGAAAGATTTTCTGAGTTCACTGCCACTGTGAAAGATTGCCTCTTACCAGAAAGGTGCTCAGAGTTCAGTGCCACTTTGAAACGTAGCCTATTACCAGAAAGATGTTCTGAGTTCACTGCCACTGTGAAAGATCGCCTATTACCAGAAAGGTGCTCAGAGTTCAGTGCCACTTTGAAACGTAACCTATTACCAGAAACATGTTCTGACTTCACTACCACTGTGAATACATAGCCTATTACCAGAAAGTTGCTCTGATTCCAGTGCCACTGTGAAACGTAGCCTATTACCAGAAAGATGTTCTGAGTTCACAGCCACTGTGAAAAATCGCCTATTACCAGAAAGATGTTCTGAGTTCACTGCCACTGTGAAAGATCGCCTATTACCAGAAAGGTGCTCAGAGTTCAGTGCCACTTTAAAACGTAACCTATTACCAGAAAGATGTTCTGAGTTCACTACCACTGTGAATACATAGCCTATTACCAAAAAGTTGCTCTGATTCCAGTGCCACTGTGAAACGTAGCCTATTACCAGAAAGATGTTCTGTGTTCACAGCCACTGTGAAAGATCGCCTATTACCAGAAAGATGCTCTGAGTTCACTACCACTGTGAATACATAGCCTATTACCAGAAATTTGCTCTGATTCCAGTGCCACTGTGAAATGTAGCCTATTACCAGAAAGATGTTCTGAGTTCATTGCCACTGTGAAGACATAGCCAATTACCAGAAAGGTGCTCAGAGTTCAGTGCCACTGTGAAACTCAGCCTATTTCCAGAAAGATGCTCTGATGTCAGTGCAAATGTGAAACGTATCCTTTTAGCAGAATCATGCTCTGATTCCAGTGCCACTGTGAAATGTAGTCTATTACCAGAAAGATGCTTTGATTTCAGTTCTACTGTGAAGACAAAGCCTATTACCAGAAAGATGCTCTGAGTCCAGTGCCAACTTGAGGACATTGCCTATTACCAGAAAGATGGTCAGAGTTCAGTTCCACTGTGAAACATAGGCTATTACCAGAATGATGCTCTGAGTTCAATGCCACTGTGAAAGATCGCTTATTTCCAGAAAGGTGCTCAGAGTTCAGTGCAACTGTGAAAGATCGCCTATTACCAGAAAGATGCTCAGAGATCAGTGCCACTGTGAAACGTAGCCTATTACCAGAAAGATGATCTGAGTTCAGTGTCACAGTGAAACGTAGACTTTTACCAGAAAGATGCTCTGAGTTCAGTGCCACTGTGAAATGTAGCCTATTACCATAAAGATGCTCTGAGTCGGCTGCCATTGTGAAACGTAGTCAATTACCAGAAAGATGCTTTGGGTTCAGATCCACTGTAAAACAAAGCCTATTACCAGAAAGATGCTTTGAGTCCCGTGCCACTGAGAGGACATAGACCATTACCAGAGAGATGCTCTGAGTTCAGTGCCACTGTGAAAAGTAGAGCAATACCAGAAAGATTCTCTGAGTCCAGTGCCACTGCCAGGACATAGCCTATTATCAGAAAGATGCTCTGAGTTCAGTCCAACTGTGAAATGTACCCTATTACCAGAAAGATGCACTGAGTTCAGTGCCACTGTGAAATGAAGCATATTACCAGAAAGATGCTCAGAGTACAGTGCCACTGTGAAACATAGCCTATTACCAGAGAGATGCTCTGAGTTCAGTGCCACTGTGAAAAGTAGAGCATTACCAGAAAGATGCTTTGAGTTCAATTCCACTGTAAAACAATGCCTATTACCAGAAAGATTCTCTGAGTCCAGTGCCACTGTGAGGACATAGCCTATTATCAGAAAGATGCTCTGAGTTCAGTCCAACTGTGAAATGTACCCTATTACCAGAAAGATGCTCAGAGTTCAGTGACACTGTGAAATGTAGCCTATTAGCAGAAAGATGCTCTGAGTTCAGTCCAACTGTGAAACGGAGCCAATTACCAGAAAGATGCTCTGAGTTCAGTGTCACAGTGAAAAGTAGACTATTACCAGCAAGATGCTCTGAGTTCAGTGACACAGTGAAAAGTAGCCTATTACCAGAAAGATGTTCTGAGTACACTGCCACGGTGAAGACAAAGCCTATTACCAGAAAGATGCTC
Organism: Hypanus sabinus; assembly: GCF_030144855.1. Taxonomy (NCBI): domain Eukaryota; kingdom Metazoa; phylum Chordata; class Chondrichthyes; order Myliobatiformes; family Dasyatidae; genus Hypanus; species Hypanus sabinus. The sequence continues at coordinate 63,647,590 of NC_082710.1, forward strand.
TGAGTTCAGTGCCACTGTGAAACGAGGCCTATTACCAGAAAGATGCTCTGAGTTCAGTGTCACAGTGAAAAGTAGACTATTACCAGCAAGATGCTCTGAGTTCAGTGACACAGTGAAACATAGCCTATTATCAGAAAGATGGTCAGAGTACAGTGCCACTGTAAAATGTAGCCTATTACCAGAAATTTGCTCAGAGATCAGTGCCACTGTGAAACGTAGCCTATTACCAGCAAGATGTTCTGAGTTCACTGCCACTGTGAAAGATCGCCGATTACCAGAAAGATGCTCAGAGATCAGTGCCACTGTGAAACTCAGCCTATTACCAGAAAGATGATCTGAGTACAGTGTCACAGTGAAACGTAGACTATTACCAGAAAGATGCTCTGAGTTCAGTGCCACTGTGAAATGTAGCCTATTACCATAAAGGTGCTCTGAGTCGGGTGCCATTGTGAAGACATCGCCTATTACCTGAAAGATGCTCAGAGTTCAGTGTCACAGTGAAACGTAGCCTATTACCAGAAAGAAGCTCTGAGTTCAGTCCAACTGTGAAATGTAGCCTATTAGCAGAAAGATGCTCAGAGTTCAGTGACACTGTGAAACGTTGCCTATTACCAGAAAGAAGCTCTGAATTCAGTCCAATTGTGAAATGTAGCCTATTAGCAGAAAGATGCTCAGAGTTCAGTGCCACTGTGAAACGGAGCCTATTACCAGAAAGATTCTCTGAGTTCAGTGCCACATTGAAAAGTAGCCTATTACCAGAAAGATGTTCTGAGTACACTGCCACTGTGAAAGATCTCCTATTACCAGAAAGCTGCTCAGAGTTCAGTGCCTCTGTGAAACGTAGCCTATTACCAGCAAGATGTTCTGAGTTCACTGCCACTGTGAAAGATCGCCTATTACCAGAAAGATGCTCAGAGATCAGTGCCACTGTGAAACTCAGCCTATTACCAGAAAGATGATCTGAGTACAGTGTCACAGTGAAACGTAGACTATTACCAGAAAGATGCTCTGAGTTCAGTGCCACTGTGAAATGTAGCCTATTAGCATAAAGGTGCTCTGAGTCGGGTGCCATTGTGAAACATAGTCAATTACCAGAAAGATGCTTTGGGTTCAGATCCACTGTAAAACAAAGCCTATTACCAGAAAGATGCTTTGAGTCCAGTGCCACTGTGAGGACATAGCCCATTACCAGAGAGATGCTCTGAGTTCAGTGCCACTGTGAGGACATAGCCCATTACCAGAAAGATGCTGTGAGTCCAATGCCACTGTGTGGACATAGCCTATTACCAGAAAAATGCTCTGAGTTCAGTGCCACTGTGAAAAGTAGACCATTACCAGAAAGATGCTTTGAGTTCAATTCCACTGTATAACAATGCCTATTACCAGAAAGATTCTCTCAGTCCAGTGCCACTGCGAGGACATAGCCTATTATCAGAAAGATGCTCTGAGTTCAGTCCAACTGTGAAATGTACCCTATTACCAGAAAGATGCACTGAGTTCAGTGCCACTGTGAAATGAAGCATTTTACCAGAAAGATGCTCAGAGTACAGTGCCACTGTGAAACATAGCCTATTACTAGAAAGATGCTCAGAGTTCAGTGTCACAGTGAAACGTAGCCTATTACCAGAAAGAAGCTCTGAGTTCAGTCGAACTGTGAAATGTAGCCTATTACCAGAAAGATGCTCTGAGTTCAGTGCCACATTGAAAAGTAGCCTATTACCAGAAAGATGTTCTGAGTTCACTGCCACTGTGAAGACAAAGCCTATTACCAGAAAGATGCTCGGAGTTCAGTGTCACAGTGAAACATAACCTATTACCAGAGAGATGCTCAGAGTTCAGTGCCACTGTGAAACATAGCCTATTACCAGAAAGAAGCTCTGAGTTCAGTCCAACTGTGAAATGTAGCCTATTAGCAGAAAGATGCTCAGAGTTCACTGCCACTGTGAAACGGAGCCTATTACCAGAAAGATGCTCAGAGTTCACTGCCACATTGAAACGTAGCCTATTACCAGAAAGATGTTCTGAGTACACTGCAACTGTGAAGACAAAGCCTGTTACTAGAAAGATGCTCTGAGTTCGGTGCCACTGTGAAACGAGGCCTATTACCAGAAAGATGTTCTGAGTTCACTGCCACTGTGAAGACAAAGCCTATTACCAGAAAGATGCTCTGAGTTCGGTGCCACTGTGAAACGAAGCCTATTACCAGAAAGATGCACTGAGTTCAGTGTCACAGTGAAAGATCGTCGATTACCAGAAAGATGCTCAGAGATCAGTGCCACTGTGAAACATAGCCTATTACCAGAAAGATGCTCTGAGTTCTGTGCCACTGTGAAAGACCTCCTATTACCAGAAAGGTGCTCAGAGTTCAGTGCCTCTGTGAAACGTAGCCTAATACCAGAAAGATGATCTGAGTTCAGTGTCACAGTGAAACATAGCCTATTACCAGCAAGATGTTCTGAGTTCACTGCCACTGTGAAAGATCGTCGATTACCAGAAAGATGCTCAGAGATCAGTGCCACTGTGAAACGTAGCCTATTACCAGAAAGATGCTCTGAGTTCTGTGCCACTGTGAAAGACCTCCTATTACCAGAAAGGTGCTCAGAGTTCAGTGCCACTGTGAAACCTAGCCTAATACCAGAAAGATGATCTGAGTTCAGTGTCACAGTGAAACGTAGACTATTACCAGAAAGAAGCTCTGAGTTCAGTCCAACTGTGAAATGTAGCCTATTACCAGAAAGTTGCTCTGAGTCAGGTGCCTTTGTGAAACATAGTCAATTACCAGAAAGATTCTTTGGGTTCAGATCCACTGTAAAACAAAGCCTATTACCAGAAAGATGCTTTGAGTCCAGTGCCACTGTGAGGACATAGCCCATTACCAGAGAGATGCTCTGAGTTCAGTGCCACTGTGAGGACATAGCCCATTACCAGAAAGATGCTGTGAGTCCAATGCCACTGTGTGGACATAGCCTATTACCAGAAAAATGCTCTGAGTTAAGTGCCACTGTGAAAAGCAGAGCATTACCAGAAAGATGCTTTGAGTTCAATTCCACTGTAAAACAATGCCTATTACCAGAAAGATTCTCTGAGTCCAGTGCCACTGCGAGGACATAGCCTATTATCAGAATGATGCTCTGAGTTGAGTGCCACTGTGAAATGTACCCAATTACCAGAAAGATGCACTGAGTTCAGTGCCACTGTGAAATGAAGCATATTACCAGAAATATGCTCTGAGTTCAGTGCCAATGTGAAACGAAGCCTATTACCAGAAAGATGTTCTGAGTTCAGTGCCACTGTGAAAGATCGCCTATTACCTGAAAGATGCTCAGAGATCAGTGCCACTGTGAAACGTAGCCTATTACCAGAAAGAAGCTCTGAGTTCAGTCCAACTGTGAAATGTAGCCTATTACCAGAAAGATGCTCAGAGTTCAGTGACACTGTGAAACGTTGCCTATTACCAGAAAGAAGCTCTGAGTTCAGTCCAACTGTGAAATGTAGCCTATTAGCAGAAAGATGCTCAGAGTTCAGTGCCACTGTGAAACGGAGCCTATTACCAGAAAGATTCTCTGAGTTCAGTGCCACATTGAAAAGTAGCCTATTACCAGAAAGATGTTCTGAGTACACTGCCACTGTGAAAGATCTCCTATTACCAGAAAGCTGCTCAGAGTTCAGTGCCTCTGTGAAACGTAGCCTATTACCAGCAAGATGTTCTGAGTTCACTGCCACTGTGAAAGATCGCCTATTACCAGAAAGATGCTCAGAGATCAGTGCCACTGTGAAACTTTGCCTATTACCGGAAAGATGATCTGAGTACAGTGTCACAGTGAAACGTAGACTATTACCAGAAAGATGCTCTGAGTTCAGTGCCAATGTGAAACGTAGACATTTATCAGAAAGATGCTTTGAGTTCAGTTCCACTGTGATGACAAAGCCAATTACCAGAAAGATGCCTGAGTCCAGTGCCACTGTGAAACGAAGCCTTTTACCAGAAAGATGTTCTGAGTTCACTGCCACTGTGAAAGATTGCCTCTTACCAGAAAGGTGCTCAGAGTTCAGTGCCACTTTGAAACGTAGCCTATTACCAGAAAGATGTTCTGAGTTCACTGCCACTGTGAAAGATCGCCTATTACCAGAAAGGTGCTCAGAGTTCAGTGCCACTTTGAAACGTAACCTATTACCAGAAACATGTTCTGACTTCACTACCACTGTGAATACATAGCCTATTACCAGAAAGTTGCTCTGATTCCAGTGCCACTGTGAAACGTAGCCTATTACCAGAAAGATGTTCTGAGTTCACAGCCACTGTGAAAAATCGCCTATTACCAGAAAGATGTTCTGAGTTCACTGCCACTGTGAAAGATCGCCTATTACCAGAAAGGTGCTCAGAGTTCAGTGCCACTTTAAAACGTAACCTATTACCAGAAAGATGTTCTGAGTTCACTACCACTGTGAATACATAGCCTATTACCAAAAAGTTGCTCTGATTCCAGTGCCACTGTGAAACGTAGCCTATTACCAGAAAGATGTTCTGAGTTCACAGCCACTGTGAAAGATCGCCTATTACCAGAAAGATGCTCTGAGTTCACTACCACTGTGAATACATAGCCTATTACCAGAAATTTGCTCTGATTCCAGTGCCACTGTGAAATGTAGCCTATTACCAGAAAGATGTTCTGAGTTCATTGCCACTGTGAAGACATAGCCAATTACCAGAAAGGTGCTCAGAGTTCAGTGCCACTGTGAAACTCAGCCTATTTCCAGAAAGATGCTCTGATGTCAGTGCAAATGTGAAACGTATCCTTTTAGCAGAATCATGCTCTGATTCCTGTGCCACTGTGAAATGTAGTCTATTACCAGAAAGATGCTTTGATTTCAGTTCTACTGTGAAGACAAAGCCTATTACCAGAAAGATGCTCTGAGTCCAGTGCCAACTTGAGGACATTGCCTATTACCAGAAAGATGGTCAGAGTTCAGTTCCACTGTGAAACATAGGCTATTACCAGAATGATGCTCTGAGTTCAATGCCACTGTGAAAGATCGCTTATTTCCAGAAAGGTGCTCAGAGTTCAGTGCAACTGTGAAATGTAGCCTATTGCCAGAAAGATGCACAGAGTTCAGTGCCACATTGAAACGTAGTCTATTATCAGAAAGATGCTATGAGTTCAGTTCCACTGTAAAACAAAGCCTATTACCAGAAAGATTCTCTGAGTCCTGTGCCACTGTGAAACGAAGCCTATTACCAGAAATATGATCAGAGTTCATTTTAACTGTGAGACGTAGCCTATTACCAGAAATATGCTCAGAGTTCAGTGCCAGTCTGAAAAGTAGCCTATTACCAGAAAGATGCTCAGGGTTCAGTGCCACTGTGGAACTCAGCCTATTACCAGAAAGATGCTCTGATGTCAGTGCAAATGTGAAACGTATCCTTTTAGCAGAATCATGCTCAGAGTTCAGTGCCACTGTGAATCGTAGCCTGTTACCAGAAAGATGCTCTGAGTTCAGTGCCACTTTGAAAAGTAGCCTATTACCATAAAGATGTTCTGAGTTCACTACCACTGTGAATACATAGCCTCTAACCAGAAAGTTGCTCTGATTCCAGTGCCACTGTGAAACGTAGCCTATTACCAGAAAGATGTTCTGAGTTCACAGCCACTGTGAAAGATCGCCTATTGCCAGAAAGGTGCGCAGAGTTCAGTTCCACAGTGAAACATAGCCTATTACCAAAAAAATGGTCAGAGTTCAGTGCCACTGTGAAACGGGGTCTATTAGCAGACAGATGTTCTGAGTTCATTGCCACTGTGAAGACATAGACAATTACCAGAAAGGTGCACAGAGTTCAGTGCAACTGTGAAACTCAGCCTATTACCAGAAAGATGCTCTGAGTCCAGTGCCACTGTGTGGACATAGCCTATTACCAGAAAGATGCTCAGAGTTCAATGCCACTGTAAAAGATCGCTTATTTCCAGAAAGGTGCTCAGAGTTCAGTGCCACTGTGAAACGGGGTCTATTACCAGAAAAATGTTCTGAGTTCATTGCCACTGTGAAGACGTAGCCAATTACCAGAAAGGTGCTCTGACTTCAGTGCCACTGTGAAACGTAGTCTATTACCAGAAAGATGCTTTGATTTCAGTTCTACTGTGAAGACAAAGCCTATTACCAGAAAGATGCTCTGAGTCCAGTGCCAACTTGAGGACATTGCCTATTACCAGAAAGATGGTCAGAGTTCAGTTCCACTGTGAAACATAGGCTATTACCAGAATGATGCTCTGAGTTCAGTGTCACAGTGAATCGTAGCCTATTACCAGAAAGATGCTCAGAGTTCAGTGCCACTGTGCAACGTAGTCCATTACCAGAAAGATGCTTTGAGTTCAATTCCACTGTGAAGACAAAGCCTATTACCAGAAAGATGCTCTGTCCAGTGCCACTTTGAAACGTAGCCTATTACCAGAAAGATGCTCTGAGTTCAGTGCGACTGTGAAACGCAGCCTTTTACTGAAAGATGCTCTGAGATCATTGCCACTGTGAAACATAGTCTATTACCAGAAAGATGCTTTGAGTTCAGTGCCACTGTAAAACAAAGACTATTACCAGAAAGATTCTCTGAGTCCTGTGCCACTGTGAAACGAAGCCTATTACCAGAAATATGATCAGAGTTCATTTTAACTGTGAGACGTAGCCTATTACCAGAAATATGCTCAGAGTTCAGTGCCACTTTGAAACGTAACCTATTACCAGAAAGATGTTCTGAGTTCACTACCACTGTGAATACATAGCCTATTACCAGAAAGTTACTCTGATTCCAGTGCCACTGTGAAACGTAGCCTATTACCAGAAAGATGCTCTGAGTTCACTACCACTGTGAATACATAGCCTATTACCAGAAAGTTGCTCTGATTCCAGTGCCACTGTGAAATGTAGCCTATTACCAGAAAGATGTTCTGAGTTCATTGCCACTGTGAAGACATAGCCAATTACCAGAAAGGTGCTCAGAGTTCAGTGCCACTGTGAAACTCAGCCTATTTCCAGAAAGATGCTCTGATGTCAGTGCAAATGTGAAACGTATCCTTTTAGCAGAATCATGCTCTGACTTCAGTGCCACTGTGAAACGTAGTCTATTACCAGAAAGATGCTTTGATTTCAGTTCTACTGTGAAGACGAAGCCTATTACCAGAAAGATGCTCTGAGTCCAGTGCCAACTTGAGGACATTGCCTATTACCAGAAAGATGGTCAGAGTTCAGTTCCACTGTGAAACATAGGCTATTACCAGAATGATGCTCTGAGTTCAGTGTCACAGTGAATCGTAGCCTATTACCAGAAAGATGCTCAGAGTTCAGTGCCACTGTGCAACGTAGTCCATTACCAGAAAGATGCTTTGAGTTCAATTCCACTGTGAAGACAAAGCCTATTACCAGAAAGATGCTCTGTCCAGTGCCACTTTGAAACATAGCCTATTACCAGAAAGATGCTCTGAGTTCAGTGCGACTGTGAAACGCAGCCTTTTACTGAAAGATGCTCTGAGATCATTGCCACTGTGAAACATAGTCTATTACCAGAAAGATGCTCTGAGTTCACTGCCACTGTAAAACAAATCCTATTACCAGAAAGATTCTCTGAGTCCTGTGCCACTGTGAAACGAAGCCTATTACCAGAAATATGATCAGAGTTCATTTTAACTGTGAGACGTAGCCTATTACCAGAAATATGCTCAGAGTTCAGTGCCAGTCTGAAAAGTAGCCTATTACCAGAAGGATGCTCAGGGTTCAGTGCCACTGTGGAACTCAGCCTATTACCAGAAAGATGCTCTGATGTCAGTGCAAATGTGAAACGTATCCTTTTAGCAGAATCATGCTCAGAGTTCAGTGCCACTGTGAATCGTAGCCTGTTACCAGAAAGATGCGCTGAGTTCAGTGCCACTGTGAATACATAGCCTCTAACCAGAAAGTTGCTCTGATTCCAGTGCCACTGTGAAACGTAGCCTATTACCAGAAAGATGTTCTGAGTTCACAGCCACTGTGAAAGATCGCCTATTGCCAGAAAGGTGCGCAGAGTTCAGTTCCACAGTGAAACATAGCCTATTACCAAAAAATGGTCAGAGTTCATTGCCACTGTGAAACGGGGTCTATTAGCAGAAAGATGTTCTGAGTTCATTGCCACTGTGAAGACATAGACAATTACCAGAAAGGTGCACAGAGTTCAGTGCAACTGTGAAACTCAGCCTATTACCAGAAAGATGCTCTGATGTCAGTGCAAATGTGAAACGTATCCTTTTAGCAGAATCATGCTCAGAGTTCAGTGCCACTGTGAAACGGGGTCTTTTACCAGAAAGATGTTCTGAGTTCATTGCCACTGTGAAGTCATAGCCAATTACCAGAAAGGTGCTCAGAGTCCAGTGCCACTGTGTGGACATAGCCTATTACCAGAAAGATGTTCTGAGTTCAATGCCACTGTAAAAGATCGCTTATTTCCAGAAAGGTGCTCAGAGTTCAGTGCCACTGTGAAACGGGGTCTATTACCAGAAAGATGTTCTGAGTTCATTGCCACTGTGAAGACATAGCCAATTACCAGAAAGGTGCTCAGAGTTCAGTGCAACTGTGATACCTAGTCTATTACCAGAAAGATGCTCTGAGTTCAGAGCGACTTTAAAACGCAGCCTATTACCAGAAAGTTGCTCTGATTCCAGTGCCACTGTGAAACGTAGCCTATTACCAGAAAGATGTTCTGAGTTCACAGCCACTGTGAAAGATCGCCTATTACCAGAAAGATGCTCTGAGTTCACTACCACTGTGAATACATAGCCTATTACCAGAAAGTTGCTCTGATTCCAGTGCCACTGTGAAATGTAGCCTATTACCAGAAAGATGTTCTGAGTTCATTGCCACTGTGAAGACATAGCCAATTACCAGAAAGGTGCTCAGAGTTCAGTGCCACTGTGAAACTCAGCCTATTTCCAGAAAGATGCTCTGATGTCAGTGCAAATGTGAAACGTATCCTTTTAGCAGAATCATGCTCTGACTTCAGTGCCACTGTGAAACGTAGTCTATTACCAGAAAGATGCTTTGATTTCAGTTCTACTGTGAAGACAAAGCCTATTACCAGAAAGATGCTCTGAGACCAGTGCCAACTTGAGGACATTGCCTATTACCAGAAAGATGGTCAGAGTTCAGTTCCACTGTGAAACATAGGCTATTACCAGAATGATGCTCTGAGTTCAGTGTCACAGTGAATCGTAGCCTATTACCAGAAAGATGCTCAGAGTTCAGTGCCACTGTGCAACGTAGTCCATTACCAGAAAGATGCTTTGAGTTCAATTCCACTGTGAAGACAAAGCCTATTACCAGAAAGATGCTCTGAGTCCAGTGCCAACTTGAGGACATTGCATATTACCAGAAAGATGGTCAGAGTTCAGTTCCACTGTGAAACATAGGCTATTACCAGAATGATGCTCTGAGTTCAATGCCACTGTGAAAGATCGCTTATTTCCAGAAAGGTGCTCAGAGTTCAGTGCAACTGTGAAATGTAGCCTATTACCAGAAAGATGCACAGAGTTCAGTGCCACATTGAAACGTAGTCTATTATCAGAAAGATGCTATGAGTTCAGTTCCACTGTAAAACAAAGCCTATTACCAGAAAGATTCTCTGAGTCCTGTGCCACTGTGAAACGAAGCCTATTACCAGAAATATGATCAGAGTTCATTTTAACTGTGAGACGTAGCCTATTACCAGAAATATGCTCAGAGTTCAGTGCCAGTCTGAAAAGTAGCCTATTACCAGAAAGATGCTCAGGGTTCAGTGCCACTGTGGAACTCAGCCTATTACCAGAAAGATGCTCTGATGTCAGTGCAAATGTGAAACGTATCCTTTTAGCAGAATCATGCTCAGAGTTCAGTGCCACTGTGAATCGTAGCCTGTTACCAGAAAGATGCTCTGAGTTCAGTGCCACTTTGAAAAGTAGCCTATTACCATTAAGATGTTCTGAGTTCACTACCACTGTGAATACATAGCCTCTAACCAGAAAGTTGCTCTGATTCCAGTGCCACTGTGAAACGTAGCCTATTACCAGAAAGATGCTCAGAGTTCAGTGCCACTGTGCAACGTAGTCCATTACCAGAAAGATGCTTTGAGTTCAATTCCACTGTGAAGACAAAGCCTATTACCAGAAAGATGCTCTGTCCAGTGCCACTTTGAAACGTAGCCTATTACCAGAAAGATGTTCTGAGTTCACTGCCACTGTGAAAGATCGCCTATTACCAGAAAGGTGCTCAGAGTTCAGTGCCACTTTGAAACGTAACCTATTACCAGAAACATGTTCTGAGTCCAGTGCCACTGTGAAACGAAGCCTTTTACCAGAAAGATGTTCTGAGTTCACTGCCACTGTGAAAGATTGCCTATTACCAGAAAGGTGCTCAGAGCTCAGTGCCACTTTCAAACGTAGCCTATTACCAGAAAGATGTTCTGAGTTCACTGCCACTGTGAAAGATCGCCTATTACCAGAAAGGTGCTCAGAGTTCAGTGCCACTTTGAAACGTAACCTATTACCAGAAACATGTTCTGAGTTCACTACCACTGTGAATACATAGCCTATTACCAGAAAGTTGCTCTGATTCCAGTGCCACTGTGAAACGTAGCCTATTACCAGAAAGATGTTCTGAGTTCACAGCCACTGTGAAAAATCGCCTATTACCAGAAAGTTGCTCTGATTCCAGTGCCACTGTGAAACGTAGCCTATTACCAGAAAGATGTTCTGAGTTCACAGCCACTGTGAAAGATCGCCTATTACCAGAAAGATGCTCTGAGTTCAGTGCCACTGTGAAACTCAGCCTATTTCCAGAAAGATGCTCTGATGTCAGTGCAAATGTGAAACGTATCCTTTTAGCAGAATCATGCTCTGACTTCAGTGCCACTGTGAAACGTAGTCTATTACCAGAAAGATGCTTTGAGTCCAGTGCCAACTTGAGGACATTGCCTATTACCAGAAAGATGGTCAGAGTTCAGTTCCACTGTGAAACGTAACCTATTACCAGAAACATGTTCTGAGTTCACTACCACTGTGAATACATAGCCTATTACCAGAAAGTTGCTCTGATTCCAGTGCCACTGTGAAACGTAGCCTATTACCAGAAACATGTTCTGACTTCACTACCACTGTGAATACATAGCCTATTACCAGAAAGTTGCTCTGATTCCAGTGCCACTGTGAAACGTAGCCTATTACCAGAAAGATGTTCTGAGTTCACAGCCACTGTGAAAAATCGCCTATTACCAGAAAGATGTTCTGAGTTCACTGCCACTGTGAAAGATCGCCTATTACCAGAAAGGTGCTCAGAGTTCAGTGCCACTTTAAAACGTAACCTATTACCAGAAAGATGTTCTGAGTTCACTACCACTGTGAATACATAGCCTATTACCAAAAAGTTGCTCTGATTCCAGTGCCACTGTGAAACGTAGCCTATTACCAGAAAGATGTTCTGAGTTCACAGCCACTGTGAAAGATCGCCTATTACCAGAAAGATGCTCTGAGTTCACTACCACTGTGAATACATAGCCTATTACCAGAAATTTGCTCTGATTCCAGTGCCACTGTGAAATGTAGCCTATTACCAGAAAGATGTTCTGAGTTCATTGCCACTGTGAAGACATAGCCAATTACCAGAAAGGTGCTCAGAGTTCAGTGCCACTGTGAAACTCAGCCTATTTCCAGAAAGATGCTCTGATGTCAGTGCAAATGTGAAACGTATCCTTTTAGCAGAATCATGCTCTGATTCCAGTGCCACTGTGAAATGTAGTCTATTACCAGAAAGATGCTTTGATTTCAGTTCTACTGTGAAGACAAAGCCTATTACCAGAAAGATGCTCTGAGTCCAGTGCCAACTTGAGGACATTGCATATTACCAGAAAGATGGTCAGAGTTCAGTTCCACTGTGAAACATAGGCTATTACCAGAATGATGCTCTGAGTTCAATGCCACTGTGAAAGATCGCTTATTTCCAGAAAGGTGCTCAGAGTTCAGTGCAACTGTGAAATGTAGCCTATTGCCAGAAAGATGCTCTGTCCAGTGCCACTTTGAAACGTAGCCTATTACCAGAAAGATGTTCTGAGTTCACTGCCACTGTGAAAGATCGCCTATTACCAGAAAGGTGCTCAGAGTTCAGTGCCACTTTGAAACGTAACCTATTACCAGAAACATGTTCTGAGTCCAGTGCCACTGTGAAACGAAGCCTTTTACCAGAAAGATGTTCTGAGTTCACTGCCACTGTGAAAGATTGCCTATTACCAGAAAGGTGCTCAGAGTTCAGTGCCACTTTGAAACGTAGCCTATTACCAGAAAGATGTTCTGAGTTCACTGCCACTGTGAAAGATCGCCTATTACCAGAAAGGTGCTCAGAGTTCAGTGCCACTTTGAAACGTAACCTATTACCAGAAACATGTTCTGAGTTCACTACCACTGTGAATACATAGCCTATTACCAGAAAGTTGCTCTGATTCCAGTGCCACTGTGAAACGTAGCCTATTACCAGAAAGATGTTCTGAGTTCACAGCCACTGTGAAAAATCGCCTATTACCAGAAAGTTGCTCTGATTCCAGTGCCACTGTGAAACGTAGCCTATTACCAGAAAGATGCTCTGATGTCAGTGCAAATGTGAAACGTATCCTTTTAGCAGAATCATGCTCTGACTTCAGTGCCACTGTGAAACGTAGTCTATTACCAGAAAGATGCTTTGATTTCAGTTCTACTGTGAAGACAAAGCCTATTACCAGAAAGATGCTCTGAGTCCAGTGCCAACTTGAGGACATTGCCTATTACCAGAAAGATGGTCAGAGTTCAGTTCCACTGTGAAACATAGCCTATTACCAGAAAGATGCACAGAGTTCAGTGCCACATTGAAACGTAGTCTATTATCAGAAAGATGCTATGAGTTCAGTTCCACTGTAAAACAAAGCCTATTACCAGAAAGAATCTCTGAGTCCTGTGCCACTGTGAAACGAAGCCTATTACCAGAAATATGATCAGAGTTCATTTTAACTGTGAGACGTAGCCTATTACCAGAAATATGCTCAGAGTTCAGTGCCAGTCTGAAAAGTAGCCTATTACCAGAAAGATGCTCAGGGTTCAGTGCCAGTCTGAAAAGTAGCCTATTACCAGAAAGATGCTCAGGGTTCAGTGCCACTGTGGAACTCAGCCTATTACCAGAAAGATGCTCTGATGTCAGTGCAAATGTGAAACGTATCCTTTTAGCAGAATCATGCTCAGAGTTCAGTGCCACTGTGAATCGTAGCCTGTTACCAGAAAGATGCTCTGAGTTCAGTGCCACTGTGAAAAGTAGCCTATTACCATAAAGATGTTCTGAGTTCACTACCACTGTGAATACATAGCCTCTAACCAGAAAGTTGCTCTGATTCCAGTGCCACTGTGAAACGTAGCCTATTACCAGAAAGATGCTCAGAGTTCAGTGCCACTGTGCAACGTAGTCCATTACCAGAAAGATGCTCTGAGTTCAGTGCCACTGTGAAAAGTAGCCTATTACCATAAAGATGTTCTGAGTTCAATTCCACTGTGAAGACAAAGCCTATTACCAGAAAGATGCTCTGTCCAGTGCCACTTTGAAACGTAGCCTATTACCAGAAAGATGTTCTGAGTTCACTGCCACTGTGAAAGATCGCCTATTACCAGAAAGGTGCTCAGAGTTCAGTGCCACTTTGAAACGTAACCTATTATCAGAAACATGTTCTGAGTCCAGTGCCACTGTGAAACGAAGCCTTTTACCAGAAAGATGTTCTGAGTTCACTGCCACTGTGAAAGATTGCCTATTACCAGAAAGGTGCTCAGAGCTCAGTGCCACTTTGAAACGTAGCCTATTACCAGAAAGATGTTCTGAGTTCACTGCCACTGTGAAAGATCGCCTATTACCAGAAAGGTGCTCAGAGTTCAGTGCCACTTTGAAACGTAACCTATTACCAGAAACATGTTCTGAGTTCACTACCACTGTGAATACATAGCCTATTACCAGAAAGTTGCTCTGATTCCAGTGCCACTGTGAAACGTAGCCTATTACCAGAAAGATGTTCTGAGTTCACAGCCACTGTGAAAAATCGCCTATTACCAGAAAGTTGCTCTGATTCCAGTGCCACTGTGAAACGTAGCCTATTACCAGAAAGATGTTCTGAGTTCACAGCCACTGTGAAAGATCGCCTATTACCAGAAAGATGCTCTGAGTTCAGTGCCACTGTGAAACTCAGCCTATTTCCAGAAAGATGCTCTGATGTCAGTGCAAATGTGAAACGTATCCTTTTAGCAGAATCATGCTCTGACTTCAGTGCCACTGTGAAACGTAGTCTATTACCAGAAAGGTGCTCAGAGTTCAGTGCCATTTTGAAACGTAACCTATTACCAGAAACATGTTCTGAGTCCAGTGCCACTGTGAAACGAAGCCTTTTACCAGAAAGATGTTCTGAGTTCACTGCCACTGTGAAAGATTGCCTATTACCAGAAAGGTGCTCAGAGTTCAGTGCCACTTTGAAACGTAGCCTATTACCAGAAAGATGTTCTGAGTTCACTGCCACTGTGAAAGATCGCCTATTACCAGAAAGGTGCTCAGAGTTCAGTGCCACTTTGAAACGTAACCTATTACCAGAAACATGTTCTGAGTTCACTACCACTGTGAATACATAGCCTATTACCAGAAAGTTGCTCTGATTCCAGTGCCACTGTGAAACGTAGCCTATTACCAGAAAGATGTTCTGAGTTCACAGCCACTGTGAAAAATCGCCTATTACCAGAAAGTTGCTCTGATTCCAGTGCCACTGTGAAACGTAGCCTATTACCAGAAAGATGCTCTGATGTCAGTGCAAATGTGAAACGTATCCTTTTAGCAGAATCATGCTCTGACTTCAGTGCCACTGTGAAACGTAGTCTATTACCAGAAAGATGCTTTGATTTCAGTTCTACTGTGAAGACAAAGCCTATTACCAGAAAGATGCTCTGAGTCCAGTGCCAACTTGAGGACATTGCCTATTACCAGAAAGATGGTCAGAGTTCAGTTCCACTGTGAAACATAGGCTATTACCAGAATGATGCTCTGAGTTCAATGCCACTGTGAAAGATCGCTTATTTCCAGAAAGGTGCTCAGAGTTCAGTGCAACTGTGAAATGTAGCCTATTACCAGAAAGATGCACAGAGTTCAGTGCCACATTGAAACGTAGTCTATTATCAGAAAGATGCTCTGAGTTCAGTTCCACTGTAAAACAAAGCCTATTACCAGAAAGATTCTCTGAGTCCTGTGCCACTGTGAAACGAAGCCTATTACCAGAAATATGATCAGAGTTCATTTTAACTGTGAGACGTAGCCTATTACCAGAAATATGCTCAGAGTTCAGTGCCAGTCTGAAAAGTAGCCTATTACCAGAAAGATGCTCAGGGTTCAGTGCCAGTCTGAAAAGTAGCCTATTACCAGAAAGATGCTCAGGGTTCAGTGCCACTGTGGAACTCAGCCTATTACCAGAAAGATGCTCTGATGTCAGTGCAAATGTGAAACGTATCCTTTTAGCAGAATCATGCTCAGAGTTCAGTGCCACTGTGAATCGTAGCCTGTTACCAGAAAGATGCTCTGAGTTCAGTGCCACTGTGAAAAGTAGCCTATTACCATAAAGATGTTCTGAGTTCACTACCACTGTGAATACATAGCCTCTAACCAGAAAGTTGCTCTGATTCCAGTGCCACTGTGAAACGTAGCCTATTACCAGAAAGATGCTCAGAGTTCAGTGCCACTGTGCAACGTAGTCCATTACCAGAAAGATGCTTTGAGTTCAATTCCACTGTGAAGACAAAGCCTATTACCAGAAAGATGCTCTGTCCAGTGCCACTTTGAAACGTAGCCTATTACCAGAAAGATGTTCTGAGTTCACTGCCACTGTGAAAGATCGCCTATTACCAGAAAGGTGCTCAGAGTTCAGTGCCACTTTGAAACGTAACCTATTACCAGAAAGATGTTCTGAGTTCACTACCACTGTGAATACATAGCCTATTACCAGAAAGTTGCTCTGATTCCAGTGCCACTGTGAAATGTAGCCTATTACCAGAAAGATGTTCTGAGTTCATTGCCACTGTGAAGACATAGCCAATTACCAGAAAGGTGCTCAGAGTTCAGTGCCACTGTGAAACGTAGCCTATTACCAGAAAGATGCTCTGATGTCAGTGCAAATGCGAAACGTATCCTTTTAGCAGAATCATGCTCTGACTTCAGTGCCACTGTGAAACGTAGTCTATTACCAGAAAGATGCTTTGATTTCAGTTCTACTGTGAAGACAAAGCCTATTACCAGAAAGATGCTCTGAGTCCAGTGCCAACTTGAGGACATTGCCTATTACCAGAAAGATGGTCAGAGTTCAGTTCCACTGTGAAACATAGGCTATTACCAGAATGATGCTCTGAGTTCAATGCCACTGTGAAAGATCGCTTATTTCCAGAAAGGTGCTCAGAGTTCAGTGCAACTGTGAAATGTAGCCTATTACCAGAAAGATGCACAGAGTTCAGTGCCACATTGAAACGTAGTCTATTATCAGAAAGATGCTATGAGTTCAGTTCCACTGTAAAACAAAGCCTATTACCAGAAAGATTCTCTGAGTCCTGTGCCACTGTGAAACGAAGCCTATTACCAGAAATATGATCAGAGTTCATTTTAACTGTGAGACGTAGCCTATTACCAGAAATATGCTCAGAGTTCAGTGCCAGTCTGAAAAGTAGCCTATTACCAGAAAGATGCTCAGGGTTCAGTGCCAGTCTGAAAAGTAGCCTATTACCAGAAAGATGCTCAGGGTTCAGTGCCACTGTGGAACTCAGCCTATTACCAGAAAGATGCTCTGATGTCAGTGCAAATGTGAAACGTATCCTTTTAGCAGAATCATGCTCAGAGTTCAGTGCCACTGTGAATCGTAGCCTGTTACCAGAAAGATGCTCTGAGTTCAGTGCCACTGTGAAAAGTAGCCTATTACCATAAAGATGTTCTGAGTTCACTACCACTGTGAATACATAGCCTCTAACCAGAAAGTTGCTCTGATTCCAGTGCCACTGTGAAACGTAGCCTATTACCAGAAAGATGCTCAGAGTTCAGTGCCACTGTGCAACGTAGTCCATTACCAGAAAGATGCTTTGAGTTCAATTCCACTGTGAAGACAAAGCCTATTACCAGAAAGATGCTCTGTCCAGTGCCACTTTGAAACATAGCCTATTACCAGAAAGATGTTCTGAGTTCACTGCCACTGTGAAAGATCGCCTATTACCAGAAAGGTGCTCAGAGTTCAGTGCCACTTTGAAACGTAACCTATTATCAGAAACATGTTCTGAGTCCAGTGCCACTGTGAAACGAAGCCTTTTACCAGAAAGATGTTCTGAGTTCACTGCCACTGTGAAAGATTGCCTATTACCAGAAAGGTGCTCAGAGCTCAGTGCCACTTTGAAACGTAGCCTATTACCAGAAAGATGTTCTGAGTTCACTGCCACTGTGAAAGATCGCCTATTACCAGAAAGGTGCTCAGAGTTCAGTGCCACTTTGAAACGTAACCTATTACCAGAAACATGTTCTGAGTTCACTACCACTGTGAATACATAGCCTATTACCAGAAAGTTGCTCTGATTCCAGTGCCACTGTGAAATGTAGCCTATTACCAGAAAGATGTTCTGAGTTCACAGCCACTGTGAAAAATCGCCTATTACCAGAAAGTTGCTCTGATTCCAGTGCCACTGTGAAACGTAGCCTATTACCAGAAAGATGTTCTGAGTTCACAGCCACTGTGAAAGATCGCCTATTACCAGAAAGATGCTCTGAGTTCAGTGCCACTGTGAAACTCAGCCTATTTCCAGAAAGATGCTCTGATGTCAGTGCAAATGTGAAACGTATCCTTTTAGCAGAATCATGCTCTGACTTCAGTGCCACTGTGAAACGTAGTCTATTACCAGAAAGATGCTTTGAGTCCAGTGCCAACTTGAGGACATTGCCTATTACCAGAAAGATGGTCAGAGTTCAGTTCCACTGTGAAACATAGGCTATTACCAGAATGATGCTCTGAGTTCAATGCCACTGTGAAAGATCGCTTATTTCCAGAAAGGTGCTCAGAGTTCAGTGCAACTGTGAAATGTAGCCTATTGCCAGAAAGATGCTCTGTCCAGTGCCACTTTGAAACGTAGCCTATTACCAGAAAGATGTTCTGAGTTCACTGCCACTGTGAAAGATCGCCTATTACCAGAAAGGTGCTCAGAGTTCAGTGCCACTTTGAAACGTAACCTATTACCAGAAACATGTTCTGAGTCCAGTGCCACTGTGAAACGAAGCCTTTTACCAGAAAGATGTTCTGAGTTCACTGCCACTGTGAAAGATTGCCTATTACCAGAAAGGTGCTCAGAGTTCAGTGCCACTTTGAAACGTAGCCTATTACCAGAAAGATGTTCTGAGTTCACTGCCACTGTGAAAGATCGCCTATTACCAGAAAGGTGCTCAGAGTTCAGTGCCACTTTGAAACGTAACCTATTACCAGAAACATGTTCTGAGTTCACTACCACTGTGAATACATAGCCTATTACCAGAAAGTTGCTCTGATTCCAGTGCCACTGTGAAACGTAGCCTATTACCAGAAAGATGTTCTGAGTTCACAGCCACTGTGAAAAATCGCCTATTACCAGAAAGTTGCTCTGATTCCAGTGCCACTGTGAAACGTAGCCTATTACCAGAAAGATGCTCTGATGTCAGTGCAAATGTGAAACGTATCCTTTTAGCAGAATCATGCTCTGACTTCAGTGCCACTGTGAAACGTAGTCTATTACCAGAAAGATGCTTTGATTTCAGTTCTACTGTGAAGACAAAGCCTATTACCAGAAAGATGCTCTGAGTCCAGTGCCAACTTGAGGACATTGCCTATTACCAGAAAGATGGTCAGAGTTCAGTTCCACTGTGAAACATAGGCTATTACCAGAATGATGCTCTGAGTTCAATGCCACTGTGAAAGATCGCTTATTTCCAGAAAGGTGCTCAGAGTTCAGTGCAACTGTGAAATGTAGCCTATTACCAGAAAGATGCACAGAGTTCAGTGCCACATTGAAACGTAGTCTATTATCAGAAAGATGCTATGAGTTCAGTTCCACTGTAAAACAAAGCCTATTACCAGAAAGATTCTCTGAGTCCTGTGCCACTGTGAAACGAAGCCTATTACCAGAAATATGATCAGAGTTCATTTTAACTGTGAGACGTAGCCTATTACCAGAAATATGCTCAGAGTTCAGTGCCAGTCTGAAAAGTAGCCTATTACCAGAAAGATGCTCAGGGTTCAGTGCCAGTCTGAAAAGTAGCCTATTACCAGAAAGATGCTCAGGGTTCAGTGCCACTGTGGAACTCAGCCTATTACCAGAAAGATGCTCTGATGTCAGTGCAAATGTGAAACGTATCCTTTTAGCAGAATCATGCTCAGAGTTCAGTGCCACTGTGAATCGTAGCCTGTTACCAGAAAGATGCTCTGAGTTCAGTGCCACTGTGAAAAGTAGCCTATTACCATAAAGATGTTCTGAGTTCACTACCACTGTGAATACATAGCCTCTAACCAGAAAGTTGCTCTGATTCCAGTGCCACTGTGAAACGTAGCCTATTACCAGAAAGATGTTCTGAGTTCACAGCCACTGTGAAAGATCGCCTATTGCCAGAAAGGTGCGCAGAGTTCAGTTCCACAGTGAAACATAGCCTATTACCAAAAAATGGTCAGAGTTCAGTGCCACTGTGAAACGGGGTCTTTTACCAGAAAGATGTTCTGAGTTCATTGCCACTGTGAAGTCATAGCCAATTACCAGAAAGGTGCTCAGAGTCCAGTGCCACTGTGTGGACATAGCCTATTACCAGAAAGATGTTCTGAGTTCAATGCCACTGTAAAAGATCGCTTATTTCCAGAAAGGTGCTCAGAGTTCAGTGCCACTGTGAAACGGTGTCTATTACCAGAAAGATGTTCTGAGTTCATTGCCACTGTGAAGACATAGCCAATTACCAGAAAGGTGCTCAGAGTTCAGTGCAACTGTGATACCTAGTCTATTACCAGAAAGATGCTCTGAGTTCAGAGCGACTTTAAAACGCAGCCTATTACCAGAAAGTTGCTCTGATTCCAGTGCCACTGTGAAACGTAGCCTATTACCAGAAAGATGTTCTGAGTTCACAGCCACTGTGAAAGATCGCCTATTACCAGAAAGATGCTCTGAGTTCACTACCACTGTGAATACATAGCCTATTACCAGAAATTTGCTCTGATTCCAGTGCCACTGTGAAATGTAGCCTATTACCAGAAAGATGTTCTGAGTTCATTGCCACTGTGAAGACATAGCCAATTACCAGAAAGGTGCACAGAGTTCAGTGCAACTGTGAAACTCAGCCTATTACCAGAAAGATGCTCTGAGTCCAGTGCCACTGTGTGGACATAGCCTATTACCAGAAAGATGCTCAGAGTTCAATGCCACTGTAAAAGATCGCTTATTTCCAGAAAGGTGCTCAGAGTTCAGTGCCACTGTGAAACGGGGTCTATTACCAGAAAAATGTTCTGAGTTCATTGCCACTGTGAAGACGTAGCCAATTACCAGAAAGGTGCTCTGACTTCAGTGCCACTGTGAAACGTAGTCTATTACCAGAAAGATGCTTTGATTTCAGTTCTACTGTGAAGACAAAGCCTATTACCAGAAAGATGCTCTGAGTCCAGTGCCAACTTGAGGACATTGCCTATTACCAGAAAGATGGTCAGAGTTCAGTTCCACTGTGAAACATAGGCTATTACCAGAATGATGCTCTGAGTTCAGTGTCACAGTGAATCGTAGCCTATTACCAGAAAGATGCTCAGAGTTCAGTGCCACTGTGCAACGTAGTCCATTACCAGAAAGATGCTTTGAGTTCAATTCCACTGTGAAGACAAAGCCTATTACCAGAAAGATGCTCTGTCCAGTGCCACTTTGAAACATAGCCTATTACCAGAAAGATGCTCTGAGTTCAGTGCGACTGTGAAACGCAGCCTTTTACTGAAAGATGCTTTGAGTTCAGTGTCACTGTAAAACAAAGCCTATTACCAGAAAGATTCTCTGAGTCCTGTGCCACTGTGAAACGAAGCCTATTACCAGAAATATGATCAGAGTTCATTTTAACTGTGAGACGTAGACTATTACCAGAAATATGCTCAGAGTTCAGTGCCAGTCTGAAAAGTAGCCTATTACCAGAAAGATGTTCTGAGTTCACTGCCACTGTGAAAGATTGCCTATTACCAGAAAGGTGCTCAGAGTTCAGTGCCACTTTGAAACGTAACCTATTACCAGAAACATGTTCTGAGTCCAGTGCCACTGTGAAACGAAGCCTTTTACCAGAAAGATGTTCTGAGTTCACTGCCACTGTGAAAGATTGCCTATTACCAGAAAGGTGCTCAGAGTTCAGTGCCACTTTGAAACGTAGCCTATTACCAGAAAGATGTTCTGAGTTCATTGCCACTGTGAAGACATAGCCAATTACCAGAAAGGTGCTCAGAGTTCAGTGCAACTGTGAAACTCAGCCTATTTCCAGAAAGATGCTCTGATGTCAGTGCAAATGTGAAACGTATCCTTTTAGCAGAATCATGCTCAGTGTTCAGTGCCACTGGGAATCGTAGCCTGTTACCAGAAAGGTGCGCTGGGTTCAGTGCCACTTTGAAACGTAGCCTATTACCAGAAAGATGCTCTGAGTTCAGTGCCACTGTGAAGACAAAGCCTATTACCAGAAAGATGCTCTGTCCAGTGCCACTTTGAAACATAGCCTATTACCAGAAAGTTGCTCTGAGTTCAGTGCCACTGTAAAACAAAGCCTATTACCAGAAAGATGCTTTGAGTTCAGTGCCACTGTAAAACAAAGCCTATTACCAGAAAGATTCTCTGAGTCCTGTGCCACTGTGAAACGAAGCCTATTACCAGAAATATGCTCAGAGTTCAGTGCCAGTCTGAAAAGTAGCCTATTACCAGAAAGATGCTCAGGGTTCAGTGCCA
The DNA here is from genome assembly GCF_030144855.1 of Hypanus sabinus. NCBI lineage: Eukaryota > Metazoa > Chordata > Chondrichthyes > Myliobatiformes > Dasyatidae > Hypanus > Hypanus sabinus. The sequence goes on from NC_082710.1 coordinate 63,669,603, forward strand.
CTGTGGAACTCAGCCTATTACCAGAAAGATGCTCTGATGTCAGTGCAAATGTGAAACGTATCCTTTTAGCAGAATCATGCTCAGAGTTCAGTGCCACTGTGAATCGTAGCCTGTTACCAGAAAGATGCTCTGAGTTCAGTGCCACTTTGAAAAGTAGCCTATTACCATAAAGATGTTCTGAGTTCACTACCACTGTGAATACATAGCCTCTAACCAGAAAGTTGCTCTGATTCCAGTGCCACTGTGAAACGTAGCCTATTACCAGAAAGATGTTCTGAGTTCACAGCCACTGTGAAATATCGCCTATTGCCAGAAAGGTGCGCAGAGTTCAGTTCCACAGTGAAACATAGCCTATTACCAAAAAATGGTCAGAGTTCAGTGCCACTGTGAAACGGGGTCTATTAGCAGAAAGATGTTCTGAGTTCATTGTCACTGTGAAGACATAGACAATTACCAGAAAGGTGCACAGAGTTCAGTGCAACTGTGAAACTCAGCCTATTACCAGAAAGATGCTCTGATGTCAGTGCAAATGTGAAACGTATCCTTTTAGCAGAATCATGCTCAGAGTTCAGTGCCACTGGGAATCGTAGCCTGTTACCAGAAAGATGCGCTGAGTTCAGTCCAACTGAGAAGACAAAGCCTATTACCAGAAAGATGCCTGAGTCCAGTGCCACTGTGGGGAGATCGCATAATACCAGAAAGATGCTCTGAGTTCAGTGCCACTTTGAAACGTAGCCTATTACCAGAAAGGTGTTCTGAGTTCACTGCCACTGTGAAAGATCGCCTATTGCCAGAAAGGTGCGCAGAGTTCAGTGCCACATTGAAATGTAGCCTATTACCAGAAAGATGCTCTGAGTTCAGTGCCACTTTGAAACGTAGCCTATTACCAGAAAGATGTTCTGAGTTCACTACCACTGTGAATACATAGCCGATTACCAGAAAGTTGCTCTGATTCCAGTGCCACTGTGATACGTAGCATATTACCAGAAAGAGGTTTTGAGTTCACTGCCACTGTGAAAGATCGCCTGTTACCAGAAAGGTGCTCTGAGTTTAGTGCCACTGTGATGACATAGACTATTCTCAGAAAGATGCTCAGAGTTCAGTGCAACTGTGAAACCTAGTCTATTTCTAGAAAGATGCTTTGAGTTCAATTACCCTGTGTAGACAAAGCCTATTACCAGAAAGATGCTCTGAGTTCAGTGCCAATGTGAAACGTAGACATTTATCAGAAAGATGCTTTGAGTTCAGTTCCACTGTGAAGACAAAGCCTATTACCAGAAAGATGCCTGAGTCCAGTGCCACTGTGAAACGAAGCCTTTTACCAGAAAGATGTTCTGAGTTCACTGCCACTGTGAAAGATCGCCTATTACCAGAAAGGTGCTCAGAGTTCAGTGCCACTTTGAAACGTAGCCTATTACCAGAAAGATGTTCTGAGTTCACTGCCACTGTGAAAGATCGCCTATTACCAGAAAGGTGCTCAGAGTTCAGTGCCACTTTGAAACGTAACCTATTACCAGAAAGATGTTCTGAGTTCACTACCACTGTGAATACATAGCCTATTACCAGAAAGTTGCTCTGATTCCAGTGCCACTGTGAAATGTAGCCTATTACCAGAAAGATGTTCTGAGTTCATTGCCACTGTGAAGACATAGCCAATTACCAGAAAGGTGCTCAGAGTTCAGTGCCACTGTGAAACTCAGCCTATTTCCAGAAAGATGCTCTGATGTCAGTGCAAATGTGAAACGTATCCTTTTAGCAGAATCATGCTCAGAGTTCAGTGCCACTGGGAATCGTAGCCTGTTACCAGAAAGATGCGCTGGGTTCAGTGCCACTTTGAAACGTAGCCTATTACCAGAAAGATGCTCTGAGTTCAGTGCGACTGTGAAACGCAGCCTTTTACTGAAAGATGCTCTGAGATCAGTGCCACTGTGAAACATAGTCTATTACCAGAAAGATGCTTTGAGTTCAGTGCCACTGTAAAACAAAGCCTATTACCAGAAAGATTCTCTGAGTCCTGTGCCACTGTGAAACGAAGCCTATTACCAGAAATATGATCAGAGTTCATTTTAACTGTGAGACGTAGCCTATTACCAGAAATATGCTCAGAGTTCAGTGCCAGTCTGAAAAGTAGCCTATTACCAGAAAGATGCTCAGGGTTCAGTGCCACTGTGGAACTCAGCCTATTACCAGAAAGATGCTCTGATGTCAGTGCAAATGTGAAACGTATCCTTTTAGCAGAATCATGCTCAGAGTTCAGTGCCACTGGGAATCGTAGCCTGTTACCAGAAAGATGCGCTGAGTTCAGTCCAACTGAGAAGACAAAGCCTATTACCAGAAAGATGCCTGAGTCCAGTGCCACTGTGGGGAGATCGCATAATACCAGAAAGATGCTCTGAGTTCAGTGCCACTTTGAAAAGTAGCCTATTACCATAAAGATGTTCTGAGTTCACTACCACTGTGAATACATAGCCTCTAACCAGAAAGTTGCTCTGATTCCAGTGCCACTGTGAAACGTAGCCTATTACCAGAAAGATGTTCTGAGTTCACAGCCACTGTGAAAGATCGCCTATTGCCAGAAAGGTGCGCAGAGTTCAGTTCCACAGTGAAACATAGCCTATTACCAAAAAATGGTCAGAGTTCAGTGCCACTGTGAAACGGGGTCTATTAGCAGAAAGATGTTCTGAGTTCATTGCCACTGTGAAGACATAGACAATTACCAGAAAGGTGCACAGAGTTCAGTGGAACTGTGAAACACAGCCTATTACCAGAAAGATGCTCTGATGTCAGTGCAAATGTGAAACGTATCCTTTTAGCAGAATCATGCTCAGAGTTCAGTGCCACTGGGAATCGTAGCCTGTTACCAGAAAGATGCGCTGAGTTCAGTCCAACTGAGAAGACAAAGCCTATTACCAGAAAGATGCCTGAGTCCAGTGCCACTGTGGGGAGATCGCATAATACCAGAAAGATGCTCTGAGTTCAGTGCCACTTTGAAACGTAGCCTATTACCAGAAAGGTGTTCTGAGTTCACTGCCACTGTGAAAGATCGCCTATTGCCAGAAAGGTGCGCAGAGTTCAGTTCCACAGTGAAACATAGCCTATTACCAAAAAATGGTCAGAGTTCAGTGCCACTGTGAAACGGGGTCTATTAGCAGAAAGATGTTCTGAGTTCATTGCCACTGTGAAGACATAGACAATTACCAGAAAGGTGCACAGAGTTCAGTGCAACTGTGAAACTCAGCCTATTACCAGAAAGATGCTCTGATGTCAGTGCAAATGTGAAACGTATCCTTTTAGCAGAATCATGCTCAGAGTTCAGTGCCACTGGGAATCGTAGCCTGTTACCAGAAAGATGCGCTGAGTTCAGTCCAACTGAGAAGACAAAGCCTATTACCAGAAAGATGCCTGAGTCCAGTGCCACTGTGGGGAGATCGCATAATACCAGAAAGATGCTTTGAGTTCAGTGCCACTTTGAAACGTAGCCTATTACCAGAAAGGTGTTCTGAGTTCACTGCCACTGTGAAAGATCGCCTATTGCCAGAAAGGTGCGCAGAGTTCAGTGCCACATTGAAATGTAGCCTATTACCAGAAAGATGCTCTGAGTTCAGTGCCACTTTGAAACGTAGCCTATTACCAGAAAGATGTTCTGAGTTCACTACCACTGTGAATACATAGCCGATTACCAGAAAGTTGCTCTGATTCCAGTGCCACTGTGAAACGTAGCCTATTACCAGAAAGGTGTTCTGAGTTCACTGCCACTGTGAAAGATCGCCTATTGCCAGAAAGGTGCGCAGAGTTCAGTGCCACATTGAAATGTAGCCTATTACCAGAAAGATGCTCTGAGTTCAGTGCCACTTTGAAACGTAGCCTATTACCAGAAAGATGCACAGAGTTCAGTGCCACATTGAAACGTAGTCTATTATCAGAAAGATGCTTTGAGTTCAGTTCCACTGTAAAACAAAGCCTATTACCAGAAAGATTCTCTGAGTCCTGTGCCACTGTGAAACGAAGCCTATTACCAGAAATATGATCAGAGTTGATTTTAACTGTGAGACGTAGCCTATTACCAGAAATATGCTCAGAGTTCAGTGCCAGTCTGAAAAGTAGCCTATTACCAGAAAGATGCTCAGGGTTCAGTGCCACTGTGGAACTCAGCCTATTACCAGAAAGATGCTCTGATGTCAGTGCAAATGTGAAACGTATCCTTTTAGCAGAATCATGCTCAGAGTTCAGTGCAACTGTGAAACTCAGCCTATTACCAGAAAGATGCTCTGAGTCCAGTGCCACTGTGTGGACATAGCCTATTACCAGAAAGATGTTCTGAGTTCAATGCCACTGTAAAAGATCGCTTATTTCCAGAAAGGTGCTCAGAGTTCAGTGCCACTGTGAAACCTAGTCTATTACCAGAAAGATGCTCTGAGTTCAGAGCGACTTTAAAACGCAGCCATTTACCAGAAAGATGCTCTGATTTCAGTGCCGATGTGAAACGTAGACATTTATCAGAAAGATGCTTTTAGTTCAGTCCAACTGAGAAGACAAAGCCTATTACCAGAAAGATTCCTGAGTCCAGTGCCACTGTGGGGAGATCGCATAATACCAGAAAGATGCTCTGAGTTCAGTGCCACTTTGAAACGTAGCCTATTACCAGAAAGATGCTCTGAGTTCAGTGCCACTTTGAAACGTAGCCTATTACCAGAAAGATGTTCTGAGTTCACTACCACTGTGAATACATAGCCGATTACCAGAAAGTTGCTCTGATTCCAGTGCCACTGTGAAACGTAGCCTATTACCAGAAAGAGGTTTTGAGTTCACTGCCACTGTGAAAGATCGCCTGTTACCAGAAAGGTGCTCTGAGTTTAGTGCCACTGTGATGACATAGACTATTCTCAGAAAGATGCTCAGAGTTCAGTGCAACTGTGAAACCTAGTCTATTTCTAGAAAGATGCTTTGAGTTCAATTACCCTGTGTAGACATAGCTTATTACCAGAAAGATGCTCTGAGTTCAGTGCCAATGTGAAACGTAGACATTTATCAGAAAGATGCTTTGAGTTCAGTTCCACTGTGAAGACAATGCCTATTACCAGAAAGATGCCTGAGTCCAGTGCCACTGTGAAACGAAGCCTTTTACCAGAAAGATGTTCTGAGTTCACTGCCACTGTGAAAGATCGCCTATTACCAGAAAGGTGCTCAGAGTTCAGTGCCACTTTGAAACGTAGCCTATTACCAGAAAGATGTTCTGAGTTCACTGCCACTGTGAAAAATCGCCTATTACCAGAAAGGTGCTCAGAGTTCAGTGCCACTTTGAAACGTAACCTGTTACCAGAAAGATGTTCTGAGTTCACTACCACTGTGAATACATAGCCTATTACCAAAAAGTTGCTCTGATTCCAGTGCCACTGTGAAACGTAGCCTATTACCAGAAAGATGTTCTGAGTTCATTGCCACTGTGAAGACATAGCCAATTACCAGAAAGGTGCTCAGAGTTCAGTGCCACTGTGAAACTCAGCCTATTTCCAGAAAGATGCTCTGATGTCAGTGCAAATGTGAAACGTATCCTTTTAGCAGAATCATGCTCTGACTTCAGTGCCACTGTGAAACGTAGTCTATTACCAGAAAGGTGCTCAGAGTTCAGTGCCATTTTGAAACGTAACCTATTACCAGAAACATGTTCTGAGTCCAGTGCCACTGTGAAACGAAGCCTTTTACCAGAAAGATGTTCTGAGTTCACTGCCACTGTGAAAGATTGCCTATTACCAGAAAGGTGCTCAGAGTTCAGTGCCACTTTGAAACGTAGCCTATTACCAGAAAGATGTTCTGAGTTCACTGCCACTGTGAAAGATCGCCTATTACCAGAAAGGTGCTCAGAGTTCAGTGCCACTTTGAAACGTAACCTATTACCAGAAACATGTTCTGAGTTCACTACCACTGTGAATACATAGCCTATTACCAGAAAGTTGCTCTGATTCCAGTGCCACTGTGAAACGTAGCCTATTACCAGAAAGATGTTCTGAGTTCACAGCCACTGTGAAAAATCGCCTATTACCAGAAAGTTGCTCTGATTCCAGTGCCACTGTGAAACGTAGCCTATTACCAGAAAGATGCTCTGATGTCAGTGCAAATGTGAAACGTATCCTTTTAGCAGAATCATGCTCTGACTTCAGTGCCACTGTGAAACGTAGTCTATTACCAGAAAGATGCTTTGATTTCAGTTCTACTGTGAAGACAAAGCCTATTACCAGAAAGATGCTCTGAGTCCAGTGCCAACTTGAGGACATTGCCTATTACCAGAAAGATGGTCAGAGTTCAGTTCCACTGTGAAACATAGGCTATTACCAGAATGATGCTCTGAGTTCAGTGTCACAGTGAATCGTAGCCTATTACCAGAAAGATGCTCAGAGTTCAGTGCCACTGTGCAACGTAGTCCATTACCAGAAAGATGCTTTGAGTTCAATTCCACTGTGAAGACAAAGCCTATTACCAGAAAGATGCTCTGTCCAGTGCCACTTTGAAACATAGCCTATTACCAGAAAGATGCTCAGAGTTCAGTGCGACTGTGAAACGCAGCCTTTTACTGAAAGATGCTCTGAGATCATTGCCACTGTGAAACATAGTCTATTACCAGAAAGATGCTCTGAGTTCAGTGCCACTGTAAAACAAAGCCTATTACCAGAAAGATTCTCTGAGTCCTGTGCCACTGTGAAACGAAGCCTATTACCAGAAATATGATCAGAGTTCATTTTAACTGTGAGACGTAGCCTATTACCAGAAAGATGCACAGAGTTCAGTGCCACATTGAAACGTAGTCTATTATCAGAAAGATGCTATGAGTTCAGTTCCACTGTAAAACAAAGCCTATTACCAGAAAGATTCTCTGAGTCCTGTGCCACTGTGAAACGAAGCCTATTACCAGAAATATGATCAGAGTTCATTTTAACTGTGAGACGTAGCCTATTACCAGAAATATGCTCAGAGTTCAGTGCCAGTCTGAAAAGTAGCCTATTACCAGAAAGATGCTCAGGGTTCAGTGCCACTGTGGAACTCAGCCTATTACCAGAAAGATGCTCTGATGTCAGTGCAAATGTGAAACGTATCCTTTTAGCAGAATCATGCTCAGAGTTCAGTGCCACTGTGAATCGTAGCCTGTTACCAGAAAGATGCGCTGAGTTCAGTGCCACTTTGAAAAGTAGCCTATTACCATAAAGATGTTCTGAGTTCACTACCACTGTGAATACATAGCCTCTAACCAGAAAGTTGCTCTGATTCCAGTGCCACTGTGAAACGTAGCCTATTACCAGAAAGATGTTCTGAGTTCACAGCCACTGTGAAAGATCGCCTATTGCCAGAAAGGTGCGCAGAGTTCAGTTCCACAGTGAAACATAGCCTATTACCAAAAAAATGGTCAGAGTTCAGTGCCACTGTGAAACGGGGTCTATTACCAGAAAGATGCTCAGAGTTCAATGCCACTGTAAAAGATCGCTTATTTCCAGAAAGGTGCTCAGAGTTCAGTGCCACTGTGAAACGGGGTCTATTACCAGAAAGATGTTCTGAGTTCATTGCAACTGTGAAACCTAGTCTATTACTAGAAAGATGCTTTGAGTTCAATTACACTGTGTAGACAAAGCCTATTACCAGAAAGATGCTCTGAGTTCAGAGCGACTGTAAAACGCAGCCTTTTACCAGAAAGATGCTCTGGTTTCAGTGCCAATGTGAAACGTAGACATTTATCAGAAAGATGCTTTTAGTTCAGTCCAACTGAGAAGACAAAGCCTATTACCAGAAAGATGCCTGAGTCCAGTGCCACTGTGGGGAGATCGCATAATACCAGAAAGATGCTCTGAGTTCAGTGCCACTTTGAAACGTAGCCTATTACCAGAAAGGTGTTCTGAGTTCACTGCCACTGTGAAAGATCGCCTATTGACAGAAAGGTGCGCAGAGTTCAGTGCCACTGTGAAACGTAGCCTATTACCAGAAAGATGCTCTGAATTCAGTGCCACTTTGAAACGTAGCCTATTACCAGAAAGATGTTCTGAGTTCACTGCCACTGTGAAAGATCGCCTATTGCCAGAAAGGTGCGCAGAGTTCAGTGCCACTGTGAAACGTAGCCTATTACCAGAAAGATGCTCTGAGTTCAGTGCCACTTTGAAACGTAGCCTATTACCAGAAAGATGTTCTGAGTTCACTACCACTGTGAATACATAGCCGATTACCAGAAAGTTGCTCTGATTCCAGTGCCACTGTGAAACGTAGCCTATTACCAGAAAGAGGTTTTGAGTTCTCTGCCACTGTGAAAGATCGCCTGTTACCAGAAACGTGCTCTGAGTTTAGTGCCACTGTGATGACATAGACTATTCTCAGAAAGATGCTCAGAGTTCAGTGCAACTGTGAAACCTAGTCTATTTCTAGAAAGATGCTTTGAGTTCAATTACCCTGTGTAGACAAAGCCTATTACCAGAAAGATGCTCTGAGTTCAGTGCCAATGTGAAACGTAGACATTTATCAGAAAGATGCTTTGAGTTCAGTTCCACTGTGAAGACAAAGCCTACTACCAGAAAGATGCCTGAGTCCAGTGCCACTGTGAAACGAAGCCTATTACCAGAAAGATGTTCTGAGTTCACTGCCACTGTGAAAGATCGCCTATTACCAGAAAGGTGCTCAGAGTTCAGTGCCACTGTGAAACGTAGCCTGTTACCAGAAAGATGCGCTGAGTTCAGTGCCACTTTGAAACGTAACCTATTACCAGAAAGATGTTCTGAGTTCACTACCACTGTGAATACATAGCCTATTACCAGAAAGTTGCTCTGGGTTCAGTGCCACTGTGAAGACATAGCCAATTACCAGAAAGGTGCTCAGAGTTCAGTGCCACTGTGAAACTCAGCCTATTTCCAGAAAGATGCTCTGATGTCAGTGCAAATGTGAAACGTATCCTTTTAGCAGAATCATGCTCTGACTTCAGTGCCACTGTGAAACGTAGTCTGTTACCAGAAAGATGCTTTGATTTCAGTTCTACTGTGAAGACAAAGCCTATTACCAGAAAGATGCTCTGAGTCCAGTGCCAACTTGAGGACATTGCCTATTACCAGAAAGATGGTCAGAGTTCAGTTCCACTGTGAAACATAGGCTATTACCAGAATGATGCTCTGAGTTCAGTGTCACAGTGAATCGTAGCCTATTACCAGAAAGATGCTCAGAGTTCAGTGCCACTGTGCAACGTAGTCCATTACCAGAAAGATGCTTTGAGTTCAATTCCACTGTGAAGACAAAGCCTATTACCAGAAAGATGCTCTGTCCAGTGCCAGTTTGAAACGTAGCCTATTACCAGAAAGTTGATCTGAGTTCAGTGCGACTGTGAAATGCAGCCTTTTACTGAAAGATGCTCTGAGATCATTGCCACTGTGAAACATAGTCTATTACCAGAAAGATGCTTTGACTTCAGTGCCACTGTGAAACGGAGCCTATTACCAGAAAGATGCTCTGAGTCCAGTGCCACTGTGTGGACATAGCCTATTGCAAGAAAGATGCTCTGAGTTCAGTGCCACTTTGAAATGTAGCCTATTACCAGAAAGGTGTTCTGAGTTCAATGCCACTGTGAAAGATCGCTTATTTCCAGAAAGGTGCTCAGAGTTCAGTGCAACTGTGAAACGTACTCTATTATCAGAAAGATGCTTTGAGTTCAGTTCCACTGTAAAACAAAGCCTATTACCAGAAAGATTCTCTGAGTCCAGTGCCTCTGTGCGGACATCGTCATTTACCAGAAAGATGCTCTGAGTTCAGTGCCATTGTGAAACGAAGCCTATTACCAGAAATATGCTCAGAGTTCAGTGCAATGTGAAAAGTAGCCTATTACCAGAAAGATGCTCAGAATTCAGTGCCACTGTGAAACTCAGCCTACTACCAGAACGATGCTCTGATCTCAGTGCAAATGTGAAACGTATCCTTTTAGCAGAATCATGCTCTGAGTTCAGTGCCACTGTGAAACGTAGTCTATTATCAGAAAGATGCTTTGACTTCAGTTCCACTGTGAAGACAAAGCCTATTACCAGAAAGATTCTCTGAGTCCAGTGCCACTGACAGGACATCTCCTATTTCCAGAAAGATGCTCTGAGTTCAGTGCCATTGTGAAACGAAGCCTATTATCAGAAATATGATCTGAGTTCATTTTAACTGTGAGACGTAGCCTATTACCAGAAATATGCTCAGAGTTCAGTGCCAGTGTGAAAAGTAGCCTATTACCAGAAAGATGCTCAGAGTTCAGTGCCACTGTGAAATGTAGCCTATTACCAGAAAGATGCTCTGAGTTCAGTGCCACTTTGAAACGTAGCCTATTACCAGAAAGAGGTTTTGAGTTCATTACCACTGTGAATACATAGCCGATTACCAGAAAGTTGCTCTGATTCCAGTGCCACTGTGAAACGTAGCCTATTACCAGAAAGAGGTTTTGAGTTCACTGCCACTGTGAAAGATCGCCTGTTACCAGAAAGGTGCTCTGAGTTTAGTGCCACTGTGATGACATAGACTATTCTCAGAAAGATGCTCAGAGTTCAGTGCAACTGTGAAACCTAGTCTATTTCTAGAAAGATGCTTTGAGTTCAATTACCCTGTGTAGACAAAGTTTATTACCAGAAAGATGCTCTGAGTTCAGTGCCAATGTGAATCATAGCCTATTACCAGAAAGTTACTCTGAGTCCAGTGCCACTGTGAAGACATAGACTGTTACCAAAAAAATGTTCAGAATTCAGTGCCACTGTGAAACGTAGTCTATTACCAGAAAGATGCTCTGAGTTCAGTGCCACTGTGAAACATCGCCTGTTACCAGAAAAATGCTCTGTGTTCCGAGCCACAGAGAAACGTAGACGATTACCAGAAAGATGCTCTGAGTTCAGTGCCACTTTGAAACGTAGCCTATTACCAGAAAGATGTTCTGAGTTCACTACCACTGTGAATACATTGCCGATTACCAGAAAGTTGCTCTGATTCCAGTGCCACTGTGAAACATAGCCTATTACCAGAAAGATGCTCCGAGTTCAGTGCCACTGTAAAACGTAGACTGTTAACAGAAAAATGCTCTGAGTTCAGTTCCACTGTGAATCATAGCCTACTACCAGAAAGTTACTCTTTAAGTACCACTGTGAAGACATAGCCTGTTAACAGAAAAATGCTGTGCGTTCAGTGTCACTGTAAAACGTATTCTAGTACCAGAAAGATGCTCTGAGTTCAGTTCCACTGCGAAACATAGCCTATTACCAAAAAAATGATCGGAGTACAGTGCCACTGTGAAATGTAATCATTTACCTGAAAGATTCTTAGAGTAAAGTTCAACTGTGAAGACCTAGCCTTCTACCAGAAAGATGCTCAGAGTTCAGTGCCACTGTGAAACGTAGTCTATTACCAGAAAGATGCTTTGAGTTCTGTGCCTCTGTGAAACGTAGCCTAATACCAGAAAGATGCTCTGAGTTCAGTTCCACTGTGAGGACATAGCGTATTACCAGAAAGTTGCTCTGGGTTCAGTGCCACTGTGAAACGTAGTCTATTACCAGAAAGATGCTCTGAGTTCAGTGCCACTGTGAAGACAGAGCCTATTACCAGAAAGATGCTCTGAGTTCAGTGCCACTGTGAAACGTAGCCTATTACCAGAAAGATGCTCTCAGTTCAGTGCCACTGTGAAACATAGACTATTACCAGAAAGATGCTCTGAATTCAGTGCCACTGTGAAACGTAGTATATTAACAGAAAGATGCTCTGAGTTCAGCGCAACTGTGAAACGTAGTTTATAACCAGAAAGATGCTCTGAGTTCAGTGCCACTGCGAAGATATAGCCTGTTACCAGAAAGATACTCTGAGTTCAGTGTCATTGTGAATACCTAGCCTGTGACCAGAAAGATGCTCTGTGATCAGTGTCACACTGCAGACTAGGATATTACCAGAATGATGCTCAGAGTTCAGTGCCACTGTGAAACGTAGTCTTTTACCCGAAAGATTCTCTGAGTTCAGTTCCACTGTGGGGACAGAGCCTATTACCAGAAAGTTGCTCTGTGTTCAGTGCCACTGTGAAGACATAGCCTGTTACCAGAAAGATGCATTGAGTTCAGTTCCACTGTGAAACATAGACAATTACCAAAAAAATGTTCAGAGTTCAGTGCCACTGTGAAACGTAGTCTATCACCAGAAAGATGCTCTGAGTTCACAGCCAATGTGAAACCTCGCCTGTTACAAGAGAAATGCTCTGTGTTCCAATCCACTGAGAAACGTAGACTTTTACCAGAAAGATGCTATGAGTTCAGTGTCACAGTGCAGACTAGCCTATTACCAGAAAGATGCTCTGAATTCAGTGCCACTGTGAAACGTAGTCTATTAACAGAAAGATGCTTTGAATTCTGTGCCTCTGGGAAGACATAGCCTATTACCAGAAAGATGTTCTGTTTTCAGTGCAGCTTTGAAACGTAGACTATTACCAGAAAGTTTCTCTCAGATCAGTGTCACAGACAAAACATAGCCTATTACCAGAAAGATACTCTGTGTTCAGTGCCACTTTGAAGACATAGCCTGTTACCAGAAAGATGTTCTGTGATCAGTGCCAATGTAAAACGTAGTCTATTACCAGGAAGATGCTGAGTTCAGTTCCACTGTGAAACATCGCCTGTTACCAGAAAAATGCTCTATATTCCGAGCCACTGTGAAACGTAGGCTATTACGAGAAAGATGATCTGATTTCAGTGCCACTGTGAAACGTACTCTAATACCAGAAAGATGCTTTGAGTTCTGGGCCTCTGTGAAATATAGCCTATTTCCAGAAAGATGCTCTGAGTTCACTGCCACTGTGAAACATCGCCTGTTACCAGAAAATTGCTCTGTGTTCCGAGCCACTGTGAAACGTAGACTATTACCAGAAAGATGCTCTGAATTCAGTGTCACAGTGCAGACTAGCCTGTTACCAGAAAGATGCTCTGAGTTCAGTTCCACTGTGAAGCATAGCTAATTATCAAAAAAATGAGCAGAGTTCAGTGCCACTGTGAAACGTAGTCTATTAACAGAAAGATGCTCTGAGTTCAGTGCCACTGCGAAGATATAGCCTGTTACCAGAAAGATACTCTGAGTTCAGTGTCACTGTGAATACCTAGACTCTTACCAGAAAGATGCTCTGTGATCAGTGTCACACTGCAGACTAGCATATTACCAGAATGATGCTCTGAGTTCAGTGCCACTGTAAAACGTAGTCTATTACCTAAAAAAAGATCAGAGTTCAGTGCCACTGTGAAATGTAGTCTTTTACCCGAAAGATTCTCTGAGTTCAGTTCCACTGTGGGGACAGAGCCTATTACCATAAAGTTGCTCTGTGTTCAGTGCCACTGTGAAGACATAGCTTGTTACCAGAAAGATGCATTGAGTTCAGTTCCACTGTGAAACATACACAATTACCAAAAAAATGTTCAGTGTTCAGTGCCACTGTGATACGTAGTCTATTACCAGAAAGATGCTCTGAGTTCACAGCCAATGTGAAACCTTGCCTGTTACCAGAGAAATGCTCTGTGTTCCGATCCACTGAGAAACGTAGACTATTACCAGAAAGATGCTATGAGTTCAGTGTCACAGTGCAGACTAGCCTATTACCAGAAACATGTTCTGAGTTCAGTGCCAATGTGAATCATAGCCTATTACCAGAAAGTTACTCTGAGTTCTGTGCCACTGTGAATCATAGCCTATTACCAGAAAGTTACTCTGAGTCCAGTGCCACTGTGAAGACATAGACTGTTACCAAAAAAATGTTCAGAATTCAGTGCCACTGTGAAATGTAGTCTATTACCAGAAAGATGCTCTGAGTTCACTGCCACTGTGAAACCTCGCCTGTTACCAGAAAATGGCTCTGTGTTCCGAGCCACTGACAAACGTAGACAATTACCAGAAAGATGCTCTGAGTTCAGTGCCTCTGTGAAATGTAGCCTATTACCAGAAAGGTGTTCAGAGTTCTGTTCCACTGTGAAACGTAGCCTGTTACCAGAAAGATGCTCTGAGTTCAGTTCCACTGTGAAACATAGCCTATTACCAAAAAAATTATCAGAGTTCAGTGCCAGTGTGAAACGTAATCTTTTACCTGAAAGATTCTTACAGTTCAGTTCCACTGTAAAGACCTAGCCTTCTAACAGAAAGATGCTCAGAGTTCATTGCCACTGTGAAATGTAGTCTATTACCAGAAAGATGTTTTGAGTTCTGAGCCTCTGAGAAGACATTGCCTATTACCAGAAAGATGTTATGTGTTCAGTGCTACTTTGAAAAGTAGCCTTTTACCAGAAAGATGCTCTAAGTTCACTTCCACTGTGAAACATATCCTATTACCAGAAACATGCTTTCACTTCAGTGCCACTGTGAAACATAGCCTATTACCAGAAAGATGCTTTGAGTTCTGTGCCTCTGTGAAGACATAGCCTATTACCAGAAAAATGCTCTGTGTTCCTAGCCACTGTGAAACGTAGTCTATTACCAGAAAGAAGCATTGAGTTCTATGCCACTGTGAAGACATAGCCTATTACCAGAAAGTTGCTCTGTGTTCAGTGCCACTGTGAAACGTAGTCTATTACCTGAAAGATGCTCTGAATTCAGTGTCAGAGTGCAGACTAGCCTATTACCAGAAAGATGCTCTGAGTTCTGTGCCACTGTGAAACATAGCCTATTATCAAAAAAATGAGCAGAGTTCAGTGCCACTGTGAAACGTAGCCTATTACCAGAAAGATGCTCTGTGTTTAGTGCCACTGTGAAACGTAGTCTATTACCAGAAAGATGCTCTCAGGTCAGTGCCACTGTGAAACGTAGCCTATTACCAGAAAGATGCTCAGAGTACAGTGCCACTGTGAAACGTAGCCTATTACCAGAAAGATGCTCTGAGTTCAGTTCCACTGTGAGGACATAGCCTATTACCAGAAAGATGCTCAGAGTACAGTGCCACTGTGAAACGTAGCCTATTACCAGAAAGATGCTCAGAGTACAGTGCCACTGTGAAACGTAGCCTATTACCAGAAAGATGCTCTGAGTTCAGTTCCACTGTGAGGACATAGCGTATTACTAGAAAGTTGTTCTGGGTTCAGTGCCACTGCAAAATGTAGTCTATTACCAGAAAGTTACTCTGAGTTCAGTGCCACTGTGAAGACAGAGCCTAATACCAGAAAGATGTTCAAACATCAGTGGCACCGTGAAACATAGCCTATTACCAGAAAGTTGCTCTCAGATCAGTGTCACAGACAAAACATAGCCTATTACCAGAAAGATGCTCTGTGTTCAGTTCCACTGTGAAACATAGCCTACTACCAGAAAGTTGATCAGAGTTCAGAGCCAATAAGCAAAGCAGTCTATTACTAGAAAGAAGCTTTGTGGTCTGTGCCACAATGAAACATAGCCTATTACCAGAAAGATGCTCTGTGTTCAGTGCCACAGTGAAACATAGCCTATTACCAGAAAGATGCTCTGTGATCAGTGCCACTGTGAAACGTAGCGTTTTACCAGAAAAATGCTCTGAGTTCAGTGCCACTGTGAAACGTAGCCTATTACCAGAAAGATGCTCTGTGATCAGTGCCACTGTGAAACGTAGCGTTTTACCAGAAAAATGCTCTGAGTTCAGTGCCACTGTGAAACGTAGCCTATTACCAGAAAGATGCTTTGAGTTCTGTGCCACTGTGAAGACATAGCGTATTACCAGAAAGTTGCTCTGTGTTCAGTGCCACTGCAAAATGTAGTCTATTACCAGAAAGATGCTCTGAGTTCAGTGCTACTGTGAAGACAGAGCCTATTACCAGAAAGATGCTCTGTGATCAGTGCCACTGTGAAACGTAGCGTTTTACCAGAAAAATGCTCTGAGTTCAGTGCCACTGTGAAACGTAGCCTATTACCAGAAAGATGCTCTGTGATCAGTGCCACTGTGAAACGTAGCGTTTTACCAGAAAAATGCTCTGAGTTCAGTGCCACTGTGAAACGTAGCCTATTACCAGAAAGATGCTTTGAGTTCTGTGCCACTGTGAAGACATAGCGTATTACCAGAAAGTTGCTCTGTGTTCAGTGCCACTGCAAAATGTAGTCTATTACCAGAAAGATGCTCTGAGTTCAGTGCTACTGTGAAGACAGAGCCTATTACCAGAAAGATGAACTGAGTACAGTGCCACTGTGAAACATCACCTGTTACCAGAAAAATTCTCAGTGTTCCGAGCCACTGTGAAACGAAGCCTATTTCCAGAAAGATGCTCTGAGTTCAGTTCCACTGTGAGGACATAGCGTATTACCAGAAAGTTGCTCTGTGTTTAGTTCCACTGTGAAACGTAGTCTATTACCAGAAAGATGCTCTCAGGTCAGTGCCACTGTGAAACGTAGCCTATTACCAGAAAGATGCTCAGAGTACAGTGCCACTGTGAAACGTAGCCTATTACCAGAAAAATACTCTGAGTTCAGTGCCACTGTGAAACATAGCCTATTACCAGAAAGATGCTCAGAGTTCAGTGCCACTGTGAAACATAGCCTATTACCAGAAAGATGCTTTGAGTTCTGTGCCACTGTGAAGACATAGCCTGTTACCAGAAAGATGCTCTGGGTTCAGTTCCACTGTGAGGACATAGCGTATTACCAGAAAGTTGCTCTGTGTTCAGTGCCACTGCAAAATGTAGTCTATTACCAGAAAGATGCTCTGAGTTCAGTGCTACTGTGCATAAAGAGCCTATTACCAGAAAGATGATCTGAGTTCAGTGCCTCTGTGAAACATAGCCTATTACCAGAAAGATGCTCTGAGTTCAGTGCTACTGTGAAGACAGAGCCTATTACCAGAAAGATGCTCTGAGTCCAGTGCCACTCTGCAGACATAGCCTGTTACCAGAAAGATGCTCTGAGTTCAGTTCCACTGTGAAGCATAGCTTATTATCAAAAAAATGAGCAGAGTTCAGTGCCACTGTGAAACGTAGTCTATTAACAGAAAGATGCTCTGAGTTCAGCACCACTGTGAAACGTAGTCTATTACCAGAAAGATGCTCTGAATGCAGTGCCACTGTGAATCATAGCCTACTACCAGAAAGTTACTCTTTAAGTGCCACTGTGAAGACATAGCCTGTTACCAGAAAAATGCTCTATATTCCGAGCCACTGTGAAACGTAGGCTATTACGAGAAAGATGATCTGATTTCAGTGCCACTGTGAAACGTACTCTAATACCAGAAAGATGCTTTGAGTTCTGGGCCTCTGTGAAATGTAGCCTATTTCCAGAAAGATGCTCTGAGTTCACTGCCACTGTGAAACATCGCCTGTTACCAGAAAATTGCTCTGTGTTCCGAGCCACTGTGAAACGTAGACTATTACCAGAAAGATGCTCTGAATTCAGTGTCACAGTGCAGACTAGCCTGTTACCAGAAAGTTACTCTCAGTTCAGTGCCACTGTGAAACATAGACTATTACCAGAAAGATGCTCTGAATTCAGTGCCACTGTGAAACGTAGTTTATAACCAGAAAGATGCTCTGAGCTCAGTGCCACTGCGAAGATATAGCCTGTTACCAGAAAGATACTCTGAGTTCAGTGTCATTGTGAATACCTAGCCTGTGACCAGAAAGATGCTCTGTGATCAGTGTCACACTGCAGACTAGGATATTACCAGAATGATGCTCAGAGTTCAGTGCCACTGTGAAACGTAGTCTTTTACCCGAAAGATTCTCTGAGTTCAGTTCCACTGTGGGGACAGAGCCTATTACCAGAAAGTTGCTCTGTGTTCAGTGCCACTGTGAAGACATAGCCTGTTACCAGAAAGATGCATTGAGTTCAGTTCCACTGTGAAACATAGACAATTACCAAAAAAATGTTCAGAGTTCAGTGCCACTGTGAAACGTAGTCTATCACCAGAAAGATGCTCTGAGTTCACAGCCAATGTGAAACCTCGCCTGTTACCAGAGAAATGCTCTGTGTTCCGATCCACTGAGAAACGTAGACTATTACCAGAAAGATGCTATGAGTTCAGTGTCACAGTGCAGACTAGCCTATTACCAGAAACATGCTCTGAGTTCAGTGCCAATGTGAATCATAGCCTATTACCAGAAAGTTACTCTGAGTTCTGTGCCACTGTGAATCATAGCCTATTACCAGAAAGTTACTCTGAGTCCAGTGCCACTGTGAAGACATAGACTGTTACCAAAAAAATGTTCAGAATTCAGTGCCACTGTGAAATGTAGTCTATTACCAGAAAGATGCTCTGAGTTCACTGCCACTGTGAAACCTCGCCTGTTACCAGAAAATGGCTCTGTGTTCCGAGCCACTGACAAACGTAGACAATTACCAGAAAGATGCTCTGAGTTCAGTGCCTCTGTGAAATGTAGCCTATTACCAGAAAGGTGTTCAGAGTTCTGTTCCACTGTGAAACGTAGCCTGTTACCAGAAAGATGCTCTGAGTTCAGTTCCACTGTGAAACATAGCCTATTACCAAAAAAATTATCAGAGTTCAGTGCCAGTGTGAAACGTAATCTTTTACCTGAAAGATTCTTACAGTTCAGTTCCACTGTAAAGACCTAGCCTTCTAACAGAAAGATGCTCAGAGTTCATTGCCACTGTGAAATGTAGTCTATTACCAGAAAGATGTTTTGAGTTCTGAGCCTCTGAGAAGACATTGCCTATTACCAGAAAGATGTTATGTGTTCAGTGCCACTTTGAAAAGTAGCCTTTTACCAGAAAGATGCTCTAAGTTCACTTCCACTGTGAAACATATCCTATTACCAGAAACATGCTTTCACTTCAGTGCCACTGTGAAACATAGCCTATTACCAGAAAGATGCTTTGAGTTCTGTGCCTCTGTGAAGACATAGCCTATTACCAGAAAAATGCTCTGTGTTCCTAGCCACTGTGAAACGTAGTCTATTACCAGAAAGAAGCATTGAGTTCTATGCCACTGTGAAGACATAGCCTATTACCAGAAAGTTGCTCAGAGTTCCGTTCCACTGTGAAGACATAGCCTGTTAACAGAAAAATGCTGTGCGTTCAGTGTCACTGTAAAACGTATTCTAGTACCAGAAAGATGCTCTGAGTTCAGTTCCACTGTGAAACGTAGCCTATTACCAAAAAAATGATCGGAGTACAGTGCCACTGTGAAATGTAATAATTTACCTGAAAGATTCTTAGAGTAAAGTTCAACTGTGAAGACCTAGCCTTCTACCAGAAAGATGCTCAGAGTTCAGTGCCACTGTGAAACGTAGTCTATTACCAGAAAGATGCTTTGAGTTCTGTGCCTCTGTGAAACGTAGCCTAATACCAGAAAGATGCTCTGAGTTCAGTTCCACTGTGAGGACATAGCGTATTACCAGAAAGTTGCTCTGGGTTCAGTGCCACTGTGAAACGTAGTGTATTACCAGAAAGATGCTCTGAGTTCAGTGCTACTGTGAATGATAGCCTATTACCAGAAAGTTACTCTGAGTTCAGTGCCACTGTGAAGACAGGGCCTAATACCAGAAAGATGTTCAAACTTCAGTGGCACTGTGAAACATAGCCTATTACCAGAAAGTTGCTCTCAGATCAGTGTCACAGACAAAACATAGCCTATTACCAGAAAGATGCTCTGTGTTCAGTTCCACTGTGAAACATAGCCTACTACCAGAAGGCTGATCAGAGTTCAGAGCCACTAAGCAAAGTAGTCTATTACTAGAAAGATGCTTTGTGGTCTGTGCCACAGTGAAACATAGCCTATTACCAGAAAGATGCTCTGTGTTCAGTGCCACTGTGAAACGTAGCCTTTTACCAGAAAAATGCTCTGAGTTCAGTGCCACAGTGAAACATAGCCTATTACCAGAAAGATGCTCTGTGATCAGTGCCACTGTGAAACGTAGCGTTTTACCAGAAAAATGCTCTGAGTTCAGTGCCACTGTGAAACGTAGTCTATTACCAGAAAGATGCTTTGAGTTCTGTGCCACTGTGAAGACATAGCCTATTACCAGAAAGATGCTCTGAGTTCAGTTCCACTGTGAGGACATAGCGTATTACCAGAAAGTTGCTCTGTGTTCAGTGCCACTGCAAAATGTAGTCTATTACCAGAAAGATGCTCTGAGTTCAGTGCTACTGTGAAGACAGAGCCTATTACCAGAAAGATGATCTGAGTTCAGTGCCACTGTGAAACATAGCCTATTACCAGAAAGATGCTAAGAGTTCAGTGCCACTGTGAAACATCACCTGTTACCAGAAAAATTCTCAGTGTTCCGAGCCACTGAGAAACGAAGCCTATTTCCAGAAAGATGCTCTGAGTTCAGTTCCACTGTGAGGACATAGCTTATTACCAGAAAGTTGCTCTGTGTTTAGTGCCACTGTGAAACGTAGTCTATTACCAGAAAGATGCTCTCAGGTCAGTGCCACTGTGAAACGTAGCCTATTACCAGAAAGATGCTCAGAGTACAGTGCCACTGTGAAACGTAGCCTATTACCAGAAAGATGCTCTGAATTCAGTTCCACTGTGAGGACATAGCCTATTACCAGAAAGATGCTCAGAGTACAGTGCCACTGTGAAACGTAGCCTATTACCAGAAAGATGCTCTGAGTTCAGTGCTACTGTGAATAATAGCCTAATACCAGAAAGTTACTCTGAGTTCAGTGCCACTGTGAAGACAGAGCCTAATACCAGAAAGATGTTCAAACATCAGTGGCACCGTGAAACATAGCCTATTACCAGAAAGTTGCTCTCAGATCAGTGTCACAGACAAAACATAGCCTATTACCAGAAAGATGCTCTGTGTTCAGTTCCACTGTGAAACATAGCCTACTACCAGAAAGCTGATCAGAGTTCAGAGCCAATAAGCAAAGTAGTCTATTACTAGAAAGATGCTTTGTGGTCTGTGCCACAGTGAAACATAGCCTATTACCAGAAAGATGCTCTGTGATCAGTGCCACTTTGAAACGTAGCGTTTTGCCAGAAAAATGCTCTGAGTTCAGTGCCACTGTGAAACGTAGCCTATTACCAGAAAGATGCTTTGAGTTCTGTGCCACTGTGAAGACATAGCCTATTACCAGAAAGATGCTCTGAGTTCAGTGCCACTGTGAAACATCACCTGTTACCAGAAAAATTCTCAGTGTTCCGAGCCACTGTGAAACGAAGCCTATTTCCAGAAAGATGCTCTGAGTTCAGTTCCACTGTGAGGACATAGCGTATTACCAGAAAGTTGCTCTGTGTTTAGTTCCACTGTGAAACGTAGTCTATTACCAGAAAGATGCTCTCAGGTCAGTGCCACTGTGAAACGTAGCCTATTACCAGAAAGATGCTTAGAGTGCAGTGCCACTGTGAAACGTAGCCTATTACCAGAAAAATACTCTGAGTTCAGTGCCACTGTGAAACATAGCCTATTACCAGAAAGATGCTCAGAGTTCAGTGCCACTGTGAAACATAGCCTATTACCAGAAAGATGCTTTGAGTTCTGTGCCACTGTGAAGACATAGCCTGTTACCAGAAAGATGCTCTGGGTTCAGTTCCACTGTGAGGACATAGCGTATTACCAGAAAGTTGCTCTGTGTTCAGTGCCACTGCAAAATGTAGTCTATTACCAGAAAGATGCTCTGAGTTCAGTGCTACTGTGCATAAAGAGCCTATTACCAGAAAGATGATCTGAGTTCAGTGCCACTGTGAAACATAGCCTATTACCAGAAAGATGCTCTGAGTTCAGTGCTACTGTGAAGACAGAGCCTATTACCAGAAAGATGCTCTGAGTCCAGTGCCACTCTGCAGACATAGCCTGTTACCAGAAAGATGCTCTGAGTTCAGTTCCACTGTGAAGCATAGCTTATTATCAAAAAAATGAGCAGAGTTCAGTGCCACTGTGAAACGTAGTCTATTAACAGAAAGATGCTCTGAGTTCAGCGCCACTGTGAAACGTAGTCTATTAACAGAAAGATGCTCTGAATGCAGTGCCACTGTGAATCATAGCCTACTACCAGAAAGTTACTCTTTAAGTGCCACTGTGAAGACATAGCCTGTTACCAGAAAAATGCTCTATATTCCGAGCCACTGTGAAACGTAGGCTATTACGAGAAAGATGATCTGATTTCAGTGCCACTGTGAAACGTACTCTAATACCAGAAAGATGCTTTGAGTTCTGGGCCTCTGTGAAATGTAGCCTATTTCCAGAAAGATGCTCTGAGTTCACTGCCACTGTGAAACATCGCCTGTTACCAGAAAATTGCTCTGTGTTCCGAGCCACTGTGAAACGTAGACTATTACCAGAAAGATGCTCTGAATTCAGTGTCACAGTGCAGACTAGCCTGTTACCAGAAAGATGCTCTGAGTTCAGTTCCACTGTGAAGCATAGCTAATTATCAAAAAAATGAGCAGAGTTCAGTGCCACTGTGAAACGTAGTCTATTAACAGAAAGATGCTCTGAGTTCAGTGCCACTGCGAAGATATAGCCTGTTACCAGAAAGATACTCTGGGTTCAGTGTCACTGTGAAAACCTAGACTCTTACCAGAAAGATGCTCTGTGATCAGTGTCACACTGCAGACTAGCATATTACCAGAATGATGCTCTGAGTTCAGTGCCACTGTGAAACGTAGTCTATTACCTAAAAAAAGATCAGAGTTCAGTGCCACTGTGAAATGTAGTCTTTTACCCGAAAGATTCTCTGAGTTCAGTTCCACTGTGGGGACAGAGCCTATTACCATAAAGTTGCTCTGTGTTCAGTGCCACTGTGAAGACATAGCTTCTTACCAGAAAGATGCATTGAGTTCAGTTCCACTGTGAAACATACACAAATACCAAAAAAATGTTCAGTGTTCAGTGCCACTGTGAAACGTAGTCTATTACCAGAAAGATGCTCTGAGTTCACAGCCAATGTGAAACCTCGCCTGTTACCAGAGAAATGCTCTGTGTTCCGATCCACTGAGAAACGTAGACTATTACCAGAAAGATGCTATGAGTTCAGTGTCACAGTGCAGACTAGCCTATTACCAGAAACATGCTCTGAGTTCAGTGCCAATGTGAATCATAGCCTATTACCAGAAAGTTACTCTGAGTTCTGTGCCACTGTGAATCATAGCCTAATACCAGAAAGTTACTCTGAGTCCAGTGCCACTGTGAAGACATAGACTGTTACCAAAAAAATGTTCAGAATTCAGTGCCACTGTGAAATGTAGTCTATTACCAGAAAGATGCTCTGAGTTCACTGCCACTGTGAAATGTAGCCTATTACCAGAAAAATACTCTGAGTTCAGTGCCACTGTGAAACATAGCCTATTACCAGAAAGATGCTCTGAGTTCAGTGCCACTGTGAAACATAGCCTATTACCAGAAAGATGCTCAGAGATCAGTGCCACTGTGAAACGTAGCCTATTACCAGAAAGATGCTTTGAGTTCTGTGCCACTGTGAAGACATAGCCTGTTACCAGAAAGTTGCTCTGTGTTCAGTGCCACTGCAAAATGTAGTCTATTACCAGAAAGATGCTCTGAGTTCAGTGCCACTGTGAAACATAGCCTATTACCAGAAAGATGCTCTGAGTTCAGTGCTACTGTGAAGACAGAGCCTATTACCAGAAAGATGCTCTGAGTCCAGTGCCACTCTGCAGACATAGCCTGTTACCAGAAAGATGCTCTGAGTTCAGTTCCACTGTGAAACGTAGTCTATTAACAGAAAGATGCTCTGAGCTCAGCGCCACTGTGAAACGTAGTCTATTAACAGAAAGATGCTCTGAATGCAGTGCCACTGTGAATCATAGCCTACTACCAGAAAGTTACTCTTTAAGTGCCACTGTGAAGACATAGCCTGTTACCAGAAAAATGCTCTGAGTTCACAGCCAATGTGAAACCTCGCCTGTTACCAGAGAAATGCTCTGTGTTCCGATCCACTGAGAAACGTAGACTATTACCAGAAAGATGCTATGAGTTCAGTGCCACTGTGAAACATAGCCTATTACCAGAAAGATGCTCTGAGTTCAGTGCTACTGTGAAGACAGAGCCTATTACCAGAAAGATGCTCTGAGTCCAGTGCCACTCTGCAGACATAGCCTGTTACCAGAAAGATGCTCTGAGTTCAGTTCCACTGTGAAGCATAGCTTATTATCAAAAAAATGAGCAGAGTTCAGTGCCACTGTGAAACGTAGTCTATTAACAGAAAGATGCTCTGAGCTCAGCGCCACTGTGAAACGTAGTCTATTAACAGAAAGATGCTCTGAATGCAGTGCCACTGTGAATCATAGCCTACTACCAGAAAGTTACTCTTTAAGTGCCACTGTGAAGACATAGCCTGTTACCAGAAAAATGCTCTGAGTTCACAGCCAATGTGAAATGTAGTCTATTACCAGAAAGATGCTCTGAGTTCACTGCCACTGAGAAACGTAGCCTATTACCAGAAAAATACTCTGAGTTCAGTGCCACTGTGAAACATAGCCTATTACCAGAAAGATGCTCAGAGTTCAGTGCCACTGTGAAACGTAGCCTATTACCAGAAAAATACTCTGAGTTCAGTGCCACTGTGAAACATAGCCTATTACCAGAAAGATGCTCAGAGTTCAGTGCCACTGTGAAACGTAGCCTATTACCAGAAAGATGCTTTGAGTTCTGTGCCACTGTGAAGACATAGCCTGTTACCAGAAAGTTGCTCTGTGTTCAGTGCCACTGCAAAATGTAGTCTATTACCGGAAAGATGCTCTGAGTTCAGTGCTACTGTGCATAAAGAGCCTATTACCAGAAAGATGATCTGAGGTCAGTGCCACTGTGAAACATAGCCTATTACCAGAAAGATGCTCTGAGTTCAGTGCTACTGTGAAGACAGAGCCTATTACCAGAAAGATGCTCTGAGTCCAGTGCCACTCTGCAGACATAGCCTGTTACCAGAAAGATGCTCTGAGTTCAGTTCCACTGTGAAGCATAGCTTATTATCAAAAAAATGAGCAGAGTTCAGTGCCACTGTGAAACGTAGTCTATTAACAGAAAGATGCTCTGAGCTCAGCGCCACTGTGAAACATAGTCTATTACCAGAAAGATGCTCTGAATGCAGTGCCACTGTGAATCATAGCCTACTACCAGAAAGTTACTCTTTAAGTGCCACTGTGAAGACATAGCCTGTTACCAGAAAAATGCTCTATATTCCGAGCCACTGTGAAACGTAGGCTATTACGAGAAAGATGATCTGATTTCAGTGCCACTGTGAAACGTACTCTAATACCAGAAAGATGCTTTGAGTTCTGGGCCTCTGTGAAATGTAGCCTATTTCCAGAAAGATGCTCTGAGTTCAGTGCCACTGTGAAACATCGCCTGTTACCAGAAAATTGCTCTGTGTTCCGAGCCACTGTGAAACGTAGACTATTACCAGAAAGATGCTCTGAATTCAGTGTCACAGTGCAGACTAGCCTGTTACCAGAAAGATGCTCTGAGTTCAGTTCCACTGTGAAGCATAGCTAATTATCAAAAAAATGAGCAGAGTTCAGTGCCACTGTGAAACGTAGTCTATTAACAGAAAGATGCTCTGAGTTCAGTGCCACTGCGAAGATATAGCCTGTTACCAGAAAGATACTCTGAGTTCAGTGTCACTGTGAATACCTAGACTCTTACCAGAAAGATGCTCTGTGATCAGTGTCACACTGCAGACTAGCATATTACCAGAATGATGCTCTGAGTTCAGTGCCACTGTGAAACGTAGTCTATTACCTAAAAAAAGATCAGAGTTCAGTGCCACTGTGAAATGTAGTCTTTTACCCGAAAGATTCTCTGAGTTCAGTTCCACTGTGGGGACAGAGCCTATTACCATAAAGTTGCTCTGTGTTCAGTGCCACTGTGAAGACATAGCTTGTTACCAGAAAGATGCTCTGAGTTCAGTTCCACTGTGAGGACATAGCGTATTACCAGAAAGTTGCTCTGTGTTCAGTGCCACTGCAAAATGTAGTCTATTACCAGAAAGATGCTCTGAGTTCAGTGCTACTGTGCATAAAGAGCCTATTACCAGAAAGATGATCTGAGTTCAGTGCCACTGTGAAACATAGCCTATTACCAGAAAGATGCTCTGAGTTCAGTGCTACTGTGAAGACAGAGCCTATTACCAGAAAGATGCTCTGAGTCCAGTGCCACTCTGCAGACATAGCCTGTTACCAGAAAGATGCTCTGCGTTCAGTTCCACTGTGAAGCATAGCTTATTATCAAAAAAATGAGCAGAGTTCAGTGCCACTGTGAAACGAGGTCTATTAACAGAAAGATGCTCTGAGTTCAGCGCCACTGTGAAACGTAGTCTATTAACAGAAAGATGCTCTGAATGCAGTGCCACTGTGAATCATAGCCTACTACCAGAAAGTTACTCTTTAAGTGCCACTGTGAAGACATAGCCTGTTAACAGAAAAATGCTGTGCATTCAGTGTCACTGTAAAACGTATTCTAGTACCAGAAAGATGCTCTGAGTTCAGTTCCACTGTGAAACATAGCCTATTACCAAAAAAATGATCAGAGTTCAGTGCCACTGTGAAATGTAATCTTTTACCTGAAAGATTCTTAGAGTAAAGTTCAACTGTGAAGACCTAGCCTTCTACCAGAAAGATGCTCAGAGTTCAGTGCTACTGTGAAACGTAGTCTATTACCAGAAAGATGCTTTGAGTTCTGTGCCTCTGTGAAACGTAGCCTAATACCAGAAAGATGCTCTGAGTTCAATTCCACTGTGAGGACATAGCGTATTACCAGAAAGTTGCTCTGGGTTCAGTGCCACTGTGAAACGTAGTCTATTACCAGAAAGATGCTCTGAGTTCAGTGCTACTGTGAAGACAGAGCCTATTACCAGAAAGATGCTCTGAGTCCAGTGCCACTCTGCAGACATAGCCTGTTACCAGAAAGATGCTCTGAGTTCAGTTCCACTGTGAAGCATAGCTTATTATCAAAAAAATGAGCAGAGTTCAGTGCCACTGTGAAACGTAGTCTATTAACAGAAAGATGCTCTGAGCTCAGCGCCACTGTGAAACGTAGTCTATTAACAGAAAGATGCTCTGAATGCAGTGCCACTGTGAATCATAGCCTACTACCAGAAAGTTACTCTTTAAGTGCCACTGTGAAGACATAGCCTGTTACCAGAAAAATGCTCTGAGTTCACAGCCAATGTGAAACCTCGCCTGTTACCAGAGAAATGCTCTGTGTTCCGATCCACTGAGAAACGTAGACTATTACCAGAAAGATGCTATGAGTTCAGTGTCACAGTGCAGACTAGCCTATTACCAGAAACATGCTCTGAGTTCAGTGCCAATGTGAATCATAGCCTATTACCAGAAAGTTACTCTGAGTTCTGTGCCACTGTGAAATGTAGTCTATTACCAGAAAGATGCTCTGAGTTCACTGCCACTGTGAAATGTAGCCTATTACCAGAAAAATACTCTGAGTTCAGTGCCACTGTGAAACATACCCTATTACCAGAAAGATGCTCAGAGTACAGTGCCACTGTGAAACGTAGCCTATTACCAGAAAAATACTCTGAGTTCAGTGCCACTGTGAAACATAGCCTATTACCAGAAAGATGCTCAGAGTTCAGTGCCACTGTGAAACGTAGCCTATTACCAGAAAGATGCTTTGAGTTCTGTGCCACTGTGAAGACATAGCCTGTTACCAGAAAGTTGCTCTGTGTTCAGTGCCACTGCAAAATGTAGTCTATTACCAGAAAGATGCTCTGAGTTCAGTGCTACTGTGCATAAAGAGCCTATTACCAGAAAGATGATCTGAGTTCAGTGCCACTGTGAAACATAGCCTATTACCAGAAAGATGCTCTGAGTTCAGTGCTACTGTGAAGACAGAGCCTATTACCAGAAAGATGCTCTGAGTCCAGTGCCACTCTGCAGACATAGCCTGTTACCAGAAAGATGCTCTGAGTTCAGTTCCACTGTGAAGCATAGCTTATTATCAAAAAAATGAGCAGAGTTCAGTGCCACTGTGAAACGTAGTCTATTAACAGAAAGATGCTCTGAGCTCAGCGCCACTGTGAAACGTAGTCTATTAACAGAAAGATGCTCTGAATGCAGTGCCACTGTGAATCATAGCCTACTACCAGAAAGTTACTCTTTAAGTGCCACTGTGAAGACATAGCCTGTTACCAGAAAAATGCTCTGAGTTCACAGCCAATGTGAAACCTCGCCTGTTACCAGAGAAATGCTCTGTGTTCCGATCCACTGAGAAACGTAGACTATTACCAGAAAGATGCTATGAGTTCAGTGTCACAGTGCAGACTAGCCTATTACCAGAAACATGCTCTGAGTTCAGTGCCAATGTGAATCATAGCCTATTACCAGAAAGTTACTCTGAGTTCTGTGCCACTGTGAATCATAGCCTATTACCAGAAAGTTACTCTGAGTCCAGTGCCACTGTGAAGACATAGACTGTTACCAAAAAAATGTTCAGAATTCAGTGCCACTGTGAAATGTAGTCTATTACCAGAAAGATGCTCAGAGTTCACTGCCACTGTGAAATGTAGCCTATTACCAGAAAAATACTCTGAGTTCAGTGCCACTGTGAAACATACCCTATTACCAGAAAGATGCTCAGAGTACAGTGCCACTGTGAAACGTAGCCTATTACCAGAAAAATACTCTGAGTTCAGTGCCACTGTGAAACATAGCCTATTACCAGAAAGATGCTCAGAGTTCAGTGCCACTGTGAAACGTAGCCTATTACCAGAAAGATGCTTTGAGTTCTGTGCCACTGTGAAGACATAGCCTGTTACCAGAAAGTTGCTCTGTGTTCAGTGCCACTGCAAAATGTAGTCTATTACCGGAAAGATGCTCTGAGTTCAGTGCTACTGTGCATAAAGAGCCTATTACCAGAAAGATGATCTGAGGTCAGTGCCACTGTGAAACATAGCCTATTACCAGAAAGATGCTCTGAGTTCAGTGCTACTGTGAAGACAGAGCCTATTACCAGAAAGATGCTCTGAGTCCAGTGCCACTCTGCAGACATAGCCTGTTACCAGAAAGATGCTCTGAGTTCAGTTCCACTGTGAAGCATAGCTTATTATCAAAAAAATGAGCAGAGTTCAGTGCCACTGTGAAACGTAGTATATTAACAGAAAGATGCTCTGAGCTCAGCGCCACTGTGAAACGTAGTCTATTAACAGAAAGATGCTCTGAATGCAGTGCCACTGTGAATCATAGCCTACTACCAGAAAGTTACTCTTTAAGTGCCACTGTGAAGACATAGCCTGTTACCAGAAAAATGCTCTGAGTTCACAGCCAATGTGAAACCTCGCCTGTTACCAGAGAAATGCTCTGTGTTCCGATCCACTGAGAAACGTAGACTATTACCAGAAAGATGCTATGAGTTCAGTGTCACAGTGCAGACTAGCCTATTACCAGAAACATGCTCTGAGTTCAGTGCCAATGTGAATCATACCCTATTACCAGAAAGTTACGCTGAGTTCTGTGCCACTGTGAATCATAGCCTATTACCAGAAAGTTACTCTGAGTTCTGTGCCACTGTGAATCATAGCCTATTACCAGAAAGTTACTCTGAGTCCAGTGCCACTGTGAAGACATAGACTGTTACCAAAAAAATGTTCAGAATTCAGTGCCACTGTGAAATGTAGTCTATTACCAGAAAGATGCTCTGAGTTCACTGCCACTGTGAAACGTAGCCTATTACCAGAAAAATACTCTGAGTTCAGTGCCACTGTGAAACATAGCCTATTACCAGAAAGATGCTCAGAGTACAGTGCCACTGTGAAACGTAGCCTATTACCAGAAAAATACTCTGAGTTCAGTGCCACTGTGAAACATAGCCTATTACCAGAAAGATGCTCAGAGTTCAGTGCCACTGTGAAACGTAGCCTATTACCAGAAAGATGCTTTGAGTTCTGTGCCACTGTGAAGACATAGCCTGTTACCAGAAAGTTGCTCTGTGTTCAGTGCCACTGCAAAATGTAGTCTATTACCGGAAAGATGCTCTGAGTTCAGTGCTACTGTGCATAAAGAGCCTATTACCAGAAAGATGATCTGAGGTCAGTGCCACTGTGAAACATAGCCTATTACCAGAAAGATGCTCTGAGTTCAGTGCTACTGTGAAGACAGAGCCTATTACCAGAAAGATGCTCTGAGTCCAGTGCCACTCTGCAGACATAGCCTGTTACCAGAAAGATGCTCTGAGTTCAGTTCCACTGTGAAGCATAGCTTATTATCAAAAAAATGAGCAGAGTTCAGTGCCACTGTGAAACGTAGTCTATTAACAGAAAGATGCTCTGAGTTCAGCGCCACTGTGAAACGTAGTCTATTACCAGAAAGATGCTCTGAATGCAGTGCCACTGTGAATCATAGCCTACTACCAGAAAGTTACTCTTTAAGTGCCACAGTGAAGACATAGCCTGTTACCAGAAAAATGCTCTATATTCCGAGCCACTGTGAAACGTAGGCTATTACGAGAAAGATGATCTGATTTCAGTGCCACTGTGAAATGTACTCTAATACCAGAAAGATGCTTTGAGTTCTGGGCCTCTGTGAAATGTAGCCTATTTCCAGAAAGATGCTCTGAGTTCAGTGCCACTGTGAAACATCGCCTGTTACCAGAAAATTGCTCTGTGTTCCGAGCCACTGTGAAACGTAGACTATTACCAGAAAGATGCTCTGAATTCAGTGTCACAGTGCAGACTAGCCTGTTACCAGAAAGATGCTCTGAGTTCAGTTCCACTGTGAAGAATAGCTAATTATCAAAAAAATGAGCAGAGTTCAGTGCCACGGTGAAACGTAGTCTATTAACAGAAAGATGCTCTGAGTTCAGTGCCACTGCGAAGATATAGCCTGTTACCAGAAAGATACTCTGAGTTCAGTGTCACTGTGAATACCTAGACTCTTACCAGAAAGATGCTCTGTGATCAGTGTCACACTGCAGACTAGCATATTACCAGAATGATGCTCTGAGTTCAGTGCCACTGTGAAACGTAGTCTATTACCTAAAAAAAGATCAGAGTTCAGTGCCACTGTGAAATGTAGTCTTTTACCCGAAAGATTCTCTGAGTTCAGTTCCACTGTGGGGACAGAGCCTATTACCATAAAGTTGCTCTGTGTTCAGTGCCACTGTGAAGACATAGCTTGTTACCAGAAAGATGCTCTGAGTTCAGTTCCACTGTGAGGACATAGCGTATTACCAGAAAGTTGCTCTGTGTTCAGTGCCACTGCAAAATGTAGTCTATTACCAGAAAGATGCTCTGAGTTCAGTGCTACTGTGCATAAAGAGCCTATTACCAGAAAGATGATCTGAGTTCAGTGCCACTGTGAAACATAGCCTATTACCAGAAAGATGCTCTGAGTTCAGTGCTACTGTGAAGACAGAGCCTATTACCAGAAAGATGCTCTGAGTCCAGTGCCACTCTGCAGACATAGCCTGTTACCAGAAAGATGCTCTGCGTTCAGTTCCACTGTGAAGCATAGCTTATTATCAAAAAAATGAGCAGAGTTCAGTGCCACTGTGAAACATAGCCTATTACCAGAAAGATGCTCAGAGTTCAGTGCCACTGTGAAACGTAGCCTATTACCAGAAAGATGCTTTGAGTTCTGTGCCACTGTGAAGACATAGCCTGTTACCAGAAAGTTGCTCTGTGTTCAGTGCCACTGCAAAATGTAGTCTATTACCGGAAAGATGCTCTGAGATCAGTGCCACTGTGAAACATAGCCTATTACCAGAAAGATGCTCTGAGTTCAGTGCTACTGTGAAGACAGAGCCTATTACCAGAAAGATGCTCTGAGTCCAGTGCCACTCTGCAGACATAGCCTGTTACCAGAAAGATGCTCTGAGTTCAGTTCCACTGTGAAGCATAGCTTATTATCAAAAAAATGAGCAGAGTTCAGTGCCACTGTGAAACGTAGTCTATTAACAGAAAGATGCTCTGAGCTCAGCGCCACTGTGAAACGTAGTCTATTAACAGAAAGATGCTCTGAATGCAGTGCCACTGTGAATCATAGCCTACTACCAGAAAGTTACTCTTTAAGTGCCACTGTGAAGACATAGCCTGTTACCAGAAAAATGCTCTATATTCCGAGCCACTGTGAAACGTAGGCTATTACGAGAAAGATGATCTGATTTCAGTGCCACTGTGAAACGTACTCTAATACCAGAAAGATGCTTTGAGTTCTGGGCCTCTGTGAAATGTAGCCTATTTCCAGAAAGATGCTCTGAGTTCAGTGCCACTGTGAAACATCGCCTGTTACCAGAAAATTGCTCTGTGTTCCGAGCCACTGTGAAACGTAGACTATTACCAGAAAGATGCTCTGAATTCAGTGTCACAGTGCAGACTAGCCTGTTACCAGAAAGATGCTCTGAGTTCAGTTCCACTGTGAAGCATAGCTAATTATCAAAAAAATGAGCAGAGTTCAGTGCCACTGTGAAACGTAGTCTATTAACAGAAAGATGCTCTGAGTTCAGTGCCACTGCGAAGATATAGCCTGTTACCAGAAAGATACTCTGAGTTCAGTGTCACTGTGAATACCTAGACTCTTACCAGAAAGATGCTCTGTGATCAGTGTCACACTGCAGACTAGCATATTACCAGAATGATGCTCTGAGTTCAGTGCCACTGTGAAACGTAGTCTATTACCTAAAAAAAGATCAGAGTTCAGTGCCACTGTGAAATGTAGTCTTTTACCCGAAAGATTCTCTGAGTTCAGTTCCACTGTGGGGACAGAGCCTATTACCATAAAGTTGCTCTGTGTTCAGTGCCACTGTGAAGACATAGCTTGTTACCAGAAAGATGCATTGAGTTCAGTTCCACTGTGAAACATACACAATTACCAAAAAAATGTTCAGTGTTCAGTGCCACTGTGAAACGTAGTCTATTACCAGAAAGATGCTCTGAGTTCACAGCCAATGTGAAACCTCGCCTGTTACCAGAGAAATGCTCTGTGTTCCGATCCACTGAGAAACGTAGACTATTACCAGAAAGATGCTATGAGTTCAGTGTCACAGTGCAGACTAGCCTATTACCAGAAAGATGCTCTGAGTTCAGTGCCAATGTGAATCATAGCCTATTACCAGAAAGTTACTCTGAGTTCTGTGCCACTGTGAATCATAGCCTATTACCAGAAAGTTACTCTGAGTCCAGTGCCACTGTGAAGACATAGACTGTTACCAAAAAAATGTTCAGAATTCAGTGCCACTGTGAAATGTAGTCTATTACCAGAAAGATGCTCTGAGTTCACTGCCACTGTGAAATGTAGCCTATTACCAGAAAAATACTCTGAGTTCAGTGCCACTGTGAAACATAGCCTATTACCAGAAAGATGCTCAGAGTACAGTGCCACTGTGAAACGTAGCCTATTACCAGAAAGATGCTCTGAGTTCAGTTCCACTGTGAAGCATAGCTTATTATCAAAAAAATGAGCAGAGTTCAGTGCCACTGTGAAACGTAGTCTATTAACAGAAAGATGCTCTGAGCTCAGCGCCACTGTGAAACGTAGTCTATTAACAGAAAGATGCTCTGAATGCAGTGCCACTGTGAATCATAGCCTACTACCAGAAAGTTACTCTTTAAGTGCCACTGTGAAGACATAGCCTGTTACCAGAAAAATGCTCTATATTCCGAGCCACTGTGAAACGTAGGCTATTACGAGAAAGATGATCTGATTTCAGTGCCACTGTGAAACGTACTCTAATACCAGAAAGATGCTTTGAGTTCTGGGCCTCTGTGAAATGTAGCCTATTTCCAGAAAGATGCTCTGAGTTCAGTGCCACTGTGAAACATCGCCTGTTACCAGAAAATTGCTCTGTGTTCCGAGCCACTGTGAAACGTAGACTATTACCAGAAAGATGCTCTGAATTCAGTGTCACAGTGCAGACTAGCCTGTTACCAGAAAGATGCTCTGAGTTCAGTTCCACTGTGAAGCATAGCTAATTATCAAAAAAATGAGCAGAGTTCAGTGCCACTGTGAAACGTAGTCTATTAACAGAAAGATGCTCTGAGTTCAGTGCCACTGCGAAGATATAGCCTGTTACCAGAAAGATACTCTGAGTTCAGTGTCACTGTGAATACCTAGACTCTTACCAGAAAGATGCTCTGTGATCAGTGTCACACTGCAGACTAGCATATTACCAGAATGATGCTCTGAGTTCAGTGCCACTGTGAAACGTAGTCTATTACCTAAAAAAAGATCAGAGTTCAGTGCCACTGTGAAATGTAGTCTTTTACCCGAAAGATTCTCTGAGTTCAGTTCCACTGTGGGGACAGAGCCTATTACCATAAAGTTGCTCTGTGTTCAGTGCCACTGTGAAGACATAGCTTGTTACCAGAAAGATGCATTGAGTTCAGTTCCACTGTGAAACATACACAATTACCAAAAAAATGTTCAGTGTTCAGTGCCACTGTGAAACGTAGTCTATTACCAGAAAGATGCTCTGAGTTCACAGCCAATGTGAAACCTCGCCTGTTACCAGAGAAATGCTCTGTGTTCCGATCCACTGAGAAACGTAGACTATTACCAGAAAGATGCTATGAGTTCAGTGTCACAGTGCAGACTAGCCTATTACCAGAAAGATGCTCTGAGTTCAGTGCCAATGTGAATCATACCCTATTACCAGAAAGTTACGCTGAGTTCTGTGCCACTGTGAATCATAGCCTATTACCAGAAAGTTACTCTGAGTCCAGTGCCACTGTGAAGACATAGACTGTTACCAAAAAAATGTTCAGAATTCAGTGCCACTGTGAAATGTAGTCTATTACCAGAAAGATGCTCTGAGTTCACTGCCACTGTGAAATGTAGCCTATTACCAGAAAAATACTCTGAGTTCAGTGCCACTGTGAAACATAGCCTATTACCAGAAAGATGCTCAGAGTACAGTGCCACTGTGAAACGTAGCCTATTACCAGAAAAATACTCTGAGTTCAGTGCCACTGTGAAACATAGCCTATTACCAGAAAGATGCTCAGAGTTCAGTGCCACTGTGAAACGTAGCCTATTACCAGAAAGATGCTTTGAGTTCTGTGCCACTGTGAAGACATAGCCTGTTACCAGAAAGTTGCTCTGTGTTCAGTGCCACTGCAAAATGTAGTCTATTACCGGAAAGATGCTCTGAGTTCAGTGCTACTGTGCATAAAGAGCCTATTACCAGAAAGATGATCTGAGGTCAGTGCCACTGTGAAACATAGCCTATTACCAGAAAGATGCTCTGAGTTCAGTGCTACTGTGAAGACAGAGCCTATTACCAGAAAGATGCTCTGAGTCCAGTGCCACTCTGCAGACATAGCCTGTTACCAGAAAGATGCTCTGAGTTCAGTTCCACTGTGAAGCATAGCTTATTATCAAAAAAATGAGCAGAGTTCAGTGCCACTGTGAAACGTAGTATATTAACAGAAAGATGCTCTGAGCTCAGCGCCACTGTGAAACGTAGTCTATTAACAGAAAGATGCTCTGAATGCAGTGCCACTGTGAATCATAGCCTACTACCAGAAAGTTACTCTTTAAGTGCCACTGTGAAGACATAGCCTGTTACCAGAAAAATGCTCTGAGTTCACAGCCAATGTGAAACCTCGCCTGTTACCAGAGAAATGCTCTGTGTTCCGATCCACTGAGAAACGTAGACTATTACCAGAAAGATGCTATGAGTTCAGTGTCACAGTGCAGACTAGCCTATTACCAGAAACATGCTCTGAGTTCAGTGCCAATGTGAATCATAGCCTATTACCAGAAAGTTACTCTGAGTTCTGTGCCACTGTGAATCATAGCCTATTACCAGAAAGTTACTCTGAGTCCAGTGCCACTGTGAAGACATAGACTGTTACCAAAAAAATGTTCAGAATTCAGTGCCACTGTGAAATGTAGTCTATTACCAGAAAGATGCTCTGAGTTCACTGCCACTGTGAAACGTAGCCTATTACCAGAAAAATACTCTGAGTTCAGTGCCACTGTGAAACATAGCCTATTACCAGAAAGATGCTCAGAGTACAGTGCCACTGTGAAACGTAGCCTATTACCAGAAAAATACTCTGAGTTCAGTGCCACTGTGAAACATA
The DNA here is from genome assembly GCF_030144855.1 of Hypanus sabinus. Classification (NCBI taxonomy): domain Eukaryota; kingdom Metazoa; phylum Chordata; class Chondrichthyes; order Myliobatiformes; family Dasyatidae; genus Hypanus; species Hypanus sabinus. Next base: position 63,705,507 of record NC_082710.1, read on the forward strand.
GCCTATTACCAGAAAGATGCTCAGAGTTCAGTGCCACTGTGAAACGTAGCCTATTACCAGAAAGATGCTTTGAGTTCTGTGCCACTGTGAAGACATAGCCTGTTACCAGAAAGTTGCTCTGTGTTCAGTGCCACTGCAAAATGTAGTCTATTACCGGAAAGATGCTCTGAGTTCAGTGCTACTGTGCATAAAGAGCCTATTACCAGAAAGATGATCTGAGGTCAGTGCCACTGTGAAACATAGCCTATTACCAGAAAGATGCTCTGAGTTCAGTGCTACTGTGAAGACAGAGCCTATTACCAGAAAGATGCTCTGAGTCCAGTGCCACTCTGCAGACATAGCCTGTTACCAGAAAGATGCTCTGAGTTCAGTTCCACTGTGAAGCATAGCTTATTATCAAAAAAATGAGCAGAGTTCAGTGCCACTGTGAAACGTAGTCTATTAACAGAAAGATGCTCTGAGTTCAGCGCCACTGTGAAACGTAGTCTATTACCAGAAAGATGCTCTGAATGCAGTGCCACTGTGAATCATAGCCTACTACCAGAAAGTTACTCTTTAAGTGCCACAGTGAAGACATAGCCTGTTACCAGAAAAATGCTCTATATTCCGAGCCACTGTGAAACGTAGGCTATTACGAGAAAGATGATCTGATTTCAGTGCCACTGTGAAATGTACTCTAATACCAGAAAGATGCTTTGAGTTCTGGGCCTCTGTGAAATGTAGCCTATTTCCAGAAAGATGCTCTGAGTTCAGTGCCACTGTGAAACATCGCCTGTTACCAGAAAATTGCTCTGTGTTCCGAGCCACTGTGAAACGTAGACTATTACCAGAAAGATGCTCTGAATTCAGTGTCACAGTGCAGACTAGCCTGTTACCAGAAAGATGCTCTGAGTTCAGTTCCACTGTGAAGAATAGCTAATTATCAAAAAAATGAGCAGAGTTCAGTGCCACGGTGAAACGTAGTCTATTAACAGAAAGATGCTCTGAGTTCAGTGCCACTGCGAAGATATAGCCTGTTACCAGAAAGATACTCTGAGTTCAGTGTCACTGTGAATACCTAGACTCTTACCAGAAAGATGCTCTGTGATCAGTGTCACACTGCAGACTAGCATATTACCAGAATGATGCTCTGAGTTCAGTGCCACTGTGAAACGTAGTCTATTACCTAAAAAAAGATCAGAGTTCAGTGCCACTGTGAAATGTAGTCTTTTACCCGAAAGATTCTCTGAGTTCAGTTCCACTGTGGGGACAGAGCCTATTACCATAAAGTTGCTCTGTGTTCAGTGCCACTGTGAAGACATAGCTTGTTACCAGAAAGATGCTCTGAGTTCAGTTCCACTGTGAGGACATAGCGTATTACCAGAAAGTTGCTCTGTGTTCAGTGCCACTGCAAAATGTAGTCTATTACCAGAAAGATGCTCTGAGTTCAGTGCTACTGTGCATAAAGAGCCTATTACCAGAAAGATGATCTGAGTTCAGTGCCACTGTGAAACATAGCCTATTACCAGAAAGATGCTCTGAGTTCAGTGCTACTGTGAAGACAGAGCCTATTACCAGAAAGATGCTCTGAGTCCAGTGCCACTCTGCAGACATAGCCTGTTACCAGAAAGATGCTCTGCGTTCAGTTCCACTGTGAAGCATAGCTTATTATCAAAAAAATGAGCAGAGTTCAGTGCCACTGTGAAACATAGCCTATTACCAGAAAGATGCTCAGAGTTCAGTGCCACTGTGAAACGTAGCCTATTACCAGAAAGATGCTTTGAGTTCTGTGCCACTGTGAAGACATAGCCTGTTACCAGAAAGTTGCTCTGTGTTCAGTGCCACTGCAAAATGTAGTCTATTACCGGAAAGATGCTCTGAGATCAGTGCCACTGTGAAACATAGCCTATTACCAGAAAGATGCTCTGAGTTCAGTGCTACTGTGAAGACAGAGCCTATTACCAGAAAGATGCTCTGAGTCCAGTGCCACTCTGCAGACATAGCCTGTTACCAGAAAGATGCTCTGAGTTCAGTTCCACTGTGAAGCATAGCTTATTATCAAAAAAATGAGCAGAGTTCAGTGCCACTGTGAAACGTAGTCTATTAACAGAAAGATGCTCTGAGCTCAGCGCCACTGTGAAACGTAGTCTATTAACAGAAAGATGCTCTGAATGCAGTGCCACTGTGAATCATAGCCTACTACCAGAAAGTTACTCTTTAAGTGCCACTGTGAAGACATAGCCTGTTACCAGAAAAATGCTCTATATTCCGAGCCACTGTGAAACGTAGGCTATTACGAGAAAGATGATCTGATTTCAGTGCCACTGTGAAACGTACTCTAATACCAGAAAGATGCTTTGAGTTCTGGGCCTCTGTGAAATGTAGCCTATTTCCAGAAAGATGCTCTGAGTTCAGTGCCACTGTGAAACATCGCCTGTTACCAGAAAATTGCTCTGTGTTCCGAGCCACTGTGAAACGTAGACTATTACCAGAAAGATGCTCTGAATTCAGTGTCACAGTGCAGACTAGCCTGTTACCAGAAAGATGCTCTGAGTTCAGTTCCACTGTGAAGCATAGCTAATTATCAAAAAAATGAGCAGAGTTCAGTGCCACTGTGAAACGTAGTCTATTAACAGAAAGATGCTCTGAGTTCAGTGCCACTGCGAAGATATAGCCTGTTACCAGAAAGATACTCTGAGTTCAGTGTCACTGTGAATACCTAGACTCTTACCAGAAAGATGCTCTGTGATCAGTGTCACACTGCAGACTAGCATATTACCAGAATGATGCTCTGAGTTCAGTGCCACTGTGAAACGTAGTCTATTACCTAAAAAAAGATCAGAGTTCAGTGCCACTGTGAAATGTAGTCTTTTACCCGAAAGATTCTCTGAGTTCAGTTCCACTGTGGGGACAGAGCCTATTACCATAAAGTTGCTCTGTGTTCAGTGCCACTGTGAAGACATAGCTTGTTACCAGAAAGATGCATTGAGTTCAGTTCCACTGTGAAACATACACAATTACCAAAAAAATGTTCAGTGTTCAGTGCCACTGTGAAACGTAGTCTATTACCAGAAAGATGCTCTGAGTTCACAGCCAATGTGAAACCTCGCCTGTTAACAGAGAAATGCTCTGTGTTCCGATCCACTGAGAAACGTAGACTATTACCAGAAAGATGCTATGAGTTCAGTGTCACAGTGCAGACTAGCCTATTACCAGAAAGATGCTCTGAGTTCAGTGCCAATGTGAATCATAGCCTATTACCAGAAAGTTACTCTGAGTTCTGTGCCACTGTGAATCATAGCCTATTACCAGAAAGTTACTCTGAGTCCAGTGCCACTGTGAAGACATAGACTGTTACCAAAAAAATGTTCAGAATTCAGTGCCACTGTGAAATGTAGTCTATTACCAGAAAGATGCTCTGAGTTCACTGCCACTGTGAAATGTAGCCTATTACCAGAAAAATACTCTGAGTTCAGTGCCACTGTGAAACATAGCCTATTACCAGAAAGATGCTCAGAGTACAGTGCCACTGTGAAACGTAGCCTATTACCAGAAAGATGCTCTGAATTCAGTTCCACTGTGAGGACATAGCCTATTACCAGAAAGATGCTCAGAGTACAGTGCCACTGTGAAACGTAGCCTATTACCAGAAAGATGCTCTGAGTTCAGTTCCACTGTGAAGCATAGCTTATTATCAAAAAAATGAGCAGAGTTCAGTGCCACTGTGAAACGTAGTCTATTAACAGAAAGATGCTCTGAGCTCAGCGCCACTGTGAAACGTAGTCTATTAACAGAAAGATGCTCTGAATGCAGTGCCACTGTGAATCATAGCCTACTACCAGAAAGTTACTCTTTAAGTGCCACTGTGAAGACATAGCCTGTTACCAGAAAAATGCTCTATATTCCGAGCCACTGTGAAACGTAGGCTATTACGAGAAAGATGATCTGATTTCAGTGCCACTGTGAAACGTACTCTAATACCAGAAAGATGCTTTGAGTTCTGGGCCTCTGTGAAATGTAGCCTATTTCCAGAAAGATGCTCTGAGTTCAGTGCCACTGTGAAACATCGCCTGTTACCAGAAAATTGCTCTGTGTTCCGAGCCACTGTGAAACGTAGACTATTACCAGAAAGATGCTCTGAATTCAGTGTCACAGTGCAGACTAGCCTGTTACCAGAAAGATGCTCTGAGTTCAGTTCCACTGTGAAGCATAGCTAATTATCAAAAAAATGAGCAGAGTTCAGTGCCACTGTGAAACGTAGTCTATTAACAGAAAGATGCTCTGAGTTCAGTGCCACTGCGAAGATATAGCCTGTTACCAGAAAGATACTCTGAGTTCAGTGTCACTGTGAATACCTAGACTCTTACCAGAAAGATGCTCTGTGATCAGTGTCACACTGCAGACTAGCATATTACCAGAATGATGCTCTGAGTTCAGTGCCACTGTGAAACGTAGTCTATTACCTAAAAAAAGATCAGAGTTCAGTGCCACTGTGAAATGTAGTCTTTTACCCGAAAGATTCTCTGAGTTCAGTTCCACTGTGGGGACAGAGCCTATTACCATAAAGTTGCTCTGTGTTCAGTGCCACTGTGAAGACATAGCTTGTTACCAGAAAGATGCATTGAGTTCAGTTCCACTGTGAAACATACACAATTACCAAAAAAATGTTCAGTGTTCAGTGCCACTGTGAAACGTAGTCTATTACCAGAAAGATGCTCTGAGTTCACAGCCAATGTGAAACCTCGCCTGTTACCAGAGAAATGCTCTGTGTTCCGATCCACTGAGAAACGTAGACTATTACCAGAAAGATGCTATGAGTTCAGTGTCACAGTGCAGACTAGCCTATTACCAGAAAGATGCTCTGAGTTCAGTGCCAATGTGAATCATACCCTATTACCAGAAAGTTACGCTGAGTTCTGTGCCACTGTGAATCATAGCCTATTACCAGAAAGTTACTCTGAGTCCAGTGCCACTGTGAAGACATAGACTGTTACCAAAAAAATGTTCAGAATTCAGTGCCACTGTGAAATGTAGTCTATTACCAGAAAGATGCTCTGAGTTCACTGCCACTGTGAAATGTAGCCTATTACCAGAAAAATACTCTGAGTTCAGTGCCACTGTGAAACATAGCCTATTACCAGAAAGATGCTCAGAGTACAGTGCCACTGTGAAACGTAGCCTATTACCAGAAAAATACTCTGAGTTCAGTGCCACTGTGAAACATAGCCTATTACCAGAAAGATGCTCAGAGTTCAGTGCCACTGTGAAACGTAGCCTATTACCAGAAAGATGCTTTGAGTTCTGTGCCACTGTGAAGACATAGCCTGTTACCAGAAAGTTGCTCTGTGTTCAGTGCTACTGCAAAATGTAGTCTATTACCAGAAAGATGCTCTGAGTTCAGTGCTACTGTGCATAAAGAGCCTATTACCAGAAAGATGATCTGAGTTCAGTGCCACTGTGAAACATAGCCTATTACCAGAAAGATGCTCTGAGTTCAGTGCTACTGTGAAGACAGAGCCTATTACCAGAAAGATGCTCTGAGTCCAGTGCCACTCTGCAGACATAGCCTGTTACCAGAAAGATGCTCTGAGTTCAGTTCCACTGTGAAGCATAGCTTATTATCAAAAAAATGAGCAGAGTTCAGTGCCACTGTGAAACGTAGTCTATTAACAGAAAGATGCTCTGAATGCAGTGCCACTGTGAATCATAGCCTACTACCAGAAAGTTACTCTTTAAGTGCCACTGTGAAGACATAGCCTGTTACCAGAAAAATGCTCTGAGTTCACAGCCAATGTGAAACCTCGCCTGTTACCAGAGAAATGCTCTGTGTTCCGATCCACTGAGAAACGTAGACTATTACCAGAAAGATGCTATGAGTTCAGTGTCACAGTGCAGACTAGCCTATTACCAGAAACATACTCTGAGTTCTGTGCCACTGTGAATCATAGCCTATTACCAGAAAGTTACTCTGAGTCCAGTGCCACTGTGAAGACATAGACTGTTACCAAAAAAATGTTCAGAATTCAGTGCCACTGTGAAATGTAGTCTATTACCAGAAAGATGCTCTGAGTTCACTGCCACTGTGAAACGTAGCCTATTACCAGAAAAATACTCTGAGTTCAGTGCCACTGTGAAACATAGCCTATTACCAGAAAAATACTCTGAGTTCAGTGCCACTGTGAAACATAGCCTATTACCAGAAAGATGCTCAGAGTTCAGTGCCACTGTGAAACGTAGCCTATTACCAGAAAGATGCTTTGAGTTCTGTGCCACTGTGAAGACATAGCCTGTTACCAGAAAGTTGCTCTGTGTTCAGTGCCACTGCAAAATGTAGTCTATTACCGGAAAGATGCTCTGAGTTCAGTGCTACTGTGCATAAAGAGCCTATTACCAGAAAGATGATCTGAGGTCAGTGCCACTGTGAAACATAGCCTATTACCAGAAAGATGCTCTGAGTTCAGTGCTACTGTGAAGACAGAGCCTATTACCAGAAAGATGCTCTGAGTCCAGTGCCACTCTGCAGACATAGCCTGTTACCAGAAAGGTGCTCTGAGTTCAGTTCCACTGTGAAGCATAGCTTATTATCAAAAAAATGAGCAGAGTTCAGTGCCACTGTGAAACGTAGTCTATTAACAGAAAGATGCTCTGAGCTCAGCGCCACTGTGAAACGTAGTCTATTAACAGAAAGATGCTCAGAGTTCAGAGCCACTGTGAAACGTAGTCTATTAACAGAAAGATGCTCTGAGCTCAGCGCCACTGTGAAACGTAGTCTATTACCAGAAAGATGCTCTGAATGCAGTGCCACTGTGAATCATAGCCTACTACCAGAAAGTTACTCTTTAAGTGCCACTGTGAAGACATAGCCTGTTACCAGAAAAATGCTCTATATTCCGAGCCACTGTGAAACGTAGGCTATTACGAGAAAGATGATCTGATTTCAGTGCCACTGTGAAACGTACTCTAATACCAGAAAGATGCTTTGAGTTCTGGGCCTCTGTGAAATGTAGCCTATTTCCAGAAAGATGCTCTGAGTTCAGTGCCACTGTGAAACATCGCCTGTTACCAGAAAATTGCTCTGTGTTCCGAGCCACTGTGAAACGTAGACTATTACCAGAAAGATGCTCTGAATTCAGTGTCACAGTGCAGACTAGCCTGTTACCAGAAAGATGCTCTGAGTTCAGTTCCACTGTGAAGCATAGCTAATTATCAAAAAAATGAGCAGAGTTCAGTGCCACTGTGAAACGTAGTCTATTAACAGACAGATGCTCTGAGTTCAGTGCCACTGCGAAGATATAGCCTGTTACCAGAAAGATACTCTGAGTTCAGTGTCACTGTGAATACCTAGACTCTTACCAGAAAGATGCTCTGTGATCAGTGTCACACTGCAGACTAGCATATTACCAGAATGATGCTCTGAGTTCAGTGCCACTGTGAAACGTAGTCTATTACCTAAAAAAAGATCAGAGTTCAGTGCCACTGTGAAATGTAGTCTTTTACCCGAAAGATTCTCTGAGTTCAGTTCCACTGTGGGGACAGAGCCTATTACCATAAAGTTGCTCTGTGTTCAGTGCCACTGTGAAGACATAGCTTGTTACCAGAAAGATGCTCTGAGTTCAGTTCCACTGTGAGGACATAGCGTATTACCAGAAAGTTGCTCTGTGTTCAGTGCCACTGCAAAATGTAGTCTATTACCAGAAAGATGCTCTGAGTTCAGTGCTACTGTGCATAAAGAGCCTATTACCAGAAAGATGATCTGAGTTCAGTGCCACTGTGAAACATACCCTATTACCAGAAAGATGCTCTGAGTTCAGTGCTACTGTGAAGACAGAGCCTATTACCAGAAAGATGCTCTGAGTCCAGTGCCACTCTGCAGACATAGCCTGTTACCAGAAAGATGCTCTGCGTTCAGTTCCACTGTGAAGCATAGCTTATTATCAAAAAAATGAGCAGAGTTCAGTGCCACTGTGAAACGTAGTCTATTAACAGAAAGATGCTCTGAGTTCAGCGCCACTGTGAAACGTAGTCTATTAACAGAAAGATGCTCTGAATGCAGTGCCACTGTGAATCATAGCCTACTACCAGAAAGTTACTCTTTAAGTGCCACTGTGAAGACATAGCCTGTTAACAGAAAAATGCTGTGCATTCAGTGTCACTGTAAAACGTATTCTAGTACCAGAAAGATGCTCTGAGTTCAGTTCCACTGTGAAACATAGCCTATTACCAAAAAAATGATCAGAGTTCAGTGCCACTGTGAAATGTAATCTTTTACCTGAAAGATTCTTAGAGTAAAGTTCAACTGTGAAGACCTAGCCTTCTACCAGAAAGATGCTCAGAGTTCAGTGCTACTGTGAAACGTAGTCTATTACCAGAAAGATGCTTTGAGTTCTGTGCCTCTGTGAAACGTAGCCTAATACCAGAAAGATGCTCTGAGTTCAGTTCCACTGTGAGGACATAGCGTATTACCAGAAAGTTGCTCTGGGTTCAGTGCCACTGTGAAACGTAGTCTATTACCAGAAAGATGCTCTGAGTTCAGTGCCACTGTGAAGACAGAGCCTATTACCAGAAAGATGCTCTGAGTTCAGTGCCACTGTGAAACTTAGCCTATTACCTGAAAGATGCTCTCAGTTCAGTGCCACTGTGAAACATAGACTATTACCAGAAAGATGCTCTGAATTCAGTGCCACTGTGAAACGTAGTTTATAACCAGAAAGATGCTCTGAGCTCAGTGCCACTGCGAAGATATAGCCTGTTACCAGAAAGATACTCTGAGTTCAGTGTCATTGTGAATACCTAGCCTGTGACCAGAAAGATGCTCTGTGATCAGTGTCACACTGCAGACTAGGATATTACCAGAATGATGCTCAGAGTTCAGTGCCACTGTGAAACGTAGTCTTTTACCCGAAAGATTCTCTGAGTTCAGTTCCACTGTGGGGACAGAGCCTATTACCAGAAAGTTGCTCTGTGTTCAGTGCCACTGTGAAGACATAGCCTGTTACCAGAAAGATGCATTGAGTTCAGTTCCACTGTGAAACATAGACAATTACCAAAAAAATGTTCAGAGTTCAGTGCCACTGTGAAACGTAGTCTATCACCAGAAAGATGCTCTGAGTTCACAGCCAATGTGAAACCTCGCCTGTTACAAGAGAAATGCTCTGTGTTCCGATCCACTGAGAAACATAGACTTTTACCAGAAAGATGCTATGAGTTCAGTGTCACAGTGCAGACTAGCCTATTACCAGAAAGATGCTCTGAATTCAGTGCCACTGTGAAACGTAGTCTATTAACAGAAAGATGCTTTGAATTCTGTGCCTCTGGGAAGACATAGCCTATTACCAGAAAGATGTTCTGTTTTCAGTGCAGCTTTGAAACGTACACTATTACCAGAAAGTTTCTCTCAGATCAGTGTCACAGACAAATCATAGCCTATTACCAGAAAGATACTCTGTGTTCAGTGCCACTTTGAAGACATAGCCTGTTACCAGAAAGATGTTCTGTGATCAGTGCCAATGTAAAACGTAGTCTATTACCAGGAAGATGCTGAGTTCAGTTCCACTGTGAAACATCGCCTGTTACCAGAAAAATGCTCTATATTCCGAGCCACTGTGAAACGTAGGCTATTACGAGAAAGATGATCTGATTTCAGTGCCACTGTGAAACGTACTCTAATACCAGAAAGATGCTCTGAGTTCAGTGCTACTGTGCATAAAGAGCCTATTACCAGAAAGATGATCTGAGTTCAGTGCCACTGTGAAACATAGCCTATTACCAGAAAGATGCTCTGAGTTCAGTGCTACTGTGAAGACAGAGCCTATTACCAGAAAGATGCTCTGAGTCCAGTGCCACTCTGCAGACATAGCCTGTTACCAGAAAGATGCTCTGAGTTCAGTTCCACTGTGAAGCATAGCTTATTATCAAAAAAATGAGCAGAGTTCAGTGCCACTGTGAAACGTATTCTATTAACAGAAAGATGCTCTGAGTTCAGCGCCACTGTGAAACGTAGTCTATTAACAGAAAGATGCTCTGAATGCAGTGCCACTGTGAATCATAGCCTACTACCAGAAAGTTACTCTTTAAGTGCCACTGTGAAGACATAGCCTGTTAACAGAAAAATGCTGTGCATTCAGTGTCACTGTAAAACGTATTCTAGTACAAGAAAGATGCTCTGAGTTCAGTTCCACTGTGAAACATAGCCTATTACCAAAAAAATGATCAGAGTTCAGTGCCACTGTGAAATGTAATCTTTTACCTGAATGATTCTTAGAGTAAAGTTCAACTGTGAAGAACAAGCCTTCTACCAGAAAGATGCTCAGAGTTCAGTGCCACTGTGAAACGTAGTCTATTACCAGAAAGATGCTCTGAGTTCAGTTCCACTGTGAAGCATAGCTTATTATCAAAAAAATGAGCAGAGTTCAGTGCCACTGTGAAACGTAATCTATTAACAGAAAGATGCTCTGAGTTCAGCGCCACTGTGAAACGAAGTCTATTAACAGAAAGATGCTCTGAATGCAGTGCCACTGTGAATCATAGCCTACTACCAGAAAGTTACTCTTTAAGTGCCACTGTGAAGACATAGCCTGTTAACAGAAAAATGCTGTGCGTTCAGTGTCACTGTAAAACGTATTCTAGTACCAGAAAGATACTCTGAGTTCAGTTCCACTGTGAAACATAGCCTATTACCAAAAAAATGATCAGAGTTCAGTGCCACTGTGAAATGTAATCTTTTACCTGAATGATTCTTAGAGTAAAGTTCAACTGTGAAGAACAAGCCTTCTACCAGAAAGATGCTCAGAGTTCAGTGCCACTGTGAAACGTAGTCTATTACCAGAAAGATGCACTGTGTTCAGTTCCACTGTGAAACATAGCCTACTACCAGAAAGCTGATCAGAGTTCAGAGCCACTAAGCAAAGTAGTCTATTACTAGAAAGAAGCTTTGTGGTCTGTGCCACAGTGAAACACAGCCTATTACCAGAAAGATGCTCTGTGATCAGTGCCACTGTGTAACGTAGCCTTTTACCAGAAAAATGCTCTCAGTTCAGTGCCACTGTGAAACATAGCCTATTACCAGAAAGATGCTTTGAGTTCTGTGCCACTGTGAAGACATAGCCTATTACCAGAAAGATGCACTGAGTTCAGTTCCACTGTGAGGAAATAACGTATTACCAGAAAGTTGCTCTGTGTTCAGTGCCACTGTAAAACGTAGTCTATTACCAGAAAGATGCTCTGAGTTCATTGCAACTTTGAAAAGCAGCCTATTACCTGAAAGATGCTCTGAGTTCAGTGCCACTGTGAAACGCAGCCTTTTACCAGAAAGATGCTCTGAGTTCAGTTCCACTGTGAGGACATAGCGTATTACCAGAAAGTTGCTCTGTGTTCAGTGCCACTGTAAAATGTGGTCTATTACCAGAAAGATGCTCTGAGTTCAGTGCTACTGTGAAGACAGAGCCTATTACCAGAAAGATGATCTGAGTTCAGTGCCACTGTGAAACGTAGTCTATTACCAGAAAGATGATCTGAGTTCAGTGCCACTGTGAAACGTAGTCTATTACCAGAAAGATGCTCTGAGTTCAATTCCACTGTGAGGACATAGCGTATTACCAGAAAGTTGCTCTGTGTTTAGTGCCACTGTGAAACGTAGTCTATTACCAAAAAGTTGCTCTGTGTTCAGTGCCACTGCAAAATGTAGTCTAATACCAGAAAGATGCTCTGAGTTCAGTGCCACTTTCAAAAGTAGCCTATTACCAGAAAGATGCTCTGAGTTCAGTGCCACTGTGAAACGCAGCCTTTTACCAGAAAGATGCTCTGAGTTCAGTGACCCGGTGAAACATAGCCTATTACCAGAACGATGCTTTGAGTTCTGTGCCTCTGTGAAACGTAGTCTATTACCAGAAAGATGCTTTGAGTTCTGTGCCTCTGTGAAACGTAGCCAATTTCCAGAAAGATGCTCTGAGTTCAATTCCACTGTGAGGACGTAGCGTATTACCAGAAAGTTGCTCTGTGTTTAGTGCCACTGTGAAACGTAGTCTATTACCAGAAAGATGCTCTGAGTTCAGTGCCACTGTGAAGACCAGGTTTATTACCAGAAAGATGCTCTGAGTTCAGTTCCACTGTGAAACATAGCCTATTACCAAAAAAATGATCAGAGTTCAGTGCCACTGTGAAACGGGGTCTATTACCAGAAAGATGCTTTGAGTTCTGAGCCTCTGAGAGGACATAGCCTATTACCAGAAAGATGCTCTGAGTTCAGTTCCACTGTGAAACATAGCCTATTACCAAAAAAATGATCAGAGTTCAGTGCCACTGTGAAACGGGGTCTATTACCAGAAAGATGCTTTGAGTTCTGTGCCACTGAGAGGACATAGCCTATTACAAGAAAGATGCTCTGAGTTCAGTGCCACTGCGAAACATCGCTTGTTACCAGAAAAATGCTCAGTGTTCCGAGCCACTGTGAAACGTAGCCTTCTACCAGAAAGATGCTCTGAGTTCAGTGCTACTGTGAATGATAGCCTATTACCAGAAAGTTACTCTGAGTTCAGTGCCACTGTGAAGACAGAGCCTATTACCAGAAAGATGTTCAAACTTCAGTGGCACTGTGAAACATAGCCTATTACCAGAAAGTTGATCTCAGATCAGTGTCACAGACAAAACATAGCCTATTACCGGAAAGATGCTCTGTGTTCAGTTCCACTGTGAAACATAGCCTACTACCAGAAAGCTGATCAGAGTTCAGAGCCACTAAGCAAAGTAGTCTATTACTAGAAAGATGCTTTGTGGTCTGTGCCACAGTGAAACATAGCCTATTACCAGAAAGATGCTCTGAGTTCAGTTCCACTGTGAGGACATAGCGTATTACCAGAAAGTTGCTCTGTGTTTAGTGCCACTGTGAAACGTAGTCTATTACCAAAAAGTTGCTCTGTGTTCAGTGCCACTGCAAAATGTAGTCTAATACCAGAAAGATGCTCTGAGTTCAGTGCCACTTTCAAAAGTAGCCTATTACCAGAAAGATGCTCTGAGTTCAGTGACCCGGTGAAACATAGCCTATTACCAGAACGATGCTTTGAGTTCTGTGCCTCTGTGAAACGTAGTCTATTACCAGAAAGATGCTTTGAGTTCTGTGCCTCTGTGAAACGTAGCCAATTTCCAGAAAGATGCTCTGAGTTCAATTCCACTGTGAGGACATAGCGTATTACCAGAAAGTTGCTCTGTGTTTAGTGCCACTGTGAAACGTAGTCTATTACCAGAAAGATGCTCTGAGTTCAATTCCACTGTGAGGACATAGCGTATTACCAGAAAGTTGCTCTGTGTTTAGTGCCACTGTGAAACGTAGTCTATTACCAAAAAGTTGCTCTGTGTTCAGTGCCACTGCAAAATGTAGTCTAATACCAGAAAGATGCTCTGAGTTCAGTGCCACTTTCAAAAGTAGCCTATTACCAGAAAGATGCTCTGAGTTCAGTGACCCGGTGAAACATAGCCTATTACCAGAACGATGCTTTGAGTTCTGTGCCTCTGTGAAACGTAGTCTATTACCAGAAAGATGCTTTGAGTTCTGTGCCTCTGTGAAACGTAGCCAATTTCCAGAAAGATGCTCTGAGTTCAATTCCACTGTGAGGACATAGCGTATTACCAGAAAGTTGCTCTGTGTTTAGTGCCACTGTGAAACGTAGTCTATTACCAGAAAGATGCTCTGAGTTCAGTGCCACTGTGAAGACCAGGTTTATTACCAGAAAGATGCTCTGAGTTCAGTTCCACTGTGAAACATAGCCTATTACCAAAAAAATGATCAGAGTTCAGTGCCACTGTGAAACGGGGTCTATTACCAGAAAGATGCTTTGAGTTCTGAGCCTCTGAGAGGACATAGCCTATTACCAGAAAGATGCTCTGAGTTCAGTTCCACTGTGAAACATAGCCTATTACCAAAAAAATGATCAGAGTTCAGTGCCACTGTGAAACGGGGTCTATTACCAGAAAGATGCTTTGAGTTCTGTGCCACTGAGAGGACATAGCCTATTACAAGAAAGATGCTCTGAGTTTAGTGCCACTGCGAAACATCGCTTGTTACCAGAAAAATGCTCAGTGTTCCGAGCCACTGTGAAACGTAGCCTATTACCAGAAAGATGCTCTGAGTTCAGTGCCTCTGTGAAACATAGCCTTCTACCAGAAAGATGCTCTGAGTTCAGTGCTACTGTGAATGATAGCCTATTACCAGAAAGTTACTCTGAGTTCAGTGCCACTGTGAAGACAGAGCCTATTACCAGAAAGATGTTCAAACTTCAGTGGCACTGTGAAACATAGCCTATTACCAGAAAGTTGATCTCAGATCAGTGTCACAGACAAAACATAGCCTATTACCGGAAAGATGCTCTGTGTTCCGTTCCACTGTGAAACATAGCCTACTACCAGAAAGCTGATCAGAGTTCAGAGCCACTAAGCAAAGTAGTCTATTACTAGAAAGATGCTTTGTGGTCTGTGCCACAGTGAAACATAGCCTATTACCAGAAAGATGCTCTGTGATCAGTGCCACTGTGAAACATAGTCTATTACCAGAAAGATGCTTCGAGTTCTGTGCCACTGTGAAGACATAGCCTATTACCAGAAAGATGCTCTGAGTTCAGTTCCACTGTGAGGACATAGCGTATTACCAGAAAGTTGCTCTGTGTTCAGTGCCACTGCAAAATGTAGTCTATTACCAGAAAGATGCTCTGAGTTCAGTGCCACTTTGAAATGTAGCCTATTACCAGAAAGATGCTCTGAGTTCAGTGCGACTGTGAAACGCAGCCTTTTACCAGAAAGATGCTCTGAGTTCAGTGACCCGGTGAAACATAGTCTATTACCAGAAAGATACTCTGAGGTCACTACCACTGTGAATACATAGCCTATTACCAGAAAGATGCTTTGAGTTCTGTGCCTCTTTGAAACGTAGTCTATTACCAGAAAGATGCTTTGAGTTCTGTGCCACTGTGAAACGTAGTCTATTACCAGAAAAATGCTCTGAGTTCAGTGCCACTGTGAAACATAGCCTATTACCAGTAAGATGCTCAGAGTTCAGTGCCACTGTGAAACGTAGTCTATTACCAGAAAGATGCTTTGAGTTCTGTACCACTGTGAAGACATAGCCTATTACCAGAAAGATGCTCTGAGTTCAGTTCCACTGTGAGGTCATAGTGTATTACCAGAAAGTTGCTCTGTGTTCAGTGCCACTGAAAAACGTAGTCTATTACCAGAAAGATGCCCTGAGTTCAGTGCAACGTTGAAACGCAGCCTTTTACCAGAAAGATGCTCTGAGTTCAGTTCCACTGTGAGGACATAGCGTATTACCAGAAAGTTGCTCGGTGTTCAGTGCCACTGTAAAACGTAGTCTATTAACAGAAAGATGCTCTGAGTTCAGCGCCACTGTGAAACGTAGTCTATTAACAGAAAGATGCTCTGAGTTCAGCGCCACTGTGAAACGTAGTCTATTAACAGAAAGATGCTCTGAATGCAGTGCCACTGTGAATCATAGCCTACTACCAGAAAGTTACTCTTTAAGTGCCACTGTGAAGACATAGCCTGTTAACAGAAAAATGCTGTGCGTTCAGTGTCACTGTAAAACGTATTCTAGTACCAGAAAGATGCTCTGAGTTCAATTCCACTGTGAAACATAGCCTATTACCAAAAAAATGATCAGAGTTCAGTGCCACTGTGAAATGTAATCTTTTACCTGAAAGATTCTTAGAGTAAAGTTCAACTGTGAAGACCTAGCCTTCTACCAGAAGATGCTCAGAGTTCAGTGCCACTGTGAAACGTAGTCTATTACCAGAAAGATGCTTTGAGTTCTGTGCCACTGTGAAGACATATCCTATTACCAGAAAGATGCTCTGAGTTCAGTTCCACTGTGAGGACATAGCGTATTACCAGAAAGTTGCTCTGTGTTCAGTGCCACTGCAAAATGTAGTCTATTACCAGAAAGATGCTCTGAGTTCAGTGCCACTTTGAAATGTAGCCTATTACCAGAAAGATGCTCTGAGTTCAGTGCGACTGTGAAACGCAGCCTTTTACCAGAAAGATGCTCTGAGTTCAGTTCCACTGTGAGGACATAGCGTATTACCAGAAAGTTGCTCGGTGTTCAGTGCCACTATAAAACGTAGTCTATTAACAGAAAGATGCTCTGAGTTCAGCGCCACTGTGAAATGTAGTCTATTACCAGAAAGATGCTCTGAGTTCAATTCCACTGTGAGGACATAGCGTATTACCAGAAAGTTGCTCTGTGTTTAGTGCCACTGTGAAACGTAGTCTATTACCAAAAAGTTGCTCTGTGTTCAGTGCCACTGCAAAATGTAGTCTAATACCAGAAAGATGCTCTGAGTTCAGTGCCACTTTGAAAAGTAGCCTATTACCAGAAAGATGCTCTGAGTTCAGTGCGACTGTGAAACGCAGCCTTTTACCAGAAAGTTGCTCTGAGTTCAGTGACCCGGTGAAACATAGCCTATTACGAGAAAGATACTCTGAGGTCACTACCACTGTGAATACATAGCCTATTACCAGAAAGATGCTTTGAGTTCTGTGCCTCTGTGAAACGTAGTCTATTACCAGAAAGATGCTTTGAGTTCTGTGCCTCTGTGAAACGTAGCCTATTTCCAGAAAGATGCTCTGAGTTCAATTCCACTGTGAGGACATAGCGTATTACCAGAAAGTTGCTCTGTGTTTAGTGCCACTGTGAAACGTAGTCTATTACCAGAAAAATGCTCAGAGTTCAGTGCCACTGTGAAGACCAGGTCTATTACCAGAAAGATGCTCTGAGTTCAGTTCCACTGTGAAACATAGCCTATTACCAAAAAAATGATCAGAGTTCAGTGCCACTGTGAAACGGGGTCTATTACCAGAAAGATGCTTTGAGTTCTGTGCCACTGAGAGGACATAGCCTATTACCAGAAAGATGCTCTGAGTTCAGTGCCACTGCGAAACATCGCTTGTTACCAGAAAAATGCTCAGTGTTCCGAGCCACTGTGAAACGTAGCCTATTAACAGAAAGATGCTCTGAGTTCAGTGCCACTGCGAAACATCGCCTCTTACCAGAAAGATGCTCAGTGTTCCGAGCCACTGTGAAACGTAGACTATTACCAGAAAGATGCTCTGACTTCAGTGCCACTGTGAAACGTAGTCTATTACCAGAAAGATGCTCTGAGTTCTGTGCCTCTGTGAAACATCGCCTCTTACCAGAAAGATGCTCAGTGTTCCGAGCCACTGTGAAACGTAGACTATTACCAGAAAGATGCTCTGACTTCAGTGCCACTGTGAAACGTAGTCTATTACCAGAAAGATGCTCTGAGTTCAGTTCCACTGTGAAGCATAGCTTATTATCAAAAAAATGAGCAGAGTTCAGTGCCACTGTGAAACGTAGTCTATTAACAGAAAGATGCTCTGAGTTCAGCGCCACTGTGAAACGTAGTCTATTAACAGAAAGATGCTCTGAATGCAGTGCCACTGTGAATCATAGCCTACTACCAGAAAGTTACTCTTTAAGTGCCACTGTGAAGACATAGCCTGTTAACAGAAAAATGCTGTGCATTCAGTGTCACTGTAAAACGTATTCTAGTACCAGAAAGATGCTCTGAGTTCAGTTCCACTGTGAAACATAGCCTATTACCAAAAAAATGATCAGAGTTCAGTGCCACTGTGAAATGTAATCTTTTACCTGAACGATTCTTAGAGTAAAGTTCAACTGTGAAGACCTAGCCTTCTACCAGAAAGATGCTCAGAGTTCAGTGCCACTGTGAAACGTAGTCTATTACCAGAAAGATGCACTGTGTTCAGTTCCACTGTGAAACATAGCCTACTACCAGAAAGCTGATCAGAGTTCAGAGCCACTAAGCAAAGTAGTCTATTACTAGAAAGAAGCTTTGTGGTCTGTGCCACAGTGAAACACAGCCTATTACCAGAAAGATGCTCTGTGATCAGTGCCACTGTGTAACATAGCCTTTTACCAGAAAAATGCTCTCAGTTCAGTGCCACTGTGAAACATAGCCTATTACCAGAAAGATGCTTTGAGTTCTGTGCCACTGTGAAGACATAGCCTATTACCAGAAAGATGCACTGAGTTCAGTTCCACTGTGAGGAAATAACGTATTACCAGAAAGTTGCTCTGTGTTCAGTGCCACTGTAAAACGTAGTCTATTACCAGAAAGATGCTCTGAGTTCAGTGCAACTTTGAAAAGCAGCCTATTACCTGAAAGATGCTCTGAGTTCAGTGCCACTGTGAAACGTAGTCTATTACCAGAAAGATGCACTGTGTTCAGTTCCACTGTGAAACATAGCCTACTACCAGAAAGCTGATCAGAGTTCAGAGCCACTAAGCAAAGTAGTCTATTACTAGAAAGAAGCTTTGTGGTCTGTGCCACAGTGAAACACAGCCTATTACCAGAAAGATGCTCTGTGATCAGTGCCACTGTGTAACGTAGCCTTTTACCAGAAAAATGCTCTCAGTTCAGTGCCACTGTGAAACATAGCCTATTACCAGAAAGATGCTTTGAGTTCTGTGCCACTGTGAAGACATAGCCTATTACCAGAAAGATGCACTGAGTTCAGTTCCACTGTGAGGAAATAACGTATTACCAGAAAGTTGCTCTGTGTTCAGTGCCACTGTAAAACGTAGTCTATTACCAGAAAGATGCTCTGAGTTCAGTGCAACTTTGAAAAGCAGCCTATTACCTGAAAGAAGCTCTGAGTTCAGTGCCACTGTGAAACGCAGCCTTTTACCAGAAAGATGCTCTGAGTTCAGTTCCACTGTGAGGACATAGCGTATTACCAGAAAGTTGCTCTGTGTTCAGTGCCACTGTAAAATGTAGACTATTACCAGAAAGATGCTCTGAGTTCAGTGCTACTGTGAAGACAGAGCCTATTACCAGAAAGATGATCTGAGTTCAGTGCCACTGTGAAACGTAGTCTATTACCAGAAAGATGATCTGAGTTCAGTGCCACTGTGAAACGTAGTCTATTACCAGAAAGATGCTTTGAGTTCTGTGCCACTGTGAAACATAGCCTATTACCAGAAAGATGTTCTGTGTTCAGTGACCCGGTGAAACATAGCCTATTACCAGAACGATGCTCTGAGTTCACTACCACTGTGAATACATAGCCTATTACCAGAAAGGTGCTTTGAGTTCTGTGCCTCTGTGAAACGTAGTCTATTACCAGAAAGATGCTTTGAGTTCTGTGCCTCTGTGAAACGTAGCCTATTTCCAGAAAGATGCTCTGAGTTCACTGCCACTGAGAAACATCGCCTGTTACCATAAAATTGCTCTGTGTTCAGCGCCACTGTGAAGACAGAGCCTAATACCAGAAAGATGTTCAAACTTCAGTGGCACTGTGAAACATAGCCTATTACCAGAAAGTTGCTCTCAGATCAGTGTCACAGACAAAACATAGCCTATTACCAGAAAGATGCTCTGAGTTCAGTGCTACTGTGAAGACAGAGCCTATTACCAGAAAGATGCTCTGAGTCCAGTGCCACTCTGCAGACATAGCCTGTTACCAGTAAGATGCTCTGAGTTCAGTTCCACTGTGAAGCATAGCTTATTATTAAAAAAATGAGCAGAGTTCAGTGCCACTGTGAAACGTAGTCTATTAACAGAAAGATGCTCTGAGTTCAGCGCCACTGTGAAACGTAGTCTATTAACAGAAAGATGCTCAGAGTTCAGAGCCACTGTGAAACGTAGTCTATTAACAGAAAGACGCTCTGAGTTCAGCGCCACTGTGAAACGTAGTCTATTACCAGAAAGATGCTCTGAATGCAGTGCCACTGTGAATCATAGCCTACTACCAGAAAGTTACTCTTTAAGTGCCACTGTGAAGACATAGCCTGTTAACAGAAAAATGCTGTGCATTCAGTGTCACTGTAAAACGTATTCTAGTACCAGAAAGATGCTCTGAGTTCAGTTCCACTGTGAAACATAGCCTATTACCAAAAAAATGATCAGAGTTCAGTGCCACTGTGAAGACCAGGTCTATTACCAGAAAGATGCTCTGAGTTCAGTTCCACTGTGAAACATAGCCTATTTCCAAAAAAATGATCAGAGTTCAGTGCCACTGAGAGGACATAGCCTATTACCAGAAAGATGCTCTGAGTTCAGTGCCACTGCGAAACATCGCTTGTTACCAGAAAAATGCTCAGTGTTCCGAGCCACTGTGAAACGTAGCCTATTAACAGAAAGATGCTCTGAGTTCAGTGCCACTGCGAAACATCGCCTCTTACCAGAAAGATGCTCAGTGTTCCGAGCCACTGTGAAACGTAGACTATTACCAGAAAGATGCTCTGACTTCAGTGCCACTGTGAAACGTAGTCTATTACCAGAAAGATGCTCTGTGATCAGTGCCACTGTGAAACATAGTCTATTACCAGAAAGATGCTTCGAGTTCTGTGCCACTGTGAAGACATAGCCTATTACCAGAAAGATGCTCTGAGTTCAGTGCCACTTTGAAATGTAGCCTATTACCAGAAAGATGCTCTGAGTTCAGTGCGACGGTGAAACGCAGCCTTTTACCAGAAAGATGCTCTGAGTTCAGTGACCCGGTGAAAAATAGCCTATTACCAGAAAGATACTCTGAGGTCACTACCACTGTGAAGACATAGCCTGTTAACAGAAAAATGCTGTGCATTCAGTGTCACTGTAAAACGTATTCTAGTACCAGAAAGATGCTCTGAGTTCAGTTCCACTGTGAAACATAGCCTATTACCAAAAAAATGATCAGAGTTCAGTGCCACTGTGAAATGTAATCTTTTACCTGAACGATTCTTAGAGTAAAGTTCAACTGTGAAGACCTAGCCTTCTACCAGAAAGATGCTCAGAGTTCAGTGCCACTGTGAAACGTAGTCTATTACCAGAAAGATGCACTGTGTTCAGTTCCACTGTGAAACATAGCCTACTACCAGAAAGCTGATCAGAGTTCAGAGCCACTAAGCAAAGTAGTCTATTACTAGAAAGAAGCTTTGTGGTCTGTGCCACAGTGAAACACAGCCTATTACCAGAAAGATGCTCTGTGATCAGTGCCACTGTGTAACGTAGCCTTTTACCAGAAAAATGCTCTCAGTTCAGTGCCACTGTGAAACATAGCCTATTACCAGAAAGATGCTTTGAGTTCTGTGCCACTGTGAAGACATAGCCTATTACCAGAAAGATGCACTGAGTTCAGTTCCACTGTGAGGAAATAACGTATTACCAGAAAGTTGCTCTGTGTTCAGTGCCACTGTAAAACGTAGTCTATTACCAGAAAGATGCTCTGAGTTCAGTGCAACTTTGAAAAGCAGCCTATTACCTGAAAGATGCTCTGAGTTCAGTGCCACTGTGAAACGCAGCCTTTTACCAGAAAGATGCTCTGAGTTCAGTTCCACTGTGAGGACATAGCGTATTACCAGAAAGTTGCTCTGTGTTCAGTGCCACTGTAAAATGTAGTCTATTACCAGAAAGATGCTCTGAGTTCAGTGCCACTGTGAAACGTAGTCTATTACCAGAAAGATGATCTGAGTTCAGTGCCACTGTGAAACGTAGTCTATTACCAGAAAGATGATCTGAGTTCAGTGCCACTGTGAAACGTAGTCTATTACCAGAAAGATGCTTTGAGTTCTGTGCCACTGTGAAACATAGCCTATTACCAGAAAGATGTTCTGTGTTCAGTGACCCGGTGAAACATAGCCTATTACCAGAACGATGCTCTGAGTTCACTACCACTGTGAATACATAGCCTATTACCAGAAAGATGCTTTGAGTTCTGTGCCTCTGTGAAACGTAGTCTATTACCAGAAAGATGCTTTGAGTTCTGTGCCTCTGTGAAACGTAGCCTATTTCCAGAAAGATGCTCTGAGTTCACTGCCACTGAGAAACATCGCCTGTTACCATAAAATTGCTCTGTGTTCAGCGCCACTGTGAAGACAGAGCCTAATACCAGAAAGATGTTCAAACTTCAGTGGCACTGTGAAACATAGCCTATTACCAGAAAGTTGCTCTCAGATCAGTGTCACAGACAAAACATAGCCTATTACCAGAAAGATGCTCTGAGTTCACTGCTACTGTGAAGACAGAGCCTATTACCAGAAAGATGCTCTGAGTCCAGTGCCACTCTGCAGACATAGCCTGTTACCAGAAAGATGCTCTGAGTTCAGTTCCACTGTGAAGCATAGCTTATTATCAAAAAAATGAGCAGAGTTCAGTGCCACTGTGAAACGTAGTCTATTAACAGAAAGATGCTCTGAGTTCAGCGCCACTGTGAAACGTAGTCTATTAACAGAAAGATGCTCAGAGTTCAGAGCCACTGTGAAACGTAGTCTATTAACAGAAAGACGCTCTGAGTTCAGCGCCACTGTGAAACGTAGTCTATTACCAGAAAGATGCTCTGAATGCAGTGCCACTGTGAATCATAGCCTACTACCAGAAAGTTACTCTTTAAGTGCCACTGTGAAGACATAGCCTGTTAACAGAAAAATGCTGTGCATTCAGTGTCACTGTAAAACGTATTCTAGTACCAGAAAGATGCTCTGAGTTCAGTTCCACTGTGAAACATAGCCT
The DNA here is from genome assembly GCF_030144855.1 of Hypanus sabinus. Lineage (NCBI taxonomy): Eukaryota > Metazoa > Chordata > Chondrichthyes > Myliobatiformes > Dasyatidae > Hypanus > Hypanus sabinus. The sequence continues at coordinate 63,728,018 of NC_082710.1, forward strand.
ATTACCAAAAAAATGATCAGAGTTCAGTGCCACTGTGAAATGTAATCTTTTACCTGAACGATTCTTAGAGTAAAGTTCAACTGTGAAGACCTAGCCTTCTACCAGAAAGATGCTCAGAGTTCAGTGCCACTGTGAAACGTAGTCTATTACCAGAAAGATGCACTGTGTTCAGTTCCACTGTGAAACATAGCCTACTACCAGAAAGCTGATCAGAGTTCAGAGCCACTAAGCAAAGTAGTCTATTACTAGAAAGAAGCTTTGTGGTCTGTGCCACAGTGAAACACAGCCTATTACCAGAAAGATGCTCTGTGATCAGTGCCACTGTGTAACGTAGCCTTTTACCAGAAAAATGCTCTCAGTTCAGTGCCACTGTGAAACATAGCCTATTACCAGAAAGATGCTTTGAGTTCTGTGCCACTGTGAAGACATAGCCTATTACCAGAAAGATGCACTGAGTTCAGTTCCACTGTGAGGAAATAACGTATTACCAGAAAGTTGCTCTGTGTTCAGTGCCACTGTAAAACGTAGTCTATTACCAGAAAGATGCTCTGAGTTCAGTGCAACTTTGAAAAGCAGCCTATTACCTGAAAGATGCTCTGAGTTCAGTGCCACTGTGAAACGCAGCCTTTTACCAGAAAGATGCTCTGAGTTCAGTTCCACTGTGAGGACATAGCGTATTACCAGAAAGTTGCTCTGTGTTCAGTGCCACTGTAAAATGTAGTCTATTACCAGAAAGATGCTCTGAGTTCAGTGCCACTGTGAAACGTAGTCTATTACCAGAAAGATGATCTGAGTTCAGTGCCACTGTGAAACGTAGTCTATTACCAGAAAGATGATCTGAGTTCAGTGCCACTGTGAAACGTAGTCTATTACCAGAAAGATGCTTTGAGTTCTGTGCCACTGTGAAACATAGCCTATTACCAGAAAGATGTTCTGTGTTCAGTGACCCGGTGAAACATAGCCTATTACCAGAACGATGCTCTGAGTTCACTACCACTGTGAATACATAGCCTATTACCAGAAAGATGCTTTGAGTTCTGTGCCTCTGTGAAATGTAGTCTATTACCAGAAAGATGCTTTGAGTTCTGTGCCTCTGTGAAACGTAGCCTATTTCCAGAAAGATGCTCTGAGTTCACTGCCACTGAGAAACATCGCCTGTTACCATAAAATTGCTCTGTGTTCAGCGCCACTGTGAAGACAGAGCCTAATACCAGAAAGATGTTCAAACTTCAGTGGCACTGTGAAACATAGCCTATTACCAGAAAGTTGCTCTCAGATCAGTGTCACAGACAAAACATAGCCTATTACCAGAAAGATGCTCTGAGTTCACTGCTACTGTGAAGACAGAGCCTATTACCAGAAAGATGCTCTGAGTCCAGTGCCACTCTGCAGACATAGCCTGTTACCAGAAAGATGCTCTGAGTTCAGTTCCACTGTGAAGCATAGCTTATTATCAAAAAAATGAGCAGAGTTCAGTGCCACTGTGAAACGTAGTCTATTAACAGAAAGATGCTCTGAGTTCAGCGCCACTGTGAAACGTAGTCTATTAACAGAAAGATGCTCAGAGTTCAGAGCCACTGTGAAACGTAGTCTATTAACAGAAAGACGCTCTGAGTTCAGCGCCACTGTGAAACGTAGTCTATTACCAGAAAGATGCTCTGAATGCAGTGCCACTGTGAATCATAGCCTACTACCAGAAAGTTACTCTTTAAGTGCCACTGTGAAGACATAGCCTGTTAACAGAAAAATGCTGTGCATTCAGTGTCACTGTAAAACGTATTCTAGTACCAGAAAGATGCTCTGAGTTCAGTTCCACTGTGAAACATAGCCTATTACCAAAAAAATGATCAGAGTTCAGTGCCACTGTGAAATGTAATCTTTTACCTGAACGATTCTTAGAGTAAAGTTCAACTGTGAAGACCTAGCCTTCTACCAGAAAGATGCTCAGAGTTCAGTGCCACTGTGAAACGTAGTCTATTACCAGAAAGATGCACTGTGTTCAGTTCCACTGTGAAACATAGCCTACTACCAGAAAGCTGATCAGAGTTCAGAGCCACTAAGCAAAGTAGTCTATTACTAGAAAGAAGCTTTGTGGTCTGTGCCACAGTGAAACACAGCCTATTACCAGAAAGATGCTCTGTGATCAGTGCCACTGTGTAACGTAGCCTTTTACCAGAAAAATGCTCTCAGTTCAGTGCCACTGTGAAACATAGCCTATTACCAGAAAGATGCTTTGAGTTCTGTGCCACTGTGAAGACATAGCCTATTACCAGAAAGATGCACTGAGTTCAGTTCCACTGTGAGGAAATAACGTATTACCAGAAAGTTGCTCTGTGTTCAGTGCCACTGTAAAACGTAGTCTATTACCAGAAAGATGCTCTGAGTTCAGTGCAACTTTGAAAAGCAGCCTATTACCTGAAAGATGCTCTGAGTTCAGTGCCACTGTGAAACGCAGCCTTTTACCAGAAAGATGCTCTGAGTTCAGTTCCACTGTGAGGACATAGCGTATTACCAGAAAGTTGCTCTGTGTTCAGTGCCACTGTAAAATGTAGACTATTACCAGAGAGATGCTCTGAGTTCAGTGCTACTGTGAAGACAGAGCCTATTACCAGAAAGATGATCTGAGTTCAGTGCCACTGTGAAACTTAGTCTATTACCAGAAAGATGATCTGAGTTCAGTGCCACTGTGAAACGTAGTCTATTACCAGAAAGATGCTTTGAGTTCTGTGCCACTGTGAAACATAGCCTATTACCAGAAAGATGTTCTGTGTTCAGTGACCCGGTGAAACATAGCCTATTACCAGAACGATGCTCTGAGTTCACTACCACTGTGAATACATAGCCTATTACTAGAAAGATGCTTTGAGTTCTGTGCCTCTGTGAAATGTAGTCTATTACCAGAAAGATGCTTTGAGTTCTGTGCCTCTGTGAAACGTAGCCTATTTCCAGAAAGATGCTCTGAGTTCACTGCCACTGAGAAACATCGCCTGTTACCATAAAATTGCTCTGTGTTCAGCGCCACTGTGAAGACAGAGCCTAATACCAGAAAGATGTTCAAACTTCAGTGGCACTGTGAAACATAGCCTATTACCAGAAAGTTGCTCTCAGATCAGTGTCACAGACAAAACATAGCCTATTACCAGAAAGATGCTCTGAGTTCAGTGCTACTGTGAAGACAGAGCCTATTACCAGAAAGATGCTCTGAGTCCAGTGCCACTCTGCAGACATAGCCTGTTACCAGAAAGATGCTCTGAGTTCAGTTCCACTGTGAAGCATAGCTTATTATCAAAAAAATGAGCAGAGTTCAGTGCCACTGTGAAACGTAGTCTATTAACAGAAAGATGCTCTGAGTTCAGCGCCACTGTGAAACGTAGTCTATTAACAGAAAGATGCTCAGAGTTCAGAGCCACTGTGAAACGTAGTCTATTAACAGAAAGACGCTCTGAGTTCAGCGCCACTGTGAAACGTAGTCTATTACCAGAAAGATGCTCTGAATGCAGTGCCACTGTGAATCATAGCCTACTACCAGAAAGTTACTCTTTAAGTGCCACTGTGAAGACATAGCCTGTTAACAGAAAAATGCTGTGCATTCAGTGTCACTGTAAAACGTATTCTAGTACCAGAAAGATGCTCTGAGTTCAGTGCCACTGTGAAACGTAGTCTATTACCAGAAAGATGCTCTGAGTTCAGTTCCACTGTGAGGACATAGCGTATTACCAGAAAGTTGCTCTGGGTTCAGTGCCACTGTGAAACATAGTCTATTACCAGAAAGATGCTTCGAGTTCTGTGCCACTGTGAAGACATAGCCTATTACCAGAAAGATGCTCTGTGATCAGTGCCACTGTGAAACATAGTCTATTACCAGAAAGATGCTTCGAGTTCTGTGCCACTGTGAAGACATAGCCTATTACCAGAAAGATGCTCTGAGTTCAGTTCCACTGTGAGGACATAGCGTATTACCAGAAAGTTGCTCTGTGTTCAGTGCCACTGCAAAATGTAGTCTATTACCAGAAAGATGCTCTGAGTTCAGTGCCACTTTGAAATGTAGCCTATTACCAGAAAGATGCTCTGAGTTCAGTGCGACGGTGAAACGCAGCCTTTTACCAGAAAGATGCTCTGAGTTCAGTGACCCGGTGAAACATAGCCTATTACCAGAAAGATACTCTGAGGTCACTACCACTGTGAAGACATAGCCTGTTAACAGAAAAATGCTGTGCATTCAGTGTCACTGTAAAACGTATTCTAGTACCAGAAAGATGCTCTGAGTTCAGTTCCACTGTGAAACATAGCCTATTACCAAAAAAATGATCAGAGTTCAGTGCCACTGTGAAATGTAATCTTTTACCTGAACGATTCTTAGAGTAAAGTTCAACTGTGAAGACCTAGCCTTCTACCAGAAAGATGCTCAGAGTTCAGTGCCACTGTGAAACGTAGTCTATTACCAGAAAGATGCACTGTGTTCAGTTCCACTGTGAAACATAGCCTACTACCAGAAAGCTGATCAGAGTTCAGAGCCACTAAGCAAAGTAGTCTATTACTAGAAAGAAGCTTTGTGGTCTGTGCCACAGTGAAACACAGCCTATTACCAGAAAGATGCTCTGTGATCAGTGCCACTGTGTAACGTAGCCTTTTACCAGAAAAATGCTCTCAGTTCAGTGCCACTGTGAAACATAGCCTATTACCAGAAAGATGCTTTGAGTTCTGTGCCACTGTGAAGACATAGCCTATTACCAGAAAGATGCACTGAGTTCAGTTCCACTGTGAGGAAATAACGTATTACCAGAAAGTTGCTCTGTGTTCAGTGCCACTGTAAAACGTAGTCTATTACCAGAAAGATGCTCTGAGTTCAGTGCAACTTTGAAAAGCAGCCTATTACCTGAAAGATGCTCTGAGTTCAGTGCCACTGTGAAACGCAGCCTTTTACCAGAAAGATGCTCTGAGTTCAGTTCCACTGTGAGGACATAGCGTATTACCAGAAAGTTGCTCTGTGTTCAGTGCCACTGTAAAATGTAGTCTATTACCAGAAAGATGCTCTGAGTTCAGTGCTACTGTGAAGACAGAGCCTATTACCAGAAAGATGATCTGAGTTCAGTGCCACTGTGAAACGTAGTCTATTACCAGAAAGATGATCTGAGTTCAGTGCCACTGTGAAACGTAGTCTATTACCAGAAAGATGCTTTGAGTTCTGTGCCACTGTGAAACATAGACTATTACCAGAAAGATGTTCTGTGTTCAGTGACCCGGTGAAACATAGCCTATTACCAGAACGATGCTCTGAGTTCACTACCACTGTGAATACATAGCCTATTACCAGAAAGATGCTTTGAGTTCTGTGCCTCTGTGAAACGTAGTCTATTACCAGAAAGATGCTTTGAGTTCTGTGCCTCTGTGAAACGTAGCCTATTTCCAGAAAGATGCTCTGAGTTCACTGCCACTGAGAAACATCGCCTGTTACCATAAAATTGCTCTGTGTTCAGCGCCACTGTGAAGACAGAGCCTAATACCAGAAAGATGTTCAAACTTCAGTGGCACTGTGAAACATAGCCTATTACCAGAAAGTTGCTCTCAGATCAGTGTCACAGACAAAACATAGCCTATTACCAGAAAGATGCTCTGAGTTCAGTGCTACTGTGAAGACAGAGCCTATTACCAGAAAGATGCTCTGAGTCCAGTGCCACTCTGCAGACATAGCCTGTTACCAGAAAGATGCTCTGAGTTCAGTTCCACTGTGAAGCATAGCTTATTATCAAAAAAATGAGCAGAGTTCAGTGCCACTGTGAAACGTAGTCTATTAACAGAAAGATGCTCTGAGTTCAGCGCCACTGTGAAACGTAGTCTATTAACAGAAAGATGCTCAGAGTTCAGAGCCACTGTGAAACGTAGTCTATTAACAGAAAGACGCTCTGAGTTCAGCGCCACTGTGAAACGTAGTCTATTACCAGAAAGATGCTCTGAATGCAGTGCCACTGTGAATCATAGCCTACTACCAGAAAGTTACTCTTTAAGTGCCACTGTGAAGACATAGCCTGTTAACAGAAAAATGCTGTGCATTCGGTGTCACTGTAAAACGTATTCTAGTACCAGAAAGATGCTCTGAGTTCAGTGCCACTGTGAAACGTAGTCTATTACCAGAAAAATGCTCAGAGTTCAGTGCCACTGTGAAGACCAGGTCTATTACCAGAAAGATGCTCTGAGTTTAGTTCCACTGTGAAACATAGCCTATTACCAAAAAAATGATCAGAGTTCAGTGCCACTGTGAAACGGGGTCTATTACCAGAAAGATGCTTTGAGTTCTGTGCCACTGAGAGGACATAGCCTATTACCAGAAAGATGCTCTGAGTTCAGTGCCACTGCGAAACATCGCTTGTTACCAGAAAAATGCTCAGTGTTCCGAGCCACTGTGAAACGTAGCCTATTAACAGAAAGATGCTCTGAGTTCAGTGCCACTGCGAAACATCGCCTCTTACCAGAAAGATGCTCAGTGTTCCGAGCCACTGTGAAACGTAGACTATTACCAGAAAGATGCTCTGACTTCAGTGCCACTGCGAAACATCGCCTCTTACCAGAAAGATGCTCAGTGTTCCGAGCCACTGTGAAACGTAGACTATTACCAGAAAGATGCTCTGACTTCAGTGCCACTGTGAAACGTAGTCTATTACCAGAAAGATGCTCTGAGTTCTGTGCCTCTGTGAAACATCGCCTCTTACCAGAAAGATGCTCAGTGTTCCGAGCCACTGTGAAACGTAGACTATTACCAGAAAGATGCTCTGACTTCAGTGCCACTGTGAAACGTAGTCTATTACCAGAAAGATGCTCTGAGTTCAGTTCCACTGTGAAGCATAGCTTATTATCAAAAAAATGAGCAGAGTTCAGTGCCACTTTGAAATGTAGCCTATTACCAGAAAGATGCTCTGAGTTCAGTGACCCGGTGAAACATAGCCTATTACCAGAAAGATACTCTGAGGTCACTACCACTGTGAAGACATAGCCTGTTAACAGAAAAATGCTGTGCATTCAGTGTCACTGTAAAACGTATTCTAGTACCAGAAAGATGCTCTGAGTTCAGTTCCACTGTGAAACATAGCCTATTACCAAAAAAATGATCAGAGTTCAGTGCCACTGTGAAATGTAATCTTTTACCTGAACGATTCTTAGAGTAAAGTTCAACTGTGAAGACCTAGCCTTCTACCAGAAAGATGCTCAGAGTTCAGTGCCACTGTGAAACGTAGTCTATTACCAGAAAGATGCACTGTGTTCAGTTCCACTGTGAAACATAGCCTACTACCAGAAAGCTGATCAGAGTTCAGAGCCACTAAGCAAAGTAGTCTATTACTAGAAAGAAGCTTTGTGGTCTGTGCCACAGTGAAACACAGCCTATTACCAGAAAGATGCTCTGTGATCAGTGCCACTGTGTAACGTAGCCTTTTACCAGAAAAATGCTCTCAGTTCAGTGCCACTGTGAAACATAGCCTATTACCAGAAAGATGCTTTGAGTTCTGTGCCACTGTGAAGACATAGCCTATTACCAGAAAGATGCACTGAGTTCAGTTCCACTGTGAGGAAATAACGTATTACCAGAAAGTTGCTCTGTGTTCAGTGCCACTGTAAAACGTAGTCTATTACCAGAAAGATGCTCTGAGTTCAGTGCAACTTTGAAAAGCAGCCTATTACCTGAAAGATGCTCTGAGTTCAGTGCCACTGTGAAACGCAGCCTTTTACCAGAAAGATGCTCTGAGTTCAGTTCCACTGTGAGGACATAGCGTATTACCAGAAAGTTGCTCTGTGTTCAGTGCCACTGTAAAATGTAGTCTATTACCAGAAAGATGCTCTGAGTTCAGTGCTACTGTGAAGACAGAGCCTATTACCAGAAAGATGATCTGAGTTCAGTGCCACTGTGAAACGTAGTCTATTACCAGAAAGATGATCTGAGTTCAGTGCCACTGTGAAACGTAGTCTATTACCAGAAAGATGCTTTGAGTTCTGTGCCACTGTGAAACATAGACTATTACCAGAAAGATGTTCTGTGTTCAGTGACCCGGTGAAACATAGCCTATTACCAGAACGATGCTCTGAGTTCACTACCACTGTGAATACATAGCCTATTACCAGAAAGATGCTTTGAGTTCTGTGCCTCTGTGAAACGTAGTCTATTACCAGAAAGATGCTTTGAGTTCTGTGCCTCTGTGAAACGTAGCCTATTTCCAGAAAGATGCTCTGAGTTCACTGCCACTGAGAAACATCGCCTGTTACCATAAAATTGCTCTGTGTTCAGCGCCACTGTGAAGACAGAGCCTAATACCAGAAAGATGTTCAAACTTCAGTGGCACTGTGAAACATAGCCTATTACCAGAAAGTTGCTCTCAGATCAGTGTCACAGACAAAACATAGCCTATTACCAGAAAGATGCTCTGAGTTCAGTGCTACTGTGAAGACAGAGCCTATTACCAGAAAGATGCTCTGAGTCCAGTGCCACTCTGCAGACATAGCCTGTTACCAGAAAGATGCTCTGAGTTCAGTTCCACTGTGAAGCATAGCTTATTATCAAAAAAATGAGCAGAGTTCAGTGCCACTGTGAAACGTAGTCTATTAACAGAAAGATGCTCTGAGTTCAGCGCCACTGTGAAACGTAGTCTATTAACAGAAAGATGCTCAGAGTTCAGAGCCACTGTGAAACGTAGTCTATTAACAGAAAGACGCTCTGAGTTCAGCGCCACTGTGAAACGTAGTCTATTACCAGAAAGATGCTCTGAATGCAGTGCCACTGTGAATCATAGCCTACTACCAGAAAGTTACTCTTTAAGTGCCACTGTGAAGACATAGCCTGTTAACAGAAAAATGCTGTGCATTCGGTGTCACTGTAAAACGTATTCTAGTACCAGAAAGATGCTCTGAGTTCAGTGCCACTGTGAAACGTAGTCTATTACCAGAAAAATGCTCAGAGTTCAGTGCCACTGTGAAGACCAGGTCTATTACCAGAAAGATGCTCTGAGTTTAGTTCCACTGTGAAACATAGCCTATTACCAAAAAAATGATCAGAGTTCAGTGCCACTGTGAAACGGGGTCTATTACCAGAAAGATGCTTTGAGTTCTGTGCCACTGAGAGGACATAGCCTATTACCAGAAAGATGCTCTGAGTTCAGTGCCACTGCGAAACATCGCTTGTTACCAGAAAAATGCTCAGTGTTCCGAGCCACTGTGAAACGTAGCCTATTAACAGAAAGATGCTCTGAGTTCAGTGCCACTGCGAAACATCGCCTCTTACCAGAAAGATGCTCAGTGTTCCGAGCCACTGTGAAACGTAGACTATTACCAGAAAGATGCTCTGACTTCAGTGCCACTGCGAAACATCGCCTCTTACCAGAAAGATGCTCAGTGTTCCGAGCCACTGTGAAACGTAGACTATTACCAGAAAGATGCTCTGACTTCAGTGCCACTGTGAAACGTAGTCTATTACCAGAAAGATGCTCTGAGTTCTGTGCCTCTGTGAAACATCGCCTCTTACCAGAAAGATGCTCAGTGTTCCGAGCCACTGTGAAACGTAGACTATTACCAGAAAGATGCTCTGACTTCAGTGCCACTGTGAAACGTAGTCTATTACCAGAAAGATGCTCTGAGTTCAGTTCCACTGTGAAGCATAGCTTATTATCAAAAAAATGAGCAGAGTTCAGTGCCACTTTGAAATGTAGCCTATTACCAGAAAGATGCTCTGAGTTCAGTGCGACGGTGAAACGCAGCCTTTTACCAGAAAGATGCTCTGAGTTCAGTGACCCGGTGAAACATAGCCTATTACCAGAAAGATACTCTGAGGTCACTACCACTGTGAAGACATAGCCTGTTAACAGAAAAATGCTGTGCATTCAGTGTCACTGTAAAACGTATTCTAGTACCAGAAAGATGCTCTGAGTTCAGTTCCACTGTGAAACATAGCCTATTACCAAAAAAATGATCAGAGTTCAGTGCCACTGTGAAATGTAATCTTTTACCTGAACGATTCTTAGAGTAAAGTTCAACTGTGAAGACCTAGCCTTCTACCAGAAAGATGCTCAGAGTTCAGTGCCACTGTGAAACGTAGTCTATTACCAGAAAGATGCACTGTGTTCAGTTCCACTGTGAAACATAGCCTACTACCAGAAAGCTGATCAGAGTTCAGAGCCACTAAGCAAAGTAGTCTATTACTAGAAAGAAGCTTTGTGGTCTGTGCCACAGTGAAACACAGCCTATTACCAGAAAGATGCTCTGTGATCAGTGCCACTGTGTAACGTAGCCTTTTACCAGAAAAATGCTCTCAGTTCAGTGCCACTGTGAAACATAGCCTATTACCAGAAAGATGCTTTGAGTTCTGTGCCACTGTGAAGACATAGCCTATTACCAGAAAGATGCACTGAGTTCAGTTCCACTGTGAGGAAATAACGTATTACCAGAAAGTTGCTCTGTGTTCAGTGCCACTGTAAAACGTAGTCTATTACCAGAAAGATGCTCTGAGTTCAGTGCAACTTTGAAAAGCAGCCTATTACCTGAAAGATGCTCTGAGTTCAGTGCCACTGTGAAACGCAGCCTTTTACCAGAAAGATGCTCTGAGTTCAGTTCCACTGTGAGGACATAGCCTATTACCAGAAAGATGCTTTGAGTTCAGTTCCACTGTGAGGACATAGCGTATTACCAGAAAGTTGCTCTGTGTTCAGTGCCACTGTAAAATGTGGTCTATTACCAGAAAGATGCTCTGAGTTCAGTGCTACTGTGAAGACAGAGCCTATTACCAGAAAGATGATCTGAGTTCAGTGCCACTGTGAAACGTAGTCTATTACCAGAAAGATGATCTGAGTTCAGTGCCACTGTGAAACGTAGTCTATTACCAGAAAGATGCTTTGAGTTCTGTGCCACTGTGAAACATAGCCTATTACCAGAAAGATGTTCTGTGTTCAGTGACCCGGTGAAACATAGCCTATTACCAGAACGATGCTCTGAGTTCACTACCACTGTGAATACATAGCCTATTACTAGAAAGATGCTTTGAGTTCTGTGCCTCTGTGAAATGTAGTCTATTACCAGAAAGATGCTTTGAGTTCTGTGCCTCTGTGAAACGTAGCCTATTTCCAGAAAGATGCTCTGAGTTCACTGCCACTGAGAAACATCGCCTGTTACCATAAAATTGCTCTGTGTTCAGCGCCACTGTGAAGACAGAGCCTAATACCAGAAAGATGTTCAAACTTCAGTGGCACTGTGAAACATAGCCTATTACCAGAAAGTTGCTCTCAGATCAGTGTCACAGACAAAACATAGCCTATTACCAGAAAGATGCTCTGAGTTCAGTGCTACTGTGAAGACAGAGCCTATTACCAGAAAGATGCTCTGAGTCCAGTGCCACTCTGCAGACATAGCCTGTTACCAGAAAGATGCTCTGAGTTCAGTTCCACTGTGAAGCATAGCTTATTATCAAAAAAATGAGCAGAGTTCAGTGCCACTGTGAAACGTAGTCTATTAACAGAAAGATGCTCTGAGTTCAGCGCCACTGTGAAACGTAGTCTATTAACAGAAAGATGCACTGAGTTCAGTTCCACTGTGAGGAAATAACGTATTACCAGAAAGATGCTCTGAGTTCAGCGCCACTGTGAAACGTAGTCTATTACCAGAAAGATGCTTTGAGTTCTGTGCCTCTGTGAAACGTAGCCTAATACCAGATAGATGCTCTGAGTTCAGTTCCACTGTGAGGACATAGCGTATTACCAGAAAGTTGCTCTGTATTCAGTGCCACTGTGAAACGTAGTCTATTACCAGAAAGATGCTCTGAGTTCAGTGCTACTGTGAATGATAGCCTATTACCAGAAAGTTACTCTGAGTTCAGTGACACTGTGAAGACAGAGCCTATTACCAGAAAGATGTTCAAACTTCAGTGGCACTGTGAAACATAGCCTATTACCAGAAAGTTGATCTCAGATCAGTGTCAGAGACAAAACATAGCCTATTACCAGAAAGATGCTCTGTGTTCAGTTCCACTGTGAAACATAGCCTACTACCAGAAAGCTGATCAGAGTTCAGAGCCACTAAGCAAAGTAGTCTATTACTAGAAAGAAGCTTTGTGGTCTGTGCCACAGTGAAACACAGCCTATTACCAGAAAGATGCTCTGTGATCAGTGCCACTGTGTAACGTAGCCTTTTACCAGAAAAATGCTCTCAGTTCAGTGCCACTGTGAAACATAGCCTATTACCAGAAAGATGCTTTGAGTTCTGTGCCACTGTGAAGACATAGCCTATTACCAGAAAGATGCACTGAGTTCAGTTCCACTGTGAGGAAATAACGTATTACCAGAAAGTTGCTCTGTGTTCAGTGCCACTGTAAAACGTAGTCTATTACCAGAAAGATGCTCTGAGTTCAGTGCAACTTTGAAAAGCAGCCTATTACCTGAAAGATGCTCTGAGTTCAGTGCCACTGTGAAACGCAGCCTTTTACCAGAAAGATGCTCTGAGTTCAGTTCCACTGTGAGGACATAGCGTATTACCAGAAAGTTGCTCTGTGTTCAGTGCCACTGTAAAATGTGGTCTATTACCAGAAAGATGCTCTGAGTTCAGTGCTACTGTGAAGACAGAGCCTATTACCAGAAAGATGATCTGAGTTCAGTGCCACTGTGAAACGTAGTCTATTACCAGAAAGATGATCTGAGTTCAGTGCCACTGTGAAACGTAGTCTATTACCAGAAAGATGCTCTGAGTTCAGTGCGACGGTGAAACGCAGCCTTTTACCAGAAAGATGCTCTGAGTTCAGTGACCCGGTGAAACATAGCCTATTACCAGAAAGATACTCTGAGGTCACTACCACTGTGAATACATAGCCTATTACCAGAAAGATACTCTGAGGTCACTACCACTGTGAATACATAGCCTATTACCAGAAAGATGCTTTGAGTTCTGTGCCTCTATGAAACGTAGCCTATTTCCAGAAAGATGCTCTGAGTTCAATTCCACTGTGAGGACATAGCTTATTACCAGAAAGTTGCTCTGTGTTTAGTACCACTGTGAAACATAGCCTATTACCAAAAAAATGATCAGAGTTCAGTGCCACTGTGAAATGTAATCTTTTACCTGAATGATTCTTAGAGTAAAGTTCAACTGTGAAGACCTAGCCTTCTACCAGAAAGATGCTCAGAGTTCAGTGCCACTGTGAAACATAGCCTATTACCAGAAAGATGCTCTGTGATCAGTGCCACTGTGAAACGTAGCCTTTTACCAGAAAAATGCTCTGAGTTCAGTGCCACTGTGAAACATAGCCTATTACCAGAAAGATGCTCAGAGTTCAGTGCCACTGAGAAACGTAGTCTATTACCAGAAAGAGGCTTTGAGTTCTGTGCCACTGTGAAGACATAGCCTATTACCAGAAAGATGCTCTGAGTTCAGTTCCACTGTGAGGACATAGCGTATTACCAGAAATTTGTTCTGTGTTCAGTGCCACTGTGAAACGTATATTACCAGAAAGATGCTCTGAATGCAGTGCCACTGTGAATCATAGCCTACTACCAGAAAGTTACTCTTTAAGTGCCACTGTGAAGACATAGCCTGTTACCAGAAAATTGCTGTGCGTTCAGTGTCACTGTAAAACGTATTCTAATACCAGAAAGATGCTCTGAGTTCAGTTCCACTGTGAAACATAGCCTATTACCAAAAAAATGATCAGAGTTCAGTGCCACTGTGAAATGTAATCTTTTACCTGAAAGATTCTTTGAGTAAAGTTCAACTGTGAAGACCTAGCCTTCTACCAGAAGATGCTCAGAGTTCAGTGCCACTGTGAAACGTAGTCTATTACCAGAAAGATGCTTTGAGTTCTGTGCCTCTGTGAAACGTAGCCTAATACCAGATAGATGCTCTGAGTTCAGTTCCACTGTGAGGACATAGCGTATTACCAGAAAGTTGCTCTGTATTCAGTGCCACTGTGAAACGTAGTCTATTACCAGAAAGATGCTCTGAGTTCAGTGCTACTGTGAATGATAGCCTATTACCAGAAAGTTACTCTGAGTTCAGTGCCACTGTGAAGACAGAGCCTATTACCAGAAAGATGTTCAAACTTCAGTGGCACTGTGAAACATAGCCTATTACCAGAAAGTTGATCTCAGATCAGTGTCAGAGACAAAACATAGCCTATTACCAGAAAGATGCTCTGTGTTCAGTTCCACTGTGAAACATAGCCTACTACCAGAAAGCTGATCAGAGTTCAGAGCCACTAAGCAAAGTAGTCTATTACTAGAAAGAAGCTTTGTGGTCTGTGCCACAGTGAAACACAGCCTATTACCAGAAAGATGCTCTGTGATCAGTGCCACTGTGTAACGTAGCCTTTTACCAGAAAAATGCTCTCAGTTCAGTGCCACTGTGAAACATAGCCTATTACCAGAAAGATGCTTTGAGTTCTGTGCCACTGTGAAGATATAGCCTATTACCAGAAAGATGCACTGAGTTCAGTTCCACTGTGAGGAAATAACGTATTACCAGAAAGTTGCTCTGTGTTCAGTGCCACTGTAAAACGTAGTCTATTACCAGAAAGATGCTCTGAGTTCAGTGCAACTTTGAAAAGCAGCCTATTACCTGAAAGATGCTCTGAGTTCAGTGCCACTGTGAAACGCAGCCTTTTACCAGAAAGATGCTCTGAGTTCAGTTCCACTGTGAGGACATAGCGTATTACCAGAAAGTTGCTCTGTGTTCAGTGCCACTGTAAAATGTGGTCTATTACCAGAAAGATGCTCTGAGTTCAGTGCTACTGTGAAGACAGAGCCTATTACCAGAAAGATGATCTGAGTTCAGTGCCACTGTGAAACGTAGTCTATTACCAGAAAGATGATCTGAGTTCAGTGCCACTGTGAAACGTAGTCTATTACCAGAAAGATGCTTTGAGTTCTGTGCCACTGTGAAACATAGCCTATTACCAGAAAGATGTTCTGTGTTCAGTGACCCGGTGAAACATAGCCTATTACCAGAACGATGCTCTGAGTTCACTACCACTGTGAATACATAGCCTATTACTAGAAAGATGCTTTGAGTTCTGTGCCTCTGTGAAATGTAGTCTATTACCAGAAAGATGCTTTGAGTTCTGTGCCTCTGTGAAACGTAGCCTATTTCCAGAAAGATGCTCTGAGTTCACTGCCACTGAGAAACATCGCCTGTTACCATAAAATTGCTCTGTGTTCAGCGCCACTGTGAAGACAGAGCCTAATACCAGAAAGATGTTCAAACTTCAGTGGCACTGTGAAACATAGCCTATTACCAGAAAGTTGCTCTCAGATCAGTGTCACAGACAAAACATAGCCTATTACCAGAAAGATGCTCTGAGTTCAGTGCTACTGTGAAGACAGAGCCTATTACCAGAAAGATGCTCTGAGTCCAGTGCCACTCTGCAGACATAGCCTGTTACCAGAAAGATGCTCTGAGTTCAGTTCCACTGTGAAGCATAGCTTATTATCAAAAAAATGAGCAGAGTTCAGTGCCACTGTGAAACGTAGTCTATTAACAGAAAGATGCTCTGAGTTCAGCGCCACTGTGAAACGTAGTCTATTAACAGAAAGATGCTCAGAGTTCAGAGCCACTGTGAAACGTAGTCTATTAACAGAAAGACGCTCTGAGTTCAGCGCCACTGTGAAACGTAGTCTATTACCAGAAAGATGCTCTGAATGCAGTGCCACTGTGAATCATAGCCTACTACCAGAAAGTTACTCTTTAAGTGCCACTGTGAAGACATAGCCTGTTAACAGAAAAATGCTGTGCATTCAGTGTCACTGTAAAACGTATTCTAGTACCAGAAAGATGCTCTGAGTTCAGTGCCACTGTGAAACGTAGTCTATTACCAGAAAGATGCTCTGAGTTCAGTTCCACTGTGAGGACATAGCGTATTACCAGAAAGTTGCTCTGGGTTCAGTGCCACTGTGAAACATAGTCTATTACCAGAAAGATGCTTCGAGTTCTGTGCCACTGTGAAGACATAGCCTATTACCAGAAAGATGCTCTGTGATCAGTGCCACTGTGAAACATAGTCTATTACCAGAAAGATGCTTCGAGTTCTGTGCCACTGTGAAGACATAGCCTATTACCAGAAAGATGCTCTGAGTTCAGTTCCACTGTGAGGACATAGCGTATTACCAGAAAGTTGCTCTGTGTTCAGTGCCACTTCAAAATGTAGTCTATTACCAGAAAGATGCTCTGAGTTCAGTGCCACTTTGAAATGTAGCCTATTACCAGAAAGATGCTCTGAGTTCAGTGCGACGGTGAAACGCAGCCTTTTACCAGAAAGATGCTCTGAGTTCAGTGACCCGGTGAAACATAGCCTATTACCAGAAAGATACTCTGAGGTCACTACCACTGTGAAGACATAGCCTGTTAACAGAAAAATGCTGTGCATTCAGTGTCACTGTAAAACGTATTCTAGTACCAGAAAGATGCTCTGAGTTCAGTTCCACTGTGAAACATAGCCTATTACCAAAAAAATGATCAGAGTTCAGTGCCACTGTGAAATGTAATCTTTTACCTGAACGATTCTTAGAGTAAAGTTCAACTGTGAAGACCTAGCCTTCTACCAGAAAGATGCTCAGAGTTCAGTGCCACTGTGAAACGTAGTCTATTACCAGAAAGATGCACTGTGTTCAGTTCCACTGTGAAACATAGCCTACTACCAGAAAGCTGATCAGAGTTCAGAGCCACTAAGCAAAGTAGTCTATTACTAGAAAGAAGCTTTGTGGTCTGTGCCACAGTGAAACACAGCCTATTACCAGAAAGATGCTCTGTGATCAGTGCCACTGTGTAACGTAGCCTTTTACCAGAAAAATGCTCTCAGTTCAGTGCCACTGTGAAACATAGCCTATTACCAGAAAGATGCTTTGAGTTCTGTGCCACTGTGAAGACATAGCCTATTACCAGAAAGATGCACTGAGTTCAGTTCCACTGTGAGGAAATAACGTATTACCAGAAAGTTGCTCTGTGTTCAGTGCCACTGTAAAACGTAGTCTATTACCAGAAAGATGCTCTGAGTTCAGTGCAACTTTGAAAAGCAGCCTATTACCTGAAAGATGCTCTGAGTTCAGTGCCACTGTGAAACGCAGCCTTTTACCAGAAAGATGCTCTGAGTTCAGTTCCACTGTGAGGACATAGCGTATTACCAGAAAGTTGCTCTGTGTTCAGTGCCACTGTAAAATGTAGTCTATTACCAGAAAGATGCTCTGAGTTCAGTGCTACTGTGAAGACAGAGCCTATTACCAGAAAGATGATCTGAGTTCAGTGCCACTGTGAAACGTAGTCTATTACCAGAAAGATGATCTGAGTTCAGTGCCACTGTGAAACGTAGTCTATTACCAGAAAGATGCTTTGAGTTCTGTGCCACTGTGAAACATAGCCTATTACCAGAAAGATGTTCTGTGTTCAGTGACCCGGTGAAACATAGCCTATTACCAGAACGATGCTCTGAGTTCACTACCACTGTGAATACATAGCCTATTACCAGAAAGATGCTTTGAGTTCTGTGCCTCTGTGAAACGTAGTCTATTACCAGAAAGATGCTTTGAGTTCTGTGCCTCTGTGAAACGTAGCCTATTTCCAGAAAGATGCTCTGAGTTCACTGCCACTGAGAAACATCGCCTGTTACCATAAAATTGCTCTGTGTTCAGCGCCACTGTGAAGACAGAGCCTAATACCAGAAAGATGTTCAAACTTCAGTGGCACTGTGAAACATAGCCTATTACCAGAAAGTTGCTCTCAGATCAGTGTCACAGACAAAACATAGCCTATTACCAGAAAGATGCTCTGAGTTCAGTGCTACTGTGAAGACAGAGCCTGTTACCAGAAAGATGCTCTGAGTCCAGTGCCACTCTGCAGACATAGCCTGTTACCAGAAAGGTGCTCTGAGTTCAGTTCCACTGTGAAGCATAGCTTATTATCAAAAAAATGAGCAGAGTTCAGTGCCACTGTGAAACGTAGTCTATTAACAGAAAGATGCTCTGAGTTCAGCGCCACTGTGAAACGTAGTCTATTAACAGAAAGATGCTCAGAGTTCAGAGCCACTGTGAAACGTAGTCTATTAACAGAAAGACGCTCTGAGTTCAGCGCCACTGTGAAACGTAGTCTATTACCAGAAAGATGCTCTGAATGCAGTGCCACTGTGAATCATAGCCTACTACCAGAAAGTTACTCTTTAAGTGCCACTGTGAAGACATAGCCTGTTAACAGAAAAATGCTGTGCATTCAGTGTCACTGTAAAACGTATTCTAGTACCAGAAAGATGCTCTGAGTTCAGTGCCACTGTGAAACGTAGTCTATTACCAGAAAGATGCTCTGAGTTCAGTTCCACTGTGAGGACATAGCGTATTACCAGAAAGTTGCTCTGTGTTCAGTGTCACTGCAAAATGTAGTCTATTACCAGAAAGATGCTCTGAGTTCAGTGCCACTTTGAAATGTAGCCTATTACCAGAAAGATGCTCTGAGTTCAGTGCGACTGTGAAACGCAGCCTTTTACCAGAAAGATGCTCTGAGTTCAGTGACCCGGTGAAACATAGCCTATTACCAGAAAGATACTCTGAGGTCACTACCACTGTGAATACATAGCCTATTACCAGAAAGATGCTTTGAGTTCTGTGCCTCTATGAAACGTAGCCTATTTCCAGAAAGATGCTCTGAGTTCAATTCCACTGTGAGGACATAGCTTATTACCAGAAAGTTGCTCTGTGTTTAGTACCACTGTGAAACATAGCCTATTACCAAAAAAATGATCAGAGTTCAGTGCCACTGTGAAATGTAATCTTTTACCTGAATGATTCTTAGAGTAAAGTTCAACTGTGAAGACCTAGCCTTCTACCAGAAAGATGCTCAGAGTTCAGTGCCACTGTGAAACATAGCCTATTACCAGAAAGATGCTCTGTGATCAGTGCCACTGTGAAACGTAGCCTTTTACCAGAAAAATGCTCTGAGTTCAGTGCCACTGTGAAACATAGCCTATTACCAGAAAGATGCTCAGAGTTCAGTGCCACTGAGAAACGTAGTCTATTACCAGAAAGAGGCTTTGAGTTCTGTGCCACTGTGAAGACATAGCCTATTACCAGAAAGATGCTCTGAGTTCAGTTCCACTGTGAGGACATAGCGTATTACCAGAAATTTGTTCTGTGTTCAGTGCCACTGTGAAACGTATATTACCAGAAAGATGCTCTGAATGCAGTGCCACTGTGAATCATAGCCTACTACCAGAAAGTTACTCTTTAAGTGCCACTGTGAAGACATAGCCTGTTACCAGAAAATTGCTGTGCGTTCAGTGTCACTGTAAAACGTATTCTAATACCAGAAAGATGCTCTGAGTTCAGTTCCACTGTGAAACATAGCCTATTACCAAAAAAATGATCAGAGTTCAGTGCCACTGTGAAATGTAATCTTTTACCTGAAAGATTCTTTGAGTAAAGTTCAACTGTGAAGACCTAGCCTTCTACCAGAAAGATGCTCAGAGTTCAGTGCCACTGTGAAACATAGCCTATTACCAGAAAGATGCTCTGTGATCAGTGCCACTGTGAAACGTAGCCTTTTACCAGAAAAATGCTCTGAGTTCAGTGCCACTGTGAAACATAGCCTATTACCAGAAAGATGCTCAGAGTTCAGTGCCACTGAGAAACGTAGTCTATTACCAGAAAGAGGCTTTGAGTTCTGTGCCACTGTGAAGACATAGCCTATTACCAGAAAGATGCTCTGAGTTCAGTTCCACTGTGAGGACATAGCGTATTACCAGAAATTTGTTCTGTGTTCAGTGCCACTGTGAAACGTATATTACCAGAAAGATGCTCTGAATGCAGTGCCACTGTGAATCATAGCCTACTACCAGAAAGTTACTCTTTAAGTGCCACTGTGAAGACATAGCCTGTTACCAGAAAATTGCTGTGCGTTCAGTGTCACTGTAAAACGTATTCTAATACCAGAAAGATGCTCTGAGTTCAGTTCCACTGTGAAACATAGCCTATTACCAAAAAAATGATCAGAGTTCAGTGCCACTGTGAAATGTAATCTTTTACCTGAAAGATTCTTTGAGTAAAGTTCAACTGTGAAGACCTAGCCTTCTACCAGAAGATGCTCAGAGTTCAGTGCCACTGTGAAACGTAGTCTATTACCAGAAAGATGCTTTGAGTTCTGTGCCTCTGTGAAACGTAGCCTAATACCAGATAGATGCTCTGAGTTCAGTTCCACTGTGAGGACATAGCGTATTACCAGAAAGTTGCTCTGTATTCAGTGCCACTGTGAAACGTAGTCTATTACCAGAAAGATGCTCTGAGTTCAGTGCTACTGTGAATGATAGCCTATTACCAGAAAGTTACTCTGAGTTCAGTGCCACTGTGAAGACAGAGCCTATTACCAGAAAGATGTTCAAACTTCAGTGGCACTGTGAAACATAGCCTATTACCAGAAAGTTGATCTCAGATCAGTGTCAGAGACAAAACATAGCCTATTACCAGAAAGATGCTCTGTGTTCAGTTCCACTGTGAAACATAGCCTACTACCAGAAAGCTGATCAGAGTTCAGAGCCACTAAGCAAAGTAGTCTATTACTAGAAAGAAGCTTTGTGGTCTGTGCCACAGTGAAACACAGCCTATTACCAGAAAGATGCTCTGTGATCAGTGCCACTGTGTAACGTAGCCTTTTACCAGAAAAATGCTCTCAGTTCAGTGCCACTGTGAAACATAGCCTATTACCAGAAAGATGCTTTGAGTTCTGTGCCACTGTGAAGACATAGCCTATTACCAGAAAGATGCACTGAGTTCAGTTCCACTGTGAGGAAATAACGTATTACCAGAAAGTTGCTCTGTGTTCAGTGCCACTGTAAAACGTAGTCTATTACCAGAAAGATGCTCTGAGTTCATTGCAACTTTGAAAAGCAGCCTATTACCTGAAAGATGCTCTGAGTTCAGTGCCACTGTGAAACGCAGCCTTTTACCAGAAAGATGCTCTGAGTTCAGTTCCACTGTGAGGACATAGCGTATTACCAGAAAGTTGCTCTGTGTTCAGTGCCACTGTAAAATGTGGTCTATTACCAGAAAGATGCTCTGAGTTCAGTGCTACTGTGAAGACAGAGCCTATTACCAGAAAGATGATCTGAGTTCAGTGCCACTGTGAAACGTAGTCTATTACCAGAAAGATGATCTGAGTTCAGTGCCACTGTGAAACGTAGTCTATTACCAGAAAGATGCTTTGAGTTCTGTGCCACTGTGAAACATAGCCTATTACCAGAAAGATGTTCTGTGTTCAGTGACCCGGTGAAACATAGCCTATTACCAGAACGATGCTCTGAGTTCACTACCACTGTGAATACATAGCCTATTACTAGAAAGATGCTTTGAGTTCTGTGCCTCTGTGAAATGTAGTCTATTACCAGAAAGATGCTTTGAGTTCTGTGCCTCTGTGAAACGTAGCCTATTTCCAGAAAGATGCTCTGAGTTCACTGCCACTGAGAAACATCGCCTGTTACCATAAAATTGCTCTGTGTTCAGCGCCACTGTGAAGACAGAGCCTAATACCAGAAAGATGTTCAAACTTCAGTGGCACTGTGAAACATAGCCTATTACCAGAAAGTTGCTCTCAGATCAGTGTCACAGACAAAACATAGCCTATTACCAGAAAGATGCTCTGAGTTCAGTGCTACTGTGAAGACAGAGCCTATTACCAGAAAGATGCTCTGAGTCCAGTGCCACTCTGCAGACATAGCCTGTTACCAGAAAGATGCTCTGAGTTCAGTTCCACTGTGAAGCATAGCTTATTATCAAAAAAATGAGCAGAGTTCAGTGCCACTGTGAAACGTAGTCTATTAACAGAAAGATGCTCTGAGTTCAGCGCCACTGTGAAACGTAGTCTATTAACAGAAAGATGCTCAGAGTTCAGAGCCACTGTGAAACGTAGTCTATTAACAGAAAGACGCTCTGAGTTCAGCGCCACTGTGAAACGTAGTCTATTACCAGAAAGATGCTCTGAATGCAGTGCCACTGTGAATCATAGCCTACTACCAGAAAGTTACTCTTTAAGTGCCACTGTGAAGACATAGCCTGTTAACAGAAAAATGCTGTGCATTCAGTGTCACTGTAAAACGTATTCTAGTACCAGAAAGATGCTCTGAGTTCAGTGCCACTGTGAAACGTAGTCTATTACCAGAAAGATGCTCTGAGTTCAGTTCCACTGTGAGGACATAGCGTATTACCAGAAAGTTGCTCTGGGTTCAGTGCCACTGTGAAACATAGTCTATTACCAGAAAGATGCTTCGAGTTCTGTGCCACTGTGAAGACATAGCCTATTACCAGAAAGATGCTCTGTGATCAGTGCCACTGTGAAACATAGTCTATTACCAGAAAGATGCTTCGAGTTCTGTGCCACTGTGAAGACATAGCCTATTACCAGAAAGATGCTCTGAGTTCAGTTCCACTGTGAGGACATAGCGTATTACCAGAAAGTTGCTCTGTGTTCAGTGCCACTTCAAAATGTAGTCTATTACCAGAAAGATGCTCTGAGTTCAGTGCCACTTTGAAATGTAGCCTATTACCAGAAAGATGCTCTGAGTTCAGTGCGACGGTGAAACGCAGCCTTTTACCAGAAAGATGCTCTGAGTTCAGTGACCCGGTGAAACATAGCCTATTACCAGAAAGATACTCTGAGGTCACTACCACTGTGAAGACATAGCCTGTTAACAGAAAAATGCTGTGCATTCAGTGTCACTGTAAAACGTATTCTAGTACCAGAAAGATGCTCTGAGTTCAGTTCCACTGTGAAACATAGCCTATTACCAAAAAAATGATCAGAGTTCAGTGCCACTGTGAAATGTAATCTTTTACCTGAACGATTCTTAGAGTAAAGTTCAACTGTGAAGACCTAGCCTTCTACCAGAAAGATGCTCAGAGTTCAGTGCCACTGTGAAACGTAGTCTATTACCAGAAAGATGCACTGTGTTCAGTTCCACTGTGAAACATAGCCTACTACCAGAAAGCTGATCAGAGTTCAGAGCCACTAAGCAAAGTAGTCTATTACTAGAAAGAAGCTTTGTGGTCTGTGCCACAGTGAAACACAGCCTATTACCAGAAAGATGCTCTGTGATCAGTGCCACTGTGTAACGTAGCCTTTTACCAGAAAAATGCTCTCAGTTCAGTGCCACTGTGAAACATAGCCTATTACCAGAAAGATGCTTTGAGTTCTGTGCCACTGTGAAGACATAGCCTATTACCAGAAAGATGCACTGAGTTCAGTTCCACTGTGAGGAAATAACGTATTACCAGAAAGTTGCTCTGTGTTCAGTGCCACTGTAAAACGTAGTCTATTACCAGAAAGATGCTCTGAGTTCAGTGCAACTTTGAAAAGCAGCCTATTACCTGAAAGATGCTCTGAGTTCAGTGCCACTGTGAAACGCAGCCTTTTACCAGAAAGATGCTCTGAGTTCAGTTCCACTGTGAGGACATAGCGTATTACCAGAAAGTTGCTCTGTGTTCAGTGCCACTGTAAAATGTAGTCTATTACCAGAAAGATGCTCTGAGTTCAGTGCTACTGTGAAGACAGAGCCTATTACCAGAAAGATGATCTGAGTTCAGTGCCACTGTGAAACGTAGTCTATTACCAGAAAGATGATCTGAGTTCAGTGCCACTGTGAAACGTAGTCTATTACCAGAAAGATGCTTTGAGTTCTGTGCCACTGTGAAACATAGCCTATTACCAGAAAGATGTTCTGTGTTCAGTGACCCGGTGAAACATAGCCTATTACCAGAACGATGCTCTGAGTTCACTACCACTGTGAATACATAGCCTATTACCAGAAAGATGCTTTGAGTTCTGTGCCTCTGTGAAACGTAGTCTATTACCAGAAAGATGCTTTGAGTTCTGTGCCTCTGTGAAACGTAGCCTATTTCCAGAAAGATGCTCTGAGTTCACTGCCACTGAGAAACATCGCCTGTTACCATAAAATTGCTCTGTGTTCAGCGCCACTGTGAAGACAGAGCCTAATACCAGAAAGATGTTCAAACTTCAGTGGCACTGTGAAACATAGCCTATTACCAGAAAGTTGCTCTCAG
Organism: Hypanus sabinus; assembly: GCF_030144855.1. NCBI lineage: Eukaryota > Metazoa > Chordata > Chondrichthyes > Myliobatiformes > Dasyatidae > Hypanus > Hypanus sabinus. The sequence continues at coordinate 63,752,050 of NC_082710.1, forward strand.
ATCAGTGTCACAGACAAAACATAGCCTATTACCAGAAAGATGCTCTGAGTTCAGTGCTACTGTGAAGACAGAGCCTATTACCAGAAAGATGCTCTGAGTCCAGTGCCACTCTGCAGACATAGCCTGTTACCAGAAAGGTGCTCTGAGTTCAGTTCCACTGTGAAGCATAGCTTATTATCAAAAAAATGAGCAGAGTTCAGTGCCACTGTGAAACGTAGTCTATTAACAGAAAGATGCTCTGAGTTCAGCGCCACTGTGAAACGTAGTCTATTAACAGAAAGATGCTCAGAGTTCAGAGCCACTGTGAAACGTAGTCTATTAACAGAAAGACGCTCTGAGTTCAGCGCCACTGTGAAACGTAGTCTATTACCAGAAAGATGCTCTGAATGCAGTGCCACTGTGAATCATAGCCTACTACCAGAAAGTTACTCTTTAAGTGCCACTGTGAAGACATAGCCTGTTAACAGAAAAATGCTGTGCATTCAGTGTCACTGTAAAACCTATTCTAGTACCAGAAAGATGCTCTGAGTTCAGTGCCACTGTGAAACGTAGTCTATTACCAGAAAGATGCTCTGAGTTCAGTTCCACTGTGAGGACATAGCGTATTACCAGAAAGTTGCTCTGGGTTCAGTGCCACTGTGAAACATAGTCTATTACCAGAAAGATGCTTCGAGTTCTGTGCCACTGTGAAGACATAGCCTATTACCAGAAAGATGCTCTGTGATCAGTGCCACTGTGAAACATAGTCTATTACCAGAAAGATGCTTCGAGTTCTGTGCCACTGTGAAGACATAGCCTATTACCAGAAAGATGCTCTGAGTTCAGTTCCACTGTGAGGACATAGCGTATTACCAGAAAGTTGCTCTGTGTTCAGTGCCACTGCAAAATGTAGTCTATTACCAGAAAGATGCTCTGAGTTCAGTGCCACTTTGAAATGTAGCCTATTACCAGAAAGATGCTCTGAGTTCAGTGCGACGGTGAAACGCAGCCTTTTACCAGAAAGATGCTCTGAGTTCAGTGACCCGGTGAAACATAGCCTATTACCAGAAAGATACTCTGAGGTCACTACCACTGTGAATACATAGCCTATTACCAGAAAGATACTCTGAGGTCACTACCACTGTGAATACATAGCCTATTACCAGAAAGATGCTTTGAGTTCTGTGCCTCTATGAAACGTAGCCTATTTCCAGAAAGATGCTCTGAGTTCAATTCCACTGTGAGGACATAGCTTATTACCAGAAAGTTGCTCTGTGTTTAGTACCACTGTGAAACATAGCCTATTACCAAAAAAATGATCAGAGTTCAGTGCCACTGTGAAATGTAATCTTTTACCTGAATGATTCTTAGAGTAAAGTTCAACTGTGAAGACCTAGCCTTCTACCAGAAAGATGCTCAGAGTTCAGTGCCACTGTGAAACATAGCCTATTACCAGAAAGATGCTCTGTGATCAGTGCCACTGTGAAACGTAGCCTTTTACCAGAAAAATGCTCTGAGTTCAGTGCCACTGTGAAACATAGCCTATTACCAGAAAGATGCTCAGAGTTCAGTGCCACTGAGAAACGTAGTCTATTACCAGAAAGAGGCTTTGAGTTCTGTGCCACTGTGAAGACATAGCCTATTACCAGAAAGATGCTCTGAGTTCAGTTCCACTGTGAGGACATAGCGTATTACCAGAAATTTGTTCTGTGTTCAGTGCCACTGTGAAACGTATATTACCAGAAAGATGCTCTGAATGCAGTGCCACTGTGAATCATAGCCTACTACCAGAAAGTTACTCTTTAAGTGCCACTGTGAAGACATAGCCTGTTACCAGAAAATTGCTGTGCGTTCAGTGTCACTGTAAAACGTATTCTAATACCAGAAAGATGCTCTGAGTTCAGTTCCACTGTGAAACATAGCCTATTACCAAAAAAATGATCAGAGTTCAGTGCCACTGTGAAATGTAATCTTTTACCTGAAAGATTCTTTGAGTAAAGTTCAACTGTGAAGACCTAGCCTTCTACCAGAAGATGCTCAGAGTTCAGTGCCACTGTGAAACGTAGTCTATTACCAGAAAGATGCTTTGAGTTCTGTGCCTCTGTGAAACGTAGCCTAATACCAGATAGATGCTCTGAGTTCAGTTCCACTGTGAGGACATAGCGTATTACCAGAAAGTTGCTCTGTATTCAGTGCCACTGTGAAACGTAGTCTATTACCAGAAAGATGCTCTGAGTTCAGTGCTACTGTGAATGATAGCCTATTACCAGAAAGTTACTCTGAGTTCAGTGCCACTGTGAAGACAGAGCCTATTACCAGAAAGATGTTCAAACTTCAGTGGCACTGTGAAACATAGCCTATTACCAGAAAGTTGATCTCAGATCAGTGTCAGAGACAAAACATAGCCTATTACCAGAAAGATGCTCTGTGTTCAGTTCCACTGTGAATCATAGCCTACTACCAGAAAGCTGATCAGAGTTCAGAGCCACTAAGCAAAGTAGTCTATTACTAGAAAGATGCTTTGTGGTCTGTGCCACAGTGAAACATAGCCTATTACCAGAAAGATGCTCTGAGTTCAGTTCCACTGTGAGGACATAGCGTATTACCAGAAAGTTGCTCTGTGTTCAGTGCCACTGCAAAATGTAGTCTATTACCAGAAAGTTGCTCTGTGTTTAGTGCCACTGTGAAACGTAGTCTATTACCAAAAAGTTGCTCTGTGTTCAGTGCCACTGCAAAATGTAGTCTAATACCAGAAAGATGCTCTGAGTTCAGAGCCACTTTGAAAAGTAGCCTATTACCAGAAAGATGCTCTGAGTTCAGTGCGACTGTGAAACGCAGCCTTTTACCAGAAAGATGCTCTGAGTTCAGTGACCCGGTGAAACATAGCCTATTACCAGAAAGATACTCTGCGGTCACTACCACTGTGAATACATAGCCTATTACCAGAAAGATGCTCAGAGTTCAGTGCCTCTGTGAAACGTAGTCTATTACCAGAAAGATGCTTTGAGTTCTGTGCCACTGTGAAACGTAGTCTATTACCAGAAAGATGCTCTGAGTTCAGTTCCACTGTGAAACATAGCCTATTACCAAAAAAATGATCAGAGTTCAGTGCCACTGTGAAACGGGGTCTATTACCAGAAAGATGCTTTGAGTTCTGTGCCTCTGAGAGGACATAGCCTATTACCAGAAAGATGCTCTGAGTTCAGTGCCACTGCGAAACATCGCTTGGTACCAGAAAAATGCTCAGTGTTCCGAGCCACTGTGAAACGTAGCCTATTAACAGAAAGATGCTCTTTCAGTGATACTGTGAAACGTAGCCTATTAACAGAAAGATGCTCAGAGTTCAGTGCCACTGCGAAACATCGCCTCTTACCAGAAAGATGCTCAGTGTTCCGAGCCACTGTGAAACGTAGACTATTACCAGAAAGATGCTCTGAGTTCAGTGCCTCTGTGAAACGTAGCCTAATACCAGATAGATGCTCTGAGTTCAGTTCCACTGTGAAACGTAGTCTATTAACAGAAAGATGCTCTGAGTTCAGCGCCACTGTGAAACGTAGCCTATTACCAGAAAGGTGCTCTGAGTTCAGTGACCCGGTGAAACATAGCCTATTACCAGAAAGATACTCTGAGGTCACAACCACTGTGAATACATAGCCTATTACCAGAAAGATGCTTTGAGTTCTGTGCCTCTGTGAAACATAGCCTATTACCAGAAAGATGCTCTGTGATCAGTGCCACTGTGAAACGTAGCCATTTACCAGAAAAATGCTCAGAGTTCAGTGCCACTGTGAAACGTAGTCTATTACCAGAAAAATGCTCTGAGTTCAGTGCCACTGTGAAATGTAGTCTATTAACAGAAAGATGCTCAGAGTTCAGCGCCACTGTGAAACGTAGTCTATTACCAGAAAGATGCTCTGAATGCAGTGCCACTGTGAATCATAGCCTACTACCAGAAAGTTACTCTTTAAGTGCCACTGTGAAGACATAGCCTGTTAACAGAAAAATGCTGTGCATTCAGTGTCACTGTAAAACGTATTCTAGTACCAGAAAGATGCTCTGAGTTCAGTGCCACTGTGAAACGTAGTCTATTACCAGAAAGATGCTCTGAGTTCAGTTCCACTGTGAGGACATAACGTATTACCAGAAAGTTGCTCTGGGTTCAGTGCCACTGTGAAACATAGTCTATTACCAGAAAGATGCTTCGAGTTCTGTGCCACTGTGAAGACATAGCCTATTACCAGAAAGATGCTCTGTGATCAGTGCCACTGTGAAACATAGTCTATTACCAGAAAGATGCTCTGAGTTCAGTTCCACTGTGAGGACATAGCGTATTACCAGAAAGTTGCTCTGTGTTCAGTGTCACTGCAAAATGTAGTCTATTACCAGAAAGATGCTCTGAGTTCAGTGCCACTTTGAAATGTAGCCTATTACCAGAAAGATGCTCTGAGTTCAGTGCGACTGTGAAACGCAGCCTTTTACCAGAAAGATGCTCTGAGTTCAGTGACCCGGTGAAACATAGCCTATTACCAGAAAGATACTCTGAGGTCACTACCACTGTGAATACATAGCCTATTACCAGAAAGATGCTTTGAGTTCTGTGCCTCTATGAAACGTAGCCTATTTCCAGAAAGATGCTCTGAGTTCAATTCCACTGTGAGGACATAGCTTATTACCAGAAAGTTGCTCTGTGTTTAGTACCACTGTGAAACATAGCCTATTACCAAAAAAATGATCAGAGTTCAGTGCCACTGTGAAATGTAATCTTTTACCTGAATGATTCTTAGAGTAAAGTTCAACTGTGAAGACCTAGCCTTCTACCAGAAAGATGCTCAGAGTTCAGTGCCACTGTGAAACATAGCCTATTACCAGAAAGATGCTCTGTGATCAGTGCCACTGTGAAACGTAGCCTTTTACCAGAAAAATGCTCTGAGTTCAGTGCCACTGTGAAACATAGCCTATTACCAGAAAGATGCTCAGAGTTCAGTGCCACTGAGAAACGTAGTCTATTACCAGAAAGAGGCTTTGAGTTCTGTGCCACTGTGAAGATATAGCCTATTACCAGAAAGATGCTCTGAGTTCAGTTCCACTGTGAGGACATAGCATATTACCAGAAATTTGTTCTGTGTTCAGTGCCACTGTGAAACGTATATTACCAGAAAGATGCTCTGAATGCAGTGCCACTGTGAATCATAGCCTACTACCAGAAAGTTACTCTTTAAGTGCCACTGTGAAGACATAGCCTGTTACCAGAAAAATGCTGTGCGTTCAGTGTCACTGTAAAACGTATTCTAGTACCAGAAAGATGCTCTGAGTTCAGTTCCACTGTGAAACATAGCCTATTACCAAAAAAATGATCAGAGTTCAGTGCCACTGTGAAATGTAATCTTTTACCTGAAAGATTCTTTGAGTAAAGTTCAACTGTGAAGACCTAGCCTTCTACCAGAAGATGCTCAGAGTTCAGTGCCACTGTGAAACGTAGTCTATTACCAGAAAGATGCTTTGAGTTCTGTGCCTCTGTGAAACGTAGCCTAATACCAGATAGATGCTCTGAGTTCAGTTCCACTGTGAGGACATAGCGTATTACCAGAAAGTTGCTCTGTATTCAGTGCCACTGTGAAACGTAGTCTATTACCAGAAAGATGCTCTGAGTTCAGTGCTACTGTGAATGATAGCCTATTACCAGAAAGTTACTCTGAGTTCAGTGCCACTGTGAAGACAGAGCCTATTACCAGAAAGATGTTCAAACTTCAGTGGCACTGTGAAACATAGCCTATTACCAGAAAGTTGATCTCAGATCAGTGTCAGAGACAAAACATAGCCTATTACCAGAAAGATGCTCTGTGTTCAGTTCCACTGTGAAACATAGCCTACTACCAGAAAGCTGATCAGAGTTCAGAGCCACTAAGCAAAGTAGTCTATTACTAGAAAGATGCTTTGTGGTCTGTGCCACAGTGAAACATAGCCTATTACCAGAAAGATGCTCTGAGTTCAGTTCCACTGTGAGGACATAGCGTATTACCAGAAAGTTGCTCTGTGTTCAGTGCCACTGCAAAATGTAGTCTATTACCAGAAAGTTGCTCTGTGTTTAGTGCCACTGTGAAACGTAGTCTATTACCAAAAAGTTGCTCTGTGTTCAGTGCCACTGCAAAATGTAGTCTAATACCAGAAAGATGCTCTGAGTTCAGAGCCACTTTGAAAAGTAGCCTATTACCAGAAAGATGCTCTGAGTTCAGTGCGACTGTGAAACGCAGCCTTTTACCAGAAAGATGCTCTGAGTTCAGTGACCCGGTGAAACATAGCCTATTACCAGAAAGATACTCTGCGGTCACTACCACTGTGAATACATAGCCTATTACCAGAAAGATGCTCAGAGTTCAGTGCCTCTGTGAAACGTAGTCTATTACCAGAAAGATGCTTTGAGTTCTGTGCCACTGTGAAACGTAGTCTATTACCAGAAAGATGCTCTGAGTTCAGTTCCACTGTGAAACATAGCCTATTACCAAAAAAATGATCAGAGTTCAGTGCCACTGTGAAACGGGGTCTATTACCAGAAAGATGCTTTGAGTTCTGTGCCTCTGAGAGGACATAGCCTATTACCAGAAAGATGCTCTGAGTTCAGTGCCACTGCGAAACATCGCTTGGTACCAGAAAAATGCTCAGTGTTCCGAGCCACTGTGAAACGTAGCCTATTAACAGAAAGATGCTCTTTCAGTGATACTGTGAAACGTAGCCTATTAACAGAAAGATGCTCAGAGTTCAGTGCCACTGCGAAACATCGCCTCTTACCAGAAAGATGCTCAGTGTTCCGAGCCACTGTGAAACGTAGACTATTACCAGAAAGATGCTCTGAGTTCAGTGCCTCTGTGAAACGTAGCCTAATACCAGATAGATGCTCTGAGTTCAGTTCCACTGTGAAACGTAGTCTATTAACAGAAAGATGCTCTGAGTTCAGCGCCACTGTGAAACGTAGCCTATTACCAGAAAGGTGCTCTGAGTTCAGTGACCCGGTGAAACATAGCCTATTACCAGAAAGATACTCTGAGGTCACAACCACTGTGAATACATAGCCTATTACCAGAAAGATGCTTTGAGTTCTGTGCCTCTGTGAAACATAGCCTATTACCAGAAAGATGCTCTGTGATCAGTGCCACTGTGAAACGTAGCCATTTACCAGAAAAATGCTCAGAGTTCAGTGCCACTGTGAAATGTAGTCTATTAACAGAAAGATGCTCAGAGTTCAGTGCCACTGTGAAACGTAGTCTATTACCAGAAAAATGCTCTGAGTTCAGTGCCACTGTGAAATGTAGTCTATTAACAGAAAGATGCTCAGAGTTCAGTGCCACTGTGAAATGTAGTCTATTAACAGAAAGATGCTCAGAGTTCAGCGCCACTGTGAAACGTAGTCTATTACCAGAAAGATGCTCTGAATGCAGTGCCACTGTGAATCATAGCCTACTACCAGAAAGTTACTCTTTAAGTGCCACTGTGAAGACATAGCCTGTTAACAGAAAAATGCTGTGCATTCAGTGTCACTGTAAAACGTATTCTAGTACCAGAAAGATGCTCTGAGTTCAGTGCCACTGTGAAACGTAGTCTATTACCAGAAAGATGCTCTGAGTTCAGTTCCACTGTGAGGACATAGCGTATTACCAGAAAGTTGCTCTGGGTTCAGTGCCACTGTGAAACATAGTCTATTACCAGAAAGATGCTTCGAGTTCTGTGCCACTGTGAAGACATAGCCTATTACCAGAAAGATGCTCTGTGATCAGTGCCACTGTGAAACATAGTCTATTACCAGAAAGATGCTCTGAGTTCAGTTCCACTGTGAGGACATAGCGTATTACCAGAAAGTTGCTCTGTGTTCAGTGTCACTGCAAAATGTAGTCTATTACCAGAAAGATGCTCTGAGTTCAGTGCCACTTTGAAATGTAGCCTATTACCAGAAAGATGCTCTGAGTTCAGTGCGACTGTGAAACGCAGCCTTTTACCAGAAAGATGCTCTGAGTTCAGTGACCCGGTGAAACATAGCCTATTACCAGAAAGATACTCTGAGGTCACTACCACTGTGAATACATAGCCTATTACCAGAAAGATGCTTTGAGTTCTGTGCCTCTATGAAACGTAGCCTATTTCCAGAAAGATGCTCTGAGTTCAATTCCACTGTGAGGACATAGCTTATTACCAGAAAGTTGCTCTGTGTTTAGTACCACTGTGAAACATAGCCTATTACCAAAAAAATGATCAGAGTTCAGTGCCACTGTGAAATGTAATCTTTTACCTGAATGATTCTTAGAGTAAAGTTCAACTGTGAAGACCTAGCCTTCTACCAGAAAGATGCTCAGAGTTCAGTGCCACTGTGAAACATAGCCTATTACCAGAAAGATGCTCTGTGATCAGTGCCACTGTGAAACGTAGCCTTTTACCAGAAAAATGCTCTGAGTTCAGTGCCACTGTGAAACATAGCCTATTACCAGAAAGATGCTCAGAGTTCAGTGCCACTGAGAAACGTAGTCTATTACCAGAAAGAGGCTTTGAGTTCTGTGCCACTGTGAAGACATAGCCTATTACCAGAAAGATGCTCTGAGTTCAGTTCCACTGTGAGGACATAGCGTATTACCAGAAATTTGTTCTGTGTTCAGTGCCACTGTGAAACGTATATTACCAGAAAGATGCTCTGAATGCAGTGCCACTGTGAATCATAGCCTACTACCAGAAAGTTACTCTTTAAGTGCCACTGTGAAGACATAGCCTGTTACCAGAAAAATGCTGTGCGTTCAGTGTCACTGTAAAACGTATTCTAGTACCAGAAAGATGCTCTGAGTTCAGTTCCACTGTGAAACATAGCCTATTACCAAAAAAATGATCAGAGTTCAGTGCCACTGTGAAATGTAATCTTTTACCTGAAAGATTCTTTGAGTAAAGTTCAACTGTGAAGACCTAGCCTTCTACCAGAAGATGCTCAGAGTTCAGTGCCACTGTGAAACGTAGTCTATTACCAGAAAGATGCTTTGAGTTCTGTGCCTCTGTGAAACGTAGCCTAATACCAGATAGATGCTCTGAGTTCAGTTCCACTGTGAGGACATAGCGTATTACCAGAAAGTTGCTCTGTATTCAGTGCCACTGTGAAACGTAGTCTATTACCAGAAAGATGCTCTGAGTTCAGTGCTACTGTGAATGATAGCCTATTACCAGAAAGTTACTCTGAGTTCAGTGCCACTGTGAAGACAGAGCCTATTACCAGAAAGATGTTCAAACTTCAGTGGCACTGTGAAACATAGCCTATTACCAGAAAGTTGATCTCAGATCAGTGTCAGAGACAAAACATAGCCTATTACCAGAAAGATGCTCTGTGTTCAGATCCACTGTGAAACATAGCCTACTACCAGAAAGCTGATCAGAGTTCAGAGCCACTAAGCAAAGTAGTCTATTACTAGAAAGATGCTTTGTGGTCTGTGCCACAGTGAAACACAGCCTATTACCAGAAAGATGCTCTGAGTTCAGTTCCACTGTGAGGACATAGCGTATTACCAGAAAGTTGCTCTGTGTTCAGTGCCACTGCAAAATGTAGTCTATTACCAGAAAGTTGCTCTGTGTTTAGTGCCACTGTGAAACGTAGTCTATTACCAAAAAGTTGCTCTGTGTTCAGTGCCACTGCAAAATGTAGTCTAATACCAGAAAGATGCTCTGAGTTCAGAGCCACTTTGAAAAGTAGCCTATTACCAGAAAGATGCTCTGAGTTCAGTGCGACTGTGAAACGCAGCCTTTTACCAGAAAGATGCTCTGAGTTCAGTGACCCGGTGAAACATAGCCTATTACCAGAAAGATACTCTGCGGTCACTACCACTGTGAATACATAGCCTATTACCAGAAAGATGCTCAGAGTTCAGTGCCTCTGTGAAACGTAGTCTATTACCAGAAAGATGCTTTGAGTTCTGTGCCACTGTGAAACGTAGTCTATTACCAGAAAGATGCTCTGAGTTCAGTTCCACTGTGAAACATAGCCTATTACCAAAAAAATGATCAGAGTTCAGTGCCACTGTGAAACGGGGTCTATTACCAGAAAGATGCTTTGAGTTCTGTGCCTCTGAGAGGACATAGCCTATTACCAGAAAGATGCTCTGAGTTCAGTGCCACTGCGAAACATCGCTTGGTACCAGAAAAATGCTCAGTGTTCCGAGCCACTGTGAAACGTAGCCTATTAACAGAAAGATGCTCTTTCAGTGATACTGTGAAACGTAGCCTATTAACAGAAAGATGCTCAGAGTTCAGTGCCACTGCGAAACATCGCCTCTTACCAGAAAGATGCTCAGTGTTCCGAGCCACTGTGAAACGTAGACTATTACCAGAAAGATGCTCTGAGTTCAGTGCCTCTGTGAAACGTAGCCTAATACCAGATAGATGCTCTGAGTTCAGTTCCACTGTGAAACGTAGTCTATTAACAGAAAGATGCTCTGAGTTCAGCGCCACTGTGAAACGTAGCCTATTACCAGAAAGGTGCTCTGAGTTCAGTGACCCGGTGAAACATAGCCTATTACCAGAAAGATACTCTGAGGTCACAACCACTGTGAATACATAGCCTATTACCAGAAAGATGCTTTGAGTTCTGTGCCTCTGTGAAACATAGCCTATTACCAGAAAGATGCTCTGTGATCAGTGCCACTGTGAAACGTAGCCATTTACCAGAAAAATGCTCAGAGTTCAGTGCCACTGTGAAACGTAGTCTATTACCAGAAAAATGCTCTGAGTTCAGTGCCACTGTGAAATGTAGTCTATTAACAGAAAGATGCTCAGAGTTCAGAGCCACTGTGAAACGTAGTCTATTAACAGAAAGACGCTCTGAGTTCAGCGCCACTGTGAAACGTAGTCTATTACCAGAAAGATGCTCTGAATGCAGTGCCACTGTGAATCATAGCCTACTACCAGAAAGTTACTCTTTAAGTGCCACTGTGAAGACATAGCCTGTTAACAGAAAAATGCTGTGCATTCAGTGTCACTGTAAAACGTATTCTAGTACCAGAAAGATGCTCTGAGTTCAGTGCCACTGTGAAACGTAGTCTATTACCAGAAAGATGCTCTGAGTTCAGTTCCACTGTGAGGACATAGCGTATTACCAGAAAGTTGCTCTGGGTTCAGTGCCACTGTGAAACATAGTCTATTACCAGAAAGATGCTTCGAGTTCTGTGCCACTGTGAAGACATAGCCTATTACCAGAAAGATGCTCTGTGATCAGTGCCACTGTGAAACATAGTCTATTACCAGAAAGATGCTCTGAGTTCAGTTCCACTGTGAGGACATAGCGTATTACCAGAAAGTTGCTCTGTGTTCAGTGTCACTGCAAAATGTAGTCTATTACCAGAAAGATGCTCTGAGTTCAGTGCCACTTTGAAATGTAGCCTATTACCAGAAAGATGCTCTGAGTTCAGTGACCCGGTGAAACATAGCCTATTACCAGAAAGATACTCTGAGGTCACTACCACTGTGAATACATAGCCTATTACCAGAAAGATGCTTTGAGTTCTGTGCCTCTATGAAACGTAGCCTATTTCCAGAAAGATGCTCTGAGTTCAATTCCACTGTGAGGACATAGCTTATTACCAGAAAGTTGCTCTGTGTTTAGTACCACTGTGAAACATAGCCTATTACCAAAAAAATGATCAGAGTTCAGTGCCACTGTGAAATGTAATCTTTTACCTGAATGATTCTTAGAGTAAAGTTCAACTGTGAAGACCTAGCCTTCTACCAGAAAGATGCTCAGAGTTCAGTGCCACTGTGAAACATAGCCTATTACCAGAAAGATGCTCTGTGATCAGTGCCACTGTGAAACGTAGCCTTTTACCAGAAAAATGCTCTGAGTTCAGTGCCACTGTGAAACATAGCCTATTACCAGAAAGATGCTCAGAGTTCAGTGCCACTGAGAAACGTAGTCTATTACCAGAAAGAGGCTTTGAGTTCTGTGCCACTGTGAAGACATAGCCTATTACCAGAAAGATGCTCTGAGTTCAGTCCCACTGTGAGGACATAGCGTATTACCAGAAATTTGTTCTGTGTTCAGTGCCACTGTGAAACGTATATTACCAGAAAGATGCTCTGAATGCAGTGCCACTGTGAATCATAGCCTACTACCAGAAAGTTACTCTTTAAGTGCCACTGTGAAGACATAGCCTGTTACCAGAAAAATGCTGTGCGTTCAGTGTCACTGTAAAACGTATTCTAGTACCAGAAAGATGCTCTGAGTTCAGTTCCACTGTGAAACATAGCCTATTACCAAAAAAATGATCAGAGTTCAGTGCCACTGTGAAATGTAATCTTTTACCTGAAAGATTCTTTGAGTAAAGTTCAACTGTGAAGACCTAGCCTTCTACCAGAAGATGCTCAGAGTTCAGTGCCACTGTGAAACGTAGTCTATTACCAGAAAGATGCTTTGAGTTCTGTGCCTCTGTGAAACGTAGCCTAATACCAGATAGATGCTCTGAGTTCAGTTCCACTGTGAGGACATAGCGTATTACCAGAAAGTTGCTCTGTATTCAGTGCCACTGTGAAACGTAGTCTATTACCAGAAAGATGCTCTGAGTTCAGTGCTACTGTGAATGATAGCCTATTACCAGAAAGTTACTCTGAGTTCAGTGCCACTGTGAAGACAGAGCCTATTACCAGAAAGATGTTCAAACTTCAGTGGCACGGTGAAACATAGCCTATTACCAGAAAGTTGATCTCAGATCAGTGTCAGAGACAAAACATAGCCTATTACCAGAAAGATGCTCTGTGTTCAGTTCCACTGTGAAACATAGCCTACTACCAGAAAGCTGATCAGAGTTCAGAGCCACTAAGCAAAGTAGTCTATTACTAGAAAGATGCTTTGTGGTCTGTTCCACAGTGAAACATAGCCTATTACCAGAAAGATGCTCTGAGTTCAGTTCCACTGTGAGGACATAGCGCATTACCAGAAAGTTGCTCTGTGTTCAGTGCCACTGCAAAATGTAGTCTATTACCAGAAAGTTGCTCTGTGTTTAGTGCCACTGTGAAACGTAGTCTATTACCAAAAAGTTGCTCTGTGTTCAGTGCCACTGCAAAATGTAGTCTAATACCAGAAAGATGCTCTGAGTTCAGAGCCACTTTGAAAAGTAGCCTATTACCAGAAAGATGCTCTGAGTTCAGTGCGACTGTGAAACGCAGCCTTTTACCAGAAAGATGCTCTGAGTTCAGTGACCCGGTGAAACATAGCCTATTACCAGAAAGATACTCTGCGGTCACTACCACTGTGAATACATAGCCTATTACCAGAAAGATGCTCAGAGTTCAGTGCCTCTGTGAAACGTAGTCTATTACCAGAAAGATGCTTTGAGTTCTGTGCCACTGTGAAACATAGTCTATTACCAGAAAGATGCTCTGAGTTCAGTTCCACTGTGAAGACAAAGCCTATTACCAGAAAGATTCTCTGAGTTCAGTGCCACATTGAAAAGTAGCCTATTACCAGAAAGATGTTCTGAGTACACTGCCACTGTGAAGACAAAGCCTATCACCAGAAAGACACTCTGAGTTCAGTGCCACTGTGAAACGAAGCCTATTACCAGAAAGATGCTCTGAGTTCAGTGTCACAGTGAAAAGTAGACTATTACCCGCAAGATGCTCAGGGTACAGTGCCACTGTTAAATGTATCCTATTACCAGAAAGATGCTCTGAGTTCAGTGCCACTGTGAAATGAAGCATATTACCAGAAAGATGCTCAGAGTACAGTGCCACTGTGAAACGTAGCCTATTACCAGAAGGATGTTCTGAGTTCACTGATACTGTGAAAGATCGCCTATTACCAGAAAGATTCTCTGAGTCCAGGGCGACTGCGAGGACTTAGCCTGTTATCAGAAAGATGCTCTGAGTTCTGTGCCACTGTGAAAGATCGCCTATTACCAGAAAGATGCTCTGAGTTCAGTGCCACTGTGAAACGTAGACTATTACGAGAAAGATGTTCTGAGTTCACTGCCACTGTGAAGACAAAGCCTATTACCAGAAAGATGCTTTGAGTCCAGTGCCACTGTGAGGACATAGCCCATTACCAGAGAGATGCTGTGAGTTCAATGCCACTGTGTGGACATAGCCTATCACCAGAAAAATGCTCTGAGTTCAGTGCCACTGTGAAAAGTAGACCATTACCAGAAAGATGCTTTGAGTTCAATTCCACTGTAAAACAAAGCCTATTACCAGAAAGATTCTCTGAGTCCAGTCCCACTGCGAGGACATAGCCTATTATCAGAAAGATGCTCTGAGCTCTGTGCCACTGTGAAAGATCGCCTATTACCAGAAAGATGCTCTGAGTTCAGTGCCACTGTGAAACGTAGACTATTACGAGAAAGATGTTCTGAGTTCACTGCCACTGTGAAGACAAAGCCTATTACCAGAAAGATGCTCTGAGTTCAGTGCCACTGTGAAACGAAGCCTATTACCAGAATGATGCTCAGAGAACAGTGCCACTGTGAAACGTAGCCTATTACCAGAAAGATGCTCTGAGGTCAGTGCCACTGTGAAATGTAGCCTATTACCAGAACAATGCTCTGAGTCCAGTGCCACTGTGGGGACATAGCCTATTATCAGAATGATGCTCTGAGTTCAGTGCCACTGTGAAACGAAGCCTATTACCAGAAAGATGCTCTGAGTTCAGTGTCACAGTGAAAAGTAGACTATTACCAGCAAGATGCTCAGGGTACAGTGCCACTGTTAAATGTATCCTATTACCAGAAAGATGCTCTGAGTTCAGTGCCACTGTGAAATGAAGCATATTACCAGAAAGATGCTCAGAGTACAGTGCCACTGTGAAACGTAGCCTATTACCAGAAGGATGTTCTGAGTTCACTGATACTGTGAAAGATCGCCTATTACCAGAAAGATTCTCTGAGTCCAGTGCGACTGCGAGGACATAGCCTATTATCAGAAAGATGCTCTGAGTTCTGTGCCACTGTGAAAGATCGCCTATTACCAGAAAGATGCTCTGAGTTCAGTGCCACTGTGAAGACAAAGCCTATTACCAGAAAGATGCTTTGAGTCCAGTGCCACTGTGAGGACATAGCCCATTACCAGAGAGATGCTCTGAGTTCAGTGCCACTGTGAGGACATAGCCCATTACCAGAAAGATGCTGTGAGTCCAATGCCACTGTGTGGACATAGTCTATCACCAGAAAAATGCTCTGAGTTCAGTGCCACTGTGAAAAGTAGACCATTACCAGAAATATGCTTTGAGTTCAATTCCACTGTAAAACAAAGCCTATTACCAGAAAGATTCTCTGAGTCCAGTCCCAATGCGAGGACATAGCCTATTACCAGAAAGATGCTCTGAGTTCAGTGCCACTGTGAAACGTAGACTATTACGAGAAAGATGTTCTGAGTTCACTGCCACTGTGAAGACAAAGCCTATTACCAGAAAGATGCTCTGAGTTCAGTGCCACTGTGAAACGAAGCCTATTACCAGAATGATGCTCAGAGAACAGTGCCACTGTGAAACGTAGCCTATTACCAGAAAGATGCTCTGAGGTCAGTGCCACTGTGAAATGTAGCCTATTACCAGAACGATGCTCTGAGTCCAGTGCCACTGTGGGGACATAGCCTATTATCAGAATGATGCTCTGAGTCCAGTGTCACAGTGAAAAGTAGACTATTACCAGCAAGATGCTCAGAGTTCAGTGACACAGTGAAACGTAGCCTATTATCAGAAAAATGCTCTGTTCAGTGCCACTGTAAAATGTAGCCTATTACCAGAAAGATGCTCTGAGTTCAGTGCCACTGTGAAACGTAGCCTATTACCAGCAAGATGTTCTAAGTTCACTGCCACTGTGAAAGATCGCCTATTAACAGAAAGATGCTCTGAGTTCAGTGCCACTGTGAAATGTAGCCTATTGCCAGAAAGATGCTCTGAGTCGGGTGCCATTGTGAAACGTAGTCAATTACCAGAAAGATGCTTTGGATTCAGATCCACTGCAAAACAAAGCCTATTACCAGAAAGATGCTTTGAGTCCAGTGCCACTGTGAGGACATAGCCCATTACCAGAGAGATGCTCTGAGTTCAGTGCCACTGTGAAACGTAGCCTATTACCAGCAAGATGTTCTAAGTTCACTGCCACTGTGAAAGATCGCCTATTAACAGAAAGATGCTCTGAGTTCAGTGCCACTGTGAAATGAAGCATGTTACCAGAAAGATGCTCAGAGTACAGTGCCACTGTGAAACGTAGCCTATTACCAGAAAGATGCTCTGAGTTCAGTGACACAGTGAAACGTAGCCTATTATCAGAAAGATGCTCAGATTACAGTGCCACTGTGAAACGTAGCCTATTACCAGAAAGATGATCTGAGTTCAGTGACACAGTGAAACGTAGACTATTACCAGAAAGATGCTCTGAGGTCAGTGCCACTGTGAAATGTAGCCTATTAGCAGAAAGATGTTCTGAGTTCACTGCCACTGTGAAAACAAAGCCTATTACCAGAAAGATGCTCAGAGTACAGTGCCACTGTGAAACGTAGCCTATTACCAGCAAGATGCTCTGAGTTTAGTGCCACAGTGAATCGTAGACTATTACCAGAAAGATGCTGTGAGTTCAGTTACACTGCGAAGACAAAGCCTATTACCAGAAAGATGCTCTGAGTCAGTGCCACTGTTAAATGTATCCTATTACCAGAAAGATGCTCTGAGTTCAGTGCCACTGTGAAATGAAGCATATTACCAGAAAGATGCTCAGAGTACAGTGCCACTGTGAAACGTAGCCTATTACCAGAAGGATGTTCTGAGTTCACTGATACTGTGAAAGATCGCCTATTACCAGAAAGATTCTCTGAGTCCAGGGCGACTGCGAGGACATAGCCTGTTATCAGAAAGATGCTCTGAGTTCTGTGCCACTGTGAAAGATCGCCTATTACCAGAAAGATGCTCTGAGTTCAGTGCCACTGTGAAACGTAGACTATTACGAGAAAGATGTTCTGAGTTCACTGCCACTGTGAAGACAAAGCCTATTACCAGAAAGATGCTTTGAGTCCAGTGCCACTGTGAGGACATAGCCCATTACCAGAGAGATGCTCTGAGTTCAGTGCCACTGTGAGGACATAACCCATTACCAGAAAGATGCTGTGAGTTCAATGCCACTGTGTGGACATAGCCTATCACCAGAAAAATGCTCTGAGTTCAGTGCCACTGTGAAAAGTAGACCATTACCAGAAAGATGCTTTGAGTTCAATTCCACTGTAAAACAAAGCCTATTACCAGAAAGATTCTCTGAGTCCAGTCCCACTGCGAGGACATAGCCTATTATCAGAAAGATGCTCTGAGCTCTGTGCCACTGTGAAAGATCGCCTATTACCAGAAAGATGCTCTGAGTTCAGTGCCACTGTGAAACGTAGACTATTACGAGAAAGATGTTCTGAGTTCACTGCCACTGTGAAGACAAAGCCTATTACCAGAAAGATGCTCTGAGTTCAGTGCCACTGTGAAACGAAGCCTATTACCAGAATGATGCTCAGAGAACAGTGCCACTGTGAAACGTAGCCTATTACCAGAAAGATGCTCTGAGGTCAGTGCCACTGTGAAATGTAGCCTATTACCAGAACGATGCTCTGAGTCCAGTGCCACTGTGGGGACATAGCCTATTATCAGAATGATGCTCTGAGTCCAGTGTCACAGTGAAAAGTAGACTATTACCAGCAAGATGCTCAGAGTTCAGTGACACAGTGAAACGTAGCCTATTATCAGAAAAATGCTCTGTTCAGTGCCACTGTAAAATGTAGCCTATTACCAGAAAGATGCTCTGAGTTCAGTGCCACTGTGAAACGTAGCCTATTACCAGCAAGATGTTCTAAGTTCACTGCCACTGTGAAAGATCGCCTATTAACAGAAAGATGCTCTGAGTTCAGTGCCACTGTGAAATGTAGCCTATTGCCAGAAAGATGCTCTGAGTCGGGTGCCATTGTGAAACGTAGTCAATTACCAGAAAGATGCTTTGGATTCAGATCCACTGTAAAACAAAGCCTATTACCAGAAAGATGCTTTGAGTCCAGTGCCACTGTGAGGACATAGCCCATTACCAGAGAGATGCTCTGAGTTCAGTGCCACTGTGAAACGTAGCCTATTACCAGCAAGATGTTCTAAGTTCACTGCCACTGTGAAAGATCGCCTATTAACAGAAAGATGCTCTGAGTTCAGTGCCACTGTGAAATGAAGCATATTACCAGAAAGATGCTCAGAGTACAGTGCCACTGTGAAACGTAGCCTATTACCAGAAAGATGCTCTGAGTTCAGTGACACAGTGAAACGTAGCCTATTATCAGAAAGATGCTCAGATTACAGTGCCACTGTGAAACGTAGCCTATTACCAGAAAGATGATCTGAGTTCAGTGACACAGTGAAACGTAGACTATTACCAGAAAGATGCTCTGAGGTCAGTGCCACTGTGAAATGTAGCCTATTAGCAGAAAGATGTTCTGAGTTCACTTCCACTGTGAAAACAAAGCCTATTACCAGAAAGATGCTCAGAGTACAGTGCCACTGTGATACGTAGCCTATTACCAGCAAGATGCTCTGAGTTTAGTGCCACAGTGAATCGTAGACTATTACCAGAAAGATGCTGTGAGTTCAGTTACACTGCGAAGACAAAGCCTATTACCAGAAAGATGCTCTGAGTCAGTGCCACTGTGAAACGTAGTCTATTACCAGAAAGATGCTCTGAGGTCAGTGCCACTGTGAAATGTAGCCTTTTACCAGAGAGATGCTCTGAGATCAGTGCCACTGTGAAACGAAGCCTATTACCAGAAAGATGCTCTGAGTTCAGTGTCACAGTGAAAAGTAGACTATTACCAGCAAGATGCTCAGAGTTCAGTGACACAGTGAAACGTAGCCTATTATCAGAAAAATGCTCTGTTCAGTGACACTGTAAAATGTAGCCTATTACCAGAAAGATGCTCTGAGATCAGTGCCACTGTGAAACGAAGCCTATTACCAGAAAGATGCTCAGAGATCAGTGCAACTGTGAAACGTAGCCTATTACCAGAAAGATGATCTGAGTTCAGTGTCACAGTGAAACGCAGACTATTACCAGAAAGATGCTCTGAGTTCACTGCCACTGTGAAATGTAGCCTATTGCCAGAAAGATGCTCTGAGTCGGGTGCCATTGTGAAACGTAGTCAATTACCAGAAAGATGCTTTGGATTCAGATCCACTGTAAAACAAAGCCTATTACAGGAAAGATGCTTTGAGTCCAGTGCCACTGTGAGGACATAGCCCATTACCAGAGAGATGCTCTGAGTTCAGTGCCACTGTGAGGACATAGCCCATTACCAGAAAGATGCTGTGAGTCCAATGCCACTGTGTGGACATAGCCTATTACCAGAAAAATGCTCTGAGTTCAGTGCCACTGTGAAAAGTAGACCATTACCAGAAAGATGCTTTGAGTTCAATTCCACTGTGAAACAAAGCCTATTACCAGAAAGATTCTCTGAGTCCAGTCCCACTGCGAGGACATAGCCTATTATCAGAAAGATGCTCTGAGTTCAGACCAACCGTGAAATGTACCCTATTACCAGAAATATGCACTGAGTTCAGTGCCACTGTGAAATGTAGCCTATTACCAGAAAGATGCTCAGAGTACAGGGCCACTGTGAAACGTAGCCTATTACCAGAAAGATGCTCTGAGTTCAGCGCCACTGTGAAACGAAGCCTATTACCAGAAAGATGCTCTGAGTTCAGTGACACAGTGAAATGTAGCCTATTATCAGAAAGATGCTCAGAGTACAGTGCCACTGTGAAACGTAGCCTATAACCAGAAAGATTCTCTGAGTTCAGTGACACAGTGAAACGTAGACTATTACCAGAAAGATGCTCTGAGGTCAGTGTCACTGTGAAATGTAGCCTATCAGCAGAAAGATGCTCTGAGTTACACTGCCACTGTGAAGACAAAGCCTATTACCAGAAAGATTCTCTGAGTTCAGTGCCACATTGAAAAGTAGCCTATTACCAGAAAGATGTTCTGAGTACACTGCCACTGTGAAGACAAAGCCTATCACCAGAAAGACACTCTGAGTTCAGTGCCACTGTGAAACGAAGCCTATTACCAGAAAGATGCTCTGAGTTCAGTGTCACAGTGAAAAGTAGACTATTACCAGCAAGATGCTCAGGGTACAGTGCCACTGTTAAATGTATCCTATTACCAGAAAGATGCTCTGAGCTCAGTGCCACTGTGAAATGAAGCATATTACCAGAAAGATGCTCAGAGTACAGTGCCACTGTGAAACGTAGCCTATTACCAGAAGGATGTTCTGAGATCACTGATACTGTGAAAGATCGCCTATTACCAGAAAGATTCTCTGAGTCCAGTGCGACTGCGAGGACATAGCCTATTATCAGAAAGATGCTCTGAGTTCTGTGCCACTGTGAAAGATCGCCTATTACCAGAAAGATGCTCTGAGTTCAGTGCCACTGTGAAACGTAGACTATTACGAGAAAGATGTTCTGAGTTCACTGCCACTGTGAAGACAAAGCCTATTACCAGAAAGATGCTTTGAGTCCAGTGCCACTGTGAGGACATAGTCCATTACCAGAGAGATGCTCTGAGTTCAGTGCCACTGTGAGGACATAGCCCATTACCAGAAAGATGCTGTGAGTCCAATGCCACTGTGTGGACATAGCCTATCACCAGAAAAATGCTCTGAGTTCAGTGCCACTGTGAAAAGTAGACCATTACCAGAAAGATGCTTTGAGTTCAATTCCACTGTAAAACAAAGCCTATTACCAGAAAGATTCTCTGAGTCCAGTCCCACTGCGAGGACATAGCCTATTATCAGAAAGATGCTCTGAGCTCTGTGCCACTGTGAAAGATCGCCTATTACCAGAAAGATGCTCTGAGTTCAGTGCCACTGTGAAACGTAGACTATTACGAGAAAGATGTTCTGAGTTCACTGCCACTGTGAAGACAAAGCCTATTACCAGAAAGATGCTCTGAGTTCAGTGCCACTGTGAAATGAAGCCTATTACCAGAATGATGCTCAGAGAACAGTGCCACTGTGAAACGTAGCCTATTACCAGAAAGATGCTCTGAGGTCAGTGCCACTGTGAAATGTAGCCTATTACCAGAACGATGCTCTGAGTCCAGTGCCACTGTGGGGACATAGCCTATTATCAGAATGATGCTCTGAGTCCAGTGTCACAGTGAAAAGTAGACTATTACCAGCAAGATGCTCAGAGTTCAGTGACACAGTGAAACGTAGCCTATTATCAGAAAAATGCTCTGTTCAGTGCCACTGTAAAATGTAGCCTATTACCAGAAAGATGCTCTGAGTTCAGTGCCACTGTGAAACGTAGCCTATTACCAGCAAGATGTTCTAAGTTCACTGCCACTGTGAAAGATCGCCTATTAACAGAAAGATGCTCTGAGTTCAGTGCCACTGTGAAATGTAGCCTATTGCCAGAAAGATGCTCTGAGTCGGGTGCAATTGTGAAACGTAGTCAATTACCAGAAAGATGCTTTGGATTCAGATCCACTGTAAAACAAAGCCTATTACCAGAAAGATGCTTTGAGTCCAGTGCCACTGTGTGGACATAGCCTATTACCAGAAATATGCACTGAGTTCAGTGCCACTGTGAAATGAAGCATATTACCAGAAAGATGCTCAGAGTACAGTGCCACTGTGAAACGTAGTCTATTACCAGAAAGATGCTCTGAGTTCAGTGACACAGTGAAACGTAGCCTATTATCAGAAAGATGCTCAGAGTACAGTGCCACTGTGAAACGTAGCCTATTACCAGAAAGATGATCTGAGTTCAGTGACACAGTGAAACGTAGACTATTACCAGAAAGATGCTCTGAGGTCAGTGCCACTGTGAAATGTAGCCTATTAGCAGAAAGATGTTCTGAGTTCACTGCCACTGTGAAAACAAAGCCTATTACCAGAAAGATGCTCTGAGTTCAGTGCCACTGTGAAACGAAGCCTATTACCAGAAAGATGCTCTGAGTTCAGTGTCACAGTGAAAAGTAGACTATTACCAGAAAGATGCTCAGAGTACAGTGCCACTGTGAAACGTAGCCTATTACCAGCAAGATGCTCTGAGTTTAGTGCCACAGTGAATCGTAGACTATTACCAGAAAGATGCTGTGAGTTCAGTTACACTGCGAAGACAAAGCCTATTACCAGAAAGATGCTCTGAGTTCAGTGTCACAGTGAAATGTAGCCTATTACCAGAAAGGTGCTCAGAGTTCAGTGCCACTGTGAAATGTAGTCTATTACCAGAAAGATGCTCTGAGGTCAGTGCCACTGTGAAATGTAGCCTTTTACCAGAGAGATGCTCTGAGATCAGTGCCACTGTGAAACGAAGCCTATTACCAGAAAGATGCTCTGAGTTCAGTGCCACTGTGAAACGTAGCCTATTACCAGAAAGATGCTCTGAGTTCAGTGACACAGTGAAACGAAGCCTATTACCAGAAAGATGCTCTGAGTTCAGTGACACAGAGAAATGTAGCCTATTATCAGAAAGATGCTCAGAGTACAGTGCCACTGTGAAACGTAGCCTATTACCAGAAAGATTCTCTGAGTTCAGTGACACAGTGAAACGAAGCCTATTACCAGAAAGATGCTCTGAGTTCAGTGACACAGTGAAATGTAGCCTATTATCAGAAAGATGCTCAGAGTACAGTGCCACTGTGAAACGTAGCCTATAACCAGAAAGATTCTCTGAGTTCAGTGACACAGTGAAACGTAGACTATTACCAGAAAGATGCTCTGAGGTCAGTGTCACTGTGAAATGTAGCCTATCAGCAGAAAGATGTTCTGAGTTACACTGCCACTGTGAAGACAAAGCCTATTACCAGAAAGATTCTCTGAGTTCAGTGCCACATTGAAAAGTAGCCTATTACCAGAAAGATGTTCTGAGTACACTGCCACCGTGAAGACAAAGCCTATCACCAGAAAGACACTCTGAGTTCAGTGCCACTGTGAAACGAAGCCTATTACCAGAAAGATGCTCTGAGTTCAGTGTCACAGTGAAAAGTAGACTATTACCAGCAAGATGCTCAGGGTACAGTGCCACTGTTAAATGTATCCTATTACCAGAAAGAAGCTCTGAGTTCAGTGCCACTGTGAAATGAAGCATATTACCAGAAAGATGCTCAGAGTACAGTGCCACTGTGAAACGTAGCCTATTACCAGAAGGATGTTCTGAGTTCACTGATACTGTGAAAGATCGCCTATTACCAGAAAGATTCTCTGAGTCCAGTGCGACTGCGAGGACATAGCCTATTATCAGAAAGATGCTCTGAGTTCTGTGCCACTGTGAAAGATCGCCTATTACCAGAAAGATGCTCTGAGTTCAGTGCCACTGTGAAGACAAAGCCTATTACCAGAAAGATGCTTTGAGTCCAGTGCCGCTGTGAGGACATAGCCCATTACCAGAGAGATGCTCTGAGTTCAGTGCCACTGTGAGGACATAGCCCATTACCAGAAAGATGCTGTGAGTCCAATGCCACTGTGTGGACATAGCCTATCACCAGAAAAATGCTCTGAGTTCAGTGCCACTGTGAAACGAAGCCTATTACCAGAAAGATGCTCTGAGTTCAGTGCCACTGTGAAACGTAGCCTATTACCAGAAAGATGCTCTGAGTTCAGTGACACAGTGAAACGAAGCCTATTACCAGAAAGATGCTCTGAGTTCAGTGACACAGAGAAATGTAGCCTATTATCAGAAAGATGCTCAGAGTACAGTGCCACTGTGAAACGTAGCCTATTACCAGAAAGATTCTCTGAGTTCAGTGACACAGTGAAACGAAGCCTATTACCAGAAAGATGCTCTGAGTTCAGTGACACAGTGAAATGTAGCCTATTATCAGAAAGATGCTCAGAGTACAGTGCCACTGTGAAACGTAGCCTATAACCAGAAAGATTCTCTGAGTTCAGTGACACAGTGAAACGTAGACTATTACCAGAAAG
Source organism: Hypanus sabinus (assembly GCF_030144855.1). Lineage (NCBI taxonomy): Eukaryota > Metazoa > Chordata > Chondrichthyes > Myliobatiformes > Dasyatidae > Hypanus > Hypanus sabinus. Next base: position 63,775,969 of record NC_082710.1, read on the forward strand.
ATGCTCTGAGGTCAGTGTCACTGTGAAATGTAGCCTATCAGCAGAAAGATGTTCTGAGTTACACTGCCACTGTGAAGACAAAGCCTATTACCAGAAAGATTCTCTGAGTTCAGTGCCACATTGAAAAGTAGCCTATTACCAGAAAGATGTTCTGAGTACACTGCCACCGTGAAGACAAAGCCTATCACCAGAAAGACACTCTGAGTTCAGTGCCACTGTGAAACGAAGCCTATTACCAGAAAGATGCTCTGAGTTCAGTGTCACAGTGAAAAGTAGACTATTACCAGCAAGATGCTCAGGGTACAGTGCCACTGTTAAATGTATCCTATTACCAGAAAGATGCTCTGAGTTCAGTGCCACTGTGAAATGAAGCATATTACCAGAAAGATGCTCAGAGTACAGTGCCACTGTGAAACGTAGCCTATTACCAGAAGGATGTTCTGAGTTCACTGATACTGTGAAAGATCGCCTATTACCAGAAAGATTCTCTGAGTCCAGTGCGACTGCGAGGACATAGCCTATTATCAGAAAGATGCTCTGAGTTCTGTGCCACTGTGAAAGATCGCCTATTACCAGAAAGATGCTCTGAGTTCAGTGCCACTGTGAAGACAAAGCCTATTACCAGAAAGATGCTTTGAGTCCAGTGCCGCTGTGAGGACATAGCCCATTACCAGAGAGATGCTCTGAGTTCAGTGCCACTGTGAGGACATAGCCCATTACCAGAAAGATGCTGTGAGTCCAATGCCACTGTGTGGACATAGCCTATCACCAGAAAAATGCTCTGAGTTCAGTGCCACTGTGAAAAGTAGACCATTACCAGAAATATGCTTTGAGTTCAATTCCACTGTAAAACAAAGCCTATTACCAGAAAGATTCTCTGAGTCCAGTCCCAATGCGAGGACATAGCCTATTACCAGAAAGATGCTCTGAGTTCAGTGCCACTGTGAAACGTAGACTATTACGAGAAAGATGTTCTGAGTTCACTGCCACTGTGAAGACAAAGCCTATTACCAGAAAGATGCTTTGAGTCCAGTGCCACTGTGAGGACATAGCCCATTACCAGAGAGATGCTCTGAGTTCAGTGCCACTGTGAGGACATAGCCCATTACCAGAAAGATGCTGTGAGTCCAATGCCACTGTGTGGACATAGCCTATCACCAGAAAAATGCTCTGAGTTCAGTGCCACTGTGAAAAGTAGACCATTACCAGAAAGATGCTTTGAGTTCAATTCCACTGTAAAACAAAGCCTATTACCAGAAAGATTCTCTGAGTCCAGTCCCACTGCGAGGACATAGCCTATTACCAGAAAGATGCTCTGAGTTCAGTGCCACTGTGAAACGTAGACTATTACGAGAAAGATGTTCTGAGTTCACTGCCACTGTGAAGACAAAGCCTATTACCAGAAAGATGCTCTGAGTTCAGTGCCACTGTGAAACGAAGCCTATTACCAGAATGATGCTCAGAGAACAGTGCCACTGTGAAACGCAGCCTATTACCAGAAAGATGCTCTGAGGTCAGTGCCACTGTGAAATGTAGCCTATTACCAGAACGATGCTCTGAGTCCAGTGCCACTGTGGGGACATAGCCTATTATCAGAATGATGCTCTGAGTCCAGTGTCACAGTGAAAAGTAGACTATTACCAGCAAGATGCTCAGAGTTCAGTGACACAGTGAAACGTAGCCTATTATCAGAAAAATGCTCTGTTCAGTGCCACTGTAAAATGTAGCCTATTACCAGAAAGATGCTCTGAGTTCAGTGCCACTGTGAAACGTAGTCCATTACCAGCAAGATGTTCTAAGTTCACTGCCACTGTGAAAGATCGCCTATTAACAGAAAGATGCTCTGAGTTCAGTGCCACTGTGAAATGTAGCCTATTGCCAGAAAGATGCTCTGAGTCGGGTGCCATTGTGAAACGTAGTCAATTACCAGAAAGATGCTTTGGATTCAGATCCACTGTAAAACAAAGCCTATTACCAGAAAGATGCTTTGAGTCCAGTGCCACTGTGAGGACATAGCCCATTACCAGAGAGATGCTCTGAGTTCAGTGCCACTGTAAGGACATAGCCCATTATCAGAAAGATGCTGTGAGTCCAATGCCACTGTGTGGACATAGCCTATTACCAGAAATATGCACTGAGTTCAGTGCCACTGTGAAATGAAGCATATTACCAGAAAGATGCTCAGAGTACAGTGCCACTGTGAAACGAAGCCTATTACCAGAAAGATGCTCTGAGTTCAGTGACACAGTGAAACGTAGCCTATTATAAGAAAGATGCTCAGAGTACAGTGCCACTGTGAAACGTAGCCTATTACCAGAAAGATGATCTGAGTTCAGTGACACAGTGAAACGTAGACTATTACCAGAAAGATGCTCTGAGGTCAGTGCCACTGTGAAATGTAGCCTATTAGCAGAAAGATGTTCTGAGTTCACTGCCACTGTGAAAACAAAGCCTATTACCAGAAAGATGCTCTGAGTTCAGTGCCACTATGAAACGAAGCCTATTACCAGAAAGATGCTCAGAGTACAGTGTCACAGTGAAAAGTAGACTATTACCAGAAAGATGCTCAGAGTACAGTGCCACTGTGAAACGTAGCCTATTACCAGCAAGATGCTCTGAGTTTAGTGCCACAGTGAATCGTAGACTATTACCAGAAAGATGCTGTGAGTTCAGTTACACTGCGAAGACAAAGCCTATTACCAGAAAGATGCTCTGAGTTCAGTGTCACAGTGAAATGTAGCCTATTACCAGAAAGGTGCTCAGAGTTCAGTGCCACTGTGAAATGTAGCCTTTTACCAGAGAGATGCTCTGAGATCAGTGCCACTGTGAAACGAAGCCTATTACCAGAAAGATGCTCTGAGTTCAGTGCCACTGTGAAATGAAGCCTATTACCAGAAAGATGCTCTGAGTTCAGTGTCACAGTGAAAAGTAGACTATTACCAGCAAGATGCTCAGAGTTCAGTGACACAGTGAAACGTAGCCTATTATCAGAAAAATGCTCTGTTCAGTGACACTGTAAAATGTAGCCTATTACCAGAAAGATGCTCTGAGATCAGTGCCACTGTGAAACGAAGCCTATTACCAGAAAGATGCTCAGAGATCAGTGCCACTGTGAAACGTAGCCTATTACCAGAAAGATGATCTGAGTTCAGTGTCACAGTGAAACGCAGACTATTACCAGAAAGATGCTCTGAGTTCACTGCCACTGTGAAATGTAGCCTATTGCCAGAAAGATGCTCTGAGTCGGGTGCCATTGTGAAACGTAGTCAATTACCAGAAAGATGCTTTGGATTCAGATCCACTGTAAAACAAAGCCTATTACAGGAAAGATGCTTTGAGTCCAGTGCCACTGTGAGGACATAGCCCATTACCAGAGAGATGCTCTGAGTTCAGTGCCACTGTGAAAAGTAGACCATTACCAGAAAGATGCTTTGAGTTCAATTCCACTGTGAAACAAAGCCTATTACCAGAAAGATTCTCTGAGTCCAGTCCCACTGCGAGGACATAGCCTATTATCAGAAAGATGCTCTGAGTTCAGACCAACCGTGAAATGTACCCTATTATCAGAAATATGCACTGAGTTGAGTGCCACTGTGAAATGAAGCATATTACCAGAAAGATGCTCTGAGTTCAGCGCCACTGTGAAACGTAGCCTATTACCAGAAAGATGCTCTGAGTTCAGTGACACAGTGAAATGTAGCCTATTATCAGAAAGATGCTCAGAGTACAGTGCCACTGTGAAACGTAGCCTATTACCAGAAAGATTCTCTGAGTTCAGTGACACAGTGAAACGTAGACTATTACCAGAAAGATGCTCTGAGGTCAGTGTCACTGTGAAATGTAGCCTATTAGCAGAAAGATGTTCTGAGTACACTGCCACTGTGAAGACAAAGCCTATTACCAGAAAGATGCTCAGAGTACAGTGCCACTGTGAAACGTAGCCTATTACCAGAAAGATGCTCTGAGGTCAGTGCCACTGTGAAATGTAGCCTATTACCAGAACGATGCTCTGAGTCCAGTGCCACTGTGGGGACATAGCCTATTATCAGAATGATGCTCTGAGTCCAGTGCCACTGTGGGGACATAGCCTATTATCAGAATGATGCTCTGAGTCCAGTGCCACTTTGAAACGTAGCCTATTACCAGAAAGATGTTCTGAGTTCACTGCCACTGTGAAGACAAAGCCTATTACCAGAAAGACGCTCTGAGTTCAGTGCCACTGTGAAACGAAGCCTATTACCAGAAAGATGCTCAGAGATCAGTGACACAGTGAAACGTAGCCTATTATCAGAAAAATGCTCTGTTCAGTGCCACTGTGAAGACAAAGCCTATTACCAGAAAGATCCTCTGAGATCAGTGCCACTGTGAAACGAAGCCTATTACCAGAAAGATGCTCTGAGTTCAGTGCAACTGTGAAACGTAGCCTATTATCAGAAAGATGATCTGAGTTCAGTGTCACAGTGAAACGCAGACTATTACCAGAAAGAGGCTCTGAGTTCACTGCCACTGAGAAATGTAGCCTATTGCCAGAAAGATGCTCTGAGTCGGGTGCCATTGTGAAACGTAGTCTGTTACCTGAAAGATGCTCTGTTCAGTGCCACTGTGAAATGTAGTCTATTGCCAGAAAGATGCTCTGAGTTTAGTCCAACTGTGAAACGTAGCCAATTACCAGAAAGCTGCTCAGAGTTCAGTGCGACTGTGAAAGATTGCCTATTACCAGAAAGATTCTCTGAGTTCAGTGACACAGTGAAACGTAGCCTATTACCAGAATGATGCTCTGAGTTCAGTGTCACAGTGAAAAGTAGACTATTACCAGCAAGATGCTCTGAGTTCAGTGAGACAGTGAAACGTAGCCTATTATCAGAAAGATGCTCAGAGTACAGTGCCACTGTTAAATGTATCCTATTACCAGAAAGATGCTCTGAGTTCAGTGCCACTGTGAAATGAAGCATATTACCAGAAAGATGCTCAGAGTACAGTGCCACTGTGAAACGTAGCCTATTACCAGAAAGATGCTCTGAGTTCAGAGCCACTTGAAACGTAGCCTATTACCAGCAAGATGTTCTGAGTTCACTGCCACTGTGAAAGATCTCCTATTACCAGAAAGGTGCTCAGAGTTCAGTGCCACTGTGAAACGTAGCCTAATACCAGCAAGATGTTCTGAGTTCACTGACACTGTGAAAGATCGCCTATTACCAGAAAGACTCTCTGAGTGCAGTGCGACTGCGAGGACATAGCCTATTATCAGAAAGATGCTCTGAGTTCTGTGCCACTGTGAAAGATCGCCTATTACCAGAAAGATGCTCTGAGTTCAGTGCCACTGTGAAACGTAGACTATTACGAGAAAGATGTTCTGAGTTCACTGCCACTGTGAAGACAAAGCCTATTACCAGAAAGACGCTCTGAGTTCAGTGCCACTGTGAAACGAAGCATATTACCAGGAAGATGCTCTGAGTTCAGTGTCACAGTGAAAAGTAGACTATTACCAGCAAGATGCTCTGAGTTCAGTGCCACTGTTAAATGTATCCTATTACCAGAAAGATGCTCTGAGTTCAGTGCCACTGTGAAATGAAGCATATTACCAGAAAGATGCTCTGAGGTCAGTGCCACTGTGAAATGTAGCCTATTACCAGAACGATGCTCTGAGTCCAGTGCCACTGTGGGGACATAGCCTATTATCAGAATGATGCTCTGAGTCCAGTGTCACAGTGAAAAGTAGACTATTACCAGCAAGATGCTCAGAGTTCAGTGACACAGTGAAACGTAGCCTATTATCAGAAAAATGCTCTGTTCAGTGCCACTGTAAAATGTAGCCTATTACCAGAAAGATGCTCTGAGTTCAGTGCCACTGTGAAACGTAGCCTATTACCAGCAAGATGTTCTAAGTTCACTGCCACTGTGAAAGATCGCCTATTAACAGAAAGATGCTCTGAGTTCAGTGCCACTGTGAAATGTAGCCTATTGCCAGAAAGATGCTCTGAGTCGGGTGCAATTGTGAAACGTAGTCAATTACCAGAAAGATGCTTTGGATTCAGATCCACTGTAAAACAAAGCCTATTACCAGAAAGATGCTTTGAGTCCAGTGCCACTGTGTGGACATAGCCTATTACCAGAAATATGCACTGAGTTCAGTGCCACTGTGAAATGAAGCATATTACCAGAAAGATGCTCAGACTACAGTGCCACTGTGAAACGTAGCCTATTACCAGAAAGATGCTCTGAGTTCAGTGACACAGTGAAACGTAGCCTATTATCAGAAAGATGCTCAGAGTACAGTGCCACTGTGAAACGTAGCCTATTACCAGAAAGATGATCTGAGTTCAGTGACACAGTGAAACGTAGACTATTACCAGAAAGATGCTCTGAGGTCAGTGCCACTGTGAAATGTAGCCTATTAGCAGAAAGATGTTCTGAGTTCACTGCCACTGTGAAAACAAAGCCTATTACCAGAAAGATGCTCTGAGTTCAGTGCCACTGTTAAACGAAGCCTATTACCAGAAAGATGCTCTGAGTTCAGTGTCACAGTGAAATGTAGCCTATTACCAGAAAGGTGCTCAGAGTTCAGTGCCACTGTGAAATGTAGTCTATTACCAGAAAGATGCTCTGAGGTCAGTGCCACTGTGAAATGTAGCCTTTTACCAGAGAGATGCTCTGAGATCAGTGCCACTGTGAAACGAAGCCTATTACCAGAAAGATGCTCTGAGTTCAGTGCCACTGTGAAACGTAGCCTATTACCAGAAAGATGCTCTGAGTTCAGTGACACAGTGAAACGAAGCCTATTACCAGAAAGATGCTCTGAGTTCAGTGACACAGAGAAATGTAGCCTATTATCAGAAAGATGCTCAGAGTACAGTGCCACTGTGAAACGTAGCCTATTACCAGAAAGATTCTCTGAGTTCAGTGACACAGTGAAACGTAGACTATTACCAGAAAGATGCTCTGAGGTCAGTGTCACTGTGAAATGTAGCCTATCAGCAGAAAGATGTTCTGAGTTACACTGCCACTGTGAAGACAAAGCCTATTACCAGAAAGATTCTCTGAGTTCAGTGCCACATTGAAAAGTAGCCTATTACCAGAAAGATGTTCTGAGTACACTGCCACCGTGAAGACAAAGCCTATCACCAGAAAGACACTCTGAGTTCAGTGCCACCGTGAAACGAAGCCTATTACCAGAAAGATGCTCTGAGTTCAGTGTCACAGTGAAAAGTAGACTATTACCAGCAAGATGCTCAGGGTACAGTGCCACTGTTAAATGTATCCTATTACCAGAAAGATGCTCTGAGTTCAGTGCCACTGTGAAATGAAGCATATTACCAGAAAGATGCTCAGAGTACAGTGCCACTGTGAAACGTAGCCTATTACCAGAAGGATGTTCTGAGTTCACTGATACTGTGAAAGATCGCCTATTACCAGAAAGATTCTCTGAGTCCAGTGCGACTGCGTGGACATAGCCTATTATCAGAAAGATGCTCTGAGTTCTGTGCCACTGTGAAAGATCGCCTATTACCAGAAAGATGCTCTGAGTTCAGTGCCACTGTGAAGACAAAGCCTATTACCAGAAAGATGCTTTGAGTCCAGTGCCGCTGTGAGGACATAGCCCATTACCAGAGAGATGCTCTGAGTTCAGTGCCACTGTGAGGACATAGCCCATTACCAGAAAGATGCTGTGAGTCCAATGCCACTGTGTGGACATAGCCTATCACCAGAAAAATGCTCTGAGTTCAGTGCCACTGTGAAAAGTAGACCATTACCAGAAATATGCTTTGAGTTCAATTCCACTGTAAAACAAAGCCTATTACCAGAAAGATTCTCTGAGTCCAGTCCCAATGCGAGGACATAGCCTATTACCAGAAAGATGCTCTGAGTTCAGTGCCACTGTGAAACGTAGACTATTACGAGAAAGATGTTCTGAGTTCACTGCCACTGTGAAGACAAAGCCTATTACCAGAAAGATGCTCTGAGTTCAGTGCCACTGTGAAACGAAGCCTATTACCAGAATGATGCTCAGAGAACAGTGCCACTGTGAAACGTAGCCTATTACCAGAAAGATGCTCTGAGGTCAGTGCCACTGTGAAATGTAGCCTATTACCAGAACGATGCTCTGAGTCCAGTGCCACTGTGGGGACATAGCCTATTATCAGAATGATGCTCTGAGTCCAGTGTCACAGTGAAAAGTAGACTATTACCAGCAAGATGCACAGAGTTCAGTGACACAGTGAAACGTAGCCTATATTCAGAAAAATGCTCTGTTCAGTGCCACTGTAAAATGTAGCCTATTACCAGAAAGATGCTCTGAGTTCAGTGCCACTGTGAAACGTAGCCTATTACCAGCAAGATGTTCTAAGTTCACTGCCACTGTGAAAGATCGCCTATTAACAGAAAGATGCTCTGAGTTCAGTGCCACTGTGAAATGTAGCCTATTGCCAGAAAGATGCTCTGAGTCGGGTGCAATTGTGAAACGTAGTCAATTACCAGAAAGATGCTTTGGATTCAGATCCACTGTAAAACAAAGCCTATTACCAGAAAGATGCTTTGAGTCCAGTGCCACTGTGTGGACGTAGCCTATTTCCAGAAAGATGCTCTGAGTTCAGAGCCACTGAGAAACGTAGCCTATTACCAGAAAGATGCTCTGAGTTCAGCGCCACTGTGAAACGAAGCCTATTACCAGAAAGATGCTCTGAGTTCAGTGACACAGTGAAACGTAGCCTATTATCAGAAAGATGCTCAGAGTACAGTGCCACTGTGAAACGTAGCCTATTACCAGAAAGATGATCTGAGTTCAGTGACACAGTGAAACGTAGACTATTACCAGAAAGATGCTCTGAGGTCAGTGCCACTGTGAAATGTAGCCTATTAGCAGAAAGATGTTCTGAGTTCACTGCCACTGTGAAAACAAAGCCTATTACCAGAAAGATGCTCTGAGTTCAGTGCCACTGTGAAACGAAGCCTATTACCAGAAAGATGCTCTGAGTTCAGTGTCACAGTGAAAAGTAGACTATTACCAGAAAGATGCTCAGAGTACAGTGCCACTGTGAAACGAAGCCTATTACCAGCAAGATGCTCTGAGTTTAGTGCCACAGTGAATCGTAGACTATTACCAGAAAGATGCTGTGAGTTCAGTTACACTGCGAAGACAAAGCCTATTACCAGAAAGATGCTCTGAGTTCAGTGTCACAGTGAAATGTAGCCTATTACCAGAAAGGTGCTCAGAGTTCAGTGCCACTGTGAAATGTAGTCTATTACCAGAAAGATGCTCTGAGGTCAGTGCCACTGTGAAATGTAGCCTTTTACCAGAAAGATGCTCTGAGATCAGTGCCACTGTGAAACGAAGCCTATTACCAGAAAGATGCTCTGAGTTCAGTGCCACTGTGAAACGTAGCCTATTACCAGAAAGATGCTCTGAGCTCAGTGACACAGTGAAACGAAGCCTATTACCAGAAAGATGCTCTGAGTTCAGTGACACAGAGAAATGTAGCCTATTATCAGAAAGATGCTCAGAGTACAGTGCCACTGTGAAACGTAGCCTATTACCAGAAAGATTCTCTAAGTTCAGTGACACAGTGAAACGAAGCCTATTACCAGAAAGATGCTCTGAGTTCAGTGACACAGTGAAATGTAGCCTATTATCAGAAAGATGCTCAGAGTACAGTGCCACTGTGAAACGTAGCCTATAACCAGAAAGATTCTCTGAGTTCAGTGACACAGTGAAACGTAGACTATTACCAGAAAGATGCTCTGAGGTCAGTGTCACTGTGAAATGTAGCCTATCAGCAGAAAGATGTTCTGAGTTACACTGCCACTGTGAAGACAAAGCCTATTACCAGAAAGATTCTCTGAGTTCAGTGCCACATTGAAAAGTAGCCTATTACCAGAAAGATGTTCTGAGTACACTGCCACTGTGAAGACAAAGCCTATCACCAGAAAGACACTCTGAGTTCAGTGCCACTGTGAAACGAAGCCTATTACCAGAAAGATGCTCTGAGTTCAGTGTCACAGTGAAAAGTAGACTATTACCAGCAAGATGCTCAGGGTACAGTGCCACTGTTAAATGTATCCTATTACCAGAAAGATGCTCTGAGTTCAGTGCCACTGTGAAATGAAGCATATTACCAGAAAGATGCTCAGAGTACAGTGCCACTGTGAAACGTAGCCTATTACCAGAAGGATGTTCTGAGTTCACTGATACTGTGAAAGATCGCCTATTACCAGAAAGATTCTCTGAGTCCAGTGCGACTGCGAGGACATAGCCTATTATCAGAAAGATGCTCTGAGTTCTGTGCCACTGTGAAAGATCGCCTATTACCAGAAAGATGCTCTGAGTTCAGTGCCACTGTGAAACGTAGACTATTACGAGAAAGATGTTCTGAGTTCACTGCCACTGTGAAGACAAAGCCTATTACCAGAAAGATGCTTTGAGTCCAGTGCCACTGTGAGGACATAGCCCATTACCAGAGAGATGCTCTGAGTTCAGTGCCACTGTGAGGACATAGCCCATTACCAGAAAGATGCTGTGAGTCCAATGCCACTGTGTGGACATAGCCTATCACCAGAAAAATGCTCTGAGTTCAGTGCCACTGTGAAAAGTAGACCATTACCAGAAAGATGCTTTGAGTTCAATTCCACTGTAAAACAAAGCCTATTACCAGAAAGATTCTCTGAGTCCAGTCCCACTGCGAGGACATAGCCTATTACCAGAAAGATGCTCTGAGTTCAGTGCCACTGTGAAACGTAGACTATTACGAGAAAGATGTTCTGAGTTCACTGCCACTGTGAAGACAAAGCCTATTACCAGAAAGATGCTCTGAGTTCAGTGCCACTGTGAAACGAAGCCTATTACCAGAATGATGCTCAGAGAACAGTGCCACTGTGAAACGCAGCCTATTACCAGAAAGATGCTCTGAGGTCAGTGCCACTGTGAAATGTAGCCTATTACCAGAACGATGCTCTGAGTCCAGTGCCACTGTGGGGACATAGCCTATTATCAGAATGATGCTCTGAGTCCAGTGTCACAGTGAAAAGTAGACTATTACCAGCAAGATGCTCAGAGTTCAGTGACACAGTGAAACGTAGCCTATTATCAGAAAAATGCTCTGTTCAGTGCCACTGTAAAATGTAGCCTATTACCAGAAAGATGCTCTGAGTTCAGTGCCACTGTGAAACGTAGTCCATTACCAGCAAGATGTTCTAAGTTCACTGCCACTGTGAAAGATCGCCTATTAACAGAAAGATGCTCTGAGTTCAGTGCCACTGTGAAATGTAGCCTATTGCCAGAAAGATGCTCTGAGTCGGGTGCCATTGTGAAACGTAGTCAATTACCAGAAAGATGCTTTGGATTCAGATCCACTGTAAAACAAAGCCTATTACCAGAAAGATGCTTTGAGTCCAGTGCCACTGTGAGGACATAGCCCATTACCAGAGAGATGCTCTGAGTTCAGTGCCACTGTAAGGACATAGCCCATTATCAGAAAGATGCTGTGAGTCCAATGCCACTGTGTGGACATAGCCTATTACCAGAAATATGCACTGAGTTCAGTGCCACTGTGAAATGAAGCATATTACCAGAAAGATGCTCAGAGTACAGTGCCACTGTGAAACGAAGCCTATTACCAGAAAGATGCTCTGAGTTCAGTGACACAGTGAAACGTAGCCTATTATAAGAAAGATGCTCAGAGTACAGTGCCACTGTGAAACGTAGCCTATTACCAGAAAGATGATCTGAGTTCAGTGACACAGTGAAACGTAGACTATTACCAGAAAGATGCTCTGAGGTCAGTGCCACTGTGAAATGTAGCCTATTAGCAGAAAGATGTTCTGAGTTCACTGCCACTGTGAAAACAAAGCCTATTACCAGAAAGATGCTCTGAGTTCAGTGCCACTGTGAAACGAAGCCTATTACCAGAAAGATGCTCAGAGTACAGTGTCACAGTGAAAAGTAGACTATTACCAGAAAGATGCTCAGAATACAGTGCCACTGTGAAACGTAGCCTATTACCAGCAAGATGCTCTGAGTTTAGTGCCACAGTGAATCGTAGACTATTACCAGAAAGATGCTGTGAGTTCAGTTACACTGCGAAGACAAAGCCTATTACCAGAAAGATGCTCTGAGTTCAGTGTCACAGTGAAATGTAGCCTATTACCAGAAAGGTGCTCAGAGTTCAGTGCCACTGTGAAATGTAGCCTTTTACCAGAGAGATGCTCTGAGATCAGTGCCACTGTGAAACGAAGCCTATTACCAGAAAGATGCTCTGAGTTCAGTGCCACTGTGAAATGAAGCCTATTACCAGAAAGCTGCTCTGAGTTCAGTGTCACAGTGAAAAGTAGACTATTACCAGCAAGATGCTCAGAGTTCAGTGACACAGTGAAACGTAGCCTATTATCAGAAAAATGCTCTGTTCAGTGACACTGTAAAATGTAGCCTATTACCAGAAAGATGCTCTGAGATCAGTGCCACTGTGAAACGAAGCCTATTACCAGAAAGATGCTCAGAGATCAGTGCCACTGTGAAACGTAGCCTATTACCAGAAAGATGATCTGAGTTCAGTGTCACAGTGAAACGCAGACTATTACCAGAAAGATGCTCTGAGTTCACTGCCACTGTGAAATGTAGCCTATTGCCAGAAAGATGCTCTGAGTCGGGTGCCATTGTGAAACGTAGTCAATTACCAGAAAGATGCTTTGGATTCAGATCCACTGTAAAACAAAGCCTATTACAGGAAAGATGCTTTGAGTCCAGTGCCACTGTGAGGACATAGCCCATTACCAGAGAGATGCTCTGAGTTCAGTGCCACTGTGAAAAGTAGACCATTACCAGAAAGATGCTTTGAGTTCAATTCCACTGTGAAACAAAGCCTATTACCAGAAAGATTCTCTGAGTCCAGTCCCACTGCGAGGACATAGCCTATTATCAGAAAGATGCTCTGAGTTCAGACCAACCGTGAAATGTACCCTATTATCAGAAATATGCACTGAGTTGAGTGCCACTGTGAAATGAAGCATATTACCAGAAAGATGCTCTGAGTTCAGCGCCACTGTGAAACGTAGCCTATTACCAGAAAGATGCTCTGAGTTCAGTGACACAGTGAAATGTAGCCTATTATCAGAAAGATGCTCAGAGTACAGTGCCACTGTGAAACGTAGCCTATTACCAGAAAGATGCTCAGAGTACAGTGTCACAGTGAAAAGTAGACTATTACCAGAAAGATGCTCAGAATACAGTGCCACTGTGAAACGTAGCCTATTACCAGCAAGATGCTCTGAGTTTAGTGCCACAGTGAATCGTAGACTATTACCAGAAAGATGCTGTGAGTTCAGTTACACTGCGAAGACAAAGCCTATTACCAGAAAGATGCTCTGAGTTCAGTGTCACAGTGAAATGTAGCCTATTACCAGAAAGGTGCTCAGAGTTCAGTGCCACTGTGAAATGTAGCCTTTTACCAGAGAGATGCTCTGAGATCAGTGCCACTGTGAAACGAAGCCTATTACCAGAAAGATGCTCTGAGTTCAGTGCCACTGTGAAATGAAGCCTATTACCAGAAAGCTGCTCTGAGTTCAGTGTCACAGTGAAAAGTAGACTATTACCAGCAAGATGCTCAGAGTTCAGTGACACAGTGAAACGTAGCCTATTATCAGAAAAATGCTCTGTTCAGTGACACTGTAAAATGTAGCCTATTACCAGAAAGATGCTCTGAGATCAGTGCCACTGTGAAACGAAGCCTATTACCAGAAAGATGCTCAGAGATCAGTGCCACTGTGAAACGTAGCCTATTACCAGAAAGATGATCTGAGTTCAGTGTCACAGTGAAACGCAGACTATTACCAGAAAGATGCTCTGAGTTCACTGCCACTGTGAAATGTAGCCTATTGCCAGAAAGATGCTCTGAGTCGGGTGCCATTGTGAAACGTAGTCAATTACCAGAAAGATGCTTTGGATTCAGATCCACTGTAAAACAAAGCCTATTACAGGAAAGATGCTTTGAGTCCAGTGCCACTGTGAGGACATAGCCCATTACCAGAGAGATGCTCTGAGTTCAGTGCCACTGTGAAAAGTAGACCATTACCAGAAAGATGCTTTGAGTTCAATTCCACTGTGAAACAAAGCCTATTACCAGAAAGATTCTCTGAGTCCAGTCCCACTGCGAGGACATAGCCTATTATCAGAAAGATGCTCTGAGTTCAGACCAACCGTGAAATGTACCCTATTATCAGAAATATGCACTGAGTTGAGTGCCACTGTGAAATGAAGCATATTACCAGAAAGATGCTCTGAGTTCAGCGCCACTGTGAAACGTAGCCTATTACCAGAAAGATGCTCTGAGTTCAGTGACACAGTGAAATGTAGCCTATTATCAGAAAGATGCTCAGAGTACAGTGCCACTGTGAAACGTAGCCTATTACCAGAAAGATTCTCTGAGTTCAGTGACACAGTGAAACGTAGACTATTACCAGAAAGATGCTCTGAGGTCAGTGTCACTGTGAAATGTAGCCTATTAGCAGAAAGATGTTCTGAGTACACTGCCACTGTGAAGACAAAGCCTATTACCAGAAAGATGCTCAGAGTACAGTGCCACTGTGAAACGTAGCCTATTACCAGAAAGATGCTCTGAGGTCAGTGCCACTGTGAAATGTAGCCTATTACCAGAACGATGCTCTGAGTCCAGTGCCACTGTGGGGACATAGCCTATTATCAGAATGATGCTCTGAGTCCAGTGCCACTGTGGGGACATAGCCTATTATCAGAATGATGCTCTGAGTCCAGTGCCACTTTGAAACGTAGCCTATTACCAGAAAGATGTTCTGAGTTCACTGCCACTGTGAAGACAAAGCCTATTACCAGAAAGACGCTCTGAGTTCAGTGCCACTGTGAAACGAAGCCTATTACCAGAAAGATGCTCAGAGATCAGTGACACAGTGAAACGTAGCCTATTATCAGAAAAATGCTCTGTTCAGTGCCACTGTGAAGACAAAGCCTATTACCAGAAAGATGCTCTGAGATCAGTGCCACTGTGAAACGAAGCCTATTACCAGAAAGATGCTCTGAGTTCAGTGCAACTGTGAAACGTAGCCTATTACCAGAAAGATGATCTGAGTTCAGTGTCACAGTGAAACGCAGACTATTACCAGAAAGAGGCTCTGAGTTCACTGCCACTGTGAAATGTAGCCTATTGCCAGAAAGATGCTCTGAGTCGGGTGCCATTGTGAAACGTAGTCTGTTACCTGAAAGATGCTCTGTTCAGTGCCACTGTGAAATGTAGTCTATTGCCAGAAAGATGCTCTGAGTTTAGTCCAACTGTGAAACGTAGCCAATTACCAGAAAGCTGCTCAGAGTTCAGTGCCACTGTGAAAGATTGCCTATTACCAGAAAGATTCTCTGAGTTCAGTGACACAGTGAAACGTAGCCTATTACCAGAATGATGCTCTGAGTTCAGTGTCACAGTGAAAAGTAGACTATTACCAGCAAGATGCTCTGAGTTCAGTGAGACAGTGAAACGTAGCCTATTATCAGAAAGATGCTCAGAGTACAGTGCCACTGTTAAATGTATCCTATTACCAGAAAGATGCTCTGAGTTCAGTGCCACTGTGAAATGAAGCATATTACCAGAAAGATGCTCAGAGTACAGTGCCACTGTGAAACGTAGCCTATTACCAGAAAGATGCTCTGAGTTCAGAGCCACTTGAAACGTAGCCTATTACCAGCAAGATGTTCTGAGTTCACTGCCACTGTGAAAGATCTCCTATTACCAGAAAGGTGCTCAGAGTTCAGTGCCACTGTGAAACGTAGCCTAATACCAGCAAGATGTTCTGAGTTCACTGACACTGTGAAAGATCGCCTATTACCAGAAAGATTCTCTGAGTCCAGTGCGACTGCGAGGACATAGCCTATTATCAGAAAGATGCTCTGAGTTCTGTGCCACTGTGAAAGATCGCCTATTACCAGAAAGATGCTCTGAGTTCAGTGCCACTGTGAAACGTAGACTATTACGAGAAAGATGTTCTGAGTTCACTGCCACTGTGAAGACAAAGCCTATTACCAGAAAGATGCTCTGAGTTCAGTGCCACTGTGAAACGAAGCCTATTACCAGAAAGATGCTCAGAGTACAGTGCCACTGTGAAACGTAGCCTATTACCAGAAAGATGCTCTGAGGTCAGTGCCACTGTGAAATGTAGCCTATTACCAGAACGATGCTCTGAGTCCAGTGCCACTGTGGGGACATAGCCTATTATCAGAATGATGCTCTGAGTCCAGTGCCACTTTGAAACGTAGCCTATTACCAGAAAGATGTTCTGAGTTCACTGCCACTGTGAAGACAAAGCCTATTACCAGAAAGATGCTCTGAGTTCAGTGCCACTGTGAAACGAAGCCTATTACCAGAAAGATGCTCTGAGTTCAGTGTCACAGTGAAAAGTAGACTATTACCAGCAAGATGCTCAGAGTTCAGTGACACAGTGAAACGTAGCCTATTATCAGAAAAATGCTCTGTTCAGTGCCACTTTAAAATGTAGCCTATTACCAGAAAGATGCTCTGAGTTCAGTGCCACTGTGAAACGTAGCCTATTACCAGAAAGGTGCTCAGAGTTCAGTGCCACTGTGAAACGAAGCCTATTACCAGAAAGATGTTCAGAGATCAGTGCAACTGTGAAACGTAGCCTATTACCAGAAAGATGATCTGAGTTCAGTGTCACAGTGAAACGCAGATTATTACCAGAAAGATGCTCTGAGTTCACTGCCACTGTGAAATGTAGCCTATTGCCAGAAAGATGCTCTGAGTCGGGTGCCATTGTGAAACGTAGTCAATTACCAGACAGATGCTTTGGATTCAGATCCACTGTAAAACAAAGCCTATTACCAGAAAGATGCTTTGAGTCCAGTGCCACTGTGAGGATATAGCCCATTACCAGAGAGATACTCTGAGTCCAATGCCACTGTGTGGACATAGCCTATCACCAGAAAAATGCTCTGAGTTCAGTGCCACTGTGAAAAGTAGACCATTACCAGAAAGATGCTTTGAGTTCAATTCCACTGTAAAATAAAGCATATTACCAGAAAGATTCTCTGAGTCCAGTCCCACTGCGAGGACATAGCCTATTATCAGAAAGATGCTCAGAGTTCAGACCAACCGTGAAATGTACCCTATTACCAGAAATATGCACTGAGTTCAGTGCCACTGTGAAACGTAGCCTATTACCAGAAAGATGATCTGAGTTCAGTGTCACAGTGAAACGCAGACTATTACCAGAAAGATGCTCTGAGTTCACTGCCACTGTGAAATGTAGCCTATTGCCAGAAAGATGCTCTGAGTCGGGTGCCATTGTGAAACGTAGTCTGTTACCTGAAAGATGCTCTGTTCAGTGCCACTGTGAAATGTAGTCTATTACCAGAAAGATGCTCTGAGTTTAGTCCAACTGTGAAACGTAGCCTATTACCAGAAAGCTGCTCAGAGTTCACTGCCACTGTAAAATGTAGTCTATTACCAGAAAGATGCTTTGAGTTTAGTCCAGCTGTGAAATGTAGCCTATTACCAGAAAGCTGCTCAGAGTTCAGTGCCACAGTAAAATGTAGTCTATTACCAGCAAGATGTCCTGAGTTCACTGCCACTGTGAAAGATTGCCTATTACCAGAAAGATTCTCTGAGTTCAGTGACACAGTGAAACGTAGCCTATTACCAGAATGATGCTCTGAGTTCAGTGTCACAGTGAAAAGGAGACTATTACCAGCAAGATGCTCTGAGTTCAGTGAGACAGTGAAACGTAGCCTATTATCAGAAAGATGCTCAGAGTACAGTGCCACTGTTAAATGTATCCTATTACCAGAAAGATGCTCTGAGTTCAGGGCCACTGTGAAATGAAGCATATTACCAGAAAGATGCTCAGAGTACAGTGCCACTGTGAAACGTAGCCTATTACCAGAAAGATGCTCTGAGTTCAGAGCCACTTGAAACGTAGCCTATTACCAGCAAGATGTTCTGAGTTCACTGCCATTGTGAAAGATCGCCTATTACCAGAAAGGTGCTCAGAGTTCAGTGCCACTGTGAAACGTAGCCTAATACCAGCAAGATGTTCTGAGTTCACTGACGCTGTGAAAGATCTCCTATTACCAGAAAGATGCTCTGAGTTCTGTGCCACAGTGAAAAGTAGACTATTACCAGCAAGATGCTCAGCGTTCAGTGACACAGTGAAACGTAGCCTATTATCAGAAAAATGCTCTGTTCAGTGCCACTTTAAAATGTAGCCTATTACCAGAAAGATGCTCTGAGTTCAGTGCAACTGTGAAACGAAGCCTATTACCAGAAAGATGCTCAGAGTTCAGTGCCACTGTGAAACGTAGCCTATTACCAGAAAGATTCTCTGAGTTCAGTGACACAGTGAAACGTAGACTATTACCAGAAAGATGCTCTGAGGTCAGTGTCACTGTGAAATGTAGCCTATTAGCAGAAAGATGTTCTGAGTACACTGCCACTGTGAAGACAAAGCCTATTACCAGAAAGATTCTCTGAGTTCAGTGCCACATTGAAAAGTAGCCTATTACCAGAAAGATGTTCTGAGTACACTGCCACCGTGAAGACAAAGCCTATTACCAGAAAGATGCTCTGAGTTCAGTGCCACTGTGAAACGAAGCATATTACCAGAAAGATGCTCTGAGTTCAGTGCCACTGTGAAACGAAGCCTATTACCAGAAAGATGATCTGAGTTCAGTGTCACAGTGAAAAGTAGACTATTACCAGCAAGATGCTCTGAGTTCAGTGACACAGTGAAATGTAGCCTATTACCAGAAAGATTCTCTGAGTCCAGTGCGACTGCGAGGACATAGCCTATTATCAGAAAGATGCTCTGAGTTCTGTGCCACTGTGAAAGATCGCCTATTACCAGAAAGATGCTCTGAGTTCAGTGCCACTGTGAAACGAAGCCTATTACCAGAAAGATGCTCTGAGTTCAGTGTCACAGTGAAGATATAGCCTGTTACCAGAAAGATGCTCTGAGTTCAGTGCCACTGTGAAACGAAGCCTATTACCAGAAAGATGCTCTGAGTTCAGTGTCACAGTGAAAAGTAGACTATTACCAGCAAGATGCTCAGAGTTCAGTGACACAGTGAAACGTAGCCTATTATCAGAAAAATGCTCTTTTCAGTGCCACTGTAAAATGTAGCCTATTACCAGAAAGATGCTCTGAGTTCAGTGCCACTGTGAAACGTAGCCTATTACCAGAAAGATGCTCTGAGTTCAGTGCAACTGTGAAACGAAGCCAATTACCAGAAAGATGCTCAGAGATCAGTGCAACTGTGAAACGTAGCCTATTACCAGAAAGATGATCTGAGTTTAGTGTCACAGTGAAAAGTAGACTATTACCAGCAAGATGCTCAGAGTTCAGTGACACAGTGAAACGTAGCCTATTATCAGAAAAATGCTCTGTTCAGTGCCACTTTAAAATGTAGCCTATTACCAGAAAGATGCTCTGAGTTCAGTGCCACTGTGAAACGAAGCCTATTACCAGAAAGATGCTCTGAGTTCAGTGTCACAGTGAAGATATAGCCTGTTACCAGAAAGATGCTCTGAGTTCAGTGCCACTGTGAAACGAAGCCTATTACCAGAAAGATGCTCTGAGTTCAGTGTCACAGTGAAAAGTAGACTATTACCAGCAAGATGCTCAGAGTTCAGTGACACAGTGAAACGTAGCCTATTATCAGAAAAATGCTCTGTTCAGTGCCACTGTAAAATTTAGTCTATTACCAGCAAGATGTCCTGAGTTCACTGCCACTGTGAAAGATTGCCTATTACCAGAAAGATGCTCTGAGTTTAGTCCAACTGTGAAACGTAGCCTATTACCAGAAAGCTGCTCAGAGTTCAGTGCCACTGTGAAAGATTGCCTATTACCAGAAAGATTCTCTGAGTTCAGTGACACAGTGAAACGTAGCCTATTACCAGAAAGATGCTCTGAGTTCAGAGCCACTTGAAACGTAGCCTATTACCAGCAAGATGTTCTGAGTTCACTGCCACTGTGAAAGATCTCCTATTACCAGAAAGGTGCTCAGAGTTCAGTGCCACTGTGAAACGTAGCCTAATACCAGCAAGATGTTCTGAGTTCACTGACACTGTGAAAGATCGCCTATTACCAGAAAGATTCTCTGAGTCCAGTGCGACTGCGAGGACATAGCCTATTATCAGAAAGATGCTCTGAGTTCTGTGCCACTGTGAAAGATCGCCTATTACCAGAAAGATGCTCTGAGTTCAGTGCCACTGTGAAACGTAGACTATTACGAGAAAGATGTTCTGAGTTCACTGCCACTGTGAAGACAAAGCCTATTACCAGAAAGATGCTCTGAGTTCAGTGCCACTGTGAAACGAAGCCTATTACCAGAAAGATGCTCAGAGTACAGTGCCACTGTGAAACGTAGCCTATTACCAGAAAGATGCTCTGAGGTCAGTGCCACTGTGAAATGTAGCCTATTACCAGAACGATGCTCTGAGTCCAGTGCCACTGTGGGGACATAGCCTATTATCAGAATGATGCTCTGAGTCCAGTGCCACTTTGAAACGTAGCCTATTACCAGAAAGATGTTCTGAGTTCACTGCCACTGTGAAGACAAAGCCTATTACCAGAAAGATGCTCTGAGTTCAGTGCCACTGTGAAACGAAGCCTATTACCAGAAAGATGCTCTGAGTTCAGTGTCACAGTGAAAAGTAGACTATTACCAGCAAGATGCTCAGAGTTCAGTGACACAGTGAAACGTAGCCTATTATCAGAAAAATGCTCTGTTCAGTGCCACTGTAAAATTTAGTCTATTACCAGCAAGATGTCCTGAGTTCACTGCCACTGTGAAAGATTGCCTATTACCAGAAAGATGCTCTGAGTTTAGTCCAACTGTGAAACGTAGCCTATTACCAGAAAGCTGCTCAGAGTTCAGTGCCACTGTGAAAGATTGCCTATTACCAGAAAGATTCTCTGAGTTCAGTGACACAGTGAAACGTAGCCTATTACCAGAAAGATGCTCTGAGTTCAGAGCCACTTGAAACGTAGCCTATTACCAGCAAGATGTTCTGAGTTCACTGCCACTGTGAAAGATCTCCTATTACCAGAAAGGTGCTCAGAGTTCAGTGCCACTGTGAAACGTAGCCTAATACCAGCAAGATGTTCTGAGTTCACTGACACTGTGAAAGATCGCCTATTACCAGAAAGATTCTCTGAGTCCAGTGCGACTGCGAGGACATAGCCTATTATCAGAAAGATGCTCTGAGTTCTGTGCCACTGTGAAAGATCGCCTATTACCAGAAAGATGCTCTGAGTTCAGTGCCACTGTGAAACGTAGACTATTACGAGAAAGATGTTCTGAGTTCACTGCCACTGTGAAGACAAAGCCTATTACCAGAAAGATGCTCTGAGTTCAGTGCCACTGTGAAACGAAGCCTATTACCAGAAAGATGCTCAGAGTACAGTGCCACTGTGAAACGTAGCCTATTACCAGAAAGATGCTCTGAGGTCAGTGCCACTGTGAAATGTAGCCTATTACCAGAACGATGCTCTGAGTCCAGTGCCACTGTGGGGACATAGCCTATTATCAGAATGATGCTCTGAGTCCAGTGCCACTTTGAAACGTAGCCTATTACCAGAAAGATGTTCTGAGTTCACTGCCACTGTGAAGACAAAGCCTATTACCAGAAAGATGCTCTGAGTTCAGTGCCACTGTGAAACGAAGCCTATTACCAGAAAGATGCTCTGAGTTCAGTGTCACAGTGAAAAGTAGACTATTACCAGCAAGATGCTCAGAGTTCAGTGACACAGTGAAACGTAGCCTATTATCAGAAAAATGCTCTGTTCAGTGCCACTTTAAAATGTAGCCTATTACCAGAAAGATGCTCTGAGTTCAGTGCCACTGTGAAACGTAGCCTATTACCAGAAAGGTGCTCAGAGTTCAGTGCCACTGTGAAACGAAGCCTATTACCAGAAAGATGTTCAGAGATCAGTGCAACTGTGAAACGTAGCCTATTACCAGAAAGATGATCTGAGTTCAGTGTCACAGTGAAACGCAGATTATTACCAGAAAGATGCTCTGAGTTCACTGCCACTGTGAAATGTAGCCTATTGCCAGAAAGATGCTCTGAGTCGGGTGCCATTGTGAAACGTAGTCAATTACCAGACAGATGCTTTGGATTCAGATCCACTGTAAAACAAAGCCTATTACCAGAAAGATGCTTTGAGTCCAGTGCCACTTTGAGGACATAGCCCATTACCAGAGAGATGCTCTGAGTTCAGTGCCACTGTGAGGATATAGCCCATTACCAGAGAGATGCTCTGAGTCCAATGCCACTGTGTGGACATAGCCTATCACCAGAAAAATGCTCTGAGTTCAGTGCCACTGTGAAAAGTAGACCATTACCAGAAAGATGCTTTGAGTTCAATTCCACTGTAAAATAAAGCCTATTACCAGAAAGATTCTCTGAGTCCAGTCCCACTGCGAGGACATAGCCTATTATCAGAAAGATGCTCAGAGTTCAGACCAACCGTGAAATGTACCCTATTACCAGAAATATGCACTGAGTTCAGTGCCACTGTGAAACGTAGCCTATTACCAGAAAGATGATCTGAGTTCAGTGTCACAGTGAAACGCAGACTATTACCAGAAAGATGCTCTGAGTTCACTGCCACTGTGAAATGTAGCCTATTGCCAGAAAGATGCTCTGAGTCGGGTGCCATTGTGAAACGTAGTCTGTTACCTGAAAGATGCTCTGTTCAGTGCCACTGTGAAATGTAGTCTATTACCAGAAAGATGCTCTGAGTTTAGTCCAACTGTGAAATGTAGCCTATTACCAGAAAGCTGCTCAGAGTTCAGTGCCACAGTAAAATGTAGTCTATTACCAGCAAGATGTCCTGAGTTCACTGCCACTGTGAAAGATTGCCTATTACCAGAAAGATTCTCTGAGTTCAGTGACACAGTGAAACGTAGCCTATTACCAGAATGATGCTCTGAGTTCAGTGTCACAGTGAAAAGGAGACTATTACCAGCAAGATGCTCTGAGTTCAGTGAGACAGTGAAACGTAGCCTATTATCAGAAAGATGCTCAGAGTACAGTGCCACTGTTAAATGTATCCTATTACCAGAAAGATGCTCTGAGTTCAGGGCCACTGTGAAATGAAGCATATTACCAGAAAGATGCTCAGAGTACAGTGCCACTGTGAAACGTAGCCTATTACCAGAAAGATGCTCTGAGTTCAGAGCCACTTGAAACGTAGCCTATTACCAGCAAGATGTTCTGAGTTCACTGCCATTGTGAAAGATCTCCTATTACCAGAAAGGTGCTCAGAGTTCAGTGCCACTGTGAAACGTAGCCTAATACCAGCAAGATGTTCTGAGTTCACTGACGCTGTGAAAGATCGCCTATTACCAGAAAGATTCTCTGAGTCCAGTGCGACTGCGAGGACATAGCCTATTATCAGAAAGATGCTCTGAGTTCTGTGCCACAGTGAAAAGTAGACTATTACCAGCAAGATGCTCAGCGTTCAGTGACACAGTGAAACGTAGCCTATTATCAGAAAAATGCTCTGTTCAGTGCCACTTTAAAATGTAGCCTATTACCAGAAAGATGCTCTGAGTTCAGTGCAACTGTGAAACGAAGCCTATTACCAGAAAGATGCTCAGAGTTCAGTGCCACTGTGAAACGTAGCCTATTACCAGAAAGATTCTCTGAGTTCAGTGACACAGTGAAACGTAGACTATTACCAGAAAGATGCTCTGAGGTCAGTGTCACTGTGAAATGTAGCCTATTAGCAGAAAGATGTTCTGAGTACACTGCCACTGTGAAGACAAAGCCTATTACCAGAAAGATTCTCTGAGTTCAGTGCCACATTGAAAAGTAGCCTATTACCAGAAAGATGTTCTGAGTACACTGCCACCGTGAAGACAAAGCCTATTACCAGAAAGATGCTCTGAGTTCAGTGCCACTGTGAAACGAAGCATATTACCAGAAAGATGCTCTGAGTTCAGTGCCACTGTGAAACGAAGCCTATTACCAGAAAGATGCTCTGAGTTCAGTGCCACTGTGAAACGAAGCCTGTTACCAGAAAGATGCTCTGAGTTCAGTGCCACTGTGAAACGAAGCCTATTACCAGAAAGATGCTCTGAGTTCAGTGTCACAGTGAAAAGTAGACTATTACCAGCAAGATGCTCAGAGTTCAGTGACACAGTGAAACGTAGCCTATTATCAGAAAAATGCTCTGTTCAGTGCCACTGTAAAATGTAGCCTATTACCAGAAAGATGCTGTGAGTTCAGTGCCACTGTGAAACGTAGCCTATTACCAGAAAGATGCTCTGAGTTCAGTGCAACTGTGAAACGAAGCCAATTACCAGAAAGATGCTCAGAGATCAGTGCAACTGTGAAACGTAGCCTATTACCAGAAAGATGATCTGAGTTTAGTGTCACAGTGAAAAGTAGACTATTACCAGCAAGATGCTCAGAGTTCAGTGACACAGTGAAACGAAGCCTATTACCAGAAAGATGCTCTGAGTTCAGTGTCACAGTGAAGATATAGCCTGTTACCAGAAAGATGCTCTGAGTTCAGTGCCACTGTGAAACGAAGCCTATTACCAGAATGATGCTCAGAGAACAGTGACACAGTGAAACGTAGCCTATTATCAGAAAAATGCTCTGTTCAGTGCCACTTTAAAATGTAGCCTATTACCAGAAAGATGCTCTGAGTTCAGTGCCACTGTGAAACGAAGCCTATTACCAGAAAGATGCTCTGAGTTCAGTGTCACAGTGAAGATATAGCCTGTTACCAGAAAGATGCTCTGAGTTCAGTGCCACTGTGAAACGAAGCCTATTACCAGAAAGATGCTCTGAGTTCAGTGTCACAGTGAAAAGTAGACTATTACCAGCAAGATGCTCAGAGTTCAGTGACACAGTGAAACGTAGCCTATTATCAGAAAAATGCTCTGTTCAGTGCCACTGTAAAATTTAGTCTATTACCAGCAAGATGTCCTGAGTTCACTGCCACTGTGAAAGATTGCCTATTACCAGAAAGATGCTCTGAGTTTAGTCCAACTGTGAAACGTAGCCTATTACCAGAAAGCTGCTCAGAGTTCAGTGACACAGTGAAACGTAGCCTATTACCAGAATGTTGCTCTGAGTTCAGTGTCACAGTGAAAAGTAGACTATTACCAGCAAGATGCTCTGAGTTCAGTGAGACAGTGAAACGTAGCCTATTATCAGAAAGATGCTCAGAGTACAGTGCCACTGTGAAACGTAGCCTATTACCAGAAAGATGCTCTGAGTTCAGAGCCACTTGAAACGTAGCCTATTACCAGCAAGATGTTCTGAGTTCACTGCCATTGTGAAAGATCTCCTATTACCAGAAAGGTGCTCAGAGTTCAGTGCCACTGTGAAACGTAGCCTAATACCAGCAAGATGTTCTGAGTTCACTGACACTGTGAAAGATCGCCTATTACCAGAAAGATTCTCTGAGTCCAGTGCGACTGCGAGGACATAGCCTATTATCAGAAAGATGCTCAGAGTTCAGTGTCACAGTGAAGATATAGCCTGTTACCAGAAAGATGCTCTGAGTTCAGTGCCACTGTGAAACGAAGCCTATTACCAGAAAGATGCTCTGAGTTCAGTGTCACAGTGAAAAGTAGACTATTACCAGCAAGATGCTCAGAGTTCAGTGACACAGTGAAACGTAGCCTATTATCAGAAAAATGATCTGTTCAGTGCCACTGTAAAATGTAGCCTATTACCAGAAAGATGCTCTGAGTTCAGTGCCACTGTGAAACGTAGCCTATTACCAGAAAGATGCTCTGAGTTCAGTGCAACTGTGAAACGAAGCCAATTACCAGAAAGATGCTCAGAGATCAGTGCAACTGTGAAAAGTAGCCTATTACCAGAAAGATGATCTGAGTTTAGTGTCACAGTGAAAAGTAGACTATTACCAGCAAGATGCTCAGAGTTCAGTGACACAGTGAAACGTAGCCTATTATCAGAAAAATGCTCTGTTCAGTGCCACTTTAAAATGTAGCCTATTACCAGAAAGATGCTCTGAGTTCAGTGCCACAGTGAAGATATAGCCTGTTACCAGAAAGATGCTCTGAGTTCAGTGCCACTGTGAAACGAAGCCTATTACCAGAAAGATTCTCTGAGTTCAGTGTCACAGTGAAGATATAGCCTGTTACCAGAAAGATGCTCTGAGTTCAGTGCCACTGTGAAACGAAGCCTATTACCAGAAAGATGCTCTGAGTTCAGTGTCACAGTGAAAAGTAGACTATTACCAGCAAGATGCTCAGAGTTCAGTGACACAGTGAAACGTAGCCTATTATCAGAAAAATGCTCTGTTCAGTGCCACTGTAAAATTTAGTCTATTACCAGCAAGATGTCCTGAGTTCACTGCCACTGTGAAAGATTGCCTATTACCAGAAAGATGCTCTGAGTTTAGTCCAACTGTGAAATGTAGCCTATTACCAGAAAGCTGCTCAGAGTTCAGTGCCACTGTGAAAGATTGCCTATTACCAGAAAGATTCTCTGAGTTCAGTGACACAGTGAAACGTAGCCTATTACCAGAATTTTGCTCTGAGTTCAGTGTCACAGTGAAAAGTAGACTATTACCAGCAAGATGCTCTGAGTTCAGTGAGACAGTGAAACGTAGCCTATTATCAGAAAGATGCTCAGAGTACAGTGCCACTGTGAAACGTAGCCTATTACCAGAAAGATGCTCTGAGTTCAGAGCCACTTGAAACGTAGCCTATTACCAGCAAGATGTTCTGAGTTCACTGCCATTGTGAAAGATCTCCTATTACCAGAAAGGTGCTCAGAGTTCAGTGCCACTGTGAAACGTAGCCTAATACCAGCAAGATGTTCTGAGTTCACTGACACTGTGAAAGATCGCCTATTACCAGAAAGATTCTCTGAGTCCAGTGCGACTGCGAGGACATAGCCTATTATCAGAAAGATGCTCTGAGTTCTGTGCCACTGTGAAAGATCGCCTATTACCAGAAAGATGCTCTGAGTTCAGTGCCACTGTGAAACGTAGACTATTACGAGAAAGATGTTCTGAGTTCACTGCCACTGTGAAACGAAGCCTATTACCAGAAAGATGCTCAGAGTACAGTGCCACTGTGAAACGTAGCCTATTACCAGAACGATGCTCTGAGTCCAGTGCCACTGTGGGGACATAGCCTATTATCAGAATGATGCTCTGAGTCCAGTGCCACTTTGAAACGTAGTCAATTACCAGACAGATGCTTTGGATTCAGATCCACTGTAAAACAAAGCCTATTACCAGAAAGATGCTTTGAGTCCAGTGCCACTGTGAGGATATAGCCCATTACCAGAGAGATGCTCTGAGTCCAATGCCACTGTGTGGACATAGCCTATCACCAGAAAAATGCTCTGAGTTCAGTGCCACTGTGAAAAGTAGACCATTACCAGAAAGATGCTTTGAGTTCAATTCCACTGTAAAATAAAGCCTATTACCAGAAAGATTCTCTGAGTCCAGTCCCACTGCGAGGACATAGCCTATTATCAGAAAGATGCTCAGAGTTCAGACCAACCGTGAAATGTACCCTATTACCAGAAATATGCACTGAGTTCAGTGCCACTGTGAAACGTAGCCTATTACCAGAAAGATGATCTGAGTTCAGTGTCACAGTGAAACGCAGACTATTGCCAGAAAGATGCTCTGAGTTCACTGCCACTGTGAAATGGAGCCTATTGCCAGAAAGATGCTCTGAGTCGGGTGCCATTGTGAAACGTAGTCTGTTACCTGAAAGATGCTCTGTTCAGTGCCACTGTGAAATGTAGTCTATTACCAGAAAGATGCTCTGAGTTTAGTCCAACTGTGAAACGTAGCCTATTACCAGAAAGCTGCTCAGAGTTCAGTGCCACAGTAAAATGTAGTCTATTACCAGCAAGATGTCCTGAGTTCACTGCCACTGTGAAAGATTGCCTATTACCAGAAAGATTCTCTGAGTTCAGTGACACAGTGAAACGTAGCCTATTACCAGAAAGATGCTCTGTTCAGTGCCATTTTAAAATGTAGCCTATTACCAGAAAGATGCTCTGAGTTCAGTGCAACTGTGAAACGAAGCCAATTACCAGAAAGATGCTCAGAGATCAGTGCAACTGTGAAACGTAGCCTATTACCAGAAAGATGATCTGAGTTCAGTGTCACAGTGAAACGCAGACTATTATCAGAAAGATGCTCAGAGTACAGTGCCACTGTTAAATGTATCCTATTACCAGAAAGATGCTCTGAGTTCAGTGCCACTGTGAAATGAAGCATATTACCAGATAGATGCTCAGAGTACAGTGCCACTGTGAAACGTAGCCTATTACCAGAAAGATGCTCTGAGTTCAGAGCCACTTGAAACATAGCCTATTACCAGCAAGATGTTCTGAGTTCACTGCCATTGTGAAAGATCTCCTATTACCAGAAAGGTGCTCAGAGTTCAGTGCCACTGTGAAACGTAGCCTAATACCAGCAAGAAGTTCTGAGTTCACTGATACTGTGAAAGATCGCCTATTACCAGAAAGATTCTCTGAGTCCAGTGCGACTGCGAGGACATAGCCTATTATCAGAAAGATGCTCTGAGTTCTGTGCCACCTTGAAAGATCGCCTATTACCAGAAAGATGCTCTGAGTTCAGTGCCATTGTGAAACGTAGACTATTACGAGAAAGATGTTCTGAGTTCACTGCCACTGTGAAGACAATGCCTATTACCAGAAAGATGTTCTGAGTTCACTGCCACTGTGAAGACAAAGCCTATTACCAGAAAGATGCTCTGAGTTCAGTGCAACTGTGAAACGAAGCCTATTACCAGAAAGATGCTCTGAGTTCAGTGTCACAGTGAAAAGTAGACTATTACCAGCAAGATGCTCAGAGTTCAGTGACACTGTGAAACGTAGCCTATTATCAGAAAAATGCTCTGTTCAGTGCCACTTTAAAATGTAGCCTATTACCAGAAAGATGCTCTGAGTTCAGTGCCACTGTGAAAAGTAGCCTATTACCAGAAAGATGCTCTGAGTTCAGTGCCACTGTGAAGTCAAAGCCTATTGCCAGAAAGATGCAATGAGTTCAGTGCAACTGTGAAACGAAGCCTATTACCAGAAAGATGATCTGAGTTCAGTGTCACAGTGAAACGCAGACTATTACCAGAAAGATGCTCTGAGTTCACTGCCACTGTGAAATGTAGCCTATTGCCAGAAAGATGCTCTGAGTCGGGTGCCATTGTGAAACGTAGTCAATTACCAGACAGATGCTTTGGATTCAGATCCACTGTAAAACAAAGCCTATTACCAGAAAGATGCTTTGAGTCCAGTGCCACTGTGAGGACATAGCCCATTACCAGAGAGATGCTCTGAGTTCAGTGCCACTGTGAGGACATAGCCCATTACCAGAAAGATGCTGTGAGTCCAATGCCACTGTGTGGACATAGCCTATCACCAGAAAAATGCTCTGAGTTCAGTGCCACTGTGAAAAGTAGACCATTACCAAAAAGATGCTTTGAGTTCAATTCCACTGTAAAATAAAGCCTATTACCAGAAAGATTCTCTGAGTCCAGTCCCACTGCGAGGACATAGCCTATTATCAGATAGATGCTCAGAGTTCAGACCAACCGTGAAATGTACCCTATTACCAGAAATATGCACTGAGTTCAGTGCCACTGTGAAACGTAGCCTATTACCAGAAAGATGATCTGAGTTCACTGCCACTGTGAAATGTAGCCTATTGCCAGAAAGATGCTCTGAGTTTAGTCCAACTGTGAAACGTAGCCTATTACCAGAAAGCTGCTCAGAGTTCACTGCCACTGTAAAATGTAGTCTATTACCAGAAAGATGCTCTGAGTTTAGTCCAGCTGTGAAATGTAGCCTATTACCAGAAAGCTGCTCAGAGTTCAGTGCCACAGTAAAATGTAGTCTATTACCAGCAAGATGTCCTGAGTTCACTGCCACTGTGAAAGATTGCCTATTACCAGAAAGATTCTCTGAGTTCAGTGCCACTGTTAAATGTATCCTATTACCAGAAAGATGCTCTGAGTTCAGTGCCACTGTGAAATGAAGCATATTACCAGAAAGATGCTCAGAGTACAGTGCCACTGTGAAACGTAGCCTATTACCAGAAAGATGCTCTGAGTTCAGAGCCACTTGAAACGTAGCCTATTACCAGCAAGATGTTCTGAGTTCACTGCCACTGTGAAAGATCGCCTATTACCAGAAAGATGCTCTGAGTTCAGTGACACAGTGAAACGTAGCCTATTATCAGAAAGATGCTCAGAGTACAGTGCCACTGTGAAACGTAGCCTATTACCAGAAAGATGATCTGAGTTCAGTGACACAGTGAAACGTAGACTATTACCAGAAAGATGCTCTGAGGTCAGTGCCACTGTGAAATGTAGCCTATTAGCAGAAAGATGTTCTGAGTACACTGCCACTGTGAAGACAAAGCCTATTACCAGAAAGATGCTCTGAGTTCAGTGCCACTATGAAATGAAGCATATTACCAGAAAGATGCTCAGAGTACAGTGCCACTGTGAAACGTAGCCTATTACCAGAAAGGTGCTCAGAGTTCAGTGCCACTGTGAAACGTAGCCTAATACCAGCAAGATGTTCTGAGTTCACTGCCACTGTGAAAGATCGCCTATTACCAGAAAGATTCTCTGAGTCCAGTGCGACTGCGAGGACATAGCCTATTATCAGAAAGATGCTCTGATTTCTGTGCCAATGTGAAAGATCGCCTATTACCAGAAAGATGCTCTGAGTTCAGTGCCACTGTGAAACGTAGACTATTACGAGAAAGATGTTCTGAGTTCACTGCCACTGTGAAGACAAAGCAAATTACCAGAAAGATGCTCTGAGATCAGTGCCACTGTGAGACGAAGCCTATTACCAGAAAGATGCTCAGAGATCAGTGCAACTGTGAAACGTAGCCTATTACCAGAAAAATACTCTGAGTTCTGTGACACAGTGAAACGTAGCCTATTATCAGAAAGATGCTCAGAGTACAGTGCCACTGTGAAACGTAGCCTCTTACCAGAAAGATGATCTGAGTTCAGTGACACAGTGAAACGTAGACTATTACCAGAAAGATGCTCTGATGTCAGTGCCACTGTGAAATGTAGCCTATTAGCAGAAAGATGTTCTGAGTACACTGCCACTGTGAAGACAAAGCCTATTACAAGAAAGATGCTCTGAGTTCAGTGCCACTGTGAAATGAAGCATATTACCAGAAAGATGCTCAGAGTACAGTGCCACTGTGAAACGTAGCCTATTACCAGAAAGATGCTCTGAGTTCAGAGCCACTTGAAACGTAGCCTATTACCAGCAAGATGTTCTGAGTTCACTGCCACTGTGAAAGATCTCCTATTACCAGAAAGGTGCTCAGAGTTCAGTGCCACTGTGAAACGTAGCCTATTATCAGAAAGATGCTCAGAGTACAGTGCCACTGTGAAACGTAGCCTATTACCAGAAAGATGATCTGAGTTCAGTGACACAGTGAAACGTATACTATTACCAGAATGATGCTCTGATGTCAGTGCCACTGTGAAATGTAGCCTATTAGCAGAAAGATGTTCTGAGTACAGTGCCACTGTGAAGACAAAGCCTATTACAAGAAAGATGCTCTGAGTTCAGTGCCACTGTGAAATGAAGCATATTACCAGAAAGATGCTCAGAGTACAGTGCCTCTGTGAAACGTAGCCTATTACCAGAAAGATGCTCTGAGTTCAGAGCCACTTGAAACGTAGCCTATTACCAGCAAGATGTTCTGAGTTCACTGCCACTGTGAAAGATCTCCTATTACCAGAAAGGTGCTCAGAGTTCAGTGCCACTGTGAAACGTAGCCTAATACCAGCAAGATGTTCTGAGTTCACTGCCACTGTGAAAGATCGCCTATTACCAGAAAGATGCTCTGAGTTCAGTGACACAGTGAAACGTAGCCTATTATCAGAAAGGTGCTCAGAGTACAGTGCCACTGTGAAACGTAGCCTATTACCA
The DNA here is from genome assembly GCF_030144855.1 of Hypanus sabinus. Classification (NCBI taxonomy): domain Eukaryota; kingdom Metazoa; phylum Chordata; class Chondrichthyes; order Myliobatiformes; family Dasyatidae; genus Hypanus; species Hypanus sabinus. Next base: position 63,807,936 of record NC_082710.1, read on the forward strand.
GAAAGATGATCTGAGTTCAGTGACACAGTGAAACGTAGACTATTACCAGAAAGATGCTCTGAGTACAGTGCCACTGTGAAACGTAGACTATTACGAGAAAGATGTTCTGAGTTCACTGCCACTGTGAAGACAAAGCCTATTACCAGAAAGATGTTCTGAGTTCACTGCCACTGTGAAGACAAAGCCTATTACCAGAAAGATGCTCTGAGTTCAGTGCCACTATGAAATGAAGCATATTACCAGAAAGATGCTCAGAGTACAGTGCCACTGTGAAACGTGCCTATTACCAGAAAGGTGCTCAGAGTTCAGTGCCACTGTGAAACGTAGCCTAATACCAGCAAGATGTTCTGAGTTCACTGCCACTGTGAAAGATCGCCTATTACCAGAAAGATTCTCTGAGTCCAGTGCGACTGCGAGGACATAGCCTATTATCAGAAAGATGCTCTGATTTCTGTGCCAATGTGAAAGATCGCCTATTACCAGAAAGATGCCCTGAGTTCAGTGCCACTGTGAAACGTAGACTATTACGAGAAAGATGTTCTGAGTTCACTGCCACTGTGAAGACAAAGCCTATTACCAGAAAGATGCTCTGAGATCAGTGCCACTGTGAAACGAAGCCTATTACCAGAAAGATGCTCAGAGATCAGTGCAACTGTGAAACGTAGCCTATTACCAGAAAGATGCTCTGAGTTCACTGCCACTGTGAAATGTAGCCTATTGCCAGAAAGATGCTCTGAGTCGGGTGCCATTGTGAAACGTAGTCAATTACCAGAAAGATGCTTTGGATTCAGTTCCACTGTAAAACAAAGCCTATTACCAGAAGGATGCTTTGAGTCCAGTGCCACTATGAGGACATAGCCCATTACCAGAGAGATGCCCTGAGTTCAGTGCCACTGTGAGGACATAGCCCATTACCAGAAAGATGCTGTGAGTCCAATGCCACTGTGTGGACATAGCCTATTACCAGAAAAATGCTCTGAGTTCAGTGACACTGTGAAAAGTAGACCATTACCAGAAAGATGCTTTGAGTACAGTGCCACTGTGAAACGTAGACTATTACGAGAAAGATGTTCTGAGTTCACTGCCACTGTGAAGACAAAGCCTATTACCAGAAAGATGTTCTGAGTTCACTGCCACTGTGAAGACAAAGCCTATTACCAGAAAGATGCTCTGAGTTCAGTGCAACTGTGAAACGAAGTCTATTACCAGAAAGATGCTCTGAGTTCAGTGTCACAGTGAAAAGTAGACTATTACCAGCAAGATGCTCAGAGTTCAGTGACACAGTGAAACGTAGCCTATTATCAGAAAAATGCTCTGTTCAGTGCCACTTTAAAATGTAGCCTATTACCAGCAAGATGTTCTGAGTTCACTGCCACTGTGAAAGATCTCCTATTACCAGAAAGGTGCTCAGAGTTCAGTGCCACTGTGAAACGTAGCCTAATACCAGCAAGATGTTCTGAGTTCACTGCCACTGTGAAAGATCGCCTATTACCAGAAAGATGCTCTGAGTTCAGTGACACTGTGAAAAGTAGACCATTACCAGAAAGATGCTTTGAGTACAGTGCCACTGTGAAACGTAGACTATTACGAGAAAGATGTTCTGAGTTCACTGCCACTGTGAAGACAAAGCCTATTACCAGAAAGATGTTCTGAGTTCACTGCCACTGTGAAGACAAAGCCTATTACCAGAAAGATGCTCTGAGTTCAGTGCAACTGTGAAACGAAGTCTATTACCAGAAAGATGCTCTGAGTTCAGTGTCACAGTGAAAAGTAGACTATTACCAGCAAGATGCTCAGAGTTCAGTGACACAGTGAAACGTAGCCTATTATCAGAAAAATGCTCTGTTCAGTGCCACTTTAAAATGTAGCCTATTACCAGCAAGATGTTCTGAGTTCACTGCCACTGTGAAAGATCTCCTATTACCAGAAAGGTGCTCAGAGTTCAGTGCCACTGTGAAACGTAGCCTAATACCAGCAAGATGTTCTGAGTTCACTGCCACTGTGAAAGATCGCCTATTACCAGAAAGATGCTCTGAGTTCAGTGACACAGTGAAACGTAGCCTATTATCAGAAAGGTGCTCAGAGTACAGTGCCACTGTGAAACGTAGCCTATTACCAGAAAGATGATCTGAGTTCAGTGACACAGTGAAACGTAGACTATTACCAGAAAGATGCTCTGAGTACAGTGCCACTGTGAAACGTAGACTATTACGAGAAAGATGTTCTGAGTTCACTGCCACTGTGAAGACAAAGCCTATTACCAGAAAGATGCTCTGAGATCAGTGCCACTGTGAAACGAAGCCTATTACCAGAAAGATGCTCTGAGTTCAGTGCCACTATGAAATGAAGCATATTACCAGAAAGATGCTCAGAGTACAGTGCCACTGTGAAACGTGCCTATTACCAGAAAGGTGCTCAGAGTTCAGTGCCACTGTGAAACGTAGCCTAATACCAGCAAGATGTTCTGAGTTCACTGCCACTGTGAAAGATCGCCTATTACCAGAAAGATTCTCTGAGTCCAGTGCGACTGCGAGGACATAGCCTATTATCAGAAAGATGCTCTGATTTCTGTGCCAATGTGAAAGATCGCCTATTACCAGAAAGATGCCCTGAGTTCAGTGCCACTGTGAAACGTAGACTATTACGAGAAAGATGTTCTGAGTTCACTGCCACTGTGAAGACAAAGCCTATTACCAGAAAGATGCTCTGAGATCAGTGCCACTGTGAAACGAAGCCTATTACCAGAAAGATGCTCAGAGATCAGTGCAACTGTGAAACGTAGCCTATTACCAGAAAGATGCTCTGAGTTCACTGCCACTGTGAAATGTAGCCTATTGCCAGAAAGATGCTCTGAGTCGGGTGCCATTGTGAAACGTAGTCAATTACCAGAAAGATGCTTTGGATTCAGTTCCACTGTAAAACAAAGCCTATTACCAGAAGGATGCTTTGAGTCCAGTGCCACTATGAGGACATAGCCCATTACCAGAGAGATGCCCTGAGTTCAGTGCCACTGTGAGGACATAGCCCATTACCAGAAAGATGCTGTGAGTCCAATGCCACTGTGTGGACATAGCCTATTACCAGAAAAATGCTCTGAGTTCAGTGACACTGTGAAAAGTAGACCATTACCAGAAAGATGCTTTGAGTACAGTGCCACTGTGAAAAGTAGACTATTACGAGAAAGATGTTCTGAGTTCACTGCCACTGTGAAGACAAAGCCTATTACCAGAAAGATGTTCTGAGTTCACTGCCACTGTGAAGACAAAGCCTATTACCAGAAAGATGCTCTGAGTTCAGTGCAACTGTGAAACGAAGTCTATTACCAGAAAGATGCTCTGAGTTCAGTGTCACAGTGAAAAGTAGACTATTACCAGCAAGATGCTCAGAGTTCAGTGACACAGTGAAACGTAGCCTATTATCAGAAAAATGCTCTGTTCAGTGCCACTTTAAAATGTAGCCTATTACCAGAAAGATGCTCTGAGTTCAGTGCCACTGTGAAACGTAGCCTATTACCAGAAAGATGCTCTGAGTTCAGTGCCACTGTGAAGTCAAAGCCTATTACCAGAAAGATGCAATGAGTTCAGTGCAACTGTGAAACGAAGCCTATTACCAGAAAGATGCTCAGAGATCAGTGCAACTGTGAAACGTAGCCTATTACCAGAAAGATGATCTGAGTTCAGTGTCACAGTGAAACGCAGACTAATACCAGAAAGATGCTCTGAGTTCACTGCCACTGTGAAATGTAGCCTATTGCCAGAAAGATGCTCTGAGTTCAGTGCCACTGTGAAAAGTAGACCATTACCAGAAAGATGCTTTGAGTTCAATTCCACTGTAAAATAAAGCCTATTACCAGAAAGATTCTCTGAGTCCAGTCCCACTGCGAGGACATAGCCTATTATCATAAAGATGCTCAGAGTTCAGACCAACCGTGAAATGTACCCTATTACCAGAAATATGCACTGAGTTCAGTGCCACTGTTAAACGTAGCCTATTACCAGAAAGATGATCTGAGTTCACTGCCACTGTGAAATGTAGCCTATTGCCAGAAAGATGCTCTGAGTCGGGTGCCATTGTGAAACGTAGTCTGTTACCTGAAAGATGCTCTGTTCAGTGCCACTGTGAAATGTAGTCTATTACCAGAAAGATGCTCTGAGTTTAGTCCAACTGTGAAACGTAGCCTATTACCAGAAAGCTGCTCAGAGTTCACTGCCACTGTAAAATGTAGTCTATTACCAGAAAGATGCTCTGAGTTTAGTCCAGCTGTGAAATGTAGCCTATTACCAGAAAGCTGCTCAGAGTTCAGTGCCACAGTAAAATGTAGTCTATTACCAGCAAGATGTCCTGAGTTCACTGCCACTGTGAAAGATTGCCTATTACCAGAAAACTGCTCAGAGTTCAGTGCCACAGTAAAATGTAGTCTATTACCAGCAAGATGTCCTGAGTTCACTGCCACTGTGAAAGATTGCCTATTACCAGAAAGATTCTCTGAGTTCAGTGACACAGTGAAACGTAGCCTATTACCAGAATGATGCTCTGAGTTCAGTGTCACAGTGAAAAGTAGACTATTACCAGCAAGATGCTCAGAGTACAGTGACACTGTTAAATGTATCCTATTACCAGAAAGATGCTCTGAGTTCAGTGCCACTGTGAAATGAAGCATATTACCAGAAAGATGCTCAGAGTACAGTGCCACTGTGAAACGTAGCCTATTACCAGAAAGATGCTCTGAGTTCAGTGCCACTGTGAAACGAAGCCTATTACCAGAAAGGTGCTCAGAGTTCAGTGCCACTGTGAAACGTAGCCTAATACCAGCAAGATGTTCTGAGTTCACTGATACTGTGAAAGATCGCCTATTACCAGAAAGATTCTCTGAGTCCAGTGCGACTGCGAGGACATAGCCTATTATCAGAAAGATGCTCTGAATTCTGTGCCACTGTGAAAGATCGCCTATTACCAGAAAGATGCTCTGAGTTCAGTGCCACTGTGAAACGTAGACTATTACGAGAAAGATGTTCTGAGTTCACTGCCACTGTGAAGACAAAGCCTATTACCAGAAAGATGCTCTGAGTTCAGTGCCACTGTGAAACGATGCCTATTACCAGAAAGATGCTCAGAGTACAGTGCCACTGTGAAACGTAGCCTATTACCAGAAAGATGCTCTGAGGTCAGTGCCACTGTGAAATGTAGCCTATTACCAGAACGATGCTCAGAGTTCAGTGACACAGTGAAACGTAGCCTATTATCAGAAAAATGCTCTGTTCAGTGCCACTTTAAAATGTAGCCTATTACCAGAAAGATGCTTTGAGTCCAGTGCCACTGTGAGGACATAGCCCATTACCAGAGAAATGCTCTGAGTTCAGTGCCACTGTGAGGACATAGCCCATTACCAGAAAGATGCTGTGAGTCCAATGCCACTGTGTGGACATAGCCTATCACCAGAAAAATGCTCTGAGTTCAGTGCCACTGTGAAAAGTAGACCATTACCAGAAAGATGCTTTGAGTTCAATTCCACTGTGAAACAAAGCCTATTACCAGAAAGATTCTCTGAGTCCAGTCCCACTGCGAGGACATAGCCTATTATCAGATAGATGCTCTGAGTTCAGACCAACCGTGAAATGTACGCTATTACCAGAAATATGCACTGAGATCAGTGCCACTGTGAAACGTAGCTTATTACCAGAAAGATGCTCTGAGTTCAGTGCCACTGTGAAACGTAGTCTGTTACCAGAAAGATGATCTGAGTTCAGTGACACAGTGAAACGTAGACTATTACCAGAAAGATGCTCTGATGTCAGTGCCACTGTGAAATGTAGCCTATTAGCAGAAAGATGTTCTGAGTACACTGCCACTGTGAAGACAAAGCCTATTACAAGAAAGATGCTCTGAGTTCAGTGCCACTGTGAAATGAAGCATATTACCAGAAAGATGCTCAGAGTACAGTGCCACTGTGAAACGTAGCCTATTACCAGAAAGATGCTCTGAGTTCAGAGCCACTTGAAACGTAGCCTATTACCAGCAAGATGTTCTGAGTTCACTGCCACTGTGAAAGATCTCCTATTACCAGAAAGGTGCTCAGAGTACAGTGCCACTGTGAAACGTAGCCTAATACCAGCAAGATGTTCTGAGTTCACTGCCACTGTGAAAGATCGCCTATTACCAGAAAGATGCTCTGAGTTCAGTGACACAGTGAAACGTAGCCTATTATCAGAAAGATGCTCAGAGTACAGTGCCACTGTGAAACGTAGCCTATTACCAGAAAGATGCTCTGAGTTCAATTCCACTGTAAAATAAAGCCTATTACCAGAAAGATTCTCTGAGTCCAGTCCCACTGCGAGGACATAGCCTATTATCATAAAGATGCTCAGAGTTCAGACCAACCGTGAAATGTACCCTATTACCAGAAATATGCACTGAGTTCAGTGCCACTGTGAAACGTAGCCTATTACCAGAAAGATGATCTGAGTTCACTGCCACTGTGAAATGTAGCCTATTGCCAGAAAGATGCTCTGAGTCGGGTGCCATTGTGAAACGTAGTCTGTTACCTGAAAGATGCTCTGTTCAGTGCCACTGTGAAATGTAGTCTATTACCAGAAAGATGCTCTGAGTTTAGTCCAACTGTGAAACGTAGCCTATTACCAGAAAGCTGCTCAGAGTTCACTGCCACTGTAAAATGTAGTCTATTACCAGAAAGATGCTCTGAGTTTAGTCCAGCTGTGAAATGTAGCCTATTACCAGAAAGCTGCTCAGAGTTCAGTGCCACAGTAAAATGTAGTCTATTACCAGCAAGATGTCCTGAGTTCACTGCCACTGTGAAAGATTGCCTATTACCAGAAAACTGCTCAGAGTTCAGTGCCACAGTAAAATGTAGTCTATTACCAGCAAGATGTCCTGAGTTCACTGCCACTGTGAAAGATTGCCTATTACCAGAAAGATTCTCTGAGTTCAGTGACACAGTGAAACGTAGCCTATTACCAGAATGATGCTCTGAGTTCAGTGTCACAGTGAAAAGTAGACTATTACCAGCAAGATGCTCAGAGTACAGTGACACTGTTAAATGTATCCTATTACCAGAAAGATGCTCTGAGTTCAGTGCCACTGTGAAATGAAGCATATTACCAGAAAGATGCTCAGAGTACAGTGCCACTGTGAAACGTAGCCTATTACCAGAAAGATGCTCTGAGTTCAGTGCCACTGTGAAACGAAGCCTATTACCAGAAAGGTGCTCAGAGTTCAGTGCCACTGTGAAACGTAGCCTAATACCAGCAAGATGTTCTGAGTTCACTGATACTGTGAAAGATCGCCTATTACCAGAAAGATTCTCTGAGTCCAGTGCGACTGCGAGGACATAGCCTATTATCAGAAAGATGCTCTGAATTCTGTGCCACTGTGAAAGATCGCCTATTACCAGAAAGATGCTCTGAGTTCAGTGCCACTGTGAAACGTAGACTATTACGAGAAAGATGTTCTGAGTTCACTGCCACTGTGAAGACAAAGCCTATTACCAGAAAGATGCTCTGAGTTCAGTGCCACTGTGAAACGATGCCTATTACCAGAAAGATGCTCAGAGTACAGTGCCACTGTGAAACGTAGCCTATTACCAGAAAGATGCTCTGAGGTCAGTGCCACTGTGAAATGTAGCCTATTACCAGAACGATGCTCAGAGTTCAGTGACACAGTGAAACGTAGCCTATTATCAGAAAAATGCTCTGTTCAGTGCCACTTTAAAATGTAGCCTATTACCAGAAAGATGCGTTGAGTCCAGTGCCACTGTGAGGACATAGCCCATTACCAGAGAAATGCTCTGAGTTCAGTGCCACTGTGAGGACATAGCCCATTACCAGAAAGATGCTGTGAGTCCAATGCCACTGTGTGGACATAGCCTATCACCAGAAAAATGCTCTGAGTTCAGTGCCACTGTGAAAAGTAGACCATTACCAGAAAGATGCTTTGAGTTCAATTCCACTGTGAAACAAAGCCTATTACCAGAAAGATTCTCTGAGTCCAGTCCCACTGCGAGGACATAGCCTATTATCAGATAGATGCTCTGAGTTCAGACCAACCGTGAAATGTACCCTATTACCAGAAATATGCACTGAGATCAGTGCCACTGTGAAACGTAGCTTATTACCAGAAAGATGCTCTGAGTTCAGTGCCACTGTGAAACGTAGTCTGTTACCAGAAAGATGATCTGAGTTCAGTGACACAGTGAAACGTAGACTATTACCAGAAAGATGCTCTGATGTCAGTGCCACTGTGAAATGTAGCCTATTAGCAGAAAGATGTTCTGAGTACACTGCCACTGTGAAGACAAAGCCTATTACAAGAAAGATGCTCTGAGTTCAGTGCCACTGTGAAATGAAGCATATTACCAGAAAGATGCTCAGAGTACAGTGCCACTGTGAAACGTAGCCTATTACCAGAAAGATGCTCTGAGTTCAGAGCCACTTGAAACGTAGCCTATTACCAGCAAGATGTTCTGAGTTCACTGCCACTGTGAAAGATCTCCTATTACCAGAAAGGTGCTCAGAGTACAGTGCCACTGTGAAACGTAGCCTAATACCAGCAAGATGTTCTGAGTTCACTGCCACTGTGAAAGATCGCCTATTACCAGAAAGATGCTCTGAGTTCAGTGACACAGTGAAACGTAGCCTATTATCAGAAAGATGCTCAGAGTACAGTGCCACTGTGAAACGTAGCCTATTACCAGAAAGATGCTCTGATGTCAGTGCCACTGTGAAATGTAGCCTATTAGCAGAAAGATGTTCTGAGTACACTGCCACTGTGAAACGAAGCCTATTACCAGAAAGATGCTCAGAGATCAGTGCAACTGTGAAACGTAGCCTATTACCAGAAAGATGATCTGAGTTCAGTGTCACAGTGAAACGCAGACTAATACCAGAAAGATGCTCTGAGTTCACTGCCACTGTGAAATGTAGCCTATTGCCAGAAAGATGCTCTGAGTTCAGTGCCACTGTGAAAAGTAGACCATTACCAGAAAGATGCTTTGAGTTCAATTCCACTGTAAAATAAAGCCTATTACCAGAAAGATTCTCTGAGTCCAGTCCCACTGCGAGGACATAGCCTATTATCATAAAGATGCTCAGAGTTCAGACCAACCGTGAAATGTACCCTATTACCAGAAATATGCACTGAGTTCAGTGCCACTGTTAAACGTAGCCTATTACCAGAAAGATGATCTGAGTTCACTGCCACTGTGAAATGTAGCCTATTGCCAGAAAGATGCTCTGAGTCGGGTGCCATTGTGAAACGTAGTCTGTTACCTGAAAGATGCTCTGTTCAGTGCCACTGTGAAATGTAGTCTATTACCAGAAAGATGCTCTGAGTTTAGTCCAACTGTGAAACGTAGCCTATTACAAGAAAGCTGCTCAGAGTTCACTGCCACTGTAAAATGTAGTCTATTACCAGAAAGATGCTCTGAGTTTAGTCCAGCTGTGAAATGTAGCCTATTACCAGAAAGCTGCTCAGAGTTCAGTGCCACAGTAAAATGTAGTCTATTACCAGCAAGATGTCCTGAGTTCACTGCCACTGTGAAAGATTGCCTATTACCAGAAAACTGCTCAGAGTTCAGTGCCACAGTAAAATGTAGTCTATTACCAGCAAGATGTCCTGAGTTCACTGCCACTGTGAAAGATTGCCTATTACCAGAAAGATTCTCTTAGTTCAGTGACACAGTGAAACGTAGCCTATTACCAGAATGATGCTCTGAGTTCAGTGTCACAGTGAAAAGTAGACTATTACCAGCAAGATGCTCAGAGTACAGTGACACTGTTAAATGTATCCTATTACCAGAAAGATGCTCTGAGTTCAGTGCCACTGTGAAATGAAGCATATTACCAGAAAGATGCTCAGAGTACAGTGCCACTGTGAAACGTAGCCTATTACCAGAAAGATGCTCTGAGTTCAGTGCCACTGTGAAACGAAGCCTATTACCAGAAAGGTGCTCAGAGTTCAGTGCCACTGTGAAACGTAGCCTAATACCAGCAAGATGTTCTGAGTTCACTGATACTGTGAAAGATCGCCTATTACCAGAAAGATTCTCTGAGTCCAGTGCGACTGCGAGGACATAGCCTATTATCAGAAAGATGCTCTGAATTCTGTGCCACTGTGAAAGATCGCCTATTACCAGAAAGATGCTCTGAGTTCAGTGCCACTGTGAAACGTAGACTATTACGAGAAAGATGTTCTGAGTTCACTGCCACTGTGAAGACAAAGCCTATTACCAGAAAGATGCTCTGAGTTCAGTGCCACTGTGAAACGATGCCTATTACCAGAAAGATGCTCAGAGTACAGTGCCACTGTGAAACGTAGCCTATTACCAGAAAGATGCTCTGAGGTCAGTGCCACTGTGAAATGTAGCCTATTACCAGAACGATGCTCAGAGTTCAGTGACACAGTGAAACGTAGCCTATTATCAGAAAAATGCTCTGTTCAGTGCCACTTTAAAATGTAGCCTATTACCAGAAAGATGCTTTGAGTCCAGTGCCACTGTGAGGACATAGCCCATTACCAGAGAAATGCTCTGAGTTCAGTGCCACTGTGAGGACATAGCCCATTACCAGAAAGATGCTGTGAGTCCAATGCCACTGTGTGGACATAGCCTATCACCAGAAAAATGCTCTGAGTTCAGTGCCACTGTGAAAAGTAGACCATTACCAGAAAGATGCTTTGAGTTCAATTCCACTGTGAAACAAAGCCTATTACCAGAAAGATTCTCTGAGTCCAGTCCCACTGCGAGGACATAGCCTATTATCAGATAGATGCTCTGAGTTCAGACCAACCGTGAAATGTACGCTATTACCAGAAATATGCACTGAGATCAGTGCCACTGTGAAACGTAGCTTATTACCAGAAAGATGCTCTGAGTTCAGTGCCACTGTGAAACGTAGTCTGTTACCAGAAAGATGATCTGAGTTCAGTGACACAGTGAAACGTAGACTATTACCAGAAAGATGCTCTGATGTCAGTGCCACTGTGAAATGTAGCCTATTAGCAGAAAGATGTTCTGAGTACACTGCCACTGTGAAGACAAAGCCTATTACAAGAAAGATGCTCTGAGTTCAGTGCCACTGTGAAATGAAGCATATTACCAGAAAGATGCTCAGAGTACAGTGCCACTGTGAAACGTAGCCTATTACCAGAAAGATGCTCTGAGTTCAGAGCCACTTGAAACGTAGCCTATTACCAGCAAGATGTTCTGAGTTCACTGCCACTGTGAAAGATCTCCTATTACCAGAAAGGTGCTCAGAGTACAGTGCCACTGTGAAACGTAGCCTAATACCAGCAAGATGTTCTGAGTTCACTGCCACTGTGAAAGATCGCCTATTACCAGAAAGATGCTCTGAGTTCAGTGACACAGTGAAACGTAGCCTATTATCAGAAAGATGCTCAGAGTACAGTGCCACTGTGAAACGTAGCCTATTACCAGAAAGATGCTCTGAGTTCAATTCCACTGTAAATTAAAGCCTATTACCAGAAAGATTCTCTGAGTCCAGTCCCACTGCGAGGACATAGCCTATTATCATAAAGATGCTCAGAGTTCAGACCAACCGTGAAATGTACCCTATTACCAGAAATATGCACTGAGTTCAGTGCCACTGTGAAACGTAGACTATTACCAGAAAGATGATCTGAGTTCACTGCCACTGTGAAATGTAGCCTATTGCCAGAAAGATGCTCTGAGTCGGGTGCCATTGTGAAACGTAGTCTGTTACCTGAAAGATGCTCTGTTCAGTGCCACTGTGAAATGTAGTCTATTACCAGAAAGATGCTCTGAGTTTAGTCCAACTGTGAAACGTAGCCTATTACCAGAAAGCTGCTCAGAGTTCACTGCCACTGTAAAATGTAGTCTATTACCAGAAAGATGCTCTGAGTTTAGTCCAGCTGTGAAATGTAGCCTATTACCAGAAAGCTGCTCAGAGTTCAGTGCCACAGTAAAATGTAGTCTATTACCAGCAAGATGTCCTGAGTTCACTGCCACTGTGAAAGATTGCCTATTACCAGAAAACTGCTCAGAGTTCAGTGCCACAGTAAAATGTAGTCTATTACCAGCAAGATGTCCTGAGTTCACTGCCACTGTGAAAGATTGCCTATTACCAGAAAGATTCTCTGAGTTCAGTGACACAGTGAAACGTAGCCTATTACCAGAATGATGCTCTGAGTTCAGTGTCACAGTGAAAAGTAGACTATTACCAGCAAGATGCTCAGAGTACAGTGACACTGTTAAATGTATCCTATTACCAGAAAGATGCTCTGAGTTCAGTGCCACTGTGAAATGAAGCATATTACCAGAAAGATGCTCAGAGTACAGTGCCACTGTGAAACGTAGCCTATTACCAGAAAGATGCTCTGAGTTCAGTGCCACTGTGAAACGAAGCCTATTACCAGAAAGGTGCTCAGAGTTCAGTGCCACTGTGAAACGTAGCCTAATACCAGCAAGATGTTCTGAGTTCACTGATACTGTGAAAGATCGCCTATTACCAGAAAGATTCTCTGAGTCCAGTGCGACTGCGAGGACATAGCCTATTATCAGAAAGATGCTCTGAATTCTGTGCCACTGTGAAAGATCGCCTATTACCAGAAAGATGCTCTGAGTTCAGTGCCACTGTGAAACGTAGACTATTACGAGAAAGATGTTCTGAGTTCACTGCCACTGTGAAGACAAAGCCTATTACCAGAAAGATGCTCTGAGTTCAGTGCCACTGTGAAACGATGCCTATTACCAGAAAGATGCTCAGAGTACAGTGCCACTGTGAAACGTAGCCTATTACCAGAAAGATGCTCTGAGGTCAGTGCCACTGTGAAATGTAGCCTATTACCAGAACGATGCTCAGAGTTCAGTGACACAGTGAAACGTAGCCTATTATCAGAAAAATGCTCTGTTCAGTGCCACTTTAAAATGTAGCCTATTACCAGAAAGATGCGTTGAGTCCAGTGCCACTGTGAGGACATAGCCCATTACCAGAGAAATGCTCTGAGTTCAGTGCCACTGTGAGGACATAGCCCATTACCAGAAAGATGCTGTGAGTCCAATGCCACTGTGTGGACATAGCCTATCACCAGAAAAATGCTCTGAGTTCAGTGCCACTGTGAAAAGTAGACCATTACCAGAAAGATGCTTTGAGTTCAATTCCACTGTGAAACAAAGCCTATTACCAGAAAGATTCTCTGAGTCCAGTCCCACTGCGAGGACATAGCCTATTATCAGATAGATGCTCTGAGTTCAGACCAACCGTGAAATGTACCCTATTACCAGAAATATGCACTGAGATCAGTGCCACTGTGAAACGTAGCTTATTACCAGAAAGATGCTCTGAGTTCAGTGCCACTGTGAAACGTAGTCTGTTACCAGAAAGATGATCTGAGTTCAGTGACACAGTGAAACGTAGACTATTACCAGAAAGATGCTCTGATGTCAGTGCCACTGTGAAATGTAGCCTATTAGCAGAAAGATGTTCTGAGTACACTGCCACTGTGAAGACAAAGCCTATTACAAGAAAGATGCTCTGAGTTCAGTGCCACTGTGAAATGAAGCATATTACCAGAAAGATGCTCAGAGTACAGTGCCACTGTGAAACGTAGCCTATTACCAGAAAGATGCTCTGAGTTCAGAGCCACTTGAAACGTAGCCTATTACCAGCAAGATGTTCTGAGTTCACTGCCACTGTGAAAGATCTCCTATTACCAGAAAGGTGCTCAGAGTACAGTGCCACTGTGAAACGTAGCCTAATACCAGCAAGATGTTCTGAGTTCACTGCCACTGTGAAAGATCGCCTATTACCAGAAAGATGCTCTGAGTTCAGTGACACAGTGAAACGTAGCCTATTATCAGAAAGATGCTCAGAGTACAGTGCCACTGTGAAACGTAGCCTATTACCAGAAAGATGCTCTGAGTTCAGAGCCACTTGAAACGTAGCCTATTACCAGAAAGATGTTCTGGATTCACTGCCATTGTGAAAGATCGCCTATTACCAGAAAGATGCTCTGAGTTCAGTGACACAGTGAAACGTAGCCTATTATCAGAAAGATGCTCAGAGTACAGTGCCACTGTGAAACGTAGCCTATTACCAGAAAGATGATCTGAGTTCAGTGACACAGTGAAACGTAGACTATTACCAGAAAGATGCTCTGAGGTCAGTGCCACTGTGAAATGTAGCCTATTAGCAGAAAGATGTTCTGAGTACACTGCCACTGTGAAGACAAAGCCTATTACCAGAAAGATGCTCTGAGTTCAGTGCCACTATGAAATGAAGCATATTACCAGAAAGATGCTCAGAGTACAGTGCCACTGTGAAACGTAGCCTATTACCAGAAAGGTGCTCAGAGTTCAGTGCCACTGTGAAACGTAGCCTAATACCACCAAGATGTTCTGAGTTCACTGCCACTGTGAAAGGTCGCCTATTACCAGAAAGATGCTCTGAGTTCAGTGCGACTGCGAGGACATAGCCTATTATCAGAAAGATGCTCTGATTTCTGTGCCAATGTGAAAGATCGCCTATTTCCAGAAAGATGCTCTGAGTTCAGTGCCACTGTGAAACGTAGACTATTACGAGAAAGATGTTCTGAGTTCACTGCCACTGTGAAAACAAAGCCTATTACCAGAAAGATGCTCTGAGATCAGTGCCACTGTGAAACGAAGCCTATTACCAGAAAGATGCTCAGAGATCAGTGCAACTGTGAAACGACGCCTATTACCAGAAAGATGCTCTGAGTTCACTGCCACTGTGAAATGTAGCCTATTGCCAGAAAGATGCTCTGAGTCGGGTGCCATTGTGAAACGTAGTCAATTACCAGAAAGATGCTTTGGATTCAGTTCCACTGTAAAACAAAGCCTATTACCAGAAGGATGCTTTGAGTTCAGTGTCACAGTGAAGTCAAAGCCTATTACCAGAAAGATGCAATGAGTTCAGTGCAACTGTGAAACGAAGCCTATTACCAGAAAGATGCTCAGAGATCAGTGCAACTGTGAAACGTAGCCTATTACCAGAAAGATGATCTGAGTTCAGTGTCACAGTGAAACGCAGACTATTACCAGAAAGATGCTCTGAGTTCACTGCCACTGTGAAATGTAGCCTATTAGCAGAAAGATGTTCTGAGTTCACTGCCACTGTGAAAGATCTCCTATTACCAGAAAGGTGCTCAGAGTTCAGTGCCACTGTGAAACGTAGCCTAATACCAGCAAGATATTCTGAGTTCACTGCCACTGTGAAAGATCGCCTATTACCTGAAAGATGCTCTGAGTTCAGTGACACAGTGAAACGTAGCCTATTATCAGAAAGATGCTCAGAGTACAGTGCCACTGTGAAACGTAGCCTATTATCAGAAAGATGCAATGAGTTCAGTGCAACTGTGAAACGAAGCCTATTACCAGAAAGATGCTCAGAGATCAGTGCAACTGTGAAACGTAGCCTATTACCAGAAAGATGATCTGAGTTCAGTGACACAGTGAAACGTAGACTATTACCAGAAAGATGCTCGGATGTCAGTGCCACTGTGAAATGTAGCCTATTAGCAGAAAGATGTTCTGAGTATACTGCCACTGTGAAGACAAAGCCTATTACAAGAAAGATGCTCTGAGTTCAGTGCCACTGTGAAATGAAGCATATTACCAGAAAGATGCTCAGAGTACAGTGCCACTGTGAAACGTAGCCTATTACCAGAAAGATGCTCTGAGTTCAGAGCCACTTGAAACGTAGCCTATTACCAGCAAGATGTTCTGAGTTCACTGCCACTGTGAAAGATCTCCTATTACCAGAAAGGTGCTCAGAGTTCAGTGCCACTGTGAAACGTAGCCTAATACCAGCAAGATGTTCTGAGTTCACTGCCACTGTGAAAGATCGCCTATTACCAGAAAGATGCTCTGAGTTCAGTGACACAGTGAAACGTAGCCTATTATCAGAAAGATGCTCAGAGTACAGTGCCACTGTGAAACGTAGCCTATTACCAGAAAGATGATCTGAGTTCAGTGACACAGTGAAACGTAGACTATTACCAGAAAGATGCTCTGAGGTCAGTGCCACTGTGAAATGTAGCCTATTAGCAGAAAGATGTTCTGAGTACACTGCCACTGTGAAGACAAAGCCTATTACCAGAAAGATGCTCTGAGTTCAGTGCCACTATGAAATGAAGCATATTACCAGAAAGATGCTCAGAGTTCAGTGCCACTGTGAAACGTAGCCTAATACCAGCAAGATGTTCTGAGTTCACTGCCACTGTGAAAGATCGCCTATTACCAGAAAGATTCTCTGAGTCCAGTGCGACTGCGAGGACATAGCCTATTATCAGAAAGATGCTCTGATTTCTGTGCCAATGTGAAAAATCGCCTATTACCAGAAAGATGCTCTGAGTTCAGTGCCACTGTGAAACGTAGACTATTACGAGAAAGATGTTCTGAGTTCACTGCCACTGTGAAGACAAAGCCTATTACCAGAAAGATGCTCTGAGATCAGTGCCACTGTGAAACGAAGCCTATTACCAGAAAGATGCTCAGAGATCAGTGCAACTGTGAAACGTAGCCTATTACCAGAAAGATGCTCTGAGTTCAGTGTCACAGTGAAACGCAGACTATTACCAGAAAGATGCTCTGAGTTCACTGCCACTGTGAAATGTAGCCTATTGCCAGAAAGATGCTCTGAGTCGGGTGCCATTGTGAAACGTAGTCAATTACCAGAAAGATGCTTTGGATTCAGTTCCACTGTAAAACAAAGCCTATTACCAGAAGGATGCTTTGAGTCCAGTGCCACTATGAGGACATAGCCCATTACCAGAGAGATGCTCTGAGTTCAGTGCCACTGTGAGGACATAGCCCTTTACCAGAAAGATGCTGTGAGTCCAATGCCACTGTGTGGACATAGCCTATTACCAGAAAAATGCTCTGAGTTCAGTGCCACTGTGAAAAGTAGACCATTACCAGAAAGATGCTTTGAGTTCAATTCCACTGTGAAACAAAGCCTATTACCAGAAAGATTCTCTGAGTCCAGTCCCACTGCGAGGACATCGCCTATTATCAGAAAGATGCTCTGAGTTCAGACCAACCGTGAAATGTACCCTATTACCAGAAATATGCACTGAGTTCACTGCCACTGTGAAACGTAGCCTATTACCAGAAAGATGCTCTGAGTTCAGCGCCACTGTGAAATGTAGCCTATTATCAGAAAGATGCTCAGAGTACAGTGCCACTGTGAAACGTAGCCTATAAGCAGAAAGATGATCTGAGGTCAGTGTCACTGTGAAATGTAGCCTATTAGCAGAAAGATTTTCTGAGTACACTGCCACTGTGAAGACAAAGCCTATTACCAGAAAGATTCTCTGAGTTCAGTGCCACATTGAAAAGTAGCCTATTACCAGAAAGATGTTCTGAGTATACTGCCACTGTGAAGACAATGCCTATTACCAGAAAGACGCTCTGAGTTCAGTGTCACAGTGAAAAGTAGACTATTACCAGCAAGATGCTCTGAGTTCAGTGACACAGTGAAACGCAGACTATTACCAGAAAGATGCTCTGAGTTCACTGCCACTGTGAAATGTAGCCTATTGCCAGAAAGATGCTCTGAGTCGGGTGCCATTGTGAAACGTAGTCAATTACCAGAAAGATGCTCTGAGTTCAGTGACACAGTGAAACGTAGCCTATTATCAGAAAGATGCTCAGAGTACAGTGCCACTGTGAAACGTAGCCTATTACCAGAAAGATGATCTGAGTTCAGTGACACAGTGAAACGTAGACTATTACCAGAAAGATGCTCTGAGGTCAGTGCCACTGTGAAATGTAGCCTATTAGCAGAAAGATGTTCTGAGTACACTGCCACTGTGAAGACAAAGCCTATTACCAGAAAGATGCTCTGAGTTCAGTGCCACTATGAAATGAAGCATATTACCAGAAAGATGCTCAGAGTTCAGTGCCACTGTGAAACGTAGCCTAATACCAGCAAGATGTTCTGAGTTCACTGCCACTGTGAAAGATCGCCTATTACCAGAAAGATTCTCTGAGTCCAGTGCGACTGCGAGGACATAGCCTATTATCAGAAAGATGCTCTGATTTCTGTGCCAATGTGAAAAATCGCCTATTACCAGAAAGATGCTCTGAGTTCAGTGCCACTGTGAAACGTAGACTATTACGAGAAAGATGTTCTGAGTTCACTGCCACTGTGAAGACAAAGCCTATTACCAGAAAGATGCTCTGAGATCAGTGCCACTGTGAAACGAAGCCTATTACCAGAAAGATGCTCAGAGATCAGTGCAACTGTGAAACGTAGCCTATTACCAGAAAGATGCTCTGAGTTCAGTGTCACAGTGAAACGCAGACTATTACCAGAAAGATGCTCTGAGTTCACTGCCACTGTGAAATGTAGCCTATTGCCAGAAAGATGCTCTGAGTCGGGTGCCATTGTGAAACGTAGTCAATTACCAGAAAGATGCTTTGGATTCAGTTCCACTGTAAAACAAAGCCTATTACCAGAAGGATGCTTTGAGTCCAGTGCCACTATGAGGACATAGCCCATTACCAGAGAGATGCTCTGAGTTCAGTGCCACTGTGAGGACATAGCCCTTTACCAGAAAGATGCTGTGAGTCCAATGCCACTGTGTGGACATAGCCTATTACCAGAAAAATGCTCTGAGTTCAGTGCCACTGTGAAAAGTAGACCATTACCAGAAAGATGCTTTGAGTTCAATTCCACTGTGAAACAAAGCCTATTACCAGAAAGATTCTCTGAGTCCAGTCCCACTGCGAGGACATCGCCTATTATCAGAAAGATGCTCTGAGTTCAGACCAACCGTGAAATGTACCCTATTACCAGAAATATGCACTGAGTTCACTGCCACTGTGAAACGTAGCCTATTACCAGAAAGATGCTCTGAGTTCAGCGCCACTGTGAAATGTAGCCTATTATCAGAAAGATGCTCAGAGTACAGTGCCACTGTGAAACGTAGCCTATAAGCAGAAAGATGATCTGAGGTCAGTGTCACTGTGAAATGTAGCCTATTAGCAGAAAGATTTTCTGAGTACACTGCCACTGTGAAGACAAAGCCTATTACCAGAAAGATTCTCTGAGTTCAGTGCCACATTGAAAAGTAGCCTATTACCAGAAAGATGTTCTGAGTATACTGCCACTGTGAAGACAATGCCTATTACCAGAAAGACGCTCTGAGTTCAGTGTCACAGTGAAAAGTAGACTATTACCAGCAAGATGCTCTGAGTTCAGTGACACAGTGAAACGCAGACTATTACCAGAAAGATGCTCTGAGTTCACTGCCACTGTGAAATGTAGCCTATTGCCAGAAAGATGCTCTGAGTCGGGTGCCATTGTGAAACGTAGTCAATTACCAGAAAGATGCTTTGGATTCAGTTCCACTGTAAAACAAAGCCTATTACCAGAAGGATGCTTTGAGTCCAGTGCCACTATGAGGACATAGCCCATTACCAGAGAGATGCTCTGAGTTCAGTGACACTGTGAGGACATAGCCCTTTACCAGAAAGATGCTGTGAGTCCAATGCCACTGTGTGGACATAGCCTATTACCAGAAAAATGCTCTGAGTTCAGTGCCACTGTGAAAAGTAGAGCATTACCAGAAAGATGCTTTGAGTTCAATTCCACTGTGAAACAAAGCCTATTACCAGAAAGATTCTCTGAGTCCAGTCCCACTGCGAGGACATCGCCTATTATCAGAAAGATGCTCTGAGTTCAGACCAACCGTGAAATGTACCCTATTACCAGAAATATGCACTGAGTTCAGTGCCACTGTGAAATGAAGCATATTACCAGAAAGATGCTCAGAGTACAGTGCCACTGTGAAACGTAGCCTATTACCAGAAAGATGCTCTGAGTTCAGCACCACTGTGAAATGTAGCCTATTATCAGAAAGATGCTCAGAGTACAGTGCCACTGTGAAACGTAGCCTATTACCAGAAAGATGCTCTGAGTTCAGAGCCACTTGAAACGTAGCCTATTACCAGAAAGATGTTCTGGATTCACTGCCATTGTGAAAGATCGCCTATTACCAGAAAGATGCTCTGAGTTCAGTGACACAGTGAAACGTAGCCTATTATCAGAAAGATGCTCAGAGTACAGTGCCACTGTGAAACGTAGCCTATTACCAGAAAGATGATCTGAGTTCAGTGACACAGTGAAACGTAGACTATTACCAGAAAGATGCTCTGAGGTCAGTGCCACTGTGAAATGTAGCCTATTAGCAGAAAGATGTTCTGAGTACACTGCCACTGTGAAGACAAAGCCTATTACCAGAAAGATGCTCTGAGTTCAGTGCCACTATGAAATGAAGCATATTACCAGAAAGATGCTCAGAGTACAGTGCCACTGTGAAACGTAGCCTATTACCAGAAAGGTGCTCAGAGTTCAGTGCCACTGTGAAACGTAGCCTAATACCACCAAGATGTTCTGAGTTCACTGCCACTGTGAAAGGTCGCCTATTACCAGAAAGATGCTCTGAGTTCAGTGCGACTGCGAGGACATAGCCTATTATCAGAAAGATGCTCTGATTTCTGTGCCAATGTGAAAGATCGCCTATTTCCAGAAAGATGCTCTGAGTTCAGTGCCACTGTGAAACGTAGACTATTACGAGAAAGATGTTCTGAGTTCACTGCCACTGTGAAAACAAAGCCTATTACCAGAAAGATGCTCTGAGATCAGTGCCACTGTGAAACGAAGCCTATTACCAGAAAGATGCTCAGAGATCAGTGCAACTGTGAAACGACGCCTATTACCAGAAAGATGCTCTGAGTTCACTGCCACTGTGAAATGTAGCCTATTGCCAGAAAGATGCTCTGAGTCGGGTGCCATTGTGAAACGTAGTCAATTACCAGAAAGATGCTTTGGATTCAGTTCCACTGTAAAACAAAGCCTATTACCAGAAGGATGCTTTGAGTTCAGTGTCACAGTGAAGTCAAAGCCTATTACCAGAAAGATGCAATGAGTTCAGTGCAACTGTGAAACGAAGCCTATTACCAGAAAGATGCTCAGAGATCAGTGCAACTGTGAAACGTAGCCTATTACCAGAAAGATGATCTGAGTTCAGTGTCACAGTGAAACGCAGACTATTACCAGAAAGATGCTCTGAGTTCACTGCCACTGTGAAATGTAGCCTATTAGCAGAAAGATGTTCTGAGTTCACTGCCACTGTGAAAGATCTCCTATTACCAGAAAGGTGCTCAGAGTTCAGTGCCACTGTGAAACGTAGCCTAATACCAGCAAGATATTCTGAGTTCACTGCCACTGTGAAAGATCGCCTATTACCTGAAAGATGCTCTGAGTTCAGTGACACAGTGAAACGTAGCCTATTATCAGAAAGATGCTCAGAGTACAGTGCCACTGTGAAACGTAGCCTATTATCAGAAAGATGCAATGAGTTCAGTGCAACTGTGAAACGAAGCCTATTACCAGAAAGATGCTCAGAGATCAGTGCAACTGTGAAACGTAGCCTATTACCAGAAAGATGATCTGAGTTCAGTGACACAGTGAAACGTAGACTATTACCAGAAAGATGCTCGGATGTCAGTGCCACTGTGAAATGTAGCCTATTAGCAGAAAGATGTTCTGAGTATACTGCCACTGTGAAGACAAAGCCTATTACAAGAAAGATGCTCTGAGTTCAGTGCCACTGTGAAATGAAGCATATTACCAGAAAGATGCTCAGAGTACAGTGCCACTGTGAAACGTAGCCTATTACCAGAAAGATGCTCTGAGTTCAGAGCCACTTGAAACGTAGCCTATTACCAGCAAGATGTTCTGAGTTCACTGCCACTGTGAAAGATCTCCTATTACCAGAAAGGTGCTCAGAGTTCAGTGCCACTGTGAAACGTAGCCTAATACCAGCAAGATGTTCTGAGTTCACTGCCACTGTGAAAGATCGCCTATTACCAGAAAGATGCTCTGAGTTCAGTGACACAGTGAAACGTAGCCTATTATCAGAAAGATGCTCAGAGTACAGTGCCACTGTGAAACGTAGCCTATTACCAGAAAGATGATCTGAGTTCAGTGACACAGTGAAACGTAGACTATTACCAGAAAGATGCTCTGAGGTCAGTGCCACTGTGAAATGTAGCCTATTAGCAGAAAGATGTTCTGAGTACACTGCCACTGTGAAGACAAAGCCTATTACCAGAAAGATGCTCTGAGTTCAGTGCCACTATGAAATGAAGCATATTACCAGAAAGATGCTCAGAGTTCAGTGCCACTGTGAAACGTAGCCTAATACCAGCAAGATGTTCTGAGTTCACTGCCACTGTGAAAGATCGCCTATTACCAGAAAGATTCTCTGAGTCCAGTGCGACTGCGAGGACATAGCCTATTATCAGAAAGATGCTCTGATTTCTGTGCCAATGTGAAAAATCGCCTATTACCAGAAAGATGCTCTGAGTTCAGTGCCACTGTGAAACGTAGACTATTACGAGAAAGATGTTCTGAGTTCACTGCCACTGTGAAGACAAAGCCTATTACCAGAAAGATGCTCTGAGATCAGTGCCACTGTGAAACGAAGCCTATTACCAGAAAGATGCTCAGAGATCAGTGCAACTGTGAAACGTAGCCTATTACCAGAAAGATGCTCTGAGTTCAGTGTCACAGTGAAACGCAGACTATTACCAGAAAGATGCTCTGAGTTCACTGCCACTGTGAAATGTAGCCTATTGCCAGAAAGATGCTCTGAGTCGGGTGCCATTGTGAAACGTAGTCAATTACCAGAAAGATGCTTTGGATTCAGTTCCACTGTAAAACAAAGCCTATTACCAGAAGGATGCTTTGAGTCCAGTGCCACTATGAGGACATAGCCCATTACCAGAGAGATGCTCTGAGTTCAGTGCCACTGTGAGGACATAGCCCTTTACCAGAAAGATGCTGTGAGTCCAATGCCACTGTGTGGACATAGCCTATTACCAGAAAAATGCTCTGAGTTCAGTGCCACTGTGAAAAGTAGACCATTACCAGAAAGATGCTTTGAGTTCAATTCCACTGTGAAACAAAGCCTATTACCAGAAAGATTCTCTGAGTCCAGTCCCACTGCGAGGACATCGCCTATTATCAGAAAGATGCTCTGAGTTCAGACCAACCGTGAAATGTACCCTATTACCAGAAATATGCACTGAGTTCACTGCCACTGTGAAACGTAGCCTATTACCAGAAAGATGCTCTGAGTTCAGCGCCACTGTGAAATGTAGCCTATTATCAGAAAGATGCTCAGAGTACAGTGCCACTGTGAAACGTAGCCTATAAGCAGAAAGATGATCTGAGGTCAGTGTCACTGTGAAATGTAGCCTATTAGCAGAAAGATTTTCTGAGTACACTGCCACTGTGAAGACAAAGCCTATTACCAGAAAGATTCTCTGAGTTCAGTGCCACATTGAAAAGTAGCCTATTACCAGAAAGATGTTCTGAGTATACTGCCACTGTGAAGACAATGCCTATTACCAGAAAGACGCTCTGAGTTCAGTGTCACAGTGAAAAGTAGACTATTACCAGCAAGATGCTCTGAGTTCAGTGACACAGTGAAACGCAGACTATTACCAGAAAGATGCTCTGAGTTCACTGCCACTGTGAAATGTAGCCTATTGCCAGAAAGATGCTCTGAGTCGGGTGCCATTGTGAAACGTAGTCAATTACCAGAAAGATGCTTTGGATTCAGTTCCACTGTAAAACAAAGCCTATTACCAGAAGGATGCTTTGAGTCCAGTGCCACTATGAGGACATAGCCCATTACCAGAGAGATGCTCTGAGTTCAGTGACACTGTGAGGACATAGCCCTTTACCAGAAAGATGCTGTGAGTCCAATGCCACTGTGTGGACATAGCCTATTACCAGAAAAATGCTCTGAGTTCAGTGCCACTGTGAAAAGTAGAGCATTACCAGAAAGATGCTTTGAGTTCAATTCCACTGTGAAACAAAGCCTATTACCAGAAAGATTCTCTGAGTCCAGTCCCACTGCGAGGACATCGCCTATTATCAGAAAGATGCTCTGAGTTCAGACCAACCGTGAAATGTACCCTATTACCAGAAATATGCACTGAGTTCAGTGCCACTGTGAAATGAAGCATATTACCAGAAAGATGCTCAGAGTACAGTGCCACTGTGAAACGTAGCCTATTACCAGAAAGATGCTCTGAGTTCAGCACCACTGTGAAATGTAGCCTATTATCAGAAAGATGCTCAGAGTACAGTGCCACTGTGAAACGTAGCCTATTACCAGAAAGATGATCTGAGGTCAGTGTCACTGTGAAATGTAGCCTATTAGCAGAAAGATTTTCTGAGTACACTGCCACTGTGAAGACAAAGCCTATTACCAGAAAGATTCTCTGAGTTCAGTGCCACATTGAAAAGTAGCCTATTACCAGAAAGATGTTCTGAGTATACTGCCACTGTGAAGACAAAGCCTATTACCAGAAAGACGCTCTGAGTTCAGTGTCACAGTGAAAAGTAGACTATTACCAGCAAGATGCTCTGAGTTCAGTGACACAGTGAAACGTAGCCTATTACCAGAAAGATGCTCTGATTTCAGTGTCACAGTGAAAAGTAGACTATTACCAGCAAGATGCTCTGAGTTCAGTGACACAGTGAAACGTAGCCTATTACCAGAAAGATGCTCTGAGTTCAGTGTCACAGTGAAAAGTAGACTATTACCAGCAAGATGCTCTGAGTTCAGTGACACAGTGAAACGTAGCCTATTACCAGAAAGATTCTCTGAGTCCAGTGCGACTGCGAGGACATAGCCTATTACCAGAAAGATGCTCTGAGTTCAGTGCCACTGTGAAACGTAGACTATTACGAGAAAGATGTTCTGAGTTCACTGCCACTGTGAAAGATCGCCTATTACCAGAAAGATGCTCTGAGTTCAGTGACACAGTGAAACGTAGCCTATTATCAGAAAGATGCTCAGAGTACAGTGCCACTGTGAAACGTAGCGTATTACCAGAAAGATGATCTGAGTTCAGTGACACAGTGAAACGTAGACTATTACCAGAAAGATGCTCTGAGGTCAGTGCCACTGTGAAATGTAGCCTATTAGCAGAAAGATGTTCTGAGTACACTGCCACTGTGAAGACAAAGCCTATTACAAGAAAGATGCTCTGAGTTCAGTGCCACTGTGAAATGAAGCATATTACCAGAAAGATGCTCAGAGTACAGTGCCACTGTGAAACGTAGCCTATTACCAGAAAGATGCTCTGAGTTCAGAGCCACTTGAAAAGTAGCCTATTACCAGCAAGATGTTCTGAGTTCACTGCCACTGTGAAAGATCTCCTATTACCAGAAAGGTGCTCAGAGTTCAGTGCCACTGTGAAACGTAGCCTAATACCAGCAAGATGTTCTGAGTTCACTGCCACTGTGAAAGATCGCCTATTACCAGAAAGATGCTCTGAGTTCAGTGACACAGTGAAACGTAGCCTATTATCAGAAAGATGCTCAGAGTACAGTACCACTGTGAAACGTAGCCTATTACCAGAAAGATGATCTGAGTTCAGTGACACAGTGAAACGTAGACTATTACCAGAAAGATGCTCTGAGTTCACTGCCACTGTGAAATGTAGCCTATTGCCAGAAAGATGCTCTGAGTCGGGTGCCATTGTGAAACGTAGTCAATTACCAGAAAGATGCTTTGGATTCAGTTCCACTGTAAAACAAAGCCTATTACCAGAAGGATGCTTTGAGTCCAGTGCCACTATGAGGACATAGCCCATTACCAGAGAGATGCTCTGAGTTCAGTGCCACTGTGAGGACATAGCCCTTTACCAGAAAGATGCTGTGAGTCCAATGCCACTGTGTGGACATAGCCTATTACCAGAAAAATGCTCTGAGTTCAGTGCCACTGTGAAAAGTAGACCATTACCAGAAAGATGCTTTGAGTTCAATTCCACTGTGAAACAAAGCCTATTACCAGAAAGATTCTCTGAGTCCAGTCCCACTGCGAGGACATCGCCTATTATCAGAAAGATGCTCTGAGTTCAGACCAACCGTGAAATGTACCCTATTACCAGAAATATGCACTGAGTTCACTGCCACTGTGAAACGTAGCCTATTACCAGAAAGATGCTCTGAGTTCAGCGCCACTGTGAAATGTAGCCTATTATCAGAAAGATGCTCAGAGTACAGTGCCACTGTGAAACGTAGCCTATAACCAGAAAGATGATCTGAGGTCAGTGTCACTGTGAAATGTAGCCTATTAGCAGAAAGATTTTCTGAGTACACTGCCACTGTGAAGACAAAGCCTATTACCAGAAAGATTCTCTGAGTTCAGTGCCACATTGAAAAGTAGCCTATTACCAGAAAGATGTTCTGAGTATACTGCCACTGTGAAGACAATGCCTATTACCAGAAAGACGCTCTGAGTTCAGTGTCACAGTGAAAAGTAGACTATTACCAGCAAGATGCTCTGAGTTCAGTGACACAGTGAAACGCAGACTATTACCAGAAAGATGCTCTGAGTTCACTGCCACTGTGAAATGTAGCCTATTGCCAGAAAGATGCTCTGAGTCGGGTGCCATTGTGAAACGTAGTCAATTACCAGAAAGATGCTTTGGATTCAGTTCCACTGTAAAACAAAGCCTATTACCAGAAGGATGCTTTGAGTCCAGTGCCACTATGAGGACATAGCCCATTACCAGAGAGATGCTCTGAGTTCAGTGACACTGTGAGGACATAGCCCTTTACCAGAAAGATGCTGTGAGTCCAATGCCACTGTGTGGACATAGCCTATTACCAGAAAAATGCTCTGAGTTCAGTGCCACTGTGAAAAGTAGAGCATTACCAGTAAGATGCTTTGAGTTCAATTCCACTGTGAAACAAAGCCTATTACCAGAAAGATTCTCTGAGTCCAGTCCCACTGCGAGGACATCGCCTATTATCAGAAAGATGCTCTGAGTTCAGACCAACCGTGAAATGTACCCTATTACCAGAAATATGCACTGAGTTCAGTGCCACTGTGAAATGAAGCATATTACCAGAAAGATGCTCAGAGTACAGTGCCACTGTGAAACGTAGCCTATTACCAGAAAGATGCTCTGAGTTCAGCGCCACTGTGAAATGTAGCCTATTATCAGAAAGATGCTCAGAGTACAGTGCCACTGTGAAACGTAGCCTATTACCAGAAAGATGATCTGAGGTCAGTGTCACTGTGAAATGTAGCCTATTAGCAGAAAGATTTTCTGAGTACACTGCCACTGTGAAGACAAAGCCTATTACCAGAAAGATTCTCTGAGTTCAGTGCCACATTGAAAAGTAGCCTATTACCAGAAAGATGTTCTGAGTATACTGCCACTGTGAAGACAAAGCCTATTACCAGAAAGACGCTCTGAGTTCAGTGTCACAGTGAAAAGTAGACTATTACCAGCAAGATGCTCTGAGTTCAGTGACACAGTGAAACGTAGCCTATTACCAGAAAGATGCTCTGAGTTCAGTGTCACAGTGAAAAGTAGACTATTACCAGCAAGATGCTCTGAGTTCAGTGACACAGTGAAACGTAGCCTATTACCAGAAAGATGCTCTGAGTTCAGTGTCACAGTGAAAAGTAGACTATTACCAGCAAGATGCTCTGAGTTCAGTGACACAGTGAAACGTAGCCTATTACCAGAAAGATTCTCTGAGTCCAGTGCGACTGCGAGGACATAGCCTATTACCAGAAAGATGCTCTGAGTTCAGTGCCACTGTGAAACGTAGACTATTACGAGAAAGATGTTCTGAGTTCACTGCCACTGTGAAAGATCGCCTATTACCAGAAAGATGCTCTGAGTTCAGTGACACAGTGAAACGTAGCCTATTATCAGAAAGATGCTCAGAGTACAGTGCCACTGTGAAACGTAGCGTATTACCAGAAAGATGATCTGAGTTCAGTGACACAGTGAAACGTAGACTATTACCAGAAAGATGCTCTGAGGTCAGTGCCACTGTGAAATGTAGCCTATTAGCAGAAAGATGTTCTGAGTACACTGCCACTGTGAAGACAAAGCCTATTACAAGAAAGATGCTCTGAGTTCAGTGCCACTGTGAAATGAAGCATATTACCAGAAAGATGCTCAGAGTACAGTGCCACTGTGAAACGTAGCCTATTACCAGAAAGATGCTCTGAGTTCAGAGCCACTTGAAAAGTAGCCTATTACCAGCAAGATGTTCTGAGTTCACTGCCACTGTGAAAGATCTCCTATTACCAGAAAGGTGCTCAGAGTTCAGTGCCACTGTGAAACGTAGCCTAATACCAGCAAGATGTTCTGAGTTCACTGCCACTGTGAAAGATCGCCTATTACCAGAAAGATGCTCTGAGTTCAGTGACACAGTGAAACGTAGCCTATTATCAGAAAGATGCTCAGAGTACAGTACCACTGTGAAACGTAGCCTATTACCAGAAAGATGATCTGAGTTCAGTGACACAGTGAAACGTAGACTATTACTAGAAAGATGCTCTGAGGTCAGTGCCACTGTGAAATGTAGCCTATTAGCAGAAAGATGTTCTGAGTACACTGCCACTGTGAAACGTAGCCTGTTACCAGAAAGGTGCTCAGAGTTCAGTGCCACTGTGAAACGTAGCCTAATACCAGCAAGATGTTCTGAGTTCACTGCCACTGTGAAAGATCGCCTATTACCAGAAAGATTCTCTGAGTCCAGTGCGACTGCGAGGACATAGCCTATTATCAGAAAGATGCTCTGATTTCTGTGCCAATGTGAAAGATCGCCTATTACCAGAAAGATGCTCTGAGTTCAGTGCCACTGTGAAACGTAGACTATTACGAGAAAGATGTTCTGAGTTCACTGCCACTGTGAAGACAAAGCCTATTACCAGAAAGATGCTCTGAGATCAGTGCCACTGTGAAACGAAGCCTATTACCAGAAAGATGCTCTGAGTTCACTGCCACTGTGAAATGTAGCCTATTGCCAGAAAGATGCTCTGAGTCGGGTGCCATTGTGAAACGTAGTCAATTACCAGAAAGATGCTTTGGATTCAGATCCACTGTAAAACAAAGCCTATTACCAGAAAGATGCTTTGAGTCCAGTGCCACTGTGAGGACATAGCCCATTACCAGAGAGATGCCCTGAGTTCAGTGCCACTGTGAGGACATAGCCCATTACCAGAAAGATGCTGTGAGTCCAATGCCACTGTGTGGACATAGCCTATTACCAGAAAAATGCTCTGAGTTCAGTGCCACTGTGAAAAGTAGACCATTACCAGAAAGATGCTTTGAGTTCAATTCCACTGTGAAACAAAGCCTATTACCAGAAAGATTCTCTGAGTCCAGTCCCACTGCGAGGACATCGCCTATTATCAGAAAGATGCTCTGACTTCAGACCAACCGTGAAATGTACCCTATTACCAGAAATATGCACTGAGTTCAGTGCCACTGTGAAATGAAGAATATTACCAGAAAGATGCTCAGAGTACAGTGCCACTGTGAAACGAAGCCTATTACCAGAAAGATGCTCTGAGTTCAGTGACACAGTGAAATGTAGCCTATTATCAGAAAGATGCTCAGAGTACAGTGCCACTGTGAAACGAAGCCTATTACCAGAAAGATGCTCTGAGTTCACTGCCACTGTGAAACGTAGCCTATTACCAGAAAGATGTTCTGAGTTCACTGCCACTGTGAAGACAAAGCCTATTACCAGAAAGACGCTCTGAGTTCAGTGCCACTGTGAAACGAAGCCTATTACCAGAAAGATGCTCTGAGTTCAGTGCCACTGTGAAACGTAGACTATTACGAGAAAGATGTTCTGAGTTCACTGCCACTGTGAAGACAAAGCCTATTACCAGAAAGATGCTCTGAGTTCAGTGCCACTGTGAAACGAAGCATATTACCAGAAAGATGCTCAGAGTACAGTGCCACTGTGAAACGTAGCCTATTACCAGAAAGATGCTCTGAGGTCAGTGCCACTGTGAAATGTAGCCTATTACGAGAACGATGCTCTGAGTCCAGTGCCACTGTGGGGACTTAGCCTATTATCAGAATGATGCTCTGAGTCCAGTGCCACTTTGAAACGTAGCCTATTACCAGAAAGATGTTCTGAGTTCACTGCCACTGTGAAGACAAAGCCTATTACCAGAAAGACGCTCTGAGTTCAGTGCCACTGTGAAACGAAGCCTATTACCAGAAAGATGCTCTGAGTTCAGTGTCACAGTGAAAAGTAGACTATTACCAGCAAGATGCTCTGAGTTCAGTGACACAGTGAAACGTAGCCTATTATCAGAAAGATGCTCAGAGTACAGTGCCACTGTTAAATGTATCCTATTACCAGAAAGATGCTCTGAGTTTAGTGCCACTGTGAAATGAAGCATATTACCAGAAAGATGCTCAGAGTACAGTGTCACAGTGAAAAGTAGACTATTACCAGCAAGATGTTCTGAGTTCACTGCCACTGTGAAAGATCGCCTATTACCAGAAAGATTCTCTGAGTCCAGTGCGACTGCGAGGACATAGCCTATTACCAGAAAGATGCTCTTTCAGTGCCACTGTGAAACGTAGACTATTACGAGAAAGATGTTCTGAGTTCTCTGCCACTGTGAAGACAAAGCCTATTACCAGAAAGATGCTCTAAGTTCAGTGCCACTGTGAAACGAAGCCTATTACCAGAAAGATGCTCAGAGATCAGTGACACAGTGAAACGTAGCCTATTACCAGAAAGATGATCTGAGTTCAGTGTCACAGTGAAACACAGACTATTACCAGAAAGATGCTCTGAGTTCACTGCCACTGTGAAATGTAGCCTATTGCCAGAAAGATGCTCTGAAATCAGTGCCACTGTGAAACGAAGCCTATTACCAGAAAGATGCACAGAGATCAGTGCAACTGTGAAACGTAGCCTATTACCAGAAAGATGATCTGAGTTCAGTGTCACAGTGAAACACAGATATTACCAGAAAGATGCTCTGAGTTCACTGCCACTGTGAAATGTAGCCTATTGCCAGAAAGATGCTCTGAGTCGGGTGCCATTGTGAAACGTAGTCTGTTACCTGAAAGATGCTCTGTTCAGTGCCACTGTGAAATGTAGTCTATTACCAGAAAGATGCTCTGAGTTCAGTGCGACCGCGAGGACATAGCCTATTATCAAAAAGATGCTCTGAGTTCTGTGCCACTGTGAAAGATCGCCTATTACCAGAGAGATGCTCAGAGATCAGTGCCACTGTGAAACGTAGCCTATTACCAGAAAGATGTTCTGAGTTCACTGCCATTGTGAAAGATCTCCTATTATCAGAAAGGTGCTCAGAGTTCAGTGCCACTGTGAAACGTAGCCTATTACCAGCAAGATGTTCTGAGTTCACTGCCACTGTGAAAGATCGCCTATTACCAGAAAGATTCTCTGAGTCCAGTGCGACTGCGAGGACATAGCCTATTATCAGAAAGATGCTCTGAGTTCTGTGCCACTGTGAAAGATCGCCTATTACCAGAAAGATGCTCTGAGTTCAGTGCCACTGTGAAACGTAGACTATTACGAGAAAGATGTTCTGAGTTCACTGCCACTGTGAAGACAAAGCCTATTACCAGAAAGATGCTCTGAGTTCAGTACCACTGTGAAACGAAGCCTATTACCAGAAAGATGCTCAGAGTACAGTGCCACTGTGAAACGTAGCCTATTACCAGAAAGATGCTCTGAGGTCAGTGCCACTGTGAAATGTAGCCTATTACCAGAACGATGCTCTGAGTCCAGTGCCACTGTGGGGACATAGCCTATTATCAGAATGATGCTCTGAGTCCAGTGCCACTTTGAAACGTAGCCTATTACCAGAAAGATGTTCTGAGTTCACTGCCACTGTGAAGACAAAGCCTATTACCAGAAAGATGCTCTGAGTTCAGTGCTACTGTGAAACGAAGCCTATTACCAGAAAGATGCTCTGAGTTCAGTGTCACAGTGAAAAGTACACTATTACCAGCAAGATGCTCAGAGTTCAGTGACACAGTGAAACGTAGCCTATTATCAGAAAAATGCTCTGTTCAGTGCCACTGTAAAATGTAGCCTATTACCAGAAAGATGCACTGATTTCAGTGCCACTGTGAAATGTAGTCTTTTACCAGAAAGATTCTCTGAGTTCAGTGCAATTGTGAAATGACGCCTATTACCAGAAAGATGCTCAGAATTCAGTTCCACTGTGAAACGTAGTCAATTACCAGAAAGATGCTTTGTGTTCAGATCCACTGTAAAACAAAGCCTATTACCAGTAAGAAGCTTTGAGTCCAGTGCCACTGTGAGGACATATGCCATTACCAGAAAGATGCTGTGAGTCCAATGCCACTGTGGGGACATAGCCTATTACCAGATAAATGCACAGAGTTCAGTGCCACTGTGAAAAGTAGTCCATTACCAGAAAGATGCTTTGAGTACAATTCCACTGTAAAACAAAGCCTATTACCAGAAAGAATCTCAGAGATCAGTGCCACTGTGAAACGTATCCTATTACCAGAAAGATGCTCTGAGTTCAGTGCGACTGCGAGGACATAGCCTATTATCAAAAAGATGCTCTGAGTTCTGTGCCACTGTGAAAGATCGCCTATTACCAGAAAGATGCTCTGAGTTCAGTGCCACTGTGAAACGTAGACTATTACGAGAAAGATGTTCTGAGTTCACTGCCACTGTGAAGACAAAGCCTATTACCAGAAAGATGCTCTGAGTTCAGTGCTACTGTGAAACGAAGCCTATTACCAGAAAGATGCTCTGAGTTCAGTGTCACAGTGAAAAGTAGACTATTACCAGCAAGATGCTCAGAGTTCAGTGACACAGTGAAACGTAGCCTATTATCAGAAAAATGCTCTGTTCAGTGCCACTGTAAAATGTAGCCTATTACCAGAAAGATGCACTGATTTCAGTGCCACTGTGAAATGTAGCCTATTACCAGAAAGATGCACTGATTTCAGTGCCACTGTGAAATGTAGTCTTTTACCAGAAAGATTCTCTGAGTTCAGTGCAATTGTGAAATGACGCCTATTACCAGAAAGATGCTCTGAATTCAGTTCCACTGTGAAACGTAGTCAATTACCAGAAAGATGCTTTGTGTTCAGATCCACTGTAAAACAAAGCCTATTACCAGTAAGAAGCTTTGAGTCCAGTGCCACTGTGAGGACATATGCCATTACCAGAAAGATGCTGTGAGTCCAATGCCACTGTGGGGACATAGCCTATTACCAGATAAATGCACAGAGTTCAGTGCCACTGTGAAAAGTAGTCCATTACCAGAAAGATGCTTTGAGTACAATTCCACTGTAAAACAAAGCCTATTACCAGAAAGAATCTCAGAGATCAGTGCCACTGTGAAACGTATCCTATTACCAGAAAGATGCTCTGAGTTCAGTGCGACTGCGAGGACATAGCCTATTATCAAAAAGATGCTCTGAGTTCTGTGCCACTGTGAAAGATCGCCTATTACCAGAAAGATGCTCTGAGTTCAGTGCCACTGTGAAACGTAGACTATTACGAGAAAGATGTTCTGAGTTCACTGCCACTGTGAAGACAAAGCCTATTACCAGAAAGATGCTCTGAGTTCAGTACCACTGTGAAATGTAGCCTATTACCTGAAAGATGCTCTGAGGTCAGTGCCACTGTGAAATGTAGCCTATTACCAGAAAGATGCTCTGAGGTCAGTGCCACTGTGAAAGATCGCCTATTACCAGAACGATGCTCTGAGTCCAGTGCCACTGTGGGAACATAGCCTATTATCAGAATGATGCTCTGAGTCCAGTGCCACTTTGAAACGTAGACTATTACCAGAAAGATGTTCTGAGTTCACTGCCACTGTGAAGACAAAGCCTATTACCAGAAAGATGCTCTGAGTTCAGTGCTACTGTGAAACGAAGCCTATTACCAGAAAGATGCTCTGAGTTCAGTGTCACAGTGAAAAGTAGACTATTACCAGCAAGATGCTCAGAGTTCAGTGACACAGTGAAACGTAGCCTATTATCAGAAAAATGCTCTGTTCAGTGCCACTGTAAAATGTAGCCTATTACCAGAAAGATGCACTGATTTCAGTGCCACTGTGAAATGTAGTCTTTTACCAGAAAGATTCTCTGAGTTCAGTGCAATTGTGAAATGACGCCTATTACCAGAAAGATGCTCTGAATTCAGTTCCACTGTGAAACGTAGTCAATTACCAGAAAGATGCTTTGGGTTCAGATCCACTGTAAAACAAAGCCTATTACCAGAAAGAAGCTTTGAGTCCAGTGCCACTGTGAGGACATATGCCATTACCAGAAAGATGCTGTGAGTCCAATGCCACTGTGGGGACATAGCCTATTACCAGAAAAATGCACAGAGTTCTGTGCCACTGTGAAAGATCGCCTATTACCAGAGAGATGCTCAGAGATCAGTGCCACTGTGAAACGTAGCCTATTACCAGAAAGATGTTCTGAGTTCACTGCCATTGTGAAAGATCTCCTATTATCAGAAAGGTGCTCAGAGTTCAGTGCCACTGTGAAACGTAGCCTATTACCAGCAAGATGTTCTGAGTTCACTGCCACTGTGAAAGATCGCCTATTACCAGAAAGATTCTCTGAGTCCAGTGCGACTGCGAGGACATAGCCTATTATCAGAAAGATGCTGTGAGTCCAATGCCACTGTGGGGACATAGCCTATTACCAGATAAATGCACAGAGTTCAGTGCCACTGTGAAAAGTAGTCCATTACCAGAAAGATGCTTTGAGTACAATTCCACTGTAAAACAAAGCCTATTACCAGAAAGAATCTCAGAGATCAGTGCCACTGTGAAACGTATCCTATTACCAGAAAGATGCTCTGAGTTCAGTGCGACTGCGAGGACATAGCCTATTATCAAAAAGATGCTCTGAGTTCTGTGCCACTGTGAAAGATCGCCTATTACCAGAAAGATGCTCTGAGTTCAGTGCCACTGTGAAACGTAGACTATTACGAGAAAGATGTTCTGAGTTCACTGCCACTGTGAAGACAAAGCCTATTACCAGAAAGATGCTCTGAGTTCAGTACCACTGTGAAACGAAGCCTATTACCAGAAAGATGCTCAGAGTACAGTGCCACTGTGAAACGTAGCCTATTACCAGAAAGATGCTCTGAGGTCAGTGCCACTGTGAAATGTAGCCTATTACCAGAAAGATGCTCTGAGGTCAGTGCCACTGTGAAAGATCGCCTATTACCAGAACGATGCTCTGAGTCCAGTGCCACTGTGGGGACATAGCCTATTATCAGAATGATGCTCTGAGTCCAGTGCCACTTTGAAACGTAGCCTATTACCAGAAAGATGTTCTGAGTTCACTGCCACTGTGAAGACAAAGCCTATTACCAGAAAGATGCTCTGAGTTCAGTGCTACTGTGAAACGAAGCCTATTACCAGAAAGATGCTCTGAGTTCAGTGTCACAGTGAAAAGTAGACTATTACCAGCAAGATGCTCAGAGTTCAGTGACACAGTGAAACGTAGCCTATTATCAGAAAAATGCTCTGTTCAGTGCCACTGTAAAATGTAGCCTATTACCAGAAAGATGCACTGAGTTCAGTGTCACAGTGAATCGTAGACTATTAGCAGAAAGATGCTGTGAGTTCAGTTACACTGTGAAGACCAAGCCTATTACCAGAAAGATGCTCTGAGTTCAGTGTCATTGTGAAACATAGCCTATTATCAGAAAGGTGCTCAGAGTTCAGTGCCACTGTGAAATGTAGTCTTTTACCAGAAAGATTCTCTGAGTTCAGTGCAATTGTGAAATGACGCCTATTACCAGAAAGATGCTCTGAATTCAGTTCCACTGTGAAACGTAGTCAATTACCAGAAAGATGCTTTGGGTTCAGATCCACTGTAAAACAAAGCCTATTACCAGAAAGAAGCTTTGAGTCCAGTGCCACTGTGAGGACATATGCCATTACCAGAAAGATGCTGTGAGTCCAATGCCACTGTGGGGACATAGCCTATTACCAGAAAAATGCACAGAGTTCTGTGCCACTGTGAAAGATCGCCTATTACAAGAAAGATGCTCTGAGTTCAGTGCCAATTTGAAACGTAGCCTATTACGAGAAAGATGTTCTGAGTTCACTGCCACTGTGAAGACAAAGCCTATTACCAGTAAGATGCTCTGAGTTCAGTGTCACAGTGAAACGAAACCTATTACCAGAAAGATGCTCTGAGTTCAGTGCAACAGTGAAACGCAACCTATTACCAGAAAGATGCTCTGAGTTCAGTGCAACACTGAAATGTAATCTGTTACCAGAAAGATGCTCACAGTTCAGTGCCATTGTGAAGCGTAGTCTATTACCAGAAAGATGCTCAGAATTTAGTGCCACTGTGAAACATAGCCTATTACCAGACAGA
Source organism: Hypanus sabinus (assembly GCF_030144855.1). Taxonomy (NCBI): domain Eukaryota; kingdom Metazoa; phylum Chordata; class Chondrichthyes; order Myliobatiformes; family Dasyatidae; genus Hypanus; species Hypanus sabinus. The sequence continues at coordinate 63,844,192 of NC_082710.1, forward strand.
TGCTCTGAGTTCAGTGTCACAGTGAAACGTATCCTATTACCAGAAATATGCTCAGAGTTCAGAGACACTGTGAGAAGCAGCCTATTACCAGAAAGATACTCTGATTTCAGTGGCAATGTGAAACGTAGCCTTTTACCAGATAGATGCTCTCAGTTCAGTGCCACTGTGAAACGTAGCCTATTACCAGAAAGATGCTTTGAGATCAGTTCCCCTGTGAAGAAAAAGACTATTACCAGAAAGATGTTCTGAGTTCAGTGCCACTTTGAAACGTAGCCTATTACCAGAAAGATGCTCAGAGTACAGTGCCTGTGTGAAATGTAACCTATTACAGGAAAGATGCTCTGAGTTCAGTCCAACTGTGAAAAGTAGCCTGTTACCAGAAATATGCTCTGCGTTCACTGTCACGGTGAATCGTACACTATTACCAGAAAGATGCTCTGAGTTCAGTGCCACTGTGAAATGTAGTCTATTACCAGAAAGATGCTCTGAGTTTAGTCCAACTGTGAAACATAGCCTATTACCAGAAAGCTGCTCAGAGTTCACTGCCACTGTGAAAGATCGCCTATTACCAGAAAGATGCAATGAGTTCAGTGCAACTGTGAAGCGAAGCCTATTACCAGAAAGGTGCTCAGAGTTCAGTGCCACTTTGAAAAGTAGCCTATTACCAGAAAGATGTTCTGAGATCACTGCCACTGTGAAGACAAAGCCTAATACCAGAAAGATGCTCTGTTCAGTTCCACTGTGAAACGAAGCCTATTACCAGAAAGATGCTCTGAGTTCAGTGTCACAGTGAAAAGTAGACTATTACCAGCAAGATGCTCTGAGTTCAGTGACACAGTGAAACGTAGCCTATTATCAGAAAGATGCTCAGAGTACAGTGCCACTGTTAAATGAAGCATATTACCAGAAAGATGCTCAGAGTACAGTGCCACTGTGAAACGTAGCCTATTACCAGAAAGATGCTCTGAGGTCAGTGCAATTGTGAAATGACGCCTATTACCAGAAAGATGCTCTGAATTCAGTTCCACTGTGAAACGTAGTCAATTACCAGAAAGATGCTTTGTGTTCAGATCCACTGTAAAACAAAGCCTATTACCAGTAAGAAGCTTTGAGTCCAGTGCCACTGTGAGGACATATGCCATTACCAGAAAGATGCTGTGAGTCCAATGCCACTGTGGGGACATAGCCTATTACCAGATAAATGCACAGAGTTCAGTGCCACTGTGAAAAGTAGTCCATTACCAGAAAGATGCTTTGAGTACAATTCCACTGTAAAACAAAGCCTATTACCAGAAAGAATCTCAGAGATCAGTGCCACTGTGAAATGTATCCTATTACCAGAAAGATGCTCTGAGTTCAGTGCGACTGCGAGGACATAGCCTATTATCAAAAAGATGCTATGAGTTCTGTGCCACTGTGAAAGATCGCCTATTACCAGAAAGATGCTCTGAGTTCAGTGCCACTGTGAAACGTAGACTATTACGAGAAAGATGTTCTGAGTTCACTGCCACTGTGAAGACAAAGCCTATTACCAGAAAGATGCTCTGAGTTCTGTGCCACTGTGAAAGATCGCCTATTACCAGAAAGATGCTCAGAGATCAGTGCCACTGTGAAACGTAGCCTATTACCAGAAAGATGTTCTGAGTTCACTGCCATTGTGAAAGATCTCCTATTATCAGAAAGGTGCTCAGAGTTCAGTGCCACTGTGAAACGTAACCTATTACCAGCAAGATGTTCTGAGTTCACTGCCACTGTGAAAGATCGCCTATTACCAGAAAGATTCTCTGAGTCCAGTGCGACTGCGAGGACATAGCCTATTATCAGAAAGATGCTCTGAGTTCTGTGCCACTGTGAAAGATCACCTATTACCAGAAAGATGCTCTGAGTTCAGTGCCACTGTGAAACATAGACTATTACGAGAAAGATGTTCTGAGTTCACTGCCACAGTGAAGACAAAGCCTATTACCAGAAAGATGCTCTGAGTTCAGTACCACTGTGAAACGAAGCCTATTACCAGAAAGAAGCTCAGAGTACAGTGCCACTGTGAAACGTAGCCTATTACCAGAAAGATGCTCTGAGGTCAGTGCCACTGTGAAATGTAGCCTATTACCAGAACGATGCTCTGAGTTCAGTGCCACTGTGGGGACATAGCCTATTATCAGAATGATGCTCTGAGTCCAGTGCCACTTTGAAACGTAGCCTATTAGCAGAAAGATGTTCTGAGTTCACTGCCACTGTGAAGACAAAGCCTATTACCAGTAAGATGCTCTGTGTTCAGTGTCACAGTGAAACGAAACCTATTACCAGAAAGATGCTCTGAGTTCAGTGCAACACTGAAATGTAATCTGTTACCAGAAAGATGCTCACAGTTCAGTGCCATTGTGAAGCGTAGTCTATTACCAGAAAGATGCTCAGAATTTAGTGCCACTGTGAAACATAGCCTATTACCAGACAGTCACAGTGAAACGTATCCTATTACCAGAAATATGCTCAGAGTTCAGAGACACTGTGAAAAGCAGCCTATTACCAGAAAGATACTCTGATTTCAGTGGCAATGTGAAACGTAGCCTTTTACCAGATAGATGCTCTCAGTTCAGTGCCACTGTGAAACGTAGCCTATTACCAGAAAGATGCTTTGAGATCGGTTCCCCTGTGAAGAAAAAGACTATTACCAGAAAGATGTTCTGAGTTCAGTGCCACTTTGAAACGTAGCCTATTACCAGAAAGATGCTCAGAGTACAGTGCCTGTGTGAAATGTAACCTATTACAGGAAAGATGCTCTGAGTTCAGTCCAACTGTGAAAAGTAGCCTGTTACCAGAAATATGCTCTGCGTTCACTGTCACGGTGAATCGTACACTATTACCAGAAAGATGCTCTGAGTTCAGTGCCACTGTGAAATGTAGTCTATTACCAGAAAGCTGCTCTGAGTTCAGTCCAACTGTGAAACATAGCCTATTACCAGAAAGCTGCTCAGAGTTCACTGCCACTGTGAAAGATCGCCTATTACCAGCAAGATGCTCTGAGTTCAGTGACACAGTGAAACGTAGCCTATTATCAGAAAGATGCTCAGAGTACAGTGCCACTGTTAAATGAAGCATATTACCAGAACGATGCTCAGAGTACAGTGCCACTGTGAAACGTAGCCTATTACCAGAAAGAATCTCAGAGATCAGTGCCAATGTGAAACGTAGCCTATTACCAGAAAGATGCTCTGAGTTCAGTGCGACTGCGAGGACATAGCCTATTATCAAAAATATGCTCTGTTCTGTGCCACTGTGAAAGATCGCCTATTACCAGAAAGATGCTCTGAGTTCAGTGCCACTGTGAAACGTAGACTATTACGAGAAAGATGTTCTGAGTTCACTGCCACTGTGAAGACAAAGCCTATTACCAGAAAGATGCTCTGAGTTCTGTGCCACTGTGAAAGATCGCCTATTACCAGAAAGATGCTCAGAGATCAGTGCCACTGTGAAACGTAGCCTATTACCAAAAAGATGTTCTGAGTTCACTGCCATTGTGAAAGATCTCCTATTATCAGAAAGGTGCTCAGAGTTCAGTGCCACTGTGAAACGTAGCCTATTACCAGCAAGATGTTCTGAGTTCACTGCCACTGTGAAAGATCGCCTATTACCAGAAAGATGCTCTGAGTTCAGTGCCACTGTGAAACGTAGACTATTACGAGAAAGATGTTCTGAGTTCACTGCCACTGTGAAGACAAAGCCTATTACCAGAAAGATGCTCTGAGTTCAGTACCACTGTGAAACGAAGCCTATTACCAGAAAGATGCTCAGAGTACAGTGAAACTGTGAAACGTAGCCTATTACCAGAAAGATGCTCTGAGGTCAGTGCCACTGTGAAATGTAGCCTATTACCAGAACGATGCTCTGAGTCCAGTGCCACTGTGGGGACATAGCCTATTATCAGAATGATGCTCTGAGTCCAGTGCCACTTTGAAACGTAGCCTATTACCAGAAAGATGTTCTGAGTTCACTGCCACTGTGAAGACAAAGCCTATTACCAGAAAGATGCTCTGAGTTCAGTGCTACTGTGAAACAAAGCCTATTACCAGAAAGATGCTCTGAGTTCAGTGACACAGTGAAACGTAGCCTATTATCAGAAAAATGCTCTGTTCAGTGCCACTGTAAAATGTAGCCTATTACCAGAAAGATGCTCTGAGATCAGTGCAATTGTGAAATGACGCCTATTACCAGAAAGATGCTCTGAATTCAGTTCCACTGTGAAACGTAGTCAATTACCAGAAAGATGCTTTGTGTTCAGATCCACTGTAAAACAAAGCCTATTACCAGTAAGAAGCTTTGAGTCCAGTGCCACTGTGAGGACATATGCCATTACCAGAAAGATGCTGTGAGTCCAATGCCACTGTGGGGACATAGCCTATTACCAGATAAATGCACAGAGTTCAGTGCCACTGTGAAAAGTAGTCCATTACCAGAAAGATGCTTTGAGTACAATTCCACTGTAAAACAAAGCCTATTACCAGAAAGAATCTCAGAGATCAGTGCCACTGTGAAACGTATCCTATTACCAGAAAGATGCTCTGAGTTCAGTGCGACTGCGAGGACATAGCCTATTATCAAAAAGATGCTCTGAGTTCTGTGCCACTGTGAAAGATCGCCTATTACCAGAAAGATGCTCTGAGTTCAGTGCCACTGTGAAACGTAGACTATTACGAGAAAGATGTTCTGAGTTCACTGCCACTGTGAAGACAAAGCCTATTACCAGAAAGATGCTCTGAGTTCTGTGCCACTGTGAAAGATCGCCTATTACCAGAAAGATGCTCAGAGATCAGTGCCACTGTGAAACGTAGCCTATTACCAGAAAGATGTTCTGAGTTCACTGCCATTGTGAAAGATCTCCTATTATCAGAAAGGTGCTCAGAGTTCAGTGCCACTGTGAAACGTAGCCTACTACCAGCAAGATGTTCTGAGTTCACTGCCACTGTGAAAGATCGCCTATGACCAGAAAGATTCTCTGAGTCCAGTGCGACTGCGAGGACATAGCCTATTATCAGAAAGATGCTCTGAGTTCTGTGCCACTGTGAAAGATCGCCTGTTACCAGAAAGATGCTCTGAGTTCAGTGCCACTGTGAAACGTAGACTATTACGAGAAAGATGTTCTGAGTTCACTGCCACTGTGAAGACAAAGCCTATTACCAGAAAGATGCTCTGAGTTCAGTGTCACAGTGAAAAGTAGACTATTACCAGCAAGATGCTCAGAGTTCAGTGACACTGTGAAACGTAGCCTATTACCAGAAAGATGCACTGATTTCAGTGCCACTGTGAAATGTAGTCTTTTACCAGAAAGATTCTCTGAGTTCAGTGCAATTGTGAAATGACGCCTATTACCAGAAAGATGCTCTGAATTCAGTTCCACTGTGAAACGTAGTCAATTACCAGAAAGATGCTTTGTGTTCAGATCCGCTGTAAAACAAAGCCTATTACCAGTAAGAAGCTTTGAGTTCAGTGCCACTGTGAGGACATATGCCATTACCAGAAAGATGCTGTGAGTCCAATGCCACTGTGGGGACATAGCCTATTACCAGAAAAATGCACAGAGTTCAGTGCCACTGTGAAAAGTAGTCCATTACCAGAAAGATGCTTTGAGTACAATTCCACTGTAAAACAAAGCCTATTACCAGAAAGATTCTCTGAGTCCAGTGCCACTGCGAGGACATAGCCTATTATCAGAAAGATGCTCTGAGTTCAGTGCCAATTTGAAACGTAGCCTATTACGAGAAAGATGTTCTGAGTTCACTGCCACTGTGAAGACAAAGCCTATTACCAGTAAGATGCTCTGAGTTCAGTGTCACAGTGAAACGAAACCTATTACCAGAAAGATGCTCTGAGTTCAGTGCAACAGTGAAACGTAACCTATTACCAGAAAGATGCTCTGAGTTCAGTGCAACACTGAAATGTAATCTGTTACCAGAAAGATGCTCACAGTTCAGTGCCATTGTGAAGCGTAGTCTATTACCAGAAAGATGCTCAGAATTCAGTGCCACTGTGAAACATAGCCTATTACCAGACAGATGCTCTGAGTTCAGTGTCACAGTGAAACGTATCCTATTACCAGAAATATGCTCAGAGTTCAGAGACACTGTGAAAAGCAGCCTATTACCAGAAAGATACTCTGATTTCAGTGGCAATGTGAAACGTAGCCTTTTGCCAGATAGATGCTCTCAGTTCAGTGCCACTGTGAAACGTAGCCTATTACCAGAAAGATGCTTTGAGATCAGTTCCACTGTGAAGAAAAAGACTATTACCAGAAAGATGTTCTGAGTTCAGTGCCACTTTGAAACGTAGCCTATTACCAGAAAGATGCTCAGAGTACAGTGCCAGTGTGAAATGTAACCTATTACAGGAAAGATGCTCTGAGGTCAGTCCAACTGTGAAAAGTAGCCTATTACCAGAAAGATGCTCAGAGATCAGTGCCACTGTGAAACGTAGCCTATTACCAGAAAGATGCTCTGAGTTCAGAGCCACTTGAAACGTAGCCTATTACCAGCAAGATGTTCTGAGTTCACTGCAACTGTGAAGACAAAGCCTATTACCAGAAAGATGCTCTGAGTTCAGTGCTACTGTGAAACGAAGCCTATTACCAGAAAGATGCTCTGAGTTCAGTGTCACAGTGAAAAGTAGACTATTACCAGCAAGATGCTCAGAGTTCAGTGACACAGTGAAACGTAGCCTATTATCAGACAAATGCTCTGTTCAGTGCCACTGTAAAATGTAGCCTATTACCAGAAAGATGCACTGATTTCAGTGCTACTGTGAAATGTAGTCTTTTACCAGAAAGATTCTCTGAGTTCAGTGCAATTGTGAAATGACGCCTATTACCAGAAAGATGCTCTGAATTCAGTTCCACTGTGAAACGTAGTCAATTACCAGAAAGATGCTTTGGGTTCAGATCCATTGTAAAATAAAGCCTATTACCAGAAAGAAGCTTTGAGTCCAGTGCCACTGTGAGGACATATGCCATTACCAGAAAGATGCTGTGAGTCCAATGCCACTGTGGGGACATAGCCTATTACCAGAAAAATGCACAGAGTTCAGTGCCACTGTGAAACGTAGCCTATTACCAGCAAGATGTTCTAAGTTCACTGCCACTGTGAAAGATCGCCTATTACCAGAAAGATGCTCTGAGTTCAGTGCCACTGTGAAGACAAAGCCCAATACCAGAAAGATGCAATGAGTTCAGTGCAACTGTGAAACGAAGCTTATTACCAAAAAGATGCTCCGAGATCAGTGCAACTGTGAAACGTAGCCTATTACCAGAAATATGCACTGAGTTCAGTCCCACTGTGAAATGAAGCATATTACCAGAAAGATGCTCAGAATACAGTGCCACTGTGAAACGAAGCCTATTACCAGAAAGATGCTCTGAGTTCAGTGACACAGTGAAAAGTAGACTATTACCAGAAAGATGCTCAGAGTACAGTGCCACTGTGAAACGTAGCCTATTACCAGAAAGATGCTCTGAGTTCAGTGCCACTGTGAAACGTAGCCTATTACCAGAAAGATGATTTGAGTTCAGTGACACAGTGAAACGTAGCCTATTATCAGAATGATGCTCAGAGTACAGTGCCATTGTGAAACATAGCCTATTACCAGAAAGGTGCTCAGAGTTCAGTGCCACTGTGAAATGTAGTCTATTACCAGAAAGGTGCTCAGAGTTCAGTGCCACTGTGAAATGTAGTCTATTACCAGAAAGATACTCTGAGTTCAGTGACACTGTGAGGACATAGCCTATTACCAGAAAGAATCTCTGAGTTCAGTGCAATTGTGAAATGACGCCTATTACCAGAAAGATGCTCTGAGTTCAGTTCCACTGTGAAAAGTAGCCTATTACCAGAAAGATGCTCTGAGTTCAGTGCTACTGTGAAACAAAGCCTATTACCAGAAAGATGCTCTGAGTTCAGTGACACAGTGAAACGTAGCCTATTATCAGAAAAATGCTCTGTTCAGTGCCACTGTAAAATGTAGCCTATTACCAGAAAGATGCTCTGAGATCAGTGCAATTGTGAAATGACGCCTATTACCAGAAAGATGCTCTGAATTCAGTTCCACTGTGAAACGTAGTCAATTACCAGAAAGATGCTTTGTGTTCAGATCCACTGTAAAACAAAGCCTATTACCAGTAAGAAGCTTTGAGTCCAGTGCCACTGTGAGGACATATGCCATTACCAGAAAGATGCTGTGAGTCCAATGCCACTGTGGGGACATAGCCTATTACCAGATAAATGCACAGAGTTCAGTGCCACTGTGAAAAGTAGTCCATTACCAGAAAGATGCTTTGAGTACAATTCCACTGTAAAACAAAGCCTATTACCAGAAAGAATCTCAGAGATCAGTGCCACTGTGAAACGTATCCTATTACCAGAAAGATGCTCTGAGTTCAGTGCGACTGCGAGGACATAGCCTATTATCAAAAAGATGCTCTGAGTTCTGTGCCACTGTGAAAGATCGCCTATTACCAGAAAGATGCTCTGAGTTCAGTGCCACTGTGAAACGTAGACTATTACGAGAAAGATGTTCTGAGTTCACTGCCACTGTGAAGACAAAGCCTATTACCAGAAAGATGCTCTGAGTTCTGTGCCACTGTGAAAGATCGCCTATTACCAGAAAGATGCTCAGAGATCAGTGCCACTGTGAAACGTAGCCTATTACCAGAAAGATGTTCTGAGTTCACTGCCATTGTGAAAGATCTCCTATTATCAGAAAGGTGCTCAGAGTTCAGTGCCACTGTGAAACGTAGCCTACTACCAGCAAGATGTTCTGAGTTCACTGCCACTGTGAAAGATCGCCTATGACCAGAAAGATTCTCTGAGTCCAGTGCGACTGCGAGGACATAGCCTATTATCAGAAAGATGCTCTGAGTTCTGTGCCACTGTGAAAGATCGCCTGTTACCAGAAAGATGCTCTGAGTTCAGTGCCACTGTGAAACGTAGACTATTACGAGAAAGATGTTCTGAGTTCACTGCCACTGTGAAGACAAAGCCTATTACCAGAAAGATGCTCTGAGTTCAGTGTCACAGTGAAAAGTAGACTATTACCAGCAAGATGCTCAGAGTTCAGTGACACTGTGAAACGTAGCCTATTACCAGAAAGATGCTCTGTTCAGTGCCACTGTAAAATGTAGCCTATTACCAGAAAGATGCACTGATTTCAGTGCCACTGTGAAATGTAGTCTTTTACCAGAAAGATTCTCTGAGTTCAGTGCAATTGTGAAATGACGCCTATTACCAGAAAGATGCTCTGAATTCAGTTCCACTGTGAAACGTAGTCAATTACCAGAAAGATGCTTTGTGTTCAGATCCGCTGTAAAACAAAGCCTATTACCAGTAAGAAGCTTTGAGTTCAGTGCCACTGTGAGGACATATGCCATTACCAGAAAGATGCTGTGAGTCCAATGCCACTGTGGGGACATAGCCTATTACCAGAAAAATGCACAGAGTTCAGTGCCACTGTGAAAAGTAGTCCATTACCAGAAAGATGCTTTGAGTACAATTCCACTGTAAAACAAAGCCTATTACCAGAAAGATTCTCTGAGTCCAGTGCCACTGCGAGGACATAGCCTATTATCAGAAAGATGCTCTGAGTTCAGTGCCAATTTGAAACGTAGCCTATTACGAGAAAGATGTTCTGAGTTCACTGCCACTGTGAAGACAAAGCCTATTACCAGTAAGATGCTCTGAGTTCAGTGTCACAGTGAAACGAAACCTATTACCAGAAAGATGCTCTGAGTTCAGTGCAACAGTGAAACGTAACCTATTACCAGAAAGATGCTCTGAGTTCAGTGCAACACTGAAATGTAATCTGTTACCAGAAAGATGCTCACAGTTCAGTGCCATTGTGAAGCGTAGTCTATTACCAGAAAGATGCTCAGAATTCAGTGCCACTGTGAAACATAGCCTATTACCAGACAGATGCTCTGAGTTCAGTGTCACAGTGAAACGTATCCTATTACCAGAAATATGCTCAGAGTTCAGAGACACTGTGAAAAGCAGCCTATTACCAGAAAGATACTCTGATTTCAGTGGCAATGTGAAACGTAGCCTTTTGCCAGATAGATGCTCTCAGTTCAGTGCCACTGTGAAACGTAGCCTATTACCAGAAAGATGCTTTGAGATCAGTTCCACTGTGAAGAAAAAGACTATTACCAGAAAGATGTTCTGAGTTCAGTGCCACTTTGAAACGTAGCCTATTACCAGAAAGATGCTCAGAGTACAGTGCCAGTGTGAAATGTAACCTATTACAGGAAAGATGCTCTGAGGTCAGTCCAACTGTGAAAAGTAGCCTATTACCAGAAAGATGCTCAGAGATCAGTGCCACTGTGAAACGTAGCCTATTACCAGAAAGATGCTCTGAGTTCAGAGCCACTTGAAACGTAGCCTATTACCAGCAAGATGTTCTGAGTTCACTGCAACTGTGAAGACAAAGCCTATTACCAGAAAGATGCTCTGAGTTCAGTGCTACTGTGAAACGAAGCCTATTACCAGAAAGATGCTCTGAGTTCAGTGTCACAGTGAAAAGTAGACTATTACCAGCAAGATGCTCAGAGTTCAGTGACACAGTGAAACGTAGCCTATTATCAGACAAATGCTCTGTTCAGTGCCACTGTAAAATGTAGCCTATTACCAGAAAGATGCACTGATTTCAGTGCTACTGTGAAATGTAGTCTTTTACCAGAAAGATTCTCTGAGTTCAGTGCAATTGTGAAATGACGCCTATTACCAGAAAGATGCTCTGAATTCAGTTCCACTGTGAAACGTAGTCAATTACCAGAAAGATGCTTTGGGTTCAGATCCATTGTAAAATAAAGCCTATTACCAGAAAGAAGCTTTGAGTCCAGTGCCACTGTGAGGACATATGCCATTACCAGAAAGATGCTGTGAGTCCAATGCCACTGTGGGGACATAGCCTATTACCAGAAAAATGCACAGAGTTCAGTGCCACTGTGAAACGTAGCCTATTACCAGCAAGATGTTCTAAGTTCACTGCCACTGTGAAAGATCGCCTATTACCAGAAAGATGCTCTGAGTTCAGTGCCACTGTGAAGACAAAGCCCAATACCAGAAAGATGCAATGAGTTCAGTGCAACTGTGAAACGAAGCTTATTACCAAAAAGATGCTCCGAGATCAGTGCAACTGTGAAACGTAGCCTATTACCAGAAATATGCACTGAGTTCAGTCCCACTGTGAAATGAAGCATATTACCAGAAAGATGCTCAGAATACAGTGCCACTGTGAAACGAAGCCTATTACCAGAAAGATGCTCTGAGTTCAGTGACACAGTGAAAAGTAGACTATTACCAGAAAGATGCTCAGAGTACAGTGCCACTGTGAAACGTAGCCTATTACCAGAAAGATGCTCTGAGTTCAGTGCCACTGTGAAACGTAGCCTATTACCAGAAAGATGATTTGAGTTCAGTGACACAGTGAAACGTAGCCTATTATCAGAATGATGCTCAGAGTACAGTGCCATTGTGAAACATAGCCTATTACCAGAAAGGTGCTCAGAGTTCAGTGCCACTGTGAAATGTAGTCTATTACCAGAAAGGTGCTCAGAGTTCAGTGCCACTGTGAAATGTAGTCTATTACCAGAAAGATACTCTGAGTTCAGTGACACTGTGAGGACATAGCCTATTACCAGAAAGAATCTCTGAGTTCAGTGCAATTGTGAAATGACGCCTATTACCAGAAAGATGCTCTGAGTTCAGTTCCACTGTGAAAAGTAGCCTATTACCAGAAAGATGCTCTGAGTTCAGTGCCACTGTGAAACGAAGCCTATTACCAGAAAGATGCTCTGAGTTCAGTAACACAGTGAAACGTAGCCTATTATCAGAAAGATGCTCAGATTACAGTGCCACTGTGAAACGTAGCCTATTACCAGAAAGATGATCTGAGTTCAGTGACACAGTGAAACGTAGACTATTACCAGAAAGATGCTCTGAGGTCAGTGCCACTGTGAAATGTAGCCTATTAGCAGAAAGATGCTCCGAGTTCAGAGTCACAGTGAAAAGTAGACTATTACCAGCAAGATGCTCAGAGTTCAGTGACACAGTGAAACGTAGCCTATTATCAGACAAATGCTCTGTTCAGTGCCACTGTAAAATGTAGCCTATTACCAGAAAGATGCACTGATTTCAGTGCTACTGTGAAATGTAGTCTTTTACCAGAAAGATTCTCTGAGTTCAGTGCAATTGTGAAATGACGCCTATTACCAGAAAGATGCTCTGAATTCAGTTCCACTGTGAAACGTAGTCAATTACCAGAAAGATGCTTTGGGTTCAGATCCATTGTAAAATAAAGCCTATTACCAGAAAGAAGCTTTGAGTCCAGTGCCACTGTGAGGACATATGCCATTACCAGAAAGATGCTGTGAGTCCAATGCCACTGTGGGGACATAGCCTATTACCAGAAAAATGCACAGAGTTCAGTGCCACTGTGAAACGTAGCCTATTACCAGCAAGATGTTCTAAGTTCACTGCCACTGTGAAAGATCGCCTATTACCAGAAAGATGCTCTGAGTTCAGTGCCACTGTGAAGACAAAGCCCAATACCAGAAAGATGCAATGAGTTCAGTGCAACTGTGAAACGAAGCTTATTACCAAAAAGATGCTCCGAGATCAGTGCAACTGTGAAACGTAGCCTATTACCAGAAATATGCACTGAGTTCAGTCCCACTGTGAAATGAAGCATATTACCAGAAAGATGCTCAGAATACAGTGCCACTGTGAAACGAAGCCTATTACCAGAAAGATGCTCTGAGTTCAGTGACACAGTGAAAAGTAGACTATTACCAGAAAGATGCTCAGAGTACAGTGCCACTGTGAAACGTAGCCTATTACCAGAAAGATGCTCTGAGTTCAGTGCCACTGTGAAACGTAGCCTATTACCAGAAAGATGATTTGAGTTCAGTGACACAGTGAAACGTAGCCTATTATCAGAATGATGCTCAGAGTACAGTGCCATTGTGAAACATAGCCTATTACCAGAAAGGTGCTCAGAGTTCAGTGCCACTGTGAAATGTAGTCTATTACCAGAAAGGTGCTCAGAGTTCAGTGCCACTGTGAAATGTAGTCTATTACCAGAAAGATACTCTGAGTTCAGTGACACTGTGAGGACATAGCCTATTACCAGAAAGAATCTCTGAGTTCAGTGCAATTGTGAAATGACGCCTATTACCAGAAAGATGCTCTGAGTTCAGTTCCACTGTGAAAAGTAGCCTATTACCAGAAAGATGCTCTGAGTTCAGTGCCACTGTGAAACGAAGCCTATTACCAGAAAGATGCTCTGAGTTCAGTAACACAGTGAAACGTAGCCTATTATCAGAAAGATGCTCAGATTACAGTGCCACTGTGAAACGTAGCCTATTACCAGAAAGATGATCTGAGTTCAGTGACACAGTGAAACGTAGACTATTACCAGAAAGATGCTCTGAGGTCAGTGCCACTGTGAAATGTAGCCTATTAGCAGAAAGATGCTCCGAGTTCAGAGTCACAGTGAAACGTAGCCTATTACCAGAAAGATTCTCAGAGTCCATTGAGACTGCAAAATGTAGCCTATCATCAGAAAGATGCTCTGAGTTCACTGCCACTGTGAAACGTAGCCTATTACCAGAAAGATGGACTGAGTTCAGTGTCACTGTGAATCGTAGACTATTAGCAGAAAGATGCTGTGAGTTCAGTTACACTGTGAAGACCAAGCCTATTACCAGAAAGATGCTCTGAGTTCAGTGTCATTGTGAAACATAGCCTATTACCAGAAAGGTGCTCAGAGTTCAGTGCCACTGTGAAATGTAGTCTATTACCAGAAAGATGCTCTGAGTTCACTCCAACTGTGAAATGTAGCCTATTACCAGAAAGGTGCTCAGAGTTCAGTGCCACTGTGAAATGTAGTCTATTACCAGAAAGATACTCTGAGTTCAGTGACACTGTGAGGACATAGCCTATTACCAGAAAGAATCTCTGAGTTCAGTGCAATTGTGAAATGACGCCTATTACCAGAAAGATGCTCTGAATTCAGTTCCACTGTGAAACGTAGTCAATTACCAGAAAGATGCTCTGAGGTCAGTGCCACTATTAAATGTATCCTATTAGCAGAAAGATGCTCTGAGTTCAGTGACACAGTGAAACGTAGACTATTACCAGAAAGATGCTCTGAATTCAGTTCCACTGTGAAACGTAGTCAATTACCAGAAAGATGCTTTGGGTTCAGATCCACTGTAAAACAAAGCCTATTACCAGAAAGAAGCTTTGAGTCCAGTGCCACTGTGAGGACATATGCCATTACCAGAAAGATGCTGTGAGTCCAATGCCACTGTGGGGACATAGCCTATTACCAGAAAAATGCACAGAGTTCAGTGCCACTGTGAAAAGTAGTCCATTACCAGAAAGATGCTTTGAGTACAATTCCACTGTAAAAGAAAGCCTATTACCAGAAAGATTCTCTGAGTCTAGTGCCACTGCGAGGACATAGCCTATTATCAGAAAGATGCTCTGAGTTCTGTGCCACTGTGAAAGATCGCCTATTACCAGAAAGATGCTCTGAGTTCAGTGCCAATTTGAAACGTAGCCTATTACGAGAAAGATGTTCTGAGATCACTGCCACTGTGAAGACAAAGCCTATTACCAGTAAGATGCTCTGAGTTCAGTGTCACAGTGAAACGAAGCCTATTACCAGAAAGATGCTCTGAGTTCAGTGCAACAGTGAAACGTAACCTATTACCAGAAAGATGCTCTGAGTTCAGTGCAACACTGAAATGTAAACTGTTACCAGAAAGATGCTCACAGTTCAGTGCCACTGCGAGGACATAGCCTATTATCAGAAAGATGCTCTGAGTTCTGTGCCACTGTGAAAGATCGCCTATTACCAGAAAGATGTTGTGAACTCAGTGCCACTTTGAAACGTAGCCTATTACCAGAAAGATGCTCAGAGTACAGTGCCAGTGTGAAATGTAACCTATTACAGGAAAGATGCTCTGAGTTCAGTCCAACTGTGAAACATAGCCTATTACCAGAAAGCTGCTCAGAGTTCAGTGCCACTTTGAAAAGTAGCCTATTACCAGAAAGATGTTCTGAGATCACTGCCACTGTGAAGACAAAGCCTAATACCAGAAAGATGCTCTGTTCAGTGCCACTGTTAAATGTATCATATTACCAGAAAGATGCTCTGAGTTCAGTGCCACTGTGAAATGAAGCATATTACCAGAAAGATGCTCAGAGTACAGAGCCACTGTGAAACGTAGCCTATTACCAGAAAGATGCTCAGAGATCAGTGCCACTGTGAAACGTAGCCGATGACCAGAAAGATGCTCTGAGTTCAGAGCCACTTGAAACGTAGCCTATTACCAGCAAGATGTTCTGAGTTCACTGCCATTGTGAAAGATCTCCTATTACCAGAAAGGTGCTCAGAGTTCAGTGCCACTGTGAAACGTAGCCTATTACCAGCAAGATGTTCTGAGTTCACTGCCAATGTGAAAGATCGCCTATTACCAGAAAGATTCTCTGAGACCAGTGCGACTGCGAGGACATAACCAATTATCAGAAAGATGCTCTGAGTTCTGTGCCACTGTGAAAGATCGCCTATTACCAGAAAGATGCTCTGAGTTCAGTACCACTGTGAAATGAAGCCTATTACCAGAAAGATGCTCAGAGTACAGTGCCACTGTGAAACGTAGCGTATTACCAGAAAGATGCTCTGAGGTCAGTGCCACTGTGAAATGTAGCCTATTACCAGAACGATGCTCTGAGTCCAATGCCACTGTGGGGACATAGCCTATTATCAGAATGATGCTCTGAGTTCAGTGTCACAGTGAAAAGTAGACTATTACCAGAAAGATGCTCTGAGTTCAGTGCCACTGTGAAACGTAGCCTATTACCAGCAAGATGTTCTAAGTTCACTGCCACTGTGAAAGATCGCCTATTACCAGAAAGATGCACTGAGTTCAGTCCCACTGTGAAATGAAGCATATTACCAGAAAGATGCTCAGAATACAGTGCCACTGTGAAACGAAGCCTATTACGAGAAAGATGCTCTGAGTTCAGTGCCACTGTGAAACGTAGCCTATTACCAGAAAGATGCTCTGAGTTCAGTACCACTGTGAAATGAAGCCTATTACCAGAAAGATGCTCAGAGTACAGTGCCAGTGTGAAACGTAGCGTATTACCAGAAAGATGCTCTGAGGTCAGTGCCACTGTGAAATGTAGCCTATTACCAGAACGATGCTCTGAGTCCAATGCCACTGTGGGGACATAGCCTATTATCAGAATGATGCTCTGAGTTCAGTGTCACAGTGAAAAGTAGACTATTACCAGAAAGATGCTCTGAGTTCAGTGCCACTGTGAAACGTAGCCTATTACCAGCAAGATGTTCTAAGTTCACTGACACT
This sequence comes from Hypanus sabinus, assembly GCF_030144855.1. Lineage (NCBI taxonomy): Eukaryota > Metazoa > Chordata > Chondrichthyes > Myliobatiformes > Dasyatidae > Hypanus > Hypanus sabinus. Next base: position 63,860,606 of record NC_082710.1, read on the forward strand.
GTGAAAGATCGCCTATTACCAGAAAGATGCTCTGAGTTCAGTGCCACTGTGAAGACATAGCCCAATACCAGAATGATGCAATGAGTTCAGTGCAACTGTGAAACGAAGCTTATTACCAAAAAGATGCTCCGAGATCAGTGCAACTGTGAAACGTAGCCTATTACCAGAAAGATGCTCAGAATACAGTGCCACTGTGAAACGAAGCCTATTACGAGAAAGATGCTCTGAGTTCAGTGCCACTGTGAAACGTAGCCTATTACCAGAAAGATGCTCTGAGTTCAGTGCCACTGTGAAACGTAGCCTATTACCAGAAAGATGCTCTGAGTTCAGTGCCACTGTGAAACGTAGCCTATTACCAGAAAGATTCTCAGAGATCAGTGCCACCGTGAAACGAAGTCTATTACCAGAAAGATGCTCTGAGTTCAGTAACACAGTGAAACGTAGCCTATTATCAGAAAGATGCTCAGAGTACAGTGACACAGTGAAATGTAGCCTATTAGCAGAAAGATGCTCAGAGATCAGTGCCACTGTGAAATGTAGCCTATTACCAGAAAGGTGCTCAGAGTTCAGTGCCACTGTGAAATGTAGTCTATTACGAGAAAGATACTCTGAGTTCAGTGACACTGTGAGTACATAGCCTATTACCAGAAAGAATCTCTGAGTTCAGTGCAATTGTGAAATGACGCCTATTACCAGAAAGATGCTCTGAGTTCAGTGCCACTGTGAAAAGTAGCCTATTACCAGAAAGATGCTCTGAGTTCAGTAACACAGTGAAACGTAGCCTATTATCAGAAAGATGCTCAGAGTACAGTGCCACTGTGAAACGTAGCCTATTACCAGAAAGATGATCTGAGTTCAGTGAGACAGTGAAACGTAGACTATTACCAGAAAGATGCTCTGAGGTCAGTGCCACTGTGAAATGTAGCCTATTAGCAGAAAGATGCTCCGAGTTCAGAGTCACAGTGAAACGTAGCCTATTACCAGAAAGATGCTCAGAGTCCATTGAGACTGCAAAATGTAGCCTATCATCAGAAAGATGCTCTGAGTTCACTGCCACTCTGAAACGTAGCCTATTACCAGAAAGATGGACTGAGTTCAGTGTCACAGTGAATCGTAGATTGTTAGCAGAAAGATGCTGTGAGTTCAGTTACACTGTGAAGACCAAGCCTATTACCAGAAAGATGCTCTGAGTTCAGTGTCATTGTGAAACATAGCCTATTATCAGAAAGGTGCTCAGAGTTCAGTGCCACTGTGAAATGTAGTCTATTACCAGAAAGAATCTCTGAGTTCAGTGCAATTGTGAAATGACGCCTATTACCAGAAAGATGCTCTGAATTCAGTTCCACTGTGAAACGTAGTCAATTACCAGAAAGATGCTTTGGGTTCAGATCCACTGTAAAACAAAGCCTATTACCAGAAAGAAGCTTTGAGTCCAGTGCCACTGGGAGGACATATGCCATTACCAGAAAGATGCTGTGAGTCCAATGCCACTGTGGGGACATAGCCTATTACCAGAAAAATGCACAGAGTTCAGTGCCACTGTGAAAAGTAGTCCATTACCAGAAAGATGCTTTGAGTACAATTCCACTGTAAAAGAAAGCCTATTACCAGAAAGATTCTCTGAGTCTAGTGACACTGCGAGGACATAGCCTATTATCAGAAAGATGCTCTGAGTTCTGTGCCACTGTGAAAGATCGCCTATTACCAGAAAGATGCTCTGAGTTCAGTGCCAATTTGAAACGTAGCCTATTACGAGAAAGATGTTCTGAGTTCACTGCCACTGTGAAGACAAAGCCTATTACCAGTAAGATGCTCTGAGTTCAGTGTCACAGTGAAACGAAGCCTATTACCAGAAAGATGCTCTGAGTTCAGTGCAACAGTGAAACGTAACCTATTACCAGAAAGATGCTCTGAGTTCAGTGCAACACTGAAATGTAATCTGTTACCAGAAAGATGCTCACAGTTCAGTGCCATTGTGAAGCGTAGTCTATTACCAGAAAGATGCTCAGAATTCAGTGCCACTGTGAAACGTATCCTATTACCAGAAATATGCTCAGAGTTCAGAGACACTGTTAAAAGCAGCCTATTTCCAGAAAGATACTCTGATTTCAGTGGCAATGTGAAACGTAGCCTTTTACCAGATAGATGCTCTCAGTTCAGTGCCACTGTGAAGACAAAGCCCAATACCAAAAAGATGCAATGAGTTCAGTGCAACTGTGAAACGAAGCTTATTACCAAAAAGATGCTCCGAGATCAGTGCAACTGTGAAACATAGCCTATTACCAGAAATATGCACTGAATTCAGTCCCACTGTGAAATGAAGTATATTACCAGAAAGACGCTCAGAGTTCAGTGCCACTGTGAAACGTAGCCTATTACCAGAAAGATGCTCTGAGTTCAGTGCCACTGTGAAACGAAGCCTATTACCAGAAAGATGCTCTGATTTCAGTAACACAGTGAAACGTAGCCTATTATCAGAAAGATGCTCAGAGTACAGTGCCACTGTGAAACGTAGCCTATTACCAGAAAGATGATCTGAGTTCAGTGACACAGTGAAACGTAGACTATTACCAGAAAGATGCTCTGAGGTCAGTGCCACTGTGAAATGTAGCCTATTAGCAGAAAGATGCTCAGAGTTCAGTGCCACTGTGAAACGTAGCCTATTACCAGAAAGATATTCTGAGTACACTGCCACTGTGAAGACAAAGCCTATTACCAGAAAGATGCTCTGAGTTCAGTGCCACTGTGAAACGAAGCCTATTACCAGCAAGATGTTCTGAGTTCAGTGACACAGTGAAACGTAGCCTATTATCAGAATGATGATCAGAGTACAGTGCCACTGTGAAACGTAGCCTATTACCAGCAAGATGTTCTGAGTTCACTGCCACTGTGAAAGATCGCCTATTACCAGAAAGATGCTCAGAGATCAGTGCCACTGTGAAACGTAGCCTATTACCAGAAAGATGATCTGAGTTCAGTGTCACAGTGAAACGTAGACTATTACCAGAAAGATGCTCTGAGTTCAGTGCCACTGTGAAATGTAGCCTATTACCAGAAAGATGCTCTGAGTCGGGTGCCATTGTGAATCGTAGTCAATTACCAGAAAGATGCTTTGGGTTCAGATCCACTGTAAAACAAACCCTATTACCAGAAAGATGTTTTGAGTCCAGTGCCACTGTGAGGACATAGCCCATTACCAGAGAGATGCTCTGAGTTCAGTGCCACTGTGAGGAAATAGCCCATTACCAGAAAGATGCTGTGAGTCCAATGCCACTGTGGGAACATAGCCTATTACCAGAAAAATGCTCTGAGTTCAGTGCCACTGTGAAAAGTAGACCATTACCAGAAAGATGCTTTGAGTTCAATTCAACTGTAAAATAAAGCCTATTACCAGAAAGATTCTCTGAGTCCAGTGCCACTGCGAGGACATAGCCTATTATCAGAAAGATGCTCTGAGTTCTGTGCCATTGTGAAAGATCGCCTATTACCAGAAAGAAGTTCTGAGTTCATTGCCACTTTGAAACGGCGCCTATTGCGAGAAAGATGTTCTGAGCTCTGTGCCACTGTGAAGACAAAGCCTATTACCAGAAATCTGATCAGAGTTCAGTGCCACTGTGAAACGAAGCATATTACCAGAAAGATGCTCCGAGTTCAGAGTGACAGTGAAACGTAGCCTATTACCAGAAAGATGCTCAGAGTCCATTGAGACTGCAAAATGTAGCCTATCATCAGAAAGATGCTCTGAGTTCACTGCCACTGTGAAACGTAGCCTATTACCAGAAAGGTGCTCTGAGTTCAGTGTCATTGTGAAACATAGCCTATTACCAGAAAGGTGCTCAGAGTTCAGTGCCACTGTGAAATGTATTCTATTACCAGAAAGATGCTCTGAGTTCACTCCAACTGTGAAATGTAGCCTATTACCAGAAAGATACTCTGAGTTCAGTGACACTGTGAGGACATATCCTATTACCAGAAAGAATCTCTGAGTTCAGTGCAATTGTGAAATGACGCCTATTACCAGAAAGATGCTCTGAATTCAGTTCCACTGTGAAACGTAGTCAATTACCAGAAAGATGCTTTGGGTTCAGATCCACTGTAAAACAAAGCCTATTACCAGAAAGAAGCTTTGAGTCCAGTGCCACTGTGAGGACATATGCCATTACCAGAAAGATGCTGTGAGTCCAATGCCACTGTGGGGACATAGCCTATTACCAGAAAAATGCACAGAGTTCAGTGCCACTGTGAAAAGTAGTCCATTACCAGAAAGATGCTTTGAGTACAATTCCACTGTAAAAGAAAGCCTATTACCAGAAAGATTCTCTGAGTCTAGTGCCACTGCGAGGACATAGCCTATTATCAGAAAGATGCTCTGAGTTCTGTGCCACTGTTAAAGATCACCTATTACCAGAAAGATGCTCTGAGTTCAGTGCCAATTTGAAACGTAGCCTATTACGAGAAAGATGTTCTGAGTTCACTGCCACTGAGAAGACAAAGCCTATTACCAGAAAGATGCTCTGAGTTCAGTGCAACAGTGAAACGTAACCTATTACCAGAAAGATGCTCTGAGTTCAGTGCAACACTGAAATGTAATCTGTTACCAGAAAGATGCTCACAGTTCAGTGCCATTGTGAAGCGTAGTCTATTACCAGAAAGATGCTCAGAATTCAGTGCCACTGTGAAACGTATCCTATTACCAGAAATATGCTCAGAGTTCAGAGACACTGTTAAAAGCAGCCTATTTCCAGAAAGATACTCTGATTTCAGTGGCAATGTGAAACGTAGCCTTTTACCAGATAGATGCTCTCAGTTCAGTGCCACTGCGAGGACATAGCCTATTATCAGAAAGATGCTCTGAGTTCTGTGCCACTGTGAAAGATCGCCTATTAACAGAAAGATGCTCTGAGTTGAGTGCCACTGTGAAATGTACCCAATTACCAGAAAGATGCACTGAGTTCAGTGCCACTGTGAAATGAAGCATATTACCAGAAAGATGCTCAGAGTACAGTGCCACTGTGAAACGTAGCCTATTACCAGAAAGATGCTCAGAGATCAGTGCCTCTGTGAAACGTAGCCTATTACCAGAAAGATGCTCTGAGTTCAGAGCCACTTGAAACGTAGCCTATTACCAGCAAGATGTTCTGAGTTCACTGCCACTGTGAAAGATCGCCTATTACCAGAAAGATGTTCTGAGTTCACTGCCACTGTGAAGACAAAGCCTATTACCAGAAAGATGCTCTGAGTTCAGTGCCACTGTGAGGACATAGCCCATTACCAGAAAGATGCTGTGAGTCCAATGCCACTGTGAAGACAAAGCCTATTACCAGAAAGATGCTCTGAGTTCAGTGTCACAGTGAAAAGTAGACTATTACCAGCAAGATGCTCTGAGTTCATTGACACAGTGAAACGTAGCCTATTATCAGAAAGATGCTCAGAGTACAGTGCCACTGTGAAACGTAGCCTATTACCAAAAAGATGATCTGAGTTCAGTGACACAGTGAAACGTAGACTATTACCAGAAAGATGTTCTGAGTTCACTGCCACTGTGAAGACAAAGCCTATTCCCAGTAAGATGCTCTGAGTTCAGTGTCACAGTGAAACGAAGCCTATTACCAGAAAGATGCTCTGAGTTCAGTGCAACACTGAAATGTAATCTGTTACCAGAAAGATGCTCACAGTTCAGTGCCATTGTGAAGCGTAGTCTATTACCAGAAAGATGCTCAGAATTCAGTGCCACTGTGAAACGTATCCTATTACCAGAAATATGCTCAGAGTTCAGAGACACTGTTAAAAGCAGCCTATTTCCAGAAAGATACTCTGATTTCAGTGGCAATGTGAAACGTAGCCTTTTACCAGATAGATGCTCTCAGTTCACTGCCACTGTGAAACGTAGCCTATTACCAGGAAGATGCTTTGAGATCAGTTCCACTGTGAAGAAAAAGACTATTACCAGAAAGATGTTCTGAACTCAGTGCCACTTTGAAACGTAGCCTATTACCAGAAATATGCTCAGAGTTCAGAGACACTGTTAAAAGCAGCCTATTTCCAGAAAGATACTCTGATTTCAGTGGCAATGTGAAACGTAGCCTTTTACCAGATAGATGCTCTCAGTTCAGTGCCACTGCGAGGACATAGCCTATTATCAGAAAGATGCTCTGAGTTCTGTGCCACTGTGAAAGATCGCCTATTACCAGAAAGATGCTCTGAGTTGAGTGCCACTGTGAAATGTACCCAATTACCAGAAAGATGCACTGAGTTCAGTGCCACTGTGAAATGAAGCATATTACCAGAAAGATGCTCTGAGTTCAGTGCCAATGTGAAATGAAGCATATTACCAGAAAGATGCTCAGAGTACAGTGCCACTGTGAAACGTAGCCTATTACCAGAAAGATGCTCAGAGATCAGTGCCTCTGTGAAACGTAGCCTATTACCAGAAAGATGCTCAGAGATCAGTGCCTCTGTGAAACGTAGCCTATTACCAGAAAGATGCTCTGAGTTCAGAGCCACTTGAAACGTAGCCTATTACCAGCAAGATGTTCTGAGTTCACTGCCACTGTGAAAGATCGCCTATTACCAGAAAGATGTTCTGAGTTCACTGCCACTGTGAAGACAAAGCCTATTACCAGAAAGATGCTCTGAGTTCAGTGCCACTGTGAGGACATAGCCCATTACCAGAAAGATGCTGTGAGTCCAATGCCACTGTGAAGACAAAGCCTATTACCAGAAAGATGCTCTGAGTTCAGTGTCACAGTGAAAAGTAGACTATTACCAGCAAGATGCTCTGAGTTCATTGACACAGTGAAACGTAGCCTATTATCAGAAAGATGCTCAGAGTACAGTGCCACTGTGAAACGTAGCCTATTACCAAAAAGATGATCTGAGTTCAGTGACACAGTGAAACGTAGACTATTACCAGAAAGATGTTCTGAGTTCACTGCCACTGTGAAGACAAAGCCTATTCCCAGTAAGATGCTCTGAGTTCAGTGTCACAGTGAAACGAAGCCTATTACCAGAAAGATGCTCTGAGTTCAGTGCAACACTGAAATGTAATCTGTTACCAGAAAGATGCTCACAGTTCAGTGCCATTGTGAAGCGTAGTCTATTACCAGAAAGATGCTCAGAATTCAGTGCCACTGTGAAACGTATCCTATTACCAGAAATATGCTCAGAGTTCAGAGACACTGTTAAAAGCAGCCTATTTCCAGAAAGATACTCTGATTTCAGTGGCAATGTGAAACGTAGCCTTTTACCAGATAGATGCTCTCAGTTCACTGCCACTGTGAAACGTAGCCTATTACCAGAAAGATGCTTTGAGATCAGTTCCACTGTGAAGAAAAAGACTATTACCAGAAAGATGTTCTGAACTCAGTGCCACTTTGAAACGTAGCCTATTACCAGAAATATGCTCAGAGTTCAGAGACACTGTTAAAAGCAGCCTATTTCCAGAAAGATACTCTGATTTCAGTGGCAATGTGAAACGTAGCCTTTTACCAGATAGATGCTCTCAGTTCAGTGCCACTGCGAGGACATAGCCTATTATCAGAAAGATGCTCTGAGTTCTGTGCCACTGTGAAAGATCGCCTATTACCAGAAAGATGCTCTGAGTTGAGTGCCACTGTGAAATGTACCCAATTACCAGAAAGATGCACTGAGTTCAGTGCCACTGTGAAATGAAGCATATTACCAGAAAGATGCTCTGAGTTCAGTGCCAATGTGAAATGAAGCATATTACCAGAAAGATGCTCAGAGTACAGTGCCACTGTGAAACGTAGCCTATTACCAGAAAGATGCTCAGAGATCAGTGCCTCTGTGAAACGTAGCCTATTACCAGAAAGATGCTCTGAGTTCAGAGCCACTTGAAACGTAGCCTATAACCAGCAAGATGTTCTGAGTTCACTGCCATTGTGAAAGATCTCCTATTACCAGAAAGGTGCTCAGAGTTCAGTGCCACTGTGAAAAGTAGCCTATTGCCAGCAAGATGTTCTGAGTTCACTGCCACTGTGAAAGATCGCCTATTACCAGAAAGATTCTCTGAGTCCAGTGCGACTGCGAGGACATAGCCTATTATCAGAAAGATGCTCTGAGTTCTGTGCCACTGTGAAAGATCGCCTATTACCAGAAAGATGTTCTGAGTTCACTGCCACTGTGAAGACAAAGCCTATTACCAGAAAGATGCTCTGAGTTCAGTGCCACTGTGAGGACATAGCCCATTACCAGAAAGATGCAGTGAGTCCAATGCCACTGTGGGGACATAGCCTATTGCCAAACAGATTCTCTGAGTCCAGTGTGACTGCGAGGACATAGCCTATTATCAGAAAGATGCTCTGAGTTCTGTGCCACTGTGAAAGATCGCCTATTACCAGAAAGGTGCTCAGAGTTCAGTGCCACTGTGAAACGAAGCCTATTACCAGAAAGGTTCTCTGAGTTCAGTGTCACAGTGAAAAGTAGACTATTACCAGCAAGATGCTCTGAGTTCAGTGACACAGTGAAACGTAGCCTATTATCAGAAAGATGCTCAGAGTACAGTGCCACTGTGAAACGTAGCCTATTACCAAAAAGATGATCTGAGTTCAGTGATTCAGTGAAACGTAGACTATTACCAGAAAGATGCTCTGAGGTCAGTGCCACTATTAAATGTATCCTATTAGCAGAAAGATGCTCTGAGTTCAGTGCCACTGTGAAATGAAGCATATTACAAGAAAGATGCTCAGAGTACAGTGCCACTGTGAAACGTAGCCTATTTCCAGAAAGATGCTTTGGGTTCAGATCCACTGTAAAACAAAGCCTATTTCCAGAAAGATGCTTTGAGTCCAGTGCCACTGTGAGGACATATGCCATTACCAGAAAGATGCTGTGAGTCCGATGCCACTGTGGGGACATAGCCTATTACCAGAAAAATGCACAGAGTTCAGTGCCACTGTGAAAAGTAGTCCATTACCAGAAAGATGCTTTGAGTACAATTCCACTGTAAAACAAAGCCTATTACCAGAAAGATTCTCTGAGTCCAGTGCCACTGCGAGGACATAGCCTATTATCAGAAAGATGCTCTGAGTTCTGTGCCACTGTGAAAGATCGCCTATTACCAGAAAGATGCTCTGAGTTCAGTGCCAATTTGAAACGTAGCCTATTACGAGAAACATGTTCTGAGTTCACTGCCACTGTGAAGACAAAGCCTATTACCAGTAAGATGCTCTGAGTTCAGTGTCACAGTGAAACGAAGCCTGTTACCAGAAAGATGCTCTGAGTTCAGTGCAACAGTGAAACGTAACCTGTTACCAGAAAGATGCTCTGAGTTCAGTGCAACAGTGAAACGTAGCCTATTATCAGAAAAATGCTCTGTTCAGTGCCACTGTAAAATGTAGCCTATTTCCAGAAAGATGCTCTGAGTTCAGTGCCAGTGTGAAACGTAGCCTACCAGCAAGATGTTCTAAGTTCACTGCCACTGTGAAAGATCGCCTATTACCAGAAAGATGCTCTGAGTTCAGTGGCACAGTGAAACGTAGCCTATTATCAGAAAGATGCTCAGAGTACAGTGCCACTGTGAAACATAGCCTATTACCAGAAAGATGATCTGAGTTCAGTGAAACAGTGAAACGTAGACTATTACCAGAAAGATGCTCAGAGTACAGTGCCACTGTGAAACGTAGCCTATTAACAGAAAGATGCTCTGAGTTCAGTGCCACTGTGGGGACATAGCCTATTATCAGAAAGATGCTCTGAGTTCTGTGCCACTGTGAAAGATCGCCTATTACCAGAAAGATGCTCTGAGTTGAGTGCCACTGTGAAATCTACCCAATTACCAGAAAGATGCACTGAGTTCAGTGCCACTGTGAAATGAAGCATATTACCAGAAAGATGCTCTGAGTTCAGTGCCAATGTGAAATGAAGCATATTACCAGAAAGATGCTCAGAGTACAGTGCCACTGTGAAACGTAGCCTATTACCAGAAAGATGCTCAGAGATCAGTGCCTCTGTGAAACGTAGCCTATTACCAGAAAGATGCTCTGAGTTCAGAGCCACTTGAAACGTAGCCTATAACCAGCAAGAAGTTCTGGATTCACTGCCATTGTGAAAGATCTCCTATTACCAGAAAGGTGCTCAGAGTTCAGTGCCACTGTGAAAAGTAGCCTATTACCAGCAAGATGTTCTGAGTTCACTGACACTGTGAAAGATCGCCTATTACCAGAAAGATTCTCTGAGTTCAGTGCCACTGTGAGGACATAGCCCATTACCAGAAAGATGCAGTGAGTCCAATGCCACTGTGGGGACATAGCCTATTACCAGAAAAATGCTCTGAGATCAGTGCCACTGTGAAAAGTAGACCATTACCAGAAAGATGCTTTGAGTTCAATTCCACTGCGAGGACATAGCCTATTGCCAAACAGATTCTCTGAGTCCAGTGTGACTGCGAGGACATAGCCTATTATCAGAAAGATGCTCTGAGTTCTGTGCCACTGTGAAAGATCGCCTATTACCAGAAAGATGCTCTGAGTTCAGTGCCACTGTGAAACGAAGCCTATTACCAGAAAGGTTCTCTGAGTTCAGTGTCACAGTGAAAAGTAGACTATTACCAGCAAGATGCTCTGAGTTCAGTGACACAGTGAAACGTAGCCTATTATCAGAAAGATGCTCAGAGTACAGTGCCACTGTGAAACGTAGCCTATTACCAAAAAGATGATCTGAGTTCAGTGACACAGTGAAACGTAGACTATTACCAGAAAGATGCTCTGAGGTCAGTGCCACTATTAAATGTATCCTATTAGCAGAAAGATGCTCTGAGTTCAGTGCCACTGTGAAATGAAGCATATTACCAGAAAGATGCTCAGAGTACAGTGCCACTGTGAAACGTAGCCTATTTCCAGAAAGATGCTTTGGGTTCAGATCCACTGTAAAACAAAGCCTATTTCCAGAAAGATGCTTTGAGTCCAGTGCCACTGTGAGGACATATGCCATTACCAGAAAGATGCTGTGAGTCCGATGCCACTGTGGGGACATAGCCTATTACCAGAAAGATGCTCTGAGTTGAGTGCCAATTTGAAACGTAGCCTATTACGAGAAAGATGTTCTGAGTTCACTGCCACTGTGAAGACAAAGCCTATTACCAGTAAGATGCTCTGAGTTCAGTACCACTGTGAAACGAAGCCTATTACCAGAAAGATGCTCTGAGTTCAGTGCAACAGTGAAACGTAGCCTATTATCAGAAAAATGCTCTGTTCAGTGCCACTGTAAAATGTAGCCTATTTCCAGAAAGATGCTCTGAGTTCAGTGCCAGTGTGAAACGTAGCCTACCAGCAAGATGTTCTAAGTTCACTGCCACTGTGAAAGATCGCCTATTACCAGAAAGATGCTCTGAGTTCAGTGGCACAGTGAAACGTAGCCTATTATCAGAAAGATGCTCAGAGTACAGTGCCACTGTGAAACATAGCCTATTACCAGAAAGATGATCTGAGTTCAGTGAAACAGTGAAACGTAGACTATTACCAGAAAGATGCTCAGAGTACAGTGCCACTGTGAAACGTAGCCTATTAACAGAAAGATGCTCTGAGTTCAGTGCCACTGTGGGGACATAGCCTATTATCAGAAAGATGCTCTGAGTTCTGTGCCACTGTGAAAGATCGCCTATTACCAGAAAGATGCTCTGAGTTGAGTGCCACTGTGAAATGTACCCAATTACCAGAAAGATGCACTGAGTTCAGTGCCACTGTGAAATGAAGCATATTACCAGAAAGATGCTCTGAGTTCAGTGCCAATGTGAAATGAAGCATATTACCAGAAAGATGCTCAGAGTACAGTGCCACTGTGAAACGTAGCCTATTACCAGAAAGATGCTCAGAGATCAGTGCCTCTGTGAAACGTAGCCTATTACCAGAAAGATGCTCTGAGTTCAGAGCCACTTGAAACGTAGCCTATAACCAGCAAGATGTTCTGGATTCACTGCCATTGTGAAAGATCTCCTATTACCAGAAAGGTGCTCAGAGTTCAGTGCCACTGTGAAAAGTAGCCTATTACCAGCAAGATGTTCTGAGTTCACTGCCACTGTGAAAGATCGCCTATTACCAGAAAGATTCTCTGAGTTCAGTTGCACTGTGAGGACATAGCCCATTACCAGAAAGATGCTGTGAGTCCAATTCCACTGTGGGGACATAGCCTATTACCAGCAAAATGCCCTGAGATCAGTGCCACTGTGAAAAGTAGACCATTACCAGAAAGATGCTTTGAGTTCAATTCCACTGCGAGGACATAGACTATTGCCAGACAGATTCTCTGAGTCCAGTGTGACTGCGAGGACATAGCCTATTATCAGAAAGATGCTCTGAGTTCTGTGCCACTGTGAAAGATCGCCTATTACCAGAAAGATGCTCTGAGTTCAGTGCCACTGTGAAACGAAGCCTATTACCAGAAATATGCTCAGAGTTCAGAGACACTGTTAAAAGCAGCCTATTTCCAGAAAGATACTCTGATTTCAGTGGCAATGTGAAACGTAGCCTTTTACCAGATAGATGCTCTCAGTTCACTGCCACTGTGAAACGTAGCCTATTACCAGAAAGATGCTTTGAGATCAGTTCCACTGTGAAGAAAAAGACTATTACCAGAAAGATGTTCTGAACTCAGTGCCACTTTGAAACGTAGCCTATTACCAGAAATATGCTCAGAGTTCAGAGACACTGTTAAAAGCAGCCTATTTCCAGAAAGATACTCTGATTTCAGTGGCAATGTGAAACGTAGCCTTTTACCAGATAGATGCTCTCAGTTCAGTGCCACTGCGAGGACATAGCCTATTATCAGAAAGATGCTCTGAGTTCTGTGCCACTGTGAAAGATCGCCTATTACCAGAAAGATGCTCTGAGTTGAGTGCCACTGTGAAATGTACCCAATTACCAGAAAGATGCACTGAGTTCAGTGCCACTGTGAAATGAAGCATATTACCAGAAAGATGCTCTGAGTTCAGTGCCAATGTGAAATGAAGCATATTACCAGAAAGATGCTCAGAGTACAGTGCCACTGTGAAACGTAGCCTATTACCAGAAAGATGCTCAGAGATCAGTGCCTCTGTGAAACGTAGCCTATTACCAGAAAGATGCTCTGAGTTCAGAGCCACTTGAAACGTAGCCTATAACCAGCAAGATGTTCTGAGTTCACTGCCATTGTGAAAGATCTCCTATTACCAGAAAGGTGCTCAGAGTTCAGTGCCACTGTGAAAAGTAGCCTATTGCCAGCAAGATGTTCTGAGTTCACTGCCACTGTGAAAGATCGCCTATTACCAGAAAGATTCTCTGAGTCCAGTGCGACTGCGAGGACATAGCCTATTATCAGAAAGATGCTCTGAGTTCTGTGCCACTGTGAAAGATCGCCTATTACCAGAAAGATGTTCTGAGTTCACTGCCACTGTGAAGACAAAGCCTATTACCAGAAAGATGCTCTGAGTTCAGTGCCACTGTGAGGACATAGCCCATTACCAGAAAGATGCTGTGAGTCCAATGCCACTGTGGGGACATAGCCTATTACCAGAAAAATGCTCTGAGATCAGTGCCACTGTGAAAAGTAGACCATTACCAGAAAGATGCTTTGAGTTCAATTCCACTGCGAGGACATAGCCTATTGCCAGACAGATTCTCTGAGTCCAGTGTGACTGCGAGGACATAGCCTATTATCAGAAAGATGCTCTGAGTTCTGTGCCACTGTGAAAGATCGCCTATTACCAGAAAGGTGCTCAGAGTTCAGTGCCACTGTGAAACGAAGCCTATTACCAGAAAGGTTCTCTGAGTTCAGTGTCACAGTGAAAAGTAGACTATTACCAGCAAGATGCTCTGAGTTCAGTGACACAGTGAAACGTAGCCTATTATCAGAAAGATGCTCAGAGTACAGTGCCACTGTGAAACGTAGCCTATTACCAAAAAGATGATCTGAGTTCAGTGATTCAGTGAAACGTAGACTATTACCAGAAAGATGCTCTGAGGTCAGTGCCACTATTAAATGTATCCTATTAGCAGAAAGATGCTCTGAGTTCAGTGCCACTGTGAAATGAAGCATATTACAAGAAAGATGCTCAGAGTACAGTGCCACTGTGAAACGTAGCCTATTTCCAGAAAGATGCTTTGGGTTCAGATCCACTGTAAAACAAAGCCTATTTCCAGAAAGATGCTTTGAGTCCAGTGCCACTGTGAGGACATATGCCATTACCAGAAAGATGCTGTGAGTCCGATGCCACTGTGGGGACATAGCCTATTTCCAGAAAAATGCACAGAGTTCAGTGCCACTGTGAAAAGTAGTCCATTACCAGAAAGATGCTTTGAGTACAATTCCACTGTAAAACAAAGCCTATTACCAGAAAGATTCTCTGAGTCCAGTGCCACTGCGAGGACATAGCCTATTATCAGAAAGATGCTCTGAGTTCTGTGCCACTGTGAAAGATCGCCTATTACCAGAAAGATGCTCTGAGTTCAGTGCCAATTTGAAACGTAGCCTATTACGAGAAAGATGTTCTGAGTTCACTGCCACTGTGAAGACAAAGCCTATTACCAGTAAGATGCTCTGAGTTCAGTGTCACAGTGAAACGAAGCCTGTTACCAGAAAGATGCTCTGAGTTCAGTGCAACAGTGAAACGTAACCTGTTACCAGAAAGATGCTCTGAGTTCAGTGCAACAGTGAAACGTAGCCTATTATCAGAAAAATGCTCTGTTCAGTGCCACTGTAAAATGTAGCCTATTTCCAGAAAGATGCTCTGAGTTCAGTGCCAGTGTGAAACGTAGCCTACCAGCAAGATGTTCTAAGTTCACTGCCACTGTGAAAGATCGCCTATTACCAGAAAGATGCTCTGAGTTCAGTGGCACAGTGAAACGTAGCCTATTATCAGAAAGATGCTCAGAGTACAGTGCCACTGTGAAACATAGCCTATTACCAGAAAGATGATCTGAGTTCAGTGAAACAGTGAAACGTAGACTATTACCAGAAAGATGCTCAGAGTACAGTGCCACTGTGAAACGTAGCCTATTAACAGAAAGATGCTCTGAGTTCAGTGCCACTGTGGGGACATAGCCTATTATCAGAAAGATGCTCTGAGTTCTGTGCCACTGTGAAAGATCGCCTATTACCAGAAAGATGCTCTGAGTTGAGTGCCACTGTGAAATGTACCCAATTACCAGAAAGATGCACTGAGTTCAGTGCCACTGTGAAATGAAGCATATTACCAGAAAGATGCTCTGAGTTCAGTGCCAATGTGAAATGAAGCATATTACCAGAAAGATGCTCAGAGTACAGTGCCACTGTGAAACGTAGCCTATTACCAGAAAGATGCTCAGAGATCAGTGCCTCTGTGAAACGTAGCCTATTACCAGAAAGATGCTCTGAGTTCAGAGCCACTTGAAACGTAGCCTATAACCAGCAAGAAGTTCTGGATTCACTGCCATTGTGAAAGATCTCCTATTACCAGAAAGGTGCTCAGAGTTCAGTGCCACTGTGAAAAGTAGCCTATTACCAGCAAGATGTTCTGAGTTCACTGCCACTGTGAAAGATCGCCTATTACCAGAAAGATTCTCTGAGTTCAGTGCCACTGTGAGGACATAGCCCATTACCAGAAAGATGCTGTGAGTCCAATTCCACTGCGAGGACATAGCCTATTGCCAGACAGATTCTCTGAGTCCAGTGTGACTGCGAGGACATAGCCTATTATCAGAAAGATGCTCTGAGTTCTGTGCCACTGTGAAAGATCGCCTATTACCAGAAAGATGCTCTGAGTTCAGTGCCACTGTGAAACGAAGCCTATTACCAGAAAGGTTCTCTGAGTTCAGTGTCACAGTGAAAAGTAGACTATTACCAGCAAGATGCTCTGAGTTCAGTGACACAGTGAAACGTAGCCTATTATCAGAAAGATGCTCAGAGTACAGTGCCACTGTGAAACGTAGCCTATTACCAAAAAGATGATCTGAGTTCAGTGACACAGTGAAACGTAGACTATTACCAGAAAGATGCTCTGAGGTCAGTGCCACTATTAAATGTATCCTATTAGCAGAAAGATGCTCTGAGTTCAGTGCCACTGTGAAATGAAGCATATTACCAGAAATATGCTCAGAGTACAGTGCCACTGTGAAACGTAGCCTATTTCCAGAAAGATGCTTTGGGTTCAGATCCACTGTAAAACAAAGCCTATTTCCAGAAAGATGCTTTGAGTCCAGTGCCACTGTGAGGACATATGCCATTACCAGAAAGATGCTGTGAGTCCGATGCCACTGTGGGGACATAGCCTATTACCAGAAAGATGCTCTGAGTTGAGTGCCAATTTGAAACGTAGCCTATTACGAGAAAGATGTTCTGAGTTCACTGCCACTGTGAAGACAAAGCCTATTACCAGTAAGATGCTCTGAGTTCAGTACCACTGTGAAACGAAGCCTATTACCAGAAAGATGCTCAGAGTACAGTGCCACTGTGAAACGTAACCTGTTACCAGAAAGATGCTCTGAGTTCAGTGCAACAGTGAAACGTAGCCTATTATCAGAAAAATGCTCTGTTCAGTGCCACTGTAAAATGTAGCCTATTTCCAGAAAGATGCTCTGAGTTCAGTGCCAGTGTGAAACGTAGCCTACCAGCAAGATGTTCTAAGTTCACTGCCACTGTGAAAGATCGCCTATTACCAGAAAGATGCTCTGAGTTCAGTGGCACAGTGAAACGTAGCCTATTATCAGAAAGATGCTCAGAGTACAGTGCCACTGTGAAACATAGCCTATTACCAGAAAGATGATCTAAGTTCAGTGAAACAGTGAAACATAGACTATTACCAGAAAGATGCTCAGAGTACAGTGCCACTGTGAAACGTAGCCTATTAACAGAAAGATGCTCTGAGTTCAGTGCCACTGTGGGGACATAGCCTATTATCAGAAAGATGCTCTGAGTTCTGTGCCACTGTGAAAGATCGCCTATTACCAGAAAGATGCTCTGAGTTGAGTGCCACTGTGAAATGTACCCAATTACCAGAAAGATGCACTGAGTTCAGTGCCACTGTGAAATGAAGCATATTACCAGAAAGATGCTCTGAGTTCAGTGCCAATGTGAAATGAAGCATATTACCAGAAAGATGCTCAGAGTACAGTGCCACTGTGAAACGTAGCCTATTACCAGAAAGATGCTCAGAGATCAGTGCCTCTGTGAAACGTAGCCTATTACCAGAAAGATGCTCTGAGTTCAGAGCCACTTGAAACGTAGCCTATAACCAGCAAGATGTTCTGGATTCACTGCCATTGTGAAAGATCTCCTATTACCAGAAAGGTGCTCAGAGTTCAGTGCCACTGTGAAAAGTAGCCTATTACCAGCAAGATGTTCTGAGTTCACTGCCACTGTGAAAGATCGCCTATTACCAGAAAGATTCTCTGAGTTCAGTTGCACTGTGAGGACATAGCCCATTACCAGAAAGATGCTGTGAGTCCAATTCCACTGTGGGGACATAGCCTATTACCAGCAAAATGCTCTGAGATCAGTGCCACTGTGAAAAGTAGACCATTACCAGAAAGATGCTTTGAGTTCAATTCCACTGCGAGGACATAGCCTATTGCCAGACAGATTCTCTGAGTCCAGTGTGACTGCGAGGACATAGCCTATTATCAGAAAGATGCTCTGAGTTCTGTGCCACTGTGAAAGATCGCCTATTACCAGAAAGATGCTCTGAGTTCAGTGCCACTGTGAAACGAAGCCTATTACCAGAAAGATTCTCTGAGTTCAGTGACACAGTGAAAAGTAGACTATTACCAGCAAGATGCTCTGAGTTCAGTGACACAGTGAAACGTAGCCTATTATCAGAAAGATGCTCAGAGTACAGTGCCACTGTGAAACGTAGCCTATTACCAAAAAGATGATCTGAGTTCAGTGACACAGTGAAACGTAGACTATTACCAGAAAGATGCTCTGAGGTCAGTGCCACTATTAAATGTATCCTATTAGCAGAAAGATGCTCTGAGTTCAGTGCCACTGTGAAATGAAGCATATTACCAGAAAGATGCTCAGAGTACAGTGCCACTGTGAAACGTAGCCTATTTCCAGAAAGATGCTTTGGGTTCAGATCCACTGTAAAACAAAGCCTATTTCCAGAAAGATGCTTTGAGTCCAGTGCCACTGTGAGGACATATGCCATTACCAGAAAGATGCTGTGAGTCCGATGCCACTGTGGGGACATAGCCTATTACCAGAAAGATGCTCTGAGTTGAGTGCCAATTTGAAACGTAGCCTATTACGAGAAAGATGTTCTGAGTTCACTGCCACTGTGAAGACAAAGCCTATTACCAGTAAGATGCTCTGAGTTCAGTGACACAGTGAAACGTAGACTATTACCAGAAAGATGCTCTGAGGTCAGTGCCACTATTAAATGTATCCTATTAGCAGAAAGATGCTCTGAGTTCAGTGCCACTGTGAAATGAAGCATATTACCAGAAAGATGCTCAGAGTTCAGTGCCACTGTGAAAAGTAGTCCATTACCAGAAAGATGCTTTGAGTACAATTCCACTGTAAAACAAAGCCTATTACCAGAAAGATTCTCTGAGTCCAGTGCCACTGCGAGGACATAGCCTATTATCAGAAAGATGCTCTGAGTTCTGTGCCACTGTGAAAGATCGCCTATTACCAGAAAGATGCTCTGAGTTGAGTGCCAATTTGAAACGTAGCCTATTACGAGAAAGATGTTCTGAGTTCACTGCCACTGTGAAGACAAAGCCTATTACCAGTAAGATGCTCTGAGTTCAGTGTCACAGTGAAACGAAGCCTGTTACCAGAAAGATGCTCTGAGTTCAGTGCAACAGTGAAACGTAACCTATTACCAGAAAGATGCTCTGAGTTCAGTGCAACACTGAAATGTAAACTGTTACCAGAAAGATGCTCACAGTTCAGTGCCACTGCGAGGACATAGCCTATTATCAGAAAGATGCTCTGAGTTCTGTGCCACTGTGAAAGATCGCCTATTACCAGAAAGATGCTCTGAGTTGAGTGCCACTGTGAAATGTACCCAATTACCAGAAAGATGCACTGAGTTCAGTGCCACTGTGAAACGTAGCCTATTTCCAGAAAGATGCTTTGGGTTCAGATCCACTGTAAAACAAAGCCTATTTCCAGAAAGATGCTTTGAGTCCAGTGCCACTGTGAGGACATATGCCATTACCAGAAAGATGCTGTGAGTCCGATGCCACTGTGGGGACATAGCCTATTTCCAGAAAAATGCACAGAGTTCAGTGCCACTGTGAAAAGTAGTCCATTACCAGAAAGATGCTTTGAGTACAATTCCACTGTAAAACAAAGCCTATTACCAGAAAGATTCTCTGAGTCCAGTGCCACTGCGAGGACATAGCCTATTATCAGAAAGATGCTCTGAGTTCTGTGCCACTGTGAAAGATCGCCTATTACCAGAAAGATGCTCTGAGTTCAGTGCCAATTTGAAACGTAGCCTATTACGAGAAAGATGTTCTGAGTTCACTGCCACTGTGAAGACAAAGCCTATTACCAGTAAGATGCTCTGAGTTCAGTGTCACAGTGAAACGAAGCCTGTTACCAGAAAGATGCTCTGAGTTCAGTGCAACAGTGAAACGTAACCTGTTACCAGAAAGATGCTCTGAGTTCAGTGCAACAGTGAAACGTAGCCTATTATCAGAAAAATGCTCTGTTCAGTGCCACTGTAAAATGTAGCCTATTTCCAGAAAGATGCTCTGAGTTCAGTGCCAGTGTGAAACGTAGCCTACCAGCAAGATGTTCTAAGTTCACTGCCACTGTGAAAGATCGCCTATTACCAGAAAGATGCTCTGAGTTCAGTGGCACAGTGAAACGTAGCCTATTACCAGAAAGATGCTCTGAGTTGAGTGCCACTGTGAAATGTACCCAATTACCAGAAAGATGCACTGAGTTCAGTGCCACTGTGAAATGAAGCATATTACCAGAAAGATGCTCTGAGTTCAGTGCCAATGTGAAATGAAGCATATTACCAGAAAGATGCTCAGAGTACAGTGCCACTGTGAAACGTAGCCTATTACCAGAAAGATGCTCAGAGATCAGTGCCTCTGTGAAACGTAGCCTATTACCAGAAAGATGCTCTGAGTTCAGAGCCACTTGAAACGTAGCCTATAACCAGCAAGATGTTCTGAGTTCACTGCCATTGTGAAAGATCTCCTATTACCAGAAAGGTGCTCAGAGTTCAGTGCCACTGTGAAAAGTAGCCTATTGCCAGCAAGATGTTCTGAGTTCACTGCCACTGTGAAAGATCGCCTATTACCAGAAAGATTCTCTGAGTCCAGTGCGACTGCGAGGACATAGCCTATTATCAGAAAGATGCTCTGAGTTCTGTGCCACTGTGAAAGATCGCCTATTACCAGAAAGATGTTCTGAGTTCACTGCCACTGTGAAGACAAAGCCTATTACCAGAAAGATGCTCTGAGTTCAGTGCCACTGTGAGGACATAGCCCATTACCAGAAAGATGCTGTGAGTCCAATGCCACTGTGGGGACATAGCCTATTACCAGAAAAATGCTCTGAGATCAGTGCCACTGTGAAAAGTAGACCATTACCAGAAAGATGCTTTGAGTTCAATTCCACTGCGAGGACATAGCCTATTGCCAGACAGATTCTCTGAGTCCAGTGTGACTGCGAGGACATAGCCTATTATCAGAAAGATGCTCTGAGTTCTGTGCCACTGTGAAAGATCGCCTATTACCAGAAAGGTGCTCAGAGTTCAGTGCCACTGTGAAACGAAGCCTATTACCAGAAAGGTTCTCTGAGTTCAGTGTCACAGTGAAAAGTAGACTATTACCAGCAAGATGCTCTGAGTTCAGTGACACAGTGAAACGTAGCCTATTATCAGAAAGATGCTCAGAGTACAGTGCCACTGTGAAACGTAGCCTATTACCAAAAAGATGATCTGAGTTCAGTGATTCAGTGAAACGTAGACTATTACCAGAAAGATGCTCTGAGGTCAGTGCCACTATTAAATGTATCCTATTAGCAGAAAGATGCTCTGAGTTCAGTGCCACTGTGAAATGAAGCATATTACAAGAAAGATGCTCAGAGTACAGTGCCACTGTGAAACGTAGCCTATTTCCAGAAAGATGCTTTGGGTTCAGATCCACTGTAAAACAAAGCCTATTTCCAGAAAGATGCTTTGAGTCCAGTGCCACTGTGAGGACATATGCCATTACCAGAAAGATGCTGTGAGTCCGATGCCACTGTGGGGACATAGCCTATTTCCAGAAAAATGCACAGAGTTCAGTGCCACTGTGAAAAGTAGTCCATTACCAGAAAGATGCTTTGAGTACAATTCCACTGTAAAACAAAGCCTATTACCAGAAAGATTCTCTGAGTCCAGTGCCACTGCGAGGACATAGCCTATTATCAGAAAGATGCTCTGAGTTCTGTGCCACTGTGAAAGATCGCCTATTACCAGAAAGATGCTCTGAGTTCAGTGCCAATTTGAAACGTAGCCTATTACGAGAAAGATGTTCTGAGTTCACTGCCACTGTGAAGACAAAGCCTATTACCAGTAAGATGCTCTGAGTTCAGTGTCACAGTGAAACGAAGCCTGTTACCAGAAAGATGCTCTGAGTTCAGTGCAACAGTGAAACGTAACCTGTTACCAGAAAGATGCTCTGAGTTCAGTGCAACAGTGAAACGTAGCCTATTATCAGAAAAATGCTCTGTTCAGTGCCACTGTAAAATGTAGCCTATTTCCAGAAAGATGCTCTGAGTTCAGTGCCAGTGTGAAACGTAGCCTACCAGCAAGATGTTCTAAGTTCACTGCCACTGTGAAAGATCGCCTATTACCAGAAAGATGCTCTGAGTTCAGTGGCACAGTGAAACGTAGCCTATTATCAGAAAGATGCTCAGAGTACAGTGCCACTGTGAAACATAGCCTATTACCAGAAAGATGATCTGAGTTCAGTGAAACAGTGAAACGTAGACTATTACCAGAAAGATGCTCAGAGTACAGTGCCACTGTGAAACGTAGCCTATTAACAGAAAGATGCTCTGAGTTCAGTGCCACTGTGGGGACATAGCCTATTATCAGAAAGATGCTCTGAGTTCTGTGCCACTGTGAAAGATCGCCTATTACCAGAAAGATGCTCTGAGTTGAGTGCCACTGTGAAATGTACCCAATTACCAGAAAGATGCACTGAGTTCAGTGCCACTGTGAAATGAAGCATATTACCAGAAAGATGCTCTGAGTTCAGTGCCAATGTGAAATGAAGCATATTACCAGAAAGATGCTCAGAGTACAGTGCCACTGTGAAACGTAGCCTATTACCAGAAAGATGCTCAGAGATCAGTGCCTCTGTGAAACGTAGCCTATTACCAGAAAGATGCTCTGAGTTCAGAGCCACTTGAAACGTAGCCTATAACCAGCAAGAAGTTCTGGATTCACTGCCATTGTGAAAGATCTCCTATTACCAGAAAGGTGCTCAGAGTTCAGTGCCACTGTGAAAAGTAGCCTATTACCAGCAAGATGTTCTGAGTTCACTGCCACTGTGAAAGATCGCCTATTACCAGAAAGATTCTCTGAGTTCAGTGCCACTGTGAGGACATAGCCCATTACCAGAAAGATGCTGTGAGTCCAATTCCACTGCGAGGACATAGCCTATTGCCAGACAGATTCTCTGAGTCCAGTGTGACTGCGAGGACATAGCCTATTATCAGAAAGATGCTCTGAGTTCTGTGCCACTGTGAAAGATCGCCTATTACCAGAAAGATGCTCTGAGTTCAGTGCCACTGTGAAACGAAGCCTATTACCAGAAAGGTTCTCTGAGTTCAGTGTCACAGTGAAAAGTAGACTATTACCAGCAAGATGCTCTGAGTTCAGTGACACAGTGAAACGTAGCCTATTATCAGAAAGATGCTCAGAGTACAGTGCCACTGTGAAACGTAGCCTATTACCAAAAAGATGATCTGAGTTCAGTGACACAGTGAAACGTAGACTATTACCAGAAAGATGCTCTGAGGTCAGTGCCACTATTAAATGTATCCTATTAGCAGAAAGATGCTCTGAGTTCAGTGCCACTGTGAAATGAAGCATATTACCAGAAAGATGCTCAGAGTACAGTGCCACTGTGAAACGTAGCCTATTTCCAGAAAGATGCTTTGGGTTCAGATCCACTGTAAAACAAAGCCTATTTCCAGAAAGATGCTTTGAGTCCAGTGCCACTGTGAGGACATATGCCATTACCAGAAAGATGCTGTGAGTCCGATGCCACTGTGGGGACATAGCCTATTACCAGAAAGATGCTCTGAGTTGAGTGCCAATTTGAAACGTAGCCTATTACGAGAAAGATGTTCTGAGTTCACTGCCACTGTGAAGACAAAGCCTATTACCAGTAAGATGCTCTGAGTTCAGTACCACTGTGAAACGAAGCCTATTACCAGAAAGATGCTCAGAGTACAGTGCCACTGTGAAACGTAACCTGTTACCAGAAAGATGCTCTGAGTTCAGTGCAACAGTGAAACGTAGCCTATTATCAGAAAAATGCTCTGTTCAGTGCCACTGTAAAATGTAGCCTATTTCCAGAAAGATGCTCTGAGTTCAGTGCCAGTGTGAAACGTAGCCTACCAGCAAGATGTTCTAAGTTCACTGCCACTGTGAAAGATCGCCTATTACCAGAAAGATGCTCTGAGTTCAGTGGCACAGTGAAACGTAGCCTATTATCAGAAAGATGCTCAGAGTACAGTGCCACTGTGAAACATAGCCTATTACCAGAAAGATGATCTAAGTTCAGTGAAACAGTGAAACATAGACTATTACCAGAAAGATGCTCAGAGTACAGTGCCACTGTGAAACGTAGCCTATTAACAGAAAGATGCTCTGAGTTCAGTGCCACTGTGGGGACATAGCCTATTATCAGAAAGATGCTCTGAGTTCTGTGCCACTGTGAAAGATCGCCTATTACCAGAAAGATGCTCTGAGTTGAGTGCCACTGTGAAATGTACCCAATTACCAGAAAGATGCACTGAGTTCAGTGCCACTGTGAAATGAAGCATATTACCAGAAAGATGCTCTGAGTTCAGTGCCAATGTGAAATGAAGCATATTACCAGAAAGATGCTCAGAGTACAGTGCCACTGTGAAACGTAGCCTATTACCAGAAAGATGCTCAGAGATCAGTGCCTCTGTGAAACGTAGCCTATTACCAGAAAGATGCTCTGAGTTCAGAGCCACTTGAAACGTAGCCTATAACCAGCAAGATGTTCTGGATTCACTGCCATTGTGAAAGATCTCCTATTACCAGAAAGGTGCTCAGAGTTCAGTGCCACTGTGAAAAGTAGCCTATTACCAGCAAGATGTTCTGAGTTCACTGCCACTGTGAAAGATCGCCTATTACCAGAAAGATTCTCTGAGTTCAGTTGCACTGTGAGGACATAGCCCATTACCAGAAAGATGCTGTGAGTCCAATTCCACTGTGGGGACATAGCCTATTACCAGCAAAATGCTCTGAGATCAGTGCCACTGTGAAAAGTAGACCATTACCAGAAAGATGCTTTGAGTTCAATTCCACTGCGAGGACATAGCCTATTGCCAGACAGATTCTCTGAGTCCAGTGTGACTGCGAGGACATAGCCTATTATCAGAAAGATGCTCTGAGTTCTGTGCCACTGTGAAAGATCGCCTATTACCAGAAAGATGCTCTGAGTTCAGTGCCACTGTGAAACGAAGCCTATTACCAGAAAGATTCTCTGAGTTCAGTGTCACAGTGAAAAGTAGACTATTACCAGCAAGATGCTCTGAGTTCAGTGACACAGTGAAACGTAGCCTATTATCAGAAAGATGCTCAGAGTACAGTGCCACTGTGAAACGTAGCCTATTACCAAAAAGATGATCTGAGTTCAGTGACACAGTGAAACGTAGACTATTACCAGAAAGATGCTCTGAGGTCAGTGCCACTATTAAATGTATCCTATTAGCAGAAAGATGCTCTGAGTTCAGTGCCACTGTGAAATGAAGCATATTACCAGAAAGATGCTCAGAGTACAGTGCCACTGTGAAACGTAGCCTATTTCCAGAAAGATGCTTTGGGTTCAGATCCACTGTAAAACAAAGCCTATTTCCAGAAAGATGCTTTGAGTCCAGTGCCACTGTGAGGACATATGCCATTACCAGAAAGATGCTGTGAGTCCGATGCCACTGTGGGGACATAGCCTATTACCAGAAAGATGCTCTGAGTTGAGTGCCAATTTGAAACGTAGCCTATTACGAGAAAGATGTTCTGAGTTCACTGCCACTGTGAAGACAAAGCCTATTACCAGTAAGATGCTCTGAGTTCAGTGACACAGTGAAACGTAGACTATTACCAGAAAGATGCTCTGAGGTCAGTGCCACTATTAAATGTATCCTATTAGCAGAAAGATGCTCTGAGTTCAGTGCCACTGTGAAATGAAGCATATTACCAGAAAGATGCTCAGAGTTCAGTGCCACTGTGAAAAGTAGTCCATTACCAGAAAGATGCTTTGAGTACAATTCCACTGTAAAACAAAGCCTATTACCAGAAAGATTCTCTGAGTCCAGTGCCACTGCGAGGACATAGCCTATTATCAGAAAGATGCTCTGAGTTCTGTGCCACTGTGAAAGATCGCCTATTACCAGAAAGATGCTCTGAGTTGAGTGCCAATTTGAAACGTAGCCTATTACGAGAAAGATGTTCTGAGTTCACTGCCACTGTGAAGACAAAGCCTATTACCAGTAAGATGCTCTGAGTTCAGTGTCACAGTGAAACGAAGCCTGTTACCAGAAAGATGCTCTGAGTTCAGTGCAACAGTGAAACGTAACCTGTTACCAGAAAGATGCTCTGAGTTCAGTGCAACAGTGAAACGTAGCCTATTATCAGAAAAATGCTCTGTTCAGTGCCACTGTAAAATGTAGCCTATTTCCAGAAAGATGCTCTGAGTTCAGTGCCACTGTGAAATGTAGCCTACCAGCAAGATGTTCTAAGTTCACTGCCACTGTGAAAGATCGCCTATTACCAGAAAGATGCTCTGAGTTCAGTGACACAGTGAAACGTAGCCTATTATCAGAAAGATGCTCAGAGTACAGTGCCACTGTGAAACATAGCCTATTACCAGAAAGATGATCTGAGTTCAGTGAAACAGTGAAACGTAGACTATTACCAGAAAGATGCTCAGAGTACAGTGCCACTGTGAAACGTAGCCTATTAACAGAAAGATGCTCTGAGTTCAGTGCCACTGTGGGGACATAGCCTATTATCAGAAAGATGCTCTGAGTTCTGTGCCACTGTGAAAGATCGCCTATTACCAGAAAGATGCTCTGAGTTGAGTGCCACTGTGAAATGTACCCAATTACCAGAAAGATGCACTGAGTTCAGTGACACTGTGAAATGAAGCATATTACCAGAAAGATGCTCTGAGTTCAGTGCCAATGTGAAATGAAGCATATTACCAGAAAGATGCTCAGAGTACAGTGCCACTGTGAAACGTAGCCTATTACCAGAAAGATGCTCAGAGATCAGTGCCTCTGTGAAACGTAGCCTATTACCAGAAAGATGCTCTGAATTCAGAGCCACTTGAAACGTAGCCTATAACCAGCAAGATGTTCTGGATTCACTGCCATTGTGAAAGATCTCCTATTACCAGAAAGGTGCTCAGAGTTCAGTGCCACTGTGAAAAGTAGCCTATTACCAGCAAGATGTTCTGAGTTCACTGCCACTGTGAAAGATCGCCTATTACCAGAAAGATTCTCTGAGTCCAGTGCGACTGCGAGGACATAGCCTATTATCAGAAAGATGCTCTGAGTTCTGTGCCACTGTGAAAGATCGCCTATTACCAGAAAGATGTTCTGAGTTCACTGCCACTGTGAAGACAAAGCCTATTACCAGAAAGATGCTCTGAGTTCAGTGCCACTGTGAGGACATAGCCCATTACCAGAAAGATGCTGTGAGTCCAATGCCACTGTGGGGACATAGCCTATTACCAGAAAAATGCTCTGAGATCAGTGCCACTGTGAAAAGTAGACCATTACCAGAAAGATGCTTTGAGTTCAATTCCACTGCGAGGACATAGCCTATTGCCAGACAGATTCTCTGAGTCCAGTGTGACTGCGAGGACATAGCCTATTATCAGAAAGATGCTCTGAGTTCTGTGCCACTGTGAAAGATCGCCTGTTACCAGAAAGATGCTCTGAGTTGAGTGCCAATTTGAAACGTAGCCTATTACGAGAAAGATGTTCTGAGTTCACTGCCACTGTGAAGACAAAGCCTATTACCAGTAAGATGCTCTGAGTTCAGTGTCACAGTGAAACGAAGCCTGTTACCAGAAAGATGCTCTGAGTTCAGTGCAACAGTGAAACGTAACCTATTACCAGAAAGATGCTCTGAGTTCAGTGCAACACTGAAATGTAATCTGTTACCAGAAAGATGCTCACAGTTCAGTGCCATTGTGAATGATAGCCTATTACCAGAAAGATGCTCTGAGTTCAGTGTCACAGTGAAACGTATCCTATTACCAGAAATATGCTCAGAGTTCAGAGACACTGTGAAAAGCAGCCTATTACCAGAACGATACTCTGATTTCAGTGGCAATGTGAAACATAGCCTTTTACCAGAGAGATGCTCTCAGTTCAGTGCCACTGTGAAACGTAGCCTATTACCAGAAAGATGCTCTGAGTTCAGTCCAACTGTGAAAAGTAGCCTGTTACCAGAAAGATGCTTTGAGATCAGTTCCACTGTGAAGAAAAAGACTATTACCAGAAAGATGTTCTGAGTTCAGTGTCACTGTGAAATGAAGCATATTACCAGAAAGATGCTCTGAGTTCAGTGCCAATGTGAAATGAAGCATATTACCAGAAAGATGCTCAGAGTACAGTGCCACTGTGAAACGTAGCCTATTACCAGAAAGATGCTCAGAGATCAGTGCCACTGTGAAAGATCGCCTATTACCAGAAAGGTGCTCAGAGTTCAGTGCCACTGTGAAAAGTAGCCTATTACCAGCAAGATGTTCTGAGTTCACTGCCACTGTGAAAGATCGCCTATTACCAGAAAGATTCTCTGAGTCCAGTGCGACTGCGAGGACATAGCCTATTATCAGAAAGATGCTCTGAGTTCTGTGCCACTGTGAAAGATCGCCTATTACCAGAAAGATGTTCTGAGTTCACTGCCACTGTGAAGACAAAGCCTATTACCAGAAAGATGCTCTGAGTTCAGTGCCACTGTGAAACGAAGCCTATTACCAGAAAGATGCTCTGAGATCAGTGTCACAGTGAAAAGTAGACTATTACCAGCAAGATGCTCAGAGTTCAGTGACACAGTGAAATGTAGCCTATTATCAGAAAAATGCTCTGTTCAGTGCCACTGTAAAATGTAGCCTATTTCCAGAAAGATGCTCTGAGTTCAGTGCCACTGTGAAACGTAGCCTACCAGCAAGATGTTCTAAGTTCACTGCCACTGTGAAAGATCGCCTATTACCAGAAAGATGCTCTGAGTTCAGTGACACAGTGAAACGTAGCCTATTATCAGAAAGATGCTCAGAGTACAGTGCCACTGTGAAACATAGCCTATTACCAGAAAGATGAGCTGAGTTCAGTGAAACAGTGAAACGTAAACTATTACCAGAAAGATGCTCAGAGTACAGTGCCACTGTGAAACGTAGCCTATTAACAGAAAGATGCTCTGAGTTCAGTGCCACTGTGAAACGTAGCCTATTACCAGAAAGATGCTCTGAGTTCAGTGCCACTGTGAAACGAAGCCTATTACCAGAAAGATGCTCTGAGTTCAGTGACACAGTGAAACGTAGCCTATTATCAGAAAGATGCTCAGAGTACAGTGCCACTGTGAAACGTAGCCTATTACCAGAAAGATGATCTGAGTTCAGTGTCACAGTGAATCGTAGACTATTACAAGAAAGATGCTGTGAGTTCAGTTACACTGTGAAGACCAAGCCTATTACCAGAAAGATGCTCTGAGTTCAGTGTCATTGTGAAATGTAGCCTATTACCAGAAAGGTGCTCAGAGTTCAGTGCCACTGTGAAATGTAGTCTATTACCAGAAAGAATCTCTGAGTTCAGTGCAATTGTGAAATGACGCCTATTACCAGAAAGATGCTCTGAATTCAGTTCCACTATGAAACGTAGTCAATTACCAGAAAGATGCTTTGGGTTCAGATCCACTGTAAAACAAAGCCTATTACCAGAAAGATGCTTTGAGTCCAGTGCCACTGTGAGGACATAGCCCATTACCAGAAAGATGCTGTGAGTCCAATGTCACTGTGGGGACATAGCCTATTACCAGAAAAATGCTCCGAGATCAGTGCCACTGTGAAAAGTAGAGCATTACCAGAAAGATGCTTTGAGTTCAATTCCACTGTAAAACAAAGCCTATTACCAGAAAGGTTCTCTGAGTCCAGTGCCACTGCGAGGACATAGCCTATTATCAGAAAGATGCTCTGAGTTCTGCGCCACTATGAAACGTAGCCTATTACCAGAATGAAGTTCTGAGTTCAGTGCCACTTTGAAACGTAACCTATTACGAGAACGATGTTCTGAGTTCAGTGCCACTGTGAAGACAAAGCCTATAACCAGCAAGATGCTCTGAGTCCAGTGACACAGTGAAACGTAGACTATTACCAGAAAGATGCTCTGAGGTCAGTGCCACTATTAAATGTATCCTATTACCAGAAAGATGCTCTGAGTTCAGTGCCACTGTGAAATGAAGCATATTACCAGAAAGATGCTCAGAGTACAGTGCCACTGTGAAACGTAGCCTATTACCAGAAAGATGCTCAGGGATCAGTGCCACTGTGAAACGTAGCCTATTACCAGAAAGATGCTCAGAGTTCAGTGTCACAGTGAAACGTAGCCTATTATCAGAAAGACACTCTGAGTTCAGTGCCACTGTGAAGACAAAGCCAATTACCAGAAAGATGCTCTCAGTTCAGTGTCACAGTGAAAAGTAGACGATGACCAGCAAGATGCTCTGAGTTCTGTGACACAGTGAAACGTAGCCTATTATCAGAAAGATGCTCTGAGGTCAGTGCCACTATTAAATGTATCCTATTACCAGAAAGATGCTCTGAGTCCAGTGCCACTTTGAAACGTAGCCTATTACCAGAAAGATGCTCGGAGTTCAGTGTCACAGTGAAACGTAACCTATTACCAGAAAGATGCTCAGAGTTCAGTGCCACTGTGAAACATAGCCTACTACCAGAAAGATGCTCAGTGTTCAGTGCCACTGTGAAACATAGCCTATTACCAGAAAGATGCTCAGAGTTCAGTGCCACTGTGAAACATAGCCTATTACCAGAAAGATTCTCAGAGTTCAGTGCCACTGTGAAACGTAGCCTATTACCAGAAAGAAGCTCTGAGTTCAGTCCAACTGTGAAATGTAGCCTATTAGCAGAAAGATGCTCTGAGTTCAGTGCCACTGTGAAATGAAGCATATTACCAGAAAGATGCTCTGAGTTCAGTGTCACAGTGAATCGTAGACTATTACCAGAAAGATGTTCTGAGATCACTGCCACTGTGATGACAAAGACTAATACCAGAAAGATGCTCTGAGTTCAGCGCCACTTGAAAAGTAGACTATTACCAGCAAGATGTTCTGATTTCACTGCCACTGTGAAAGATCGCCTATTACCAGAAAGATGCTTTAAGTTCAATTCCACAGTAAAACAAAGCCTATTACCAGACAGATTCTCTGAGTCCAGTGTGACTGCGAGGACATAGCCTATTATCAGAAAGATGCTCTGAGTTCTGTGCCACTGTGAAAGATCGCCTAATACCAGAAAGATGCTCTGAGTTCAGTGCCACTGTGAAACGAAGCCTATTACCAGAAAGATGCTCTGAGTTCAATGTCACAGTGAAAAGTAGACTATTACCAGCAAGATGCTCTGAGTTCAGTGACACAGTGAAACGTAGCCTATTATCAGAAAGATGCTCAGAGTACAGTGCCACTGTGAAACGTAGCCTATTACCAGAAAGATGATCTGAGTTCAGTGACACAGTGAAACGTAGACTATTACCAGAAAGATGCTCTGAGGGCAGTGCCACTATTAAATGTATCCTATTACCAGAAAGATGCTCTGAGTTCAGTGCCACTGTGAAATGAAGCCTATTACCAGAAAGATGCTCAGAGTACAGTGCCACTGTGAAACGTAGCCTATTACCAGAAAGATGCTCAGAGATCAGTGCCACTGTGAAACGTAGCCTATTACCAGAAAGATGCTCAGAGATCAGTGCCACTGTGAAACGTAGCCTATTACCAGAACGATGCTCTGAGTCCAGTGCCACTGTGGGGACATAGCCTATTATCAGAATGGTGCTCTGAGTCCAGTGCCACTTTGAAACGTAGCCTATTACCAGAAAGATGCTCGGAGTTCAGTGTCACAGTGAAACGTAACCTATTACCAGAAAGATGCTCAGAGTTCAGTGCCACTGTGAAACATAGCCTATTACCAGAAAGATGCTCAGAGTTCAGTGTCACAGTGAAACGTAGCCTATTACCAGAAAGATTCTCAGAGTTCAGTGCCACTGTGAAACGTAGCCTATTACCAGAAAGAATCTCTGAGTTCAGTCCAACTGTGAAATGTAGCCTATTACCAGAAAGATGCTCTGAGTTCAGTGCCACTGTGAAATGAAGCATATTACCAGAAAGATGCTCTGAGTTCAGTGTCACAGTGAATCGTAGACTATTACCAGAAAGATGCTCTGAGTTCAGTGCCACTGTGAAACGTAGCCTATTAGCAGAAAGAGGCTTTGAGTTCAGTGTCACAGTGAAACGTAGTCTATTACCAGAAAGATGCTCTGAGTTTAGTCCAACTGTGAAACGTAGTCTATTACCAGAAAGATGCTCTGAGTTTAGTCCAACTGTGAAACGTAGCCTATTACCAGAAAGATGCAATGAGTTCAGTGCAACTGTGAAATGAAGCCTATTACGAGAAAGATGCTCAGAGTTCAGTGCCACTTTGAAAAGTAGCCTATTACCAGAAAGATGCTCTGTTCAGTGCCACTGTGAAACGAAGCCTATTATCAGCAAGATGCTCTGAGTTCTGTGACACAGTGAAACGTAGCCTATTATCAGAAAGATGCTCAGAGTACAGTGACACAGTGAAACGTAGACTATTACCAGAAAGATGCTCTGAGGTCAGTGCCACTATTAAATGTATCCTATTACCAGAAAGATGCTCTGAGTTCAGTGCCACTGTGAAATGAAGCATATTACCAGAAAGATGCTCAGAGTACAGTGCCACTGTGAAA
This sequence comes from Hypanus sabinus, assembly GCF_030144855.1. Lineage (NCBI taxonomy): Eukaryota > Metazoa > Chordata > Chondrichthyes > Myliobatiformes > Dasyatidae > Hypanus > Hypanus sabinus. Next base: position 63,892,799 of record NC_082710.1, read on the forward strand.
CGTAGCCTATTACCAGAAAGATGCTCAGAGATCAGTGCCAATGTGAATCGTAGCCTATTACCAGAAAGATGCTCTGAGTCCAGTGCCACTGTGGGGACATAGCCTATTATCAGAATGATGCTCTGAGTCCAGTGCCACTTTGAAACGTAACCTATTACCAGAAAGGTGCTCAGAGTTCAGTCCCACTGTGAAATGTAGTCTATTACCAGAAAGATACTCTGAGTTCAGTGCCACTGTGAGAACATAGCCTATTACCAGAAAGAATCTCTGAGTTCAGTGCAATTGTGAAACGTAGTCAATTACCAGAAAGATGCTTTGGGTTCAGATCCACTGTAAAGCAAAGCCTATTACCAGAAAGATGCTTTGAGTCCAGTGCCACTGTGAGGACATAGCCCATTACCAGAGAGATGCTCTGAGTTCAATGCCACTGTGAGGACATAGCCCATTACCAGAAAGATGCTGTGAGTCCAATGCCACTGTGGGGACATAGCCTATTACCAGAAAAATTCTCTGAGTTCAGTGCCCCTGTGAAAAGTAGACCATTACCAGAAAGATGCGTTGAGTTCAATTCCACTGTAAAACAAAGCCTATTACCAGTAAGATGCTCTGTTCAGTGCCACTGTGAAACGAAGCCTATTACCAGAAAGATGCTCTCAGTTCAGTGTCACAGTGAAAAGTAGACTATTACCAGCAAGATGCTCTGAGTTCTGTGACACAGTGAAACGTAGCCTATTATCAGAAAGATGCTCAGAGTACAGTGACACAGTGAAACGTAGACTATTACCAGAAAGATGCTCTGAGGTCAGTGCCACTATTAAATGTATCCTATTACCAGAAAGATGTTCTGAGTTCAGTGCCACTGTGAAATGAAGCATATTACCAGAAAGATGCTCAGAGTACAGTGCCACTGTGAAACGTAGCCTATTACCAGAAAGATGCTCAGAGATCAGTGCCAATGTGAATCGTAGCCTATTACCAGAACGATGCTCTGAGTCCAGTGCCACTGTGGGGACATAGCCTATTATCAGAATGATGCTCTGAGTCCAGTGCCACTTTGAAACGTAGCCTATTACCAGAAAGATGCTCGGAGTTCAGTGTCACAGTGAAACGTAACCTATTACCAGAAAGATGCTCAGAGTTCAGTGCCACTGTGAAAAATAGCCTATTACCAGAAAGATGCTCAGAGTTCAGAGTCACAGTGAAACGTAGCCTATTACCAGAAAGATTCTCAGAGTTCAGTGCCACTGTGAAACGTAGCCTATTACCAGAAAGAATCTCTGAGTTCAGTCCAACTGTGAAATGAAGCATATTACCAGAAAGATGCTCTGAGTTCAGTGTCACAGTGAATCGTAGACTATTACCAGAAAGATGCTCTGAGTTCAGTGCAACACTGAAATGTAATCTGTTACCAGAAAGATGCTCCCAGTTCAGTGCCATTGTGAAGCGTAGTCTATTACCAGAAAGATGCTCAGAATTCGGTGCCACTGTGAAAGATAGCCTATTACCAGAAAGATGCTCTGAGTTCAGTGTCACAGTGAAACGTATCCTATTACCAGAAATATGCTCAGAGTTCAGAGACACTGTGAAAAGCAGCCTATTACCAGAACGATACTCTGATTTCAGTGGCAATGTGAAACATAGCCTTTTACCAGAGAGATGCTCTCAGTTCAGTGCCACTGTGAAACGTAGCCTATTACCAGAAAGATGCTCTGAGTTCAGTGAAACAGTGAAACGTAGACTATTACCAGAAAGATGCTCAGAGTACAGTGCCACTGTGAAACGTAGCCTATTAACAGAAAGATGCTCTGAGTTCAGTGCCACTGTGGGGACATAGCCTATTATCAGAAAGATGCTCTGAGTTCTGTGCCACTGTGAAAGATCGCCTATTACCAGAAAGATGCTCTGAGTTGAGTGCCACTGTGAAATGTACCCAATTACCAGAAAGATGCACTGAGTTCAGTGCCACTGTGAAATGAAGCATATTACCAGAAAGATGCTCTGAGTTCAGTGCCAATGTGAAATGAAGCATATTACCAGAAAGATGCTCAGAGTACAGTGCCACTGTGAAACGTAGCCTATTACCAGAAAGATGCTCAGAGATCAGTGCCTCTGTGAAACGTAGCCTATTACCAGAAAGATGCTCTGAATTCAGAGCCACTTGAAACGTAGCCTATAACCAGCAAGATGTTCTGGATTCACTGCCATTGTGAAAGATCTCCTATTACCAGAAAGGTGCTCAGAGTTCAGTGCCACTGTGAAAAGTAGCCTATTACCAGCAAGATGTTCTGAGTTCACTGCCACTGTGAAAGATCGCCTATTACCAGAAAGATTCTCTGAGTCCAGTGCGACTGCGAGGACATAGCCTATTATCAGAAAGATGCTCTGAGTTCTGTGCCACTGTGAAAGATCGCCTATTACCAGAAAGATGTTCTGAGTTCACTGCCACTGTGAAGACAAAGCCTATTACCAGAAAGATGCTCTGAGTTCAGTGCCACTGTGAGGACATAGCCCATTACCAGAAAGATGCTGTGAGTCCAATGCCACTGTGGGGACATAGCCTATTACCAGAAAAATGCTCTGAGATCAGTGCCACTGTGAAAAGTAGACCATTACCAGAAAGATGCTTTGAGTTCAATTCCACTGCGAGGACATAGCCTATTGCCAGACAGATTCTCTGAGTCCAGTGTGACTGCGAGGACATAGCCTATTATCAGAAAGATGCTCTGAGTTCTGTGCCACTGTGAAAGATCGCCTGTTACCAGAAAGATGCTCTGAGTTGAGTGCCAATTTGAAACGTAGCCTATTACGAGAAAGATGTTCTGAGTTCACTGCCACTGTGAAGACAAAGCCTATTACCAGTAAGATGCTCTGAGTTCAGTGTCACAGTGAAACGAAGCCTGTTACCAGAAAGATGCTCTGAGTTCAGTGCAACAGTGAAACGTAACCTGTTACCAGAAAGATGCTCTGAGTTCAGTGCAACAGTGAAACGTAACCTATGACCAGAAAGATGCTCTGAGTTCAGTGCAACAGTGAAACGTAACCTATTACCAGAAAGATGCTCTGAGTTCAGTGCAACACTGAAATGTAATCTGTTACCAGAAAGATGCTCACAGTTCAGTGCCATTGTGAATGATAGCCTATTACCAGAAAGATGCTCTGAGTTCAGTGTCACAGTGAAACGTATCCTATTACCAGAAATATGCTCAGAGTTCAGAGACACTGTGAAAAGCAGCCTATTACCAGAACGATACTCTGATTTCAGTGGCAATGTGAAACATAGCCTTTTACCAGAGAGATGCTCTCAGTTCAGTGCCACTGTGAAACGTAGCCTATTACCAGAAAGATGCTCTGAGTTCAGTCCAACTGTGAAAAGTAGCCTGTTACCAGAAAGATGCTTTGAGATCAGTTCCACTGTGAAGAAAAAGACTATTACCAGAAAGATGTTCTGAGTTCAGTGTCACTGTGAAATGAAGCATATTACCAGAAAGATGCTCTGAGTTCAGTGCCAATGTGAAATGAAGCATATTACCAGAAAGATGCTCAGAGTACAGTGCCACTGTGAAACGTAGCCTATTACCAGAAAGATGCTCAGAGATCAGTGCCACTGTGAAAGATCGCCTATTACCAGAAAGGTGCTCAGAGTTCAGTGCCACTGTGAAAAGTAGCCTATTACCAGCAAGATGTTCTGAGTTCACTGCCACTGTGAAAGATCGCCTATTACCAGAAAGATTCTCTGAGTCCAGTGCGACTGCGAGGACATAGCCTATTATCAGAAAGATGCTCTGAGTTCTGTGCCACTGTGAAAGATCGCCTATTACCAGAAAGATGTTCTGAGTTCACTGCCACTGTGAAGACAAAGCCTATTACCAGAAAGATGCTCTGAGTTCAGTGCCACTGTGAAACGAAGCCTATTACCAGAAAGATGCTCTGAGATCAGTGTCACAGTGAAAAGTAGACTATTACCAGCAAGATGCTCAGAGTTCAGTGACACAGTGAAATGTAGCCTATTATCAGAAAAATGCTCTGTTCAGTGCCACTGTAAAATGTAGCCTATTTCCAGAAAGATGCTCTGAGTTCAGTGCCACTGTGAAACGTAGCCTACCAGCAAGATGTTCTAAGTTCACTGCCACTGTGAAAGATCGCCTATTACCAGAAAGATGCTCTGAGTTCAGTGACACAGTGAAACGTAGCCTATTATCAGAAAGATGCTCAGAGTACAGTGCCACTGTGAAACATAGCCTATTACCAGAAAGATGAGCTGAGTTCAGTGAAACAGTGAAACGTAAACTATTACCAGAAAGATGCTCAGAGTACAGTGCCACTGTGAAACGTAGCCTATTAACAGAAAGATGCTCTGAGTTCAGTGCCACTGTGAAACGTAGCCTATTACCAGAAAGATGCTCTGAGTTCAGTGCCACTGTGAAACGAAGCCTATTACCAGAAAGATGCTCTGAGTTCAGTGACACAGTGAAACGTAGCCTATTATCAGAAAGATGCTCAGAGTACAGTGCCACTGTGAAACGTAGCCTATTACCAGAAAGATGATCTGAGTTCAGTGTCACAGTGAATCGTAGACTATTACAAGAAAGATGCTGTGAGTTCAGTTACACTGTGAAGACCAAGCCTATTACCAGAAAGATGCTCTGAGTTCAGTGTCATTGTGAAATGTAGCCTATTACCAGAAAGGTGCTCAGAGTTCAGTGCCACTGTGAAATGTAGTCTATTACCAGAAAGAATCTCTGAGTTCAGTGCAATTGTGAAATGACGCCTATTACCAGAAAGATGCTCTGAATTCAGTTCCACTATGAAACGTAGTCAATTACCAGAAAGATGCTTTGGGTTCAGATCCACTGTAAAACAAAGCCTATTACCAGAAAGATGCTTTGAGTCCAGTGCCACTGTGAGGACATAGCCCATTACCAGAAAGATGCTGTGAGTCCAATGTCACTGTGGGGACATAGCCTATTACCAGAAAAATGCTCCGAGATCAGTGCCACTGTGAAAAGTAGAGCATTACCAGAAAGATGCTTTGAGTTCAATTCCACTGTAAAACAAAGCCTATTACCAGAAAGGTTCTCTGAGTCCAGTGCCACTGCGAGGACATAGCCTATTATCAGAAAGATGCTCTGAGTTCTGCGCCACTATGAAACGTAGCCTATTACCAGAATGAAGTTCTGAGTTCAGTGCCACTTTGAAACGTAACCAATTACGAGAACGATGTTCTGAGTTCAGTGCCACTGTGAAGACAAAGCCTATAACCAGCAAGATGCTCTGAGTCCAGTGACACAGTGAAACGTAGACTATTACCAGAAAGATGCTCTGAGGTCAGTGCCACTATTAAATGTATCCTATTACCAGAAAGATGCTCTGAGTTCAGTGCCACTGTGAAATGAAGCATATTACCAGAAAGATGCTCAGAGTACAGTGCCACTGTGAAACGTAGCCTATTACCAGAAAGATGCTCAGGGATCAGTGCCACTGTGAAACGTAGCCTATTACCAGAAAGATGCTCAGAGTTCAGTGTCACAGTGAAACGTAGCCTATTATCAGAAAGACACTCTGAGTTCAGTGCCACTGTGAAGACAAAGCCAATTACCAGAAAGATGCTCTCAGTTCAGTGTCACAGTGAAAAGTAGACGATGACCAGCAAGATGCTCTGAGTTCTGTGACACAGTGAAACGTAGCCTATTATCAGAAAGATGCTCTGAGGTCAGTGCCACTATTAAATGTATCCTATTACCAGAAAGATGCTCTGAGTCCAGTGCCACTTTGAAACGTAGCCTATTACCAGAAAGATGCTCGGAGTTCAGTGTCACAGTGAAACGTAACCTATTACCAGAAAGATGCTCAGAGTTCAGTGCCACTGTGAAACATAGCCTACTACCAGAAAGATGCTCAGTGTTCAGTGCCACTGTGAAACATAGCCTATTACCAGAAAGATGCTCGGAGTTCAGTGTCACAGTGAAACGTAACCTATTACCAGAAAGATGCTCAGAGTTCAGTGCCACTGTGAAACATAGCCTATTACCAGAAAGATTCTCAGAGTTCAGTGCCACTGTGAAACGTAGCCTATTACCAGAAAGAAGCTCTGAGTTCAGTCCAACTGTGAAATGTAGCCTATTAGCAGAAAGATGCTCTGAGTTCAGTGCCACTGTGAAATGAAGCATATTACCAGAAAGATGCTCTGAGTTCAGTGTCACAGTGAATCGTAGACTATTACCAGAAAGATGTTCTGAGATCACTGCCACTGTGATGACAAAGACTAATACCAGAAAGATGCTCTGAGTTCAGCGCCACTTGAAAAGTAGACTATTACCAGCAAGATGTTCTGATTTCACTGCCACTGTGAAAGATCGCCTATTACCAGAAAGATGCTTTATGTTCAATTCCACAGTAAAACAAAGCCTATTACCAGACAGATTCTCTGAGTCCAGTGTGACTGCGAGGACATAGCCTATTTTCAGAAAGATGCTCTGAGTTCTGTGCCACTGTGAAAGATCGCCTAATACCAGAAAGATGCTCTGAGTTCAGTGACACAGTGAAACGTAGACTATTACCAGAAAGATGCTCTGAGGTCAGTGCCACTATTAAATGTATCCTATTACCAGAAAGATGCTCTGAGTTCAGTGCCACTGTGAAATGAAGCATATTACCAGAAAGATGCTCAGAGTTCAGTGCCACTGTGAAACGTAGCCTATTACCAGAAAGAATCTCTGAGTTCAGTCCAACTGTGAAATGTAGCCTATTACCAGAAAGATGCTCTGAGTTCAGTGCCACTGTGAAATGAAGCATATTACCAGAAAGATGCTCTGAGTTCAGTGTCACAGTGAATCGTAGACTATTACCAGAAAGATGCTCTGAGTTCAGTGCCACTGTGAAACGTAGCCTATTAGCAGAAAGAGGCTTTGAGTTCAGTGTCACAGTGAAACGTAGTCTATTACCAGAAAGATGCTCTGAGTTTAGTCCAACTGTGAAACGTAGTCTATTACCAGAAAGATGCTCTGAGTTTAGTCCAACTGTGAAACGTAGCCTATTACCAGAAAGATGCAATGAGTTCAGTGCAACTGTGAAATGAAGCCTATTACGAGAAAGATGCTCAGAGTTCAGTGCCACTTTGAAAAGTAGCCTATTACCAGAAAGATGCTCTGTTCAGTGCCACTGTGAAACGAAGCCTATTATCAGCAAGATGCTCTGAGTTCTGTGACACAGTGAAACGTAGCCTATTATCAGAAAGATGCTCAGAGTACAGTGACACAGTGAAACGTAGACTATTACCAGAAAGATGCTCTGAGGTCAGTGCCACTATTAAATGTATCCTATTACCAGAAAGATGCTCTGAGTTCAGTGCCACTGTGAAATGAAGCATATTACCAGAAAGATGCTCAGAGTACAGTGCCACTGTGAAACGTAGCCTATTACCAGAAAGATGCTCAGAGATCAGTGCCAATGTGAATCGTAGCCTATTACCAGAAAGATGCTCTGAGTCCAGTGCCACTGTGGGGACATAGCCTATTATCAGAATGATGCTCTGAGTCCAGTGCCACTTTGAAACGTAACCTATTACCAGAAAGGTGCTCAGAGTTCAGTCCCACTGTGAAATGTAGTCTATTACCAGAAAGATGCTCTGAGTTCAGTCCAACTGTGAAACGTAGCATATTACCAGAAAGGTGCTCAGAGTTCAGTGCCACTGTGAAATGTAGTCTATTACCAGAAAGATACTCTGAGTTCAGTGCCACTGTGAGAACATAGCCTATTACCAGAAAGAATCTCTGAGTTCAGTGCAATTGTGAAACGTAGTCAATTACCAGAAAGATGCTTTGGGTTCAGATCCACTGTAAAGCAAAGCCTATTACCAGAAAGATGCTTTGAGTCCAGTGCCACTGTGAGGACATAGCCCATTACCAGAGAGATGCTCTGAGTTCAATGCCACTGTGAGGACATAGCCCATTAGCAGAAAGATGCTGTGAGTCCAATGCCACTGTGGGGACATAGCCTATTACCAGAAAAATTCTCTGAGTTCAGTGCCCCTGTGAAAAGTAGACCATTACCAGAAAGATGCGTTGAGTTCAATTCCACTGTAAAACAAAGCCTATTACCAGTAAGATGCTCTGTTCAGTGCCACTGTGAAACGAAGCCTATTACCAGAAAGATGCTCTCAGTTCAGTGTCACAGTGAAAAGTAGACTATTACCAGCAAGATGCTCTGAGTTCTGTGACACAGTGAAACGTAGCCTATTATCAGAAAGATGCTCAGAGTACAGTGACACAGTGAAACGTAGACTATTACCAGAAAGATGCTCTGAGGTCAGTGCCACTATTAAATGTATCCTATTACCAGAAAGATGTTCTGAGTTCAGTGCCACTGTGAAATGAAGCATATTACCAGAAAGATGCTCAGAGTACAGTGCCACTGTGAAACGTAGCCTATTACCAGAAAGATGCTCAGAGATCAGTGCCAATGTGAATCGTAGCCTATTACCAGAACGATGCTCTGAGTCCAGTGCCACTGTGGGGACATAGCCTATTATCAGAATGATGCTCTGAGTCCAGTGCCACTTTGAAACGTAGCCTATTACCAGAAAGATGCTCGGAGTTCAGTGTCACAGTGAAACGTAACCTATTACCAGAAAGATGCTCAGAGTTCAGTGCCACTGTGAAACATAGCCTATTACCAGAAAGATGCTCAGAGTTCAGAGTCACAGTGAAACGTAGCCTATTACCAGAAAGATTCTCAGAGTTCAGTGCCACTGTGAAACGTAGCCTATTACCAGAAAGAATCTCTGAGTTCAGTCCAACTGTGAAATGAAGCATATTACCAGAAAGATGCTCTGAGTTCAGTGTCACAGTGAATCGTAGACTATTACCAGAAAGATGCTCTGAGTTCAGTGCAACACTGAAATGTAATCTGTTACCAGAAAGATGCTCCCAGTTCAGTGCCATTGTGAAGCGTAGTCTATTACCAGAAAGATGCTCAGAATTCGGTGCCACTGTGAAAGATAGCCTATTACCAGAAAGATGCTCTGAGTTCAGTGTCACAGTGAAACGTATCCTATTACCAGAAATATGCTCAGAGTTCAGAGACACTGTGAAAAGCAGCCTATTACCAGAACGATACTCTGATTTCAGTGGCAATGTGAAACATAGCCTTTTACCAGAGAGATGCTCTCAGTTCAGTGCCACTGTGAAACGTAGCCTATTACCAGAAAGATGCTCTGAGTTCAGTCCAACTGTGAAAAGTAGCCTGTTACCAGAAAGATGCTTTGAGATCAGTTCCACTGTGAAGAAAAAGACTATTACCAGAAAGATGTTCTGAGTTCAGTGTCACTGTGAAATGAAGCATATTACCAGAAAGATGCTCTGAGTTCAGTGCCAATGTGAAATGAAGCATATTACCAGAAAGATGCTCAGAGTACAGTGCCACTGTGAAACGTAGCCTATTACCAGAAAGATGCTCAGAGATCAGTGCCTCTGTGAAACGTAGCCTATTACCAGAAAGATGCTCTGAGTTCAGAGCCACTTGAAACGTAGCCTATAACCAGCAAGATGTTCTGGATTCACTGCCATTGTGAAAGATCTCCTATTACCAGAAAGGTGCTCAGAGTTCAGTGCCACTTTGAAAAGTAGCCTATTACCAGCAAGATGTTCTGAGTTCACTGCCACTGTGAAAGATCGTCTATTACCAGAAAGATTCTCTGAGTCCAGTGCGACTGCGAGGACATAGGCTATTATCAGAAAGATGCTCTGAGTTCTGTGCCACTGTGAAAGATCGCCTATTACCAGAAAGATGTTCTGAGTTCACTGCCACTGTGAAGACAAAGCCTATTACCAGAAAGATGCTCTGAGTTCAGTGCCACTGTGAGGACATAGCCCATTACCAGAAAGATGCTGTGAGTCCAATGCCACTGTGGGGACATAACCTATTACCAGAAAAATGCTCTGAGATCAGTGCCACTGTGAAAAGTAGACCATTACCAGAAAGATGCTTTGAGTTCAATTCCACTGCGAGGACATAGCCTATTGCCAGACAGATTCTCTGAGTCCAGTGTGACTGCGAGGACATAGCCTATTATCAGAAAGATGCTCTGAGTTCTGTGCCACTGTGAAAGATCGCCTATTACCAGAAAGATGCTCTGAGTTGAGTGCCAATTTGAAACCTAGCCTATTACGAGAAAGTTGTTCTGAGTTCACTGCCACTGTGAAGACAAAGCCTATTACCAGTAAGATGCTCTGAGTTCAGTGTCACAGTGAAACGAAGCCTGTTACCACTAAGATGCTATGAGTTCAGTGCAACAGTGAAACGTAACCTGTTACCAGAAAGATGCTCTGAGTTCAGTGCAACAGTGAAACGTAGCCTATTATCAGAAAAATGCTCTGTTCAGTGCCACTGTAAAATGTAGCCTATTTCCAGAAAGATGCTCTGAGTTCAGTGCCACTGTGAAACGTAGCCTACCAGCAAGATGTTCTAAGTTCACTGCCACTGTGAAAGATCGCCTATTACCAGAAAGATGCTCTGAGTTCAGTGACACAGTGAAACGTAGCCTATTATCAGAAAGATGCTCAGAGTACAGTGCCACTGTGAAACATAGCCTATTACCAGAAAGATGATCTGAGTTCAGTGAAACAGTGAAACGTAGACTATTACCAGAAAGATGCTCAGAGTACAGTGCCACTGTGAAACGTAGCCTATTAACAGAAAGATGCTCTGAGTTCAGTGCCACTGTGGGGACATAGCCTATTATCAGAAAGATGCTCTGAGTTCTGTGCCACTGTGAAAGATCGCCTATTACCAGAAAGATGCTCTGAGTTGAGTGCCACTGTGAAATGTACCCAATTACCAGAAAGATGCACTGAGTTCAGTGCCACTGTGAAATGAAGCATATTACCAGAAAGATGCTCTGAGTTCAGTGCCAATGTGAAATGAAGCATATTACCAGAAAGATGCTCAGAGTACAGTGCCACTGTGACACGTAGCCTATTACCAGAAAGATGCACAGAGATCAGTGCCTCTGTGAAACGTAGCCTATTACCAGAAAGATGCTCTGAGTTCAGAGCCACTTGAAACGTAGCCTATAACCAGCAAGATGTTCTGGATTCACTGCCATTGTGAAAGATCTCCTATTACCAGAAAGGTGCTCAGAGTTCAGTGCCACTGTGAAAAGTAGCCTATTACCAGCAAGATGTTCTGAGTTCACTGCCACTGTGAAAGATCGCCTATTACCAGAAAGATTCTCTGAGTCCAGTGCGACTGCGAGGACATAGCCTATTATCAGAAAGATGCTCTGAGTTCTGTGCCACTGTGAAAGATCGCCTATTACCAGAAAGATGTTCTGAGTTCACTGCCACTGTGAAGACAAAGCCTATTACCAGAAAGATGCTCTGAGTTCAGTGCCACTGTGAGGACATAGCCCATTACCAGAAAGATGCTGTGAGTCCAATGCCACTGTGGGGACATAGCCTATTACCAGAAAAATGCTCTGAGATCAGTGCCACTGTGAAAAGTAGACCATTACCAGAAAGATGCTTTGAGTTCAATTCCACTGCGAGGACATAGCCTATTGCCAGACAGATTCTCTGAGTCCAGTGTGACTGCGAGGACATAGCCTATTATCAGAAAGATGCTCTGAGTTCTGTGCCACTGTGAAAGATCGCCTATTACCAGAAAGATGCTCTGAGTTCAGTGCCACTGTGAAACGAAGCCTATTACCAGAAAGGTTCTCTGAGTTCAGTGTCACAGTGAAAAGTAGACTATTACCAGCAAGATGCTCTGAGTTCAGTGACACAGTGAAACGTAGCCTATTATCAGAAAGATGCTCAGAGTACAGTGCCACTGTGAAACGTAGCCTATTACCAAAAAGATGATCTGAGTTCAGTGACACAGTGAAACGTAGACTATTACCAGAAAGATGCTCTGAGGTCAGTGCCACTATTAAATGTATCCTATTAGCAGAAAGATGCTCTGAGTTCAGTGCCACTGTGAAATGAAGCATATTACCAGAAAGATGCTCAGAGTACAGTGCCACTGTGAAACGTAGCCTATTTCCAGAAAGATGCTTTGGGTTCAGATCCACTGTAAAACAAAGCCTATTTCCAGAAAGATGCTTTGAGTCCAGTGCCACTGTGAGGACATATGCCATTACCAGAAAGATGCTGTGAGTCCAATGCCACTGTGGGGACATAGCCTATTACCAGAAAAATGCACAGAGTTCAGTGCCACTGTGAAAAGTAGTCCATTACCAGAAAGATGCTTTGAGTACAATTCCACTGTAAAACAAAGCCTATTACCAGAAAGATTCTCTGAGTCCAGTGCCACTGCGAGGACATAGCCTATTATCAGAAAGATGCTCTGAGTTCTGTGCCACTGTGAAAGATCGCCTGTTACCAGAAAGATGCTCTGAGTTCAGTGCCAATTTGAAACGTAGCCTATTACGAGAAAGATGTTCTGAGTTCACTGCCACTGTGAAGACAAAGCCTATTACCAGTAAGATGCTCTGAGTTCAGTGTCACAGTGAAACGAAGCCTGTTACCAGAAAGATGCTCTGAGTTCAGTGCAACAGTGAAACGTAACCTGTTACCAGAAAGATGCTCTGAGTTCAGTGCAACAGTGAAACGTAACCTATGACCAGAAAGATGCTCTGAGTTCAGTGCAACAGTGAAACGTAACCTATTACCAGAAAGATGCTCTGAGTTCAGTGCAACACTGAAATGTAATCTGTTACCAGAAAGATGCTCACAGTTCAGTGCCATTGTGAAGCGTAGTCTATTACCAGAAAGATGCTCAGAATTCGGTGCCACTGTGAAACATAGCCTATTACCAGAAAGATGCTCTGAGTTCAGTGTCACAGTGAAACGTATCCTATTACCAGAAATATGCTCAGAGTTCAGAGACACTGTGAAAAGCAGCCTATTACCAGAACGATACTCTGATTTCAGTGGCAATGTGAAACATAGCCTTTTACCAGAGAGATGCTCTCAGTTCAGTGCCACTGTGAAACGTAGCCTATTACCAGAAAGATGCTCTGAGTTCAGTTCCACTGTGAAACGTAGTCTATTAGCAGAAAGAGGCTTTGAGTTCAGTTCCACTGTGAAACGTAGTCTATTACCAGAAAGATGCTCTGAGTTTAGTCCAACTGTGAAACGTAGTCTATTACCAGAAAGATGCTCGGAGTTTAGTCCAACTGTGAAACGTAGCCTATTACCAGAAAGATGCGCTGAGTTCAGTGCCACTGTGAAGACATAGCCTATTACCAGAAAGATGCAATGAGTTCAGAGCAACTGTGAAGCGAAGCCTATTACCAGAAAGATGCTCAGAGTTCAGTGCCACTTTGAAAAGTAGCCTATTACCAGAAAGATGTTCTGAGATCACTGCCACTGTGAAGACAAAGCCTAATACCAGAAAGATGCTCTGTTCAGTGCCACTGTGAAACGAAGCCTATTACCAGAAAGATGCTCTGAGTTCAGTGACACAGTGAAACGTAGCCTATTATCAGAAAGATGCTCAGAGTACAGTGCCACTGTTAAATGTATCATATTACCAGAAATATGCTCTGAGTTCAGTGCCACCGTGAAATGAAGCATATTACCAGAAAGATGCTCTGAGTTCAGTGCCACTGTGAAACGTAGCCTATTACCAGAAAGATGCTCAGAGATCAGTGCCACTGTGAAACGTAGCCTATTACCAGAAAGATGCTCTGAGTTCAGAGCCACTTGAAACGTAGCCTATTACCAGCAAGATGTTCTGAGTTCACTGCCATTGTGAAAGATCTCCTATTACCAGAAAGGTGCTCAGAGTTCAGTGCCACTGTGAAAAGTAGCCTATTACCAGCAAGATGTTCTGAGTTCACTGCCACTGTGAAAGATCGCCTATTACCAGAAAGATTCTCTGAGTCCAGTGCGACTGCGAGGACATAGCCTATTATCAGAAAGATGCTCTGAGTTCTGTGCCACTGTGAAAGATCGCCTATTACCAGAAAGATGTTCTGAGTTCACTGCCACTGTGAAGACAAAGCCTATTACCAGAAAGATGCTCTGAGTTCAGTGCCACTGTGAAACGAAGCCTATTACCAGAAAGATGCTCTGAGTTCAGTGTCACAGTGAAAAGTAGACTATTACCAGCAAGATGCTCAGAGTTCAGTGACACAGTGAAACGTAGCCTATTATCAGAAAAATGCTCTGTTCAGTGCCACTGTAAAATGTAGCCTATTTCCAGAAAGATGCTCTGAGTTCAGTGCCAGTGTGAAACGTAGCCTACCAGCAAGATGTTCTAAGTTCACTGCCACTGTGAAAGATCGCCTATTACCAGAAAGATGCTCTGAGTTCAGTGACACAGTGAAACGTAGCCTATTATCAGAAAGATGCTCAGAGTACAGTGCCACTGTGAAACATAGCCTATTACCAGAAAGATGAGCTGAGTTCAGTGAAACAGTGAAACGTAAACTATTACCAGAAAGATGCTCAGAGTACAGTGCCACTGTGAAACGTAGCCTATTAACAGAAAGATGCTCTGAGTTCAGTGCCACTGTGAAACGTAGCCTATTACCAGAAAGATGCTCTGAGTTCAGTGCCTCTGTGAAACGAAGCCTATTACCAGAAAGATGCTCTGAGTTCAGTGACACAGTGAAACGTAGCCTATTATCAGAAAGATGCTCAGAGTACAGTGCCACTGTGAAACGTAGCCTATTACCAGAAAGATGATCTGAGTTCAGTGTCACAGTGAATCGTAGACTATTACAAGAAAGATGCTGTGAGTTCAGTTACACTGTGAAGACCAAGCGTATTACCAGAAAGATGCTCTGAGTTCAGTGTCATTGTAAAATGTAGCCTATTACCAGAAAGGTGCTCAGAGTTCAGTGCCACTGTGAAATGTAGTCTATTACCAGAAAGAATCTCTGAGTTCAGTGCAATTGTGAAATGACGCCTATTACCAGAAAGATGCTCTGAATTCAGTTCCACTATGAAACGTAGTCAATTACCAGAAAGATGCTTTGGGTTCAGATCCACTGTAAAACAAAGCCTATTACCAGAAAGATGCTTTGAGTCCAGTGCCACTGTGAGGACATAGCCCATTACCAGAAAGATGCTGTGAGTCCAATGTCACTGTGGGGACATAGCCTATTACCAGAAAAATGCTCCGAGATCAGTGCCACTGTGAAAAGTAGAGCATTACCAGAAAGATGCGTTGAGTTCAATTCCACTGTAAAACAAAGCCTATTACCAGAAAGGTTCTCTGAGTCCAGTGCCACTGCGAGGACATAGCCTATTATCAGAAAGATGCTCTGAGTTCTGCGCCACTATGAAACGTAGCCTATTACCAGAATGAAGTTCTGAGTTCAGTGCCACTTTGAAACGTAACCTATTACGAGAACGATGTTCTGAGTTCAGTGCCACTGTGAAGACAAAGCCTATAACCAGCAAGATGCTCTGAGTCCAGTGACACAGTGAAACGTAGACTATTACCAGAAAGATGCTCTGAGGTCAGTGCCACTATTAAATGTATCCTATTACCAGAAAGATGCTCTGAGTTCAGTGCCACTGTGAAATGAAGCATATTACCAGAAAGATGCTCAGAGTACAGTGCCACTGTGAAACGTAGCCTATTACCAGAAAGATGCTCAGGGATCAGTGCCACTGTGAAACGTAGCCTATTACCAGAAAGATGCTCAGAGATCAGTGCCACTGTGAAACGTAGCCTATTACCAGAAAGATGCTCTGAGTTCAGAGCCACTTGAAACGTAGCCTATTACCAGCAAGATGTTCTGAGTTCACTGCCATTGTGAAAGATCTCCTATTACCAGAAAGGTGCTCAGAGTTCAGTGCCACTGTGAAAAGTAGCCTATTACCAGCAAGATGTTCTGAGTTCACTGCCACTGTGAAAGATCGCCTATTACCAGAAAGATTCTCTGAGTCCAGTGCGACTGCGAGGACATAGCCTATTATCAGAAAGATGCTCTGAGTTCTGTGCCACTGTGAAAGATCGCCTATTACCAGAAAGATGTTCTGAGTTCACTGCCACTGTGAAGACAAAGCCTATTACCAGAAAGATGCTCTGAGTTCAGTGACACAGTGAAACGTAGCCTATTATCAGAAAGATGCTCAGAGTACAGTGCCACTGTGAAACGTAGCCTATTACCAGAAAGATGATCTGAGTTCAGTGTCACAGTGAATCGTAGACTATTACAAGAAAGATGCTGTGAGTTCAGTTACACTGTGAAGACCAAGCGTATTACCAGAAAGATGCTCTGAGTTCAGTGTCATTGTAAAATGTAGCCTATTACCAGAAAGGTGCTCAGAGTTCAGTGCCACTGTGAAATGTAGTCTATTACCAGAAAGAATCTCTGAGTTCAGTGCAATTGTGAAATGACGCCTATTACCAGAAAGATGCTCTGAATTCAGTTCCACTATGAAACGTAGTCAATTACCAGAAAGATGCTTTGGGTTCAGATCCACTGTAAAACAAAGCCTATTACCAGAAAGATGCTTTGAGTCCAGTGCCACTGTGAGGACATAGCCCATTACCAGAAAGATGCTGTGAGTCCAATGTCACTGTGGGGACATAGCCTATTACCAGAAAAATGCTCCGAGATCAGTGCCACTGTGAAAAGTAGAGCATTACCAGAAAGATGCGTTGAGTTCAATTCCACTGTAAAACAAAGCCTATTACCAGAAAGGTTCTCTGAGTCCAGTGCCACTGCGAGGACATAGCCTATTATCAGAAAGATGCTCTGAGTTCTGCGCCACTATGAAACGTAGCCTATTACCAGAATGAAGTTCTGAGTTCAGTGCCACTTTGAAACGTAACCTATTACGAGAACGATGTTCTGAGTTCAGTGCCACTGTGAAGACAAAGCCTATAACCAGCAAGATGCTCTGAGTCCAGTGACACAGTGAAACGTAGACTATTACCAGAAAGATGCTCTGAGGTCAGTGCCACTATTAAATGTATCCTATTACCAGAAAGATGCTCTGAGTTCAGTGCCACTGTGAAATGAAGCATATTACCAGAAAGATGCTCAGAGTACAGTGCCACTGTGAAACGTAGCCTATTACCAGAAAGATGCTCAGGGATCAGTGCCACTGTGAAACGTAGCCTATTACCAGAAAGATGCTCAGAGATCAGTGCCACTGTGAAACGTAGCCTATTACCAGAAAGATGCTCTGAGTTCAGAGCCACTTGAAACGTAGCCTATTACCAGCAAGATGTTCTGAGTTCACTGCCATTGTGAAAGATCTCCTATTACCAGAAAGGTGCTCAGAGTTCAGTGCCACTGTGAAAAGTAGCCTATTACCAGCAAGATGTTCTGAGTTCACTGCCACTGTGAAAGATCGCCTATTACCAGAAAGATTCTCTGAGTCCAGTGCGACTGCGAGGACATAGCCTATTATCAGAAAGATGCTCTGAGTTCTGTGCCACTGTGAAAGATCGCCTATTACCAGAAAGATGTTCTGAGTTCACTGCCACTGTGAAGACAAAGCCTATTACCAGAAAGATGCTCTGAGTTCAGTGACACAGTGAAACGTAGCCTATTATCAGAAAGATGCTCAGAGTACAGTGCCACTGTGAAACGTAGCCTATTACCAGAAAGATGATCTGAGTTCAGTGTCACAGTGAATCGTAGACTATTACAAGAAAGATGCTGTGAGTTCAGTTACACTGTGAAGACCAAGCGTATTACCAGAAAGATGCTCTGAGTTCAGTGTCATTGTAAAATGTAGCCTATTACCAGAAAGGTGCTCAGAGTTCAGTGCCACTGTGAAATGTAGTCTATTACCAGAAAGAATCTCTGAGTTCAGTGCAATTGTGAAATGACGCCTATTACCAGAAAGATGCTCTGAATTCAGTTCCACTATGAAACGTAGTCAATTACCAGAAAGA
Source organism: Hypanus sabinus (assembly GCF_030144855.1). NCBI lineage: Eukaryota > Metazoa > Chordata > Chondrichthyes > Myliobatiformes > Dasyatidae > Hypanus > Hypanus sabinus. Next base: position 63,910,667 of record NC_082710.1, read on the forward strand.
TGCTTTGGGTTCAGATCCACTGTAAAACAAAGCCTATTACCAGAAAGATGCTTTGAGTCCAGTGCCACTGTGAGGACATAGCCCATTACCAGAAAGATGCTGTGAGTCCAATGTCACTGTGGGGACATAGCCTATTACCAGAAAAATGCTCCGAGATCAGTGCCACTGTGAAAAGTAGAGCATTACCAGAAAGATGCGTTGAGTTCAATTCCACTGTAAAACAAAGCCTATTACCAGAAAGGTTCTCTGAGTCCAGTGCCACTGCGAGGACATAGCCTATTATCAGAAAGATGCTCTGAGTTCTGCGCCACTATGAAACGTAGCCTATTACCAGAATGAAGTTCTGAGTTCAGTGCCACTTTGAAACGTAACCTATTACGAGAACGATGTTCTGAGTTCAGTGCCACTGTGAAGACAAAGCCTATAACCAGCAAGATGCTCTGAGTCCAGTGACACAGTGAAACGTAGACTATTACCAGAAAGATGCTCTGAGGTCAGTGCCACTATTAAATGTATCCTATTACCAGAAAGATGCTCTGAGTTCAGTGCCACTGTGAAATGAAGCATATTACCAGAAAGATGCTCAGAGTACAGTGCCACTGTGAAACGTAGCCTATTACCAGAAAGATGCTCAGGGATCAGTGCCACTGTGAAACGTAGCCTATTACCAGAAAGATGCTCAGAGATCAGTGCCACTGTGAAACGTAGCCTATTACCAGAAAGATGCTCTGAGTTCAGAGCCACTTGAAACGTAGCCTATTACCAGCAAGATGTTCTGAGTTCACTGCCATTGTGAAAGATCTCCTATTACCAGAAAGGTGCTCAGAGTTCAGTGCCACTGTGAAAAGTAGCCTATTACCAGCAAGATGTTCTGAGTTCACTGCCACTGTGAAAGATCGCCTATTACCAGAAAGATTCTCTGAGTCCAGTGCGACTGCGAGGACATAGCCTATTATCAGAAAGATGCTCTGAGTTCTGTGCCACTGTGAAAGATCGCCTATTACCAGAAAGATGTTCTGAGTTCACTGCCACTGTGAAGACAAAGCCTATTACCAGAAAGATGCTCTGAGTTCAGTGCCACTGTGAAACGAAGCCTATTACCAGAAAGATGCTCTGAGTTCAGTGTCACAGTGAAAAGTAGACTATTACCAGCAAGATGCTCAGAGTTCAGTGACACAGTGAAACGTAGCCTATTATCAGAAAAATGCTCTGTTCAGTGCCACTGTAAAATGTAGCCTATTTCCAGAAAGATGCTCTGAGTTCAGTGCCAGTGTGAAACGTAGCCTACCAGCAAGATGTTCTAAGTTCACTGCCACTGTGAAAGATCGCCTATTACCAGAAAGATGCTCTGAGTTCAGTGACACAGTGAAACGTAGCCTATTATCAGAAAGATGCTCAGAGTACAGTGCCACTGTGAAACATAGCCTATTACCAGAAAGATGAGCTGAGTTCAGTGAAACAGTGAAACGTAAACTATTACCAGAAAGATGCTCAGAGTACAGTGCCACTGTGAAACGTAGCCTATTAACAGAAAGATGCTCTGAGTTCAGTGCCACTGTGAAACGTAGCCTATTACCAGAAAGATGCTCTGAGTTCAGTGCCACTGTGAAACGAAGCCTATTACCAGAAAGATGCTCTGAGTTCAGTGACACAGTGAAACGTAGCCTATTATCAGAAAGATGCTCAGAGTACAGTGCCACTGTGAAACGTAGCCTATTACCAGAAAGATGATCTGAGTTCAGTGTCACAGTGAATCGTAGACTATTACAAGAAAGATGCTGTGAGTTCAGTTACACTGTGAAGACCAAGCCTATTACCAGAAAGTTGCTCTGAGTTCAGTGTCATTGTGAAATGTAGCCTATTACCAGAAAGGTGCTCAGAGTTCAGTGCCACTGTGAAATGTAGTCTATTACCAGAAAGAATCTCTGAGTTCAGTGCAATTGTGAAATGACGCCTATTACCAGAAAGATGCTCTGAATTCAGTTCCACTATGAAACGTAGTCAATTACCAGAAAGATGCTTTGGGTTCAGATCCACTGTAAAACAAAGCCTATTACCAGAAAGATGCTTTGAGTCCAGTGCCACTGTGAGGACATAGCCCATTACCAGAAAGATGCTGTGAGTCCAATGTCACTGTGGGGACATAGCCTATTACCAGAAAAATGCTCCGAGATCAGTGCCACTGTGAAAAGTAGAGCATTACCAGAAAGATGCTTTGAGTTCAATTCCACTGTAAAACAAAGCCTATTACCAGAAAGGTTCTCTGAGTCCAGTGCCACTGCGAGGACATTGCCTATTATCAGAAAGATGCTCTGAGTTCTGCGCCACTATGAAACGTAGCCTATTACCAGAATGAAGTTCTGAGTTCAGTGCCACTTTGAAACGTAACCTATTACGAGAACGATGTTCTGAGTTCAGTGCCACTGTGAAGACAAAGCCTATAACCAGCAAGATGCTCTGAGTCCAGTGACACAGTGAAACGTAGACTATTACCAGAAAGATGCTCTGAGGTCAGTGCCACTATTAAATGTATCCTATTACCAGAAAGATGCTCTGAGTTCAGTGCCACTGTGAAATGAAGCATATTACCAGAAAGATGCTCAGAGTACAGTGCCACTGTGAAACGTAGCCTATTACCAGAAAGATGCTCAGGGATCAGTGCCACTGTGAAACGTAGCCTATTACCAGAAAGATGCTCAGAGTTCAGTGTCAGAGTGAAACGTAGCCTAATACCAGCAAGATGTCCTGAGTTCACTGCCACTGTGAAAGATCGCCTATTACCAGAAGGATGCGCTGAGTTCAGTGCCACTGTGAAGACAAAGCCTAATACCAGAAAGATGCAATGAGTTCAGTGCAACTGTGAAACGAAGACTATTACCAGAAAGATGCTCAGAGATCACTGCCACTGTGAAGACAAAGCCTATTACCAGAAAGATGCTCTCAGTTCAGTGTCACAGTGAAAAGTAGACGATGACCAGCAAGATGCTCTGAGTTCTGTGACACAGTGAAACGTAGCCTAATACCAGCAAGATGTCCTGAGTTCACTGCCACTGTGAAAGATCGCCTATTACCAGAAAGATGCTCTGAGTCCAGTGCCACTTTGAAACGTAGCCTATTACCAGAAAGATGCTCGGAGTTCAGTGTCACAGTGAAACGTAACCTATTACCAGAAAGATGCTCAGAGTTCAGTGCCACTGTGAAACATAGCCTACTACCAGAAAGATGCTCAGTGTTCAGTGCCACTGTGAAACATAGCCTATTACCAGAAAGATGCTCGGAGTTCAGTGTCACAGTGAAACGTAACCTATTACCAGAAAGATGCTCAGAGTTCAGTGCCACTGTGAAACATAGCCTATTACCAGAAAGATTCTCAGAGTTCAGTGCCACTGTGAAACGTAGCCTATTACCAGAAAGAAGCTCTGAGTTCAGTCCAACTGTGAAATGTAGCCTATTAGCAGAAAGATGCTCTGAGTTCAGTGCCACTGTGAAATGAAGCATATTACCAGAAAGATGCTCTGAGTTCAGTGTCACAGTGAATCGTAGACTATTACCAGCAAGATGTTCTGATTTCACTGCCACTGTGAAAGATCGCCTATTACCAGAAAGATGCTTTAAGTTCAATTCCACAGTAAAACAAAGCCTATTACCAGACAGATTCTCTGAGTCCAGTGTGACTGCGAGGACATAGCCTATTATCAGAACGATGCTCTGAGTTCTGTGCCACTGTGAAAGATCGCCTATTACCAGAAAGATGCTCTGAGTTCAGTGCCACTGTGAAACGAAGCCTATTACCAGAAAGATGCTCTGAGTTCAGTGTCACAGTGAAAAGTAGACTATTACCAGCAAGATGCTCTGAGTTCAGTGACACAGTGAAACGTAGCCTATTATCAGAAAGATGCTCAGAGTACAGTGCCACTGTGAAACGTAGCCTATTACCAGAAAGATGATCTGAGTTCAGTGACACAGTGAAACGTAGACTATTACCAGAAAGATGCTCTGAGGTCAGTGCCACTATTAAATGTATCCTATTACCAGAAAGATGCTCTGAGTTCAGTGCCACTGTGAAATGAAGCATATTACCAGAAAGATGCTCAGAGTACAGTGCCACTGTGAAACGTAGCCTATTACCAGAAAGATGCTCAGAGATCAGTGCCACTGTGAAACGTAGCCTATTACCAGAAAGATGCTCAGAGATCAGTGCCACTGTGAAACGTAGCCTATTACCAGAACGATGCTCTGAGTCCAGTGCCACTGTGGGGACATAGCCTATTATCAGAATGGTGCTCTGAGTCCAGTGCCACTTTGAAACGTAGCCTATTACCAGAAAGATGCTCGGAGTTCAGTGTCACAGTGAAACGTAACCTATTACCAGAAAGATGCTCAGAGTTCAGTGCCACTGTGAAACATAGCCTATTACCAGAAAGATGCTCAGAGTTCAGTGTCACAGTGAAACGTAGCCTATTACCAGAAAGATTCTCAGAGTTCAGTGCCACTGTGAAACGTAGCCTATTACCAGAAAGAATCTCTGAGTTCAGTCCAACTGTGAAATGTAGCCTATTACCAGAAAGATGCTCTGAGTTCAGTGCCACTGTGAAATGAAGCATATTACCAGAAAGATGCTCTGAGTTCAGTGTCACAGTGAATCGTAGACTATTACCAGAAAGATGCTCTGAGTTCAGTGCCACTGTGAAACGTAGTCTATTAGCAGAAAGAGGCTTTGAGTTCAGTGTCACAGTGAAACGTAGTCTATTACCAGAAAGATGCTCTGAGTTTAGTCCAACTGTGAAACGTAGTCTATTACCAGAAAGATGCTCTGAGTTTAGTCCCACTGTGAAACATAGCCTATTACCAGAAAGAGGCGCTGAGTTCAGTGCCTCTGTGAAACATAGCCTATTCCCAGAAAGATGCAATGAGTTCAGTGCAACTGTGAAATGAAGCCTATTACGAGAAAGATGCTCAGAGTTCAGTGCCACTTTGAAAAGTAGCCTATTACCAGAAAGATGCTCTGTTCAGTGCCACTGTGAAACGAAGCCTATTACCAGCAAGATGCTCTGAGTTCTGTGACACAGTGAAACGTAGCCTATTATCAGAAAGATGCTCAGAGTACAGTGACACAGTGAAACGTAGACTATTACCAGAAAGATGCTCTGAGGTCAGTGCCACTATTAAATGTATCCTATTACCAGAAAGATGCTCTGAGTTCAGTGCCACTGTGAAATGAAGCATATTACCAGAAAGATGCTCAGAGTACAGTGCCACTGTGAAACGTAGCCTATTACCAGAAAGATGCTCTGAGTCCAGTGCCACTGTGGGGACATAGCCTATTATCAGAATGATGCTCTGAGTCCAGTGCCACTTTGAAACGTAACCTATTACCAGAAAGGTGCTCAGAGTTCAGTCCCACTGTGAAATGTAGTCTATTACCAGAAAGATGCTCTGAGTTCAGTCCAACTGTGAAACGTAGCATATTACCAGAAAGGTGCTCAGAGTTCAGTGCCACTGTGAAATGTAGTCTATTACCAGAAAGATACTCTGAGTTCAGTGCCACTGTGAGAACATAGCCTATTACCAGAAAGAATCTCTGAGTTCAGTGCAATTGTGAAACGTAGTCAATTACCAGAAAGATGCTTTGGGTTCAGATCCACTGTAAAGCAAAGCCTATTACCAGAAAGATGCTTTGAGTCCAGTGCCACTGTGAGGACATAGCCCATTACCAGAGAGATGCTCTGAGTTCAATGCCACTGTGAGGACATAGCCCATTACCAGAAAGATGCTGTGAGTCCAATGCCACTGTGGGGACATAGCCTATTACCAGAAAAATTCTCTGAGTTCAGTGCCCCTGTGAAAAGTAGACCATTACCAGAAAGATGCTCTGAGGTCAGTGCCACTATTAAATGTATCCTATTACCAGAAAGATGCTCTGAGTTCAGTGCCACTGTGAAATGAAGCATATTACCAGAAAGATGCTCAGAGTACAGTGCCACTGTGAAACGTAGCCTATTACCAGAAAGATGCTCAGAGATCAGTGCCAATGTGAATCGTAGCCTATTACCAGAACGATGCTCTGAGTCCAGTGCCACTGTGGGGACATAGCCTATTATCAGAATGATGCTCTGAGTCCAGTGCCACTTTGAAACGTAGCCTATTACCAGAAAGATGCTCGGAGTTCAGTGTCACAGTGAAACGTAACCTATTACCAGAAAGATGCTCAGAGTTCAGTGCCACTGTGAAACATAGCCTATTACCAGAAAGATGCTCAGAGTTCAGTGTCACAGTGAAACGTAGCCTATTACCAGAGAGATTCTCAGAGTTCAGTGCCACTGTGAAACGTAGCCTATTACCAGAAAGAATCTCTGAGTTCAGTCCAACTGTGAAATGTAGCCTATTAGCAGAAAGATGCTCTGAGTTCAGTGCCACTGTGAAATGAAGCATATTACCAGAAAGATGCTCTGAGTTCAGTGTCACAGTGAATCGTAGACTATTACCAGAAAGATGCTCTGAGTTCAGTGCCACTGTGAAACGTAGTCTATTAGCAGAAAGAGGCTTTGAGTTCAGTGTCACAGTGAAACGTAGTCTATTACCAGAAAGATGCTCTGAGTTTAGTCCAACTGTGAAACGTAGTCTATTACCAGAAAGATGCTCTGAGTTTAGTCCAACTGTGAAACGTAGCCTATTACCAGAAAGATGCGCTGAGTTCACTGCCACTGTGAAACGTAGCCTATTACCAGAAAGATGCTCTGAGTCCAGTGCCACTGTGGGGACATAGCCTATTATCAGAATGATGCTCTGAGTCCAGTGCCACTTTGAAACGTAACCTATTACCAGAAAGGTGCTCAGAGTTCAGTCCCACTGTGAAATGTAGTCTATTACCAGAAAGATGCTCTGAGTTCAGTCCAACTGTGAAACGTAGCATATTACCAGAAAGGTGCTCAGAGTTCAGTGCCACTGTGAAATGTAGTCTATTACCAGAAAGATACTCTGAGTTCAGTGCCACTGTGAGAACATAGCCTATTACCAGAAAGAATCTCTGAGTTCAGTGCAATTGTGAAACGTAGTCAATTACCAGAAAGATGCTTTGGGTTCAGATCCACTGTAAAGCAAAGCCTATTACCAGAAAGATGCTTTGAGTCCAGTGCCACTGTGAGGACATAGCCCATTACCAGAGAGATGCTCTGAGTTCAATGCCACTGTGAGGACATAGCCCATTAGCAGAAAGATGCTGTGAGTCCAATGCCACTGTGGGGACATAGCCTATTACCAGAAAGATGCTTTGAGTCCAGTGCCACTGTGAGGACATAGCCCATTACCAGAAAGAAGCTCTGAGTTCAGTGCCACTGTGAAATGAAACATATTACCAGAAAGATGCTCAGAGTACAGTGCCTCTGTGAAACATAGCCTATTACCAGAAAGATGCAATGAGTTCAGTGCAACTGTGAAATGAAGCCTATTATCAGAAAGATGCTCAGAGTTCAGTGCCACTTTGAAAAGTAGCCTATTACCAGAAAGATGCTCTGTTCAGTGCCACTGTGAAACGAAGCCTATTACCAGAAAGATGCTCTCAGTTCAGTGTCACAGTGAAAAGTAGACTATTACCAGCAAGATGCTCTGAGTTCTGTGACACAGTGAAACGTAGACTATTACCAGAAAGATGCTCTGAGGTCAGTGCCACTATTAAATGTATCCTATTACCAGAAAGATGCTCTGAGTTCAGTGCCACTGTGAAATGAAGCATATTACCAGAAAGATGCTCAGAGTACAGTGCCACTGTGAAACGTAGCCTATTACCAGAAAGATGCTCAGAGATCAGTGCCAATGTGAATCGTAGCCTATTACCAGAAAGATGCTCTGAGTCCAGTGCCACTGTGGGGACATAGCCTATTATCAGAATGATGCTCTGAGTCCAGTGCCACTTTGAAACGTAACCTATTACCAGAAAGGTGCTCAGAGTTCAGTCCCACTGTGAAATGTAGTCTATTACCAGAAAGATGCTCTGAGTTCAGTCCAACTGTGAAACGTAGTCAATTACCAGAAAGATGCTTTGGGTTCAGATCCACTGTAAAGCAAAGCCTATTACCAGAAAGATGCTTTGAGTCCAGTGCCACTGTGAGGACATAGCCCATTACCAGAGAGATGCTCTGAGTTCAATGCCACTGTGAGGACATAGCCCATTACCAGAAAGATGCTGTGAGTCCAATGCCACTGTGGGGACATAGCCTATTACCAGAAAAATTCTCTGAGTTCAGTGCCCCTGTGAAAAGTAGACCATTACCAGAAAGATGCGTTTAGTTCAATTCCACTGTAAAACAAAGCCTATTACCAGAAAGATGCTCTGTTCAGTGCCACTGTGAAACGAAGCCTATTACCAGAAAGATGCTCTCAGTTCAGTGTCACAGTGAAAAGTAGACTATTACCAGCAAGATGCTCTGAGTTCTGTGACACAGTGAAACGTAGCCTATTATCAGAAAGATGCTCAGAGTACAGTGACACAGTGAAACGTAGACTATTACCAGAAAGATGCTCTGAGGTCAGTGCCACTATTAAATGTATCCTATTACCAGAAAGATGCTCTGAGTTCAGTGCCACTGTGAAATGAAGCATATTACCAGAAAGATGCTCAGAGTACAGTGCCACTGTGAAACGTAGCCTATTACCAGAAAGATGCTCAGAGATCAGTGCCAATGTGAATCGTAGCCTATTACCAGAACGATGCTCTGAGTCCAGTGCCACTGTGGGGACATAGCCTATTATCAGAATGATGCTCTGAGTCCAGTGCCACTTTGAAACGTAGCCTATTACCAGAAAGATGCTCGGAGTTCAGTGTCACAGTGAAACGTAACCTATTACCAGAAAGATGCTCAGAGTTCACTGCCACTGTGAAACGTAGCCTATTACCAGAAAGAAGCTCTGAGTTCAGTGCCACTGTGAAATGAAACATATTACCAGAAAGATGCTCAGAGTACAGTGCCTCTGTGAAACATAGCCTATTACCAGAAAGATGCAATGAGTTCAGTGCAACTGTGAAATGAAGCCTATTATCAGAAAGATGCTCAGAGTTCAGTGCCACTTTGAAAAGTAGCCTATTACCAGAAAGATGCTCTGAGTTCAGTGCCACTGTGGGGACATAGCCTATTATCAGAAAGATGCTCTGAGTTCTGTGCCACTGTGAAAGATCGCCTATTACCAGAAAGATGCTCTGAGTTGAGTGCCACTGTGAAATGTACCCAATTACCAGAAAGATGCACTGAGTTCAGTGCCACTGTGAAATGAAGCATATTACCAGAAAGATGCTCTGAGTTCAGTGCCAATGTGAAATGAAGCATATTACCAGAAAGATGCTCAGAGTACAGTGCCACTGTGAAACGTAGCCTATTACCAGAAAGATGCACAGAGATCAGTGCCTCTGTGAAACGTAGCCTATTACCAGAAAGATGCTCTGAGTTCAGAGCCACTTGAAACGTAGCCTATAACCAGCAAGATGTTCTGGATTCACTGCCATTGTGAAAGATCTCCTATTACCAGAAAGGTGCACAGAGTTCAGTGCCACTGTGAAAAGTAGCCTATTACCAGCAAGATGTTCTGAGTTCACTGCCACTGTGAAAGATCGCCTATTACCAGAAAGATTCTCTGAGTCCAGTGCGACTGCGAGGACATAGCCTATTATCAGAAAGATGCTCTGAGTTCTGTGCCACTGTGAAAGATCGCCTATTACCAGAAAGATGTTCTGAGTTCACTGCCACTGTGAAGACAAAGCCTATTACCAGAAAGATGCTCTGAGTTCAGTGCCACTGTGAGGACATAGCCCATTACCAGAAAGATGCTGTGAGTCCAATGCCACTGTGGGGACATAGCCTATTACCAGAAAAATGCTCTGAGATCAGTGCCACTGTGAAAAGTAGACCATTACCAGAAAGATGCTTTGAGTTCAATTCCACTGCGAGGACATAGCCTATTGCCAGACAGATTCTCTGAGTCCAGTGTGACTGCGAGGACATAGCCTATTATCAGAAAGATGCTCTGAGTTCTGTGCCACTGTGAAACGAAGCCTATTACCAGAAAGGTTCTCTGAGTTCAGTGTCACAGTGAAAAGTAGACTATTACCAGCAAGATGCTCTGAGTTCAGTGACACAGTGAAACGTAGCCTATTATCAGAAAGATGCTCAGAGTACAGTGCCACTGTGAAACGTAGCCTATTACCAAAAAGATGATCTGAGTTCAGTGACACAGTGAAACGTAGACTATTACCAGAAAGATGCTCTGAGGTCAGTGCCACTATTAAATGTATCCTATTAGCAGAAAGATGCTCTGAGTTCAGTGCCACTGTGAAATGAAGCATATTACCAGAAAGATGCTCAGAGTACAGTGCCACTGTGAAACGTAGCCTATTTCCAGAAAGATGCTTTGGGTTCAGATCCACTGTAAAACAAAGCCTATTTCCAGAAAGATGCTTTGAGTCCAGTGCCACTGTGAGGACATATGCCATTACCAGAAAGATGCTGTGAGTCCAATGCCACTGTGGGGACATAGCCTATTACCAGAAAAATGCACAGAGTTCAGTGCCACTGTGAAAAGTAGTCCATTACCAGAAAGATGCTTTGAGTACAATTCCACTGTAAAACAAAGCCTATTACCAGAAAGATTCTCTGAGTCCAGTGCCACTGCGAGGACATAGCCTATTATCAGAAAGATGCTCTGAGTTCTGTGCCACTGTGAAAGATCGCCTGTTACCAGAAAGATGCTCTGAGTTCAGTGCCAATTTGAAACGTAGCCTATTACGAGAAAGATGTTCTGAGTTCACTGCCACTGTGAAGACAAAGCCTATTACCAGTAAGATGCTCTGAGTTCAGTGTCACAGTGAAACGAAGCCTGTTACCAGAAAGATGCTCTGAGTTCAGTGCAACAGTGAAACGTAACCTGTTACCAGAAAGATGCTCTGAGTTCAGTGCAACAGTGAAACGTAACCTATGACCAGAAAGATGCTCTGAGTTCAGTGCAACAGTGAAACGTAACCTATTACCAGAAAGATGCTCTGAGTTCAGTGCAACACTGAAATGTAATCTGTTACCAGAAAGATGCTCACAGTTCAGTGCCATTGTGAAGCGTAGTCTATTACCAGAAAGATGCTCAGAATTCGGTGCCACTGTGAAACATAGCCTATTACCAGAAAGATGCTCTGAGTTCAGTGTCACAGTGAAACGTATCCTATTACCAGAAATATGCTCAGAGTTCAGAGACACTGTGAAAAGCAGCCTATTACCAGAACGATACTCTGATTTCAGTGGCAATGTGAAACATAGCCTTTTACCAGAGAGATGCTCTCAGTTCAGTGCCACTGTGAAACGTAGCCTATTACCAGAAAGATGCTCTGAGTTCAGTTCCACTGTGAAACGTAGTCTATTAGCAGAAAGAGGCTTTGAGTTCAGTTCCACTGTGAAACGTAGTCTATTACCAGAAAGATGCTCTGAGTTTAGTCCAACTGTGAAACGTAGTCTATTACCAGAAAGATGCTCGGAGTTTAGTCCAACTGTGAAACGTAGCCTATTACCAGAAAGATGCGCTGAGTTCAGTGCCACTGTGAAGACATAGCCTATTACCAGAAAGATGCAATGAGTTCAGAGCAACTGTGAAGCGAAGCCTATTACCAGAAAGATGCTCAGAGTTCAGTGCCACTTTGAAAAGTAGCCTATTACCAGAAAGATGTTCTGAGATCACTGCCACTGTGAAGACAAAGCCTAATACCAGAAAGATGCTCTGTTCAGTGCCACTGTGAAACGAAGCCTATTACCAGAAAGATGCTCTGAGTTCAGTGACACAGTGAAACGTAGCCTATTATCAGAAAGATGCTCAGAGTACAGTGCCACTGTTAAATGTATCATATTACCAGAAATATGCTCTGAGTTCAGTGCCACCGTGAAATGAAGCATATTACCAGAAAGATGCTCTGAGTTCAGTGCCACTGTGAAACGTAGCCTATTACCAGAAAGATGCTCAGAGATCAGTGCCACTGTGAAACGTAGCCTATTACCAGAAAGATGCTCTGAGTTCAGAGCCACTTGAAACGTAGCCTATTACCAGCAAGATGTTCTGAGTTCACTGCCATTGTGAAAGATCTCCTATTACCAGAAAGGTGCTCAGAGTTCAGTGCCACTGTGAAAAGTAGCCTATTACCAGCAAGATGTTCTGAGTTCACTGCCACTGTGAAAGATCGCCTATTACCAGAAAGATTCTCTGAGTCCAGTGCGACTGCGAGGACATAGCCTATTATCAGAAAGATGCTCTGAGTTCTGTGCCACTGTGAAAGATCGCCTATTACCAGAAAGATGTTCTGAGTTCACTGCCACTGTGAAGACAAAGCCTATTACCAGAAAGATGCTCTGAGTTCAGTGCCACTGTGAAACGAAGCCTATTACCAGAAAGATGCTCTGAGTTCAGTGTCACAGTGAAAAGTAGACTATTACCAGCAAGATGCTCAGAGTTCAGTGACACAGTGAAACGTAGCCTATTATCAGAAAAATGCTCTGTTCAGTGCCACTGTAAAATGTAGCCTATTTCCAGAAAGATGCTCTGAGTTCAGTGCCAGTGTGAAACGTAGCCTACCAGCAAGATGTTCTAAGTTCACTGCCACTGTGAAAGATCGCCTATTACCAGAAAGATGCTCTGAGTTCAGTGACACAGTGAAACGTAGCCTATTATCAGAAAGATGCTCAGAGTACAGTGCCACTGTGAAACATAGCCTATTACCAGAAAGATGAGCTGAGTTCAGTGAAACAGTGAAACGTAAACTATTACCAGAAAGATGCTCAGAGTACAGTGCCACTGTGAAACGTAGCCTATTAACAGAAAGATGCTCTGAGTTCAGTGCCACTGTGAAACGTAGCCTATTACCAGAAAGATGCTCTGAGTTCAGTGCCACTGTGAAACGAAGCCTATTACCAGAAAGATGCTCTGAGTTCAGTGACACAGTGAAACGTAGCCTATTATCAGAAAGATGCTCAGAGTACAGTGCCACTGTGAAACGTAGCCTATTACCAGAAAGATGATCTGAGTTCAGTGTCACAGTGAATCGTAGACTATTACAAGAAAGATGCTGTGAGTTCAGTTACACTGTGAAGACCAAGCCTATTACCAGAAAGATGCTCTGAGTTCAGTGTCATTGTAAAATGTAGCCTATTACCAGAAAGGTGCTCAGAGTTCAGTGCCACTGTGAAATGTAGTCTATTACCAGAAAGAATCTCTGAGTTCAGTGCAATTGTGAAATGACGCCTATTACCAGAAAGATGCTCTGAATTCAGTTCCACTATGAAACGTAGTCAATTACCAGAAAGATGCTTTGGGTTCAGATCCACTGTAAAACAAAGCCTATTACCAGAAAGATGCTTTGAGTCCAGTGCCACTGTGAGGACATAGCCCATTACCAGAAAGATGCTGTGAGTCCAATGTCACTGTGGGGACATAGCCTATTACCAGAAAAATGCTCCGAGATCAGTGCCACTGTGAAAAGTAGAGCATTACCAGAAAGATGCGTTGAGTTCAATTCCACTGTAAAACAAAGCCTATTACCAGAAAGGTTCTCTGAGTCCAGTGCCACTGCGAGGACATAGCCTATTATCAGAAAGATGCTCTGAGTTCTGCGCCACTATGAAACGTAGCCTATTACCAGAATGAAGTTCTGAGTTCAGTGCCACTTTGAAACGTAACCTATTACGAGAACGATGTTCTGAGTTCAGTGCCACTGTGAAGACAAAGCCTATAACCAGCAAGATGCTCTGAGTCCAGTGACACAGTGAAACGTAGACTATTACCAGAAAGATGCTCTGAGGTCAGTGCCACTATTAAATGTATCCTATTACCAGAAAGATGCTCTGAGTTCAGTGCCACTGTGAAATGAAGCATATTACCAGAAAGATGCTCAGAGTACAGTGCCACTGTGAAACGTAGCCTATTACCAGAAAGATGCTCAGGGATCAGTGCCACTGTGAAACGTAGCCTATTACCAGAAAGATGCTCAGAGTTCAGTGTCACAGTGAAACGTAGCCTATTATCAGAAAGATGCTCAGAGTACAGTGCCACTGTTAAATGTATCATATTACCAGAAAGATGCTCTGAGTTCAGTGCCACTGTGAAATGAAGCATATTACCAGAAAGAGGCTCAGAGTACAGTGCCACTGTGAAACGTAGCCTATTACCAGAAAGATGCTCAGAGATCAGTGCCACTGTGAAACGTAGCCTATTACCAGAAAGATGCTCTGAGTTCAGAGCCACTTGAAACGTAGCCTATTACCAGCAAGATGTTCTGAGTTCACTGCCATTGTGAAAGATCTCCTATTACCAGAAAGGTGCTCAGAGTTCAGTGCCACTGTGAAAAGTAGCCTATTACCAGCAAGATGTTCTGAGTTCACTGCCACTGTGAAAGATCGCCTATTACCAGAAAGATTCTCTGAGTCCAGTGCGACTGCGAGGACATAGCCTATTATCAGAAAGATGCTCTGAGTTCTGTGCCACTGTGAAAGATCGCCTATTACCAGAAAGATGTTCTGAGTTCACTGCCACTGTGAAGACAAAGCCTATTACCAGAAAGATGCTCTGAGTTCAGTGCCACTGTGAAACGAAGCCTATTACCAGAAAGATGCTCTGAGTTCAGTGTCACAGTGAAAAGTAGACTATTACCAGCAAGATGCTCAGAGTTCAGTGACACAGTGAAACGTAGCCTATTATCAGAAAAATGCTCTGTTCAGTGCCACTGTAAAATGTAGCCTATTTCCAGAAAGATGCTCTGAGTTCAGTGCCAGTGTGAAACGTAGCCTACCAGCAAGATGTTCTAAGTTCACTGCCACTGTGAAAGATCGCCTATTACCAGAAAGATGCTCTGAGTTCAGTGACACAGTGAAACGTAGCCTATTATCAGAAAGATGCTCAGAGTACAGTGCCACTGTGAAACATAGCCTATTACCAGAAAGATGCTCAGAGATCTGTGCCACTGTGAAACGTAGCCTATTAACAGAAAGATGCTCTGAGTTCAGTGCCACTGTGAAACGTAGCCTATTACCAGAAAGATGCTCTGAGTTCAGTGCCACTGTGAAACGAAGCCTATTACCAGAAAGATGCTCTGAGTTCAGTGACACAGTGAAACGTAGCCTATTATCAGAAAGATGCTCAGAGTACAGTGCCACTGTGAAACGTAGCCTATTACCAGAAAGATGATCTGAGTTCAGTGTCACAGTGAATCGTAGACTATTACAAGAAAGATGCTGTGAGTTCAGTTACACTGTGAAGACCAAGCCTATTACCAGAAAGATGCTCTGAGTTCAGTGTCATTGTGAAATGTAGCCTATTACCAGAAAGGTGCTCAGAGTTCAGTGCCACTGTGAAATGTAGTCTATTACCAGAAAGAATCTCTGAGTTCAGTGCAATTGTGAAATGACGCCTATTACCAGAAAGATGCTCTGAATTCAGTTCCACTATGAAACGTAGTCAATTACCAGAAAGATGCTTTGGGTTCAGATCCACTGTAAAACAAAGCCTATTACCAGAAAGATGCTTTGAGTCCAGTGCCACTGTGAGGACATAGCCCATTACCAGAAAGATGCTGTGAGTCCAATGTCACTGTGGGGACATAGCCTATTACCAGAAAAATGCTCCGAGATCAGTGCCACTGTGAAAAGTAGAGCATTACCAGAAAGATGCGTTGAGTTCAATTCCACTGTAAAACAAAGCCTATTACCAGAAAGGTTCTCTGAGTCCAGTGCCACTGCGAGGACATAGCCTATTATCAGAAAGATGCTCTGAGTTCTGCGCCACTATGAAACGTAGCCTATTACCAGAATGAAGTTCTGAGTTCAGTGCCACTTTGAAACGTAACCTATTACGAGAACGATGTTCTGAGTTCAGTGCCACTGTGAAGACAAAGCCTATAACCAGCAAGATGCTCTGAGTCCAGTGACACAGTGAAACGTAGACTATTACCAGAAAGATGCTCTGAGGTCAGTGCCACTATTAAATGTATCCTATTACCAGAAAGATGCTCTGAGTTCAGTGCCACTGTGAAATGAAGCATATTACCAGAAAGATGCTCAGAGTACAGTGCCACTGTGAAACGTAGCCTATTACCAGAAAGATGCTCAGGGATCAGTGCCACTGTGAAACGTAGCCTATTACCAGAAAGATGCTCAGAGTTCAGTGTCACAGTGAAACGTAGCCTATTATCAGAAAGATGCTCAGAGTACAGTGCCACTGTTAAATGTATCATATTACCAGAAAGATGCTCTGAGTTCAGTGCCACTGTGAAATGAAGCATATTACCAGAAAGAGGCTCAGAGTACAGTGCCACTGTGAAACGTAGCCTATTACCAGAAAGATGCTCAGAGATCAGTGCCACTGTGAAACGTAGCCTATTACCAGAAAGATGCTCTGAGTTCAGAGCCACTTGAAACGTAGCCTATTACCAGCAAGATGTTCTGAGTTCACTGCCATTGTGAAAGATCTCCTATTACCAGAAAGGTGCTCAGAGTTCAGTGCCACTGTGAAAAGTAGCCTATTACCAGCAAGATGTTCTGAGTTCACTGCCACTGTGAAAGATCGCCTATTACCAGAAAGATTCTCTGAGTCCAGTGCGACTGCGAGGACATAGCCTATTATCAGAAAGATGCTCTGAGTTCTGTGCCACTGTGAAAGATCGCCTATTACCAGAAAGATGTTCTGAGTTCACTGCCACTGTGAAGACAAAGCCTATTACCAGAAAGATGCTCTGAGTTCAGTGCCACTGTGAAACGAAGCCTATTACCAGAAAGATGCTCTGAGTTCAGTGTCACAGTGAAAAGTAGACTATTACCAGCAAGATGCTCAGAGTTCAGTGACACAGTGAAACGTAGCCTATTATCAGAAAAATGCTCTGTTCAGTGCCACTGTAAAATGTAGCCTATTTCCAGAAAGATGCTCTGAGTTCAGTGCCAGTGTGAAACGTAGCCTACCAGCAAGATGTTCTAAGTTCACTGCCACTGTGAAAGATCGCCTATTACCAGAAAGATGCTCTGAGTTCAGTGACACAGTGAAACGTAGCCTATTATCAGAAAGATGCTCAGAGTACAGTGCCACTGTGAAACATAGCCTATTACCAGAAAGATGCTCAGAGATCTGTGCCACTGTGAAACGTAGCCTATTAACAGAAAGATGCTCTGAGTTCAGTGCCACTGTGAAACGTAGCCTATTACCAGAAAGATGCTCTGAGTTCAGTGCCACTGTGAAACGAAGCCTATTACCAGAAAGATGCTCTGAGTTCAGTGACACAGTGAAACGTAGCCTATTATCAGAAAGATGCTCAGAGTACAGTGCCACTGTGAAACGTAGCCTATTACCAGAAAGATGATCTGAGTTCAGTGTCACAGTGAATCGTAGACTATTACAAGAAAGATGCTGTGAGTTCAGTTACACTGTGAAGACCAAGCCTATTACCAGAAAGATGCTCTGAGTTCAGTGTCATTGTGAAATGTAGCCTATTACCAGAAAGGTGCTCAGAGTTCAGTGCCACTGTGAAATGTAGTCTATTACCAGAAAGAATCTCTGAGTTCAGTGCAATTGTGAAATGACGCCTATTACCAGAAAGATGCTCTGAATTCAGTTCCACTATGAAACGTAGTCAATTACCAGAAAGATGCTTTGGGTTCAGATCCACTGTAAAACAAAGCCTATTACCAGAAAGATGCTTTGAGTCCAGTGCCACTGTGAGGACATAGCCCATTACCAGAAAGATGCTGTGAGTCCAATGTCACTGTGGGGACATAGCCTATTACCAGAAAAATGCTCCGAGATCAGTGCCACTGTGAAAAGTAGAGCATTACCAGAAAGATGCTTTGAGTTCAATTCCACTGTAAAACAAAGCCTATTACCAGAAAGGTTCTATGAGTCCAGTGCCACTGCGAGGACATAGCCTATTATCAGAAAGATGCTCTGAGTTCTGCGCCACTATGAAACGTAGCCTATTACCAGAATGAAGTTCTGAGTTCAGTGCCACTTTGAAACGTAACCTATTACGAGAACGATGTTCTGAGTTCAGTGCCACTGTGAAGACAAAGCCTATAACCAGCAAGATGCTCTGAGTCCAGTGACACAGTGAAACGTAGACTATTACCAGAAAGATGCTCTGAGGTCAGTGCCACTATTAAATGTATCCTATTACCAGAAAGATGCTCTGAGTTCAGTGCCACTGTGAAATGAAGCATATTACCAGAAAGATGCTCAGAGTACAGTGCCACTGTGAAACGTAGCCTATTACCAGAAAGATGCTCAGGGATCAGTGCCACTGTGAAACGTAGCCTATTACCAGAAAGATGCTCAGAGTTCAGTGTCACAGTGAAACGTAGCCTATTATCAGAAAGATGCTCAGAGTACAGTGCCACTGTTAAATGTATCATATTACCAGAAAGATGCTCTGAGTTCAGTGCCACTGTGAAATGAAGCATATTACCAGAAAGAGGCTCAGAGTACAGTGCCACTGTGAAACGTAGCCTATTACCAGAAAGATGCTCAGAGATCAGTGCCACTGTGAAACGTAGCCTATTACCAGAAAGATGCTCTGAGTTCAGAGCCACTTGAAACGTAGCCTATTACCAGCAAGATGTTCTGAGTTCACTGCCATTGTGAAAGATCTCCTATTACCAGAAAGGTGCTCAGAGTTCAGTGCCACTGTGAAAAGTAGCCTATTACCAGCAAGATGTTCTGAGTTCACTGCCACTGTGAAAGATCGCCTATTACCAGAAAGATTCTCTGAGTCCAGTGCGACTGCGAGGACATAGCCTATTATCAGAAAGATGCTCTGAGTTCTGTGCCACTGTGAAAGATCGCCTATTACCAGAAAGATGTTCTGAGTTCACTGCCACTGTGAAGACAAAGCCTATTACCAGAAAGATGCTCTGAGTTCAGTGCCACTGTGAAACGAAGCCTATTACCAGAAAGATGCTCTGAGTTCAGTGTCACAGTGAAAAGTAGACTATTACCAGCAAGATGCTCAGAGTTCAGTGACACAGTGAAACGTAGCCTATTATCAGAAAAATGCTCTGTTCAGTGCCACTGTAAAATGTAGCCTATTTCCAGAAAGATGCTCTGAGTTCAGTGCCAGTGTGAAACGTAGCCTACCAGCAAGATGTTCTAAGTTCACTGCCACTGTGAAAGATCGCCTATTACCAGAAAGATGCTCTGAGTTCAGTGACACAGTGAAACGTAGCCTATTATCAGAAAGATGCTCAGAGTACAGTGCCACTGTGAAACATAGCCTATTACCAGAAAGATGAGCTGAGTTCAGTGAAACAGTGAAACGTAAACTATTACCAGAAAGATGCTCAGAGTACAGTGCCACTGTGAAACGTAGCCTATTAACAGAAAGATGCTCTGAGTTCAGTGCCACTGTGAAACGTAGCCTATTACCAGAAAGATGCTCTGAGTTCAGTGCCACTGTGAAACGAAGCCTATTACCAGAAAGATGCTCTGAGTTCAGTGACACAGTGAAACGTAGCCTATTATCAGAAAGATGCTCAGAGTACAGTGCCACTGTGAAACGTAGCCTATTACCAGAAAGATGATCTGAGTTCAGTGTCACAGTGAATCGTAGACTATTACAAGAAAGATGCTGTGAGTTCAGTTACACTGTGAAGACCAAGCCTATTACCAGAAAGATGCTCTGAGTTCAGTGTCATTGTGAAATGTAGCCTATTACCAGAAAGGTGCTCAGAGTTCAGTGCCACTGTGAAATGTAGTCTATTACCAGAAAGAATCTCTGAGTTCAGTGCAATTGTGAAATGACGCCTATTACCAGAAAGATGCTCTGAATTCAGTTCCACTATGAAACGTAGTCAATTACCAGAAAGATGCTTTGGGTTCAGATCCACTGTAAAACAAAGCCTATTACCAGAAAGATGCTTTGAGTCCAGTGCCACTGTGAGGACATAGCCCATTACCAGAAAGATGCTGTGAGTCCAATGTCACTGTGGGGACATAGCCTATTACCAGAAAAATGCTCCGAGATCAGTGCCACTGTGAAAAGTAGAGCATTACCAGAAAGATGCTTTGAGTTTAATTCCACTGTAAAACAAAGCCTATTACCAGAAAGGTTCTCTGAGTCCAGTGCCACTGCGAGGACATAGCCTATTATCAGAAAGATGCTCTGAGTTCTGCGCCACTATGAAACGTAGCCTATTACCAGAATGAAGTTCTGAGTTCAGTGCCACTTTGAAACGTAACCTATTACGAGAACGATGTTCTGAGTTCAGTGCCACTGTGAAGACAAAGCCTATAACCAGCAAGATGCTCTGAGTCCAGTGACACAGTGAAACGTAGACTATTACCAGAAAGATGCTCTGAGGTCAGTGCCACTATTAAATGTATCCTATTACCAGAAAGATGCTCTGAGTTCAGTGCCACTGTGAAATGAAGCATATTACCAGAAAGATGCTCAGAGTACAGTGCCACTGTGAAACGTAGCCTATTACCAGAAAGATGCTCAGGGATCAGTGCCACTGTGAAACGTAGCCTATTACCAGAAAGATGCTCAGAGTTCAGTGTCACAGTGAAACGTAGCCTAATACCAGCAAGATGTCCTGAGTTCACTGCCACTGTGAAAGATCGCCTATTACCAGAAGGATGCGCTGAGTTCAGTGCCACTGTGAAGACAAAGCCTAATACCAGAAAGATGCAATGAGTTCAGTGCAACTGTGAAACGAAGACTATTACCAGAAAGATGCTCAGAGATCACTGCCACTGTGAAGACAAAGCCTATTACCAGAAAGATGCTCTCAGTTCAGTGTCACAGTGAAAAGTAGACGATGACCAGCAAGATGCTCTGAGTTCTGTGACACAGTGAAACGTAGCCTAATACCAGCAAGATGTCCTGAGTTCACTGCCACTGTGAAAGATCGCCTATTACCAGAAAGATGCTCTGAGTCCAGTGCCACTTTGAAACGTAGCCTATTACCAGAAAGATGCTCGGAGTTCAGTGTCACAGTGAAACGTAACCTATTACCAGAAAGATGCTCAGAGTTCAGTGCCACTGTGAAACATAGCCTACTACCAGAAAGATGCTCAGTGTTCAGTGCCACTGTGAAACATAGCCTATTACCAGAAAGATGCTCGGAGTTCAGTGTCACAGTGAAACGTAATCTATTACCAGAAAGATGCTCAGAGTTCAGTGCCACTGTGAAACATAGCCTATTACCAGAAAGATTCTCAGAGTTCAGTGCCACTGTGAAACGTAGCCTATTACCAGAAAGAAGCTCTGAGTTCAGTCCAACTGTGAAATGTAGCCTATTAGCAGAAAGATGCTCTGAGTTCAGTGCCACTGTGAAATGAAGCATATTACCAGAAAGATGCTCTGAGTTCAGTGTCACAGTGAATCGTAGACTATTACCAGCAAGATGTTCTGATTTCACTGCCACTGTGAAAGATCGCCTATTACCAGAAAGATGCTTTAAGTTCAATTCCACAGTAAAACAAAGCCTATTACCAGACAGATTCTCTGAGTCCAGTGTGACTGCGAGGACATAGCCTATTATCAGAACGATGCTCTGAGTTCTGTGCCACTGTGAAAGATCGCCTATTACCAGAAAGATGCTCTGAGTTCAGTGCCACTGTGAAACGAAGCCTATTACCAGAAAGATGCTCTGAGTTCAGTGTCACAGTGAAAAGTAGACTATTACCAGCAAGATGCTCTGAGTTCAGTGACACAGTGAAACGTAGCCTATTATCACAAAGATGCTCAGAGTACAGTGCCACTGTGAAACGTAGCCTATTACCAGAAAGATGATCTGAGTTCAGTGACACAGTGAAACGTAGACTATTACCAGAAAGATGCTCTGAGGTCAGTGCCACTATTAAATGTATCCTATTACCAGAAAGATGCTCTGAGTTCAGTGCCACTGTGAAATGAAGCATATTACCAGAAAGATGCTCAGAGTACAGTGCCACTGTGAAACGTAGCCTATTACCAGAAAGATGCTCAGAGATCAGTGCCACTGTGAAACGTAGCCTATTACCAGAAAGATGCTCAGAGATCAGTGCCACTGTGAAACGTAGCCTATTACCAGAACGATGCTCTGAGTCCAGTGCCACTGTGGGGACATAGCCTATTATCAGAATGGTGCTCTGAGTCCAGTGCCACTTTGAAACGTAGCCTATTACCAGAAAGATGCTCGGAGTTCAGTGTCACAGTGAAACGTAACCTATTACCAGAAAGATGCTCAGAGTTCAGTGCCACTGTGAAACATAGCCTATTACCAGAAAGATGCTCAGAGTTCAGTGTCACAGTGAAACGTAGCCTATTACCAGAAAGATTCTCAGAGTTCAGTGCCACTGTGAAACGTAGCCTATTACCAGAAAGAATCTCTGAGTTCAGTCCAACTGTGAAATGTAGCCTATTACCAGAAAGATGCTCTGAGTTCAGTGCCACTGTGAAATGAAGCATATTACCAGAAAGATGCTCTGAGTTCAGTGTCACAGTGAATCGTAGACTATTACCAGAAAGATGCTCTGAGTTCAGTGCCACTGTGAAACGTAGTCTATTAGCAGAAAGAGGCTTTGAGTTCAGTGTCACAGTGAAACGTAGTCTATTACCAGAAAGATGCTCTGAGTTTAGTCCAACTGTGAAACGTAGTCTATTACCAGAAAGATGCTCTGAGTTTAGTCCCACTGTGAAACATAGCCTATTACCAGAAAGATGCGCTGAGTTCAGTGCCTCTGTGAAACATAGCCTATTCCCAGAAAGATGCAATGAGTTCAGTGCAACTGTGAAATGAAGCCTATTACGAGAAAGATGCTCAGAGTTCAGTGCCACTTTGAAAAGTAGCCTATTACCAGAAAGATGCTCTGTTCAGTGCCACTGTGAAACGAAGCCTATTACCAGCAAGATGCTCTGAGTTCTGTGACACAGTGAAACGTAGCCTATTATCAGAAAGATGCTCAGAGTACAGTGACACAGTGAAACGTAGACTATTACCAGAAAGATGCTCTGAGGTCAGTGCCACTATTAAATGTATCCTATTACCAGAAAGATGCTCTGAGTTCAGTGCCACTGTGAAATGAAGCATATTACCAGAAAGATGCTCAGAGTACAGTGCCACTGTGAAACGTAGCCTATTACCAGAAAGATGCTCAGAGATCAGTGCCAATGTGAATCGTAGCCTATTACCAGAAAGATGCTCTGAGTCCAGTGCCACTGTGGGGACATAGCCTATTATCAGAATGATGCTCTGAGTCCAGTGCCACTTTGAAACGTAACCTATTACCAGAAAGGTGCTCAGAGTTCAGTCCCACTGTGAAATGTAGTCTATTACCAGAAAGATGCTCTGAGTTCAGTCCAACTGTGAAACGTAGCATATTACCAGAAAGGTGCTCAGAGTTCAGTGCCACTGTGAAATGTAGTCTATTACCAGAAAGATACTCTGAGTTCAGTGCCACTGTGAGAACATAGCCTATTACCAAAAAGAATCTCTGAGTTCAGTGCAATTGTGAAACGTAGTCAATTACCAGAAAGATGCTTTGGGTTCAGATCCACTGTAAAGCAAAGCCTATTACCAGAAAGATGCTTTGAGTCCAGTGCCACTGTGAGGACATAGCCCATTACCAGAGAGATGCTCTGAGTTCAATGCCACTGTGAGGACATAGCCCATTACCAGAAAGATGCTGTGAGTCCAATGCCACTGTGGGGACATAGCCTATTACCAGAAAAATTCTCTGAGTTCAGTGCCCCTGTGAAAAGTAGACCATTACCAGAAAGATGCTCTGAGGTCAGTGCCACTATTAAATGTATCCTATTACCAGAAAGATGCTCTGAGTTCAGTGCCACTGTGAAATGAAGCATATTACCAGAAAGATGCTCAGAGTACAGTGCCACTGTGAAACGTAGCCTATTACCAGAAAGATGCTCAGAGATCAGTGCCAATGTGAATCGTAGCCTATTACCAGAACGATGCTCTGAGTCCAGTGCCACTGTGGGGACATAGCCTATTATCAGAATGATGCTCTGAGTCCAGTGCCACTTTGAAACGTAGCCTATTACCAGAAAGATGCTCGGAGTTCAGTGTCACAGTGAAACGTAACCTATTACCAGAAAGATGCTCAGAGTTCAGTGCCACTGTGAAACATAGCCTATTACCAGAAAGATGCTCAGAGTTCAGTGTCACAGTGAAACGTAGCCTATTACCAGAGAGATTCTCAGAGTTCAGTGCCACTGTGAAACGTAGCCTATTACCAGAAAGAATCTCTGAGTTCAGTCCAACTGTGAAATGTAGCCTATTAGCAGAAAGATGCTCTGAGTTCAGTGCCACTGTGAAATGAAGCATATTACCAGAAAGATGCTCTGAGTTCAGTGTCACAGTGAATCGTAGACTATTACCAGAAAGATGCTCTGAGTTCAGTGCCACTGTGAAACGTAGTCTATTAGCAGAAAGAGGCTTTGAGTTCAGTGTCACAGTGAAACGTAGTCTATTACCAGAAAGATGCTCTGAGTTTAGTCCAACTGTGAAACGTAGTCTATTACCAGAAAGATGCTCTGAGTTTAGTCCAACTGTGAAACGTAGCCTATTACCAGAAAGATGCGCTGAGTTCACTGCCACTGTGAAACGTAGCCTATTACCAGAAAGAAGCTCTGAGTTCAGTGCCACTGTGAAATGAAACATATTACCAGAAAGATGCTCAGAGTACAGTGCCTCTGTGAAACATAGCCTATTACCAGAAAGATGCAATGAGTTCAGTGCAACTGTGAAATGAAGCCTATTATCAGAAAGATGCTCAGAGTTCAGTGCCACTTTGAAAAGTAGCCTATTACCAGAAAGATGCTCTGTTCAGTGCCACTGTGAAACGAAGCCTATTACCAGAAAGATGCTCTCAGTTCAGTGTCACAGTGAAAAGTAGACTATTACCAGCAAGATGCTCTGAGTTCTGTGACACAGTGAAACGTAGCCTATTATCAGAAAGATGCTCAGAGTACAGTGACACAGTGAAACGTAGCCTATTACCAGAGAGATTCTCAGAGTTCAGTGCCACTGTGAAACGTAGCCTATTACCAGAAAGAATCTCTGAGTTCAGTCCAACTGTGAAATGTAGCCTATTAGCAGAAAGATGCTCTGAGTTCAGTGCCACTGTGAAATGAAGCATATTACCAGAAAGATGCTCTGAGTTCAGTGTCACAGTGAATCGTAGACTATTACCAGAAAGATGCTCTGAGTTCAGTGCCACTGTGAAACGTAGTCTATTAGCAGAAAGAGGCTTTGAGTTCAGTGTCACAGTGAAACGTAGTCTATTACCAGAAAGATGCTCTGAGTTTAGTCCAACTGTGAAACGTAGTCTATTACCAGAAAGATGCTCTGAGTTTAGTCCAACTGTGAAACGTAGCCTATTACCAGAAAGATGCGCTGAGTTCACTGCCACTGTGAAACGTAGCCTATTACCAGAAAGAAGCTCTGAGTTCAGTGCCACTGTGAAATGAAACATATTACCAGAAAGATGCTCAGAGTACAGTGCCTCTGTGAAACATAGCCTATTACCAGAAAGATGCAATGAGTTCAGTGCAACTGTGAAATGAAGCCTATTATCAGAAAGATGCTCAGAGTTCAGTGCCACTTTGAAAAGTAGCCTATTACCAGAAAGATGCTCTGTTCAGTGCCACTGTGAAACGAAGCCTATTACCAGAAAGATGCTCTCAGTTCAGTGTCACAGTGAAAAGTAGACTATTACCAGCAAGATGCTCTGAGTTCTGTGACACAGTGAAACGTAGCCTATTATCAGAAAGATGCTCAGAGTACAGTGACACAGTGAAACGTAGACTATTACCAGAAAGATGCTCTGAGGTCAGTGCCACTATTAAATGTATCCTATTACCAGAAAGATGCTCTGAGTTCAGTGCCACTGTGAAATGAAGCATATTACCAGAAAGATGCTCAGAGTACAGTGCCACTGTGAAACGTAGCCTATTACCAGAAAGATGCTCAGAGATCAGTGCCAATGTGAATCGTAGCCTATTACCAGAAAGATGCTCTGAGTCCAGTGCCACTGTGGGGACATAGCCTATTATCAGAATGATGCTCTGAGTCCAGTGCCACTTTGAAACGTAACCTATTACCAGAAAGGTGCTCAGAGTTCAGTCCCACTGTGAAATGTAGTCTATTACCAGAAAGATGCTCTGAGTTCAGTCCAACTGTGAAACGTAGTCAATTACCAGAAAGATGCTTTGGGTTCAGATCCACTGTAAAGCAAAGCCTATTACCAGAAAGATGCTTTGAGTCCAGTGCCACTGTGAGGACATAGCCCATTACCAGAGAGATGCTCTGAGTTCAATGCCACTGTGAGGACATAGCCCATTACCAGAAAGATGCTGTGAGTCCAATGCCACTGTGGGGACATAGCCTATTACCAGAAAAATTCTCTGAGTTCAGTGCCCCTGTGAAAAGTAGACCATTACCAGAAAGATGCGTTTAGTTCAATTCCACTGTAAAACAAAGCCTATTACCAGAAAGATGCTCTGTTCAGTGCCACTGTGAAACGAAGCCTATTACCAGAAAGATGCTCTCAGTTCAGTGTCACAGTGAAAAGTAGACTATTACCAGCAAGATGCTCTGAGTTCTGTGACACAGTGAAACGTAGCCTATTATCAGAAAGATGCTCAGAGTACAGTGACACAGTGAAACGTAGACTATTACCAGAAAGATGCTCTGAGGTCAGTGCCACTATTAAATGTATCCTATTACCAGAAAGATGCTCTGAGTTCAGTGCCACTGTGAAATGAAGCATATTACCAGAAAGATGCTCAGAGTACAGTGCCACTGTGAAACGTAGCCTATTACCAGAAAGATGCTCAGAGATCAGTGCCAATGTGAATCGTAGCCTATTACCAGAACGATGCTCTGAGTCCAGTGCCACTGTGGGGACATAGCCTATTATCAGAATGATGCTCTGAGTCCAGTGCCACTTTGAAACGTAGCCTATTACCAGAAAGATGCTCGGAGTTCAGTGTCACAGTGAAACGTAACCTATTACCAGAAAGATGCTCAGAGTTCAGTGCCACTGTGAAACATAGCCTATTACCAGAAAGATGCTCAGAGTTCAGTGTCACAGTGAAACGTAGCCTATTACCAGAAAGATTCTCAGAGTTCAGTGCCACTGTGAAACGTAGCCTATTACCAGAAAGAATCTCTGAGTTCAGTCCAACTGTGAAATGTAGCCTATTAGCAGAAAGATGCTCTGAGTTCAGTGCCACTGTGAAATGAAGCATATTACCAGAAAGATGCTCTGAGTTCAGTGTCACAGTGAATCGTAGACTATTACCAGAAAGATGCTCTGAGTTCAGTGCCACTGTGAAACGTAGTCTATTAGCAGAAAGAGGCTTTGTGTTCAGTGTCACAGTGAAACGTAGTCTATTACCAGAAAGATGCTCTGAGTTTAGTCCAACTGTGAAACGTAGTCTATTACCAGAAAGATGCTCTGAGTTTAGTCCAACTGTGAAACGTAGCCTATTACCAGAAAGATGCGCTGAGTTCAGTGCCTCTGTGAAACATAGCCCATTACCAGAAAGATGCTCTCAGTTCAGTGTCACAGTGAAAAGTAGACTATTACCAGCAAGATGCTCTGAGTTCTGTGACACAGTGAAACGTAGCCTATTATCAGAAAGATGCTCAGAGTACAGTGACACAGTGGAACGTAGACTATTACCAGAAAGATGCTCTGAGTTCAGTGCCACTGAGAAATGAAGCATATTACCAGAAAGATGCTCAGAGTACAGTGCCACTGTGAAACGTAGCCTATTACCAGAAAGATGCTCAGAGATCAGTGCCACTGTGAAACGTAGCCTATTACCAGAAAGATGCTCTGTTCAGTGCCACTGTGAAACGAAGCCTATTACCAGACAGATGCTCTCAGTTCAGTGTCACAGTGAAAAGTAGACTATTACCAGCAAGATGCTCTGAGTTCTGTGACACAGTGAAACGTAGCCTATTATCAGAAAGATGCTCAGAGTACAGTGACACAGTGAAACGTAGACTATTACCAGAAAGATGCTCTGAGGTCAGTGCCACTATTAAATGTATCCTATTACCAGAAAGATGCTCTGAGTTCAGTGCCACTGTGAAATGAAGCATATTACCAGAAAGATGCTCAGAGTACAGTGCCACTGTGAAACGTAGCCTATTACCAGAAAGATGCTCAGAGATCAGTGCCAATGTGAATCGTAGCCTATTACCAGAAAGATGCTCTGAGTCCAGTGCCACTGTGGGGACATAGCCTATTATCAGAATGATGCTCTGAGTCCAGTGCCACTTTGAAACGTAACCTATTACCAGAAAGGTGCTCAGAGTTCAGTCCCACTGTGAAATGTAGTCTATTACCAGAAAGATGCTCTGAGTTCAGTCCAACTGTGAAACGTAGCATATTACCAGAAAGGTGCTCAGAGTTCAGTGCCACTGTGAAATGTAGTCTATTACCAGAAAGATACTCTGAGTTCAGTGCCACTGTGAGAACATAGCCTATTACCAGAAAGAATCTCTGAGTTCAGTGCAATTGTGAAACGTAGTCAATTACCAGAAAGATGCTTTGGGTTCAGATCCACTGTAAAGCAAAGCCTATTACCAGAAAGATGCTTTGAGTCCAGTGCCACTGTGAGGACATAGCCCATTACCAGAGAGATGCTCTGAGTTCAATGCCACTGTGAGGACATAGCCCATTACCAGAAAGATGCTGTGAGTCCAATGCCACTGTGGGGACATAGCCTATTACCAGAAAAATTCTCTGAGTTCAGTGCCACTGTGAAAAGTAGACCATTACCAGAAAGATCCGTTGAGTTCAATTCCATTGTAAAACAAAGCCTATTACCAGAAAGATTCTCTGAGTCCAGTGCCACTGTGATGACATAGCCTATTATCAGAAAGATGCTCTGAGTTCTGTGCCACTGTGAAGACAAAGCCTATTACCAGAAATATGATCAGACTTCAGTGCCACTGTGAAACGAAGCATATTACCAGAAAGATGCTCCAAGTTCAGTGCCACTGTGAAACATAGCCTATTACCAGAAAGATGCTCCCAGTTCAGAGTCACAGTGAAACGTAGCTTATTACCAGAAAGATGCTCAGAGTCCATTGAGACTGCAAAATGTAGCCTATCATCAGAAAGATGCTCAGAGATCAGTGCCACTGTGAAACGTAGCCTATTACCAGAAAGATGCTCTGAGTTCAGTCAAACTGTGTAACGTAGCTTATTACCAGAAAGATGCTCTGAGTTCAGTGCCACTGTGAAACGTAGCCTATTACCAGAAAGATGCTCTGAGTTCAGTGACACAGTGAAACGTAGCCTATTATCAGAAAGATGCTCAGAGTACAGTGCCACTGTGAAACGTAGCCTATTATCAGAAAGATGATCTGAGTTCAGTGTCACAGTGAATCGTAGACTATTACAAGAAAGATGCTGTGAGTTCAGTTACACTGTGAAGACCAAGCCTATTACCAGAAAGATGCTCTGAGTTCAGTGTCATTGTGAAATGTAGCCTATTACCAGAAAGGTGCTCAGAGTTCAGTGCCACTGTGAAATGTAATCTATTACCAGAAAGAATCTCTGAGTTCAGGGCAATTGTGAAATGACGCCTATTACCAGAAAAATGCTCTGAATTCAGTTCCACTATGAAACGTAGTCAATTACCAGAAAGATGCTTTGGGTACAGATCCACTGTAAAACAAAGCCTATTACCAGAAAGATGCTTTGAGTCCAGTGCCACTGTGAGGACATAGCCCATTACCAGAGAGATGCTCTGAGTTCAGTGCCACTGTGAGGACATAGACCATTACCAGAAAGATGCTGTGAGTCCAATGCCACTGTGGGGACATAGCCTATTACCAGAAAAATGCTCCGAGATCAGTGCCACTGTGAAAAGTAGAGCATTACCAGAAAGATGCTTTGAGTTCAATTCCACTGTAAAACAAAGCCTATTACCAGAAAGATTCTCTGAGTCCAGTCCCACTGCGAGGACATAGCCTATTATCAGAAAGATGCTCTGAGTTCTGTGACACAGTGAAACGTAGCCTATTATCAGAAAGATGCTCAGAGTACAGTGCCACTGTGAAACGTAGTCTATTAGCAGAAAGAGGCTTTGAGTTCAGTGTCACAGTGAAACGTAGTCTATTACCAGAAAGATGCTCTGAGTTTAGTCCAACTGTGAAACGTAGTCTATTACCAGAAAGATGCTCTGAGTTTAGTCCAACTGTGAAACGTAGCCTATTACCAGAAAGATGCGCTGAGTTCAGTGCCTCTGTGAAACATAGCCCATTACCAGAAAGATGCTCTCAGTTCAGTGTCACAGTGAAAAGTAGACTATTACCAGCAAGATGCTCTGAGTTCTGTGACACAGTGAAACGTAGCCTATTATCAGAAAGATGCTCAGAGTACAGTGACACAGTGAAACGTAGACTATTACCAGAAAGATGCTCTGAGTTCAGTGCCACTGAGAAATGAAGCATATTACCAGAAAGATGCTCAGAGTACAGTGCCACTGTGAAACGTAGCCTATTACCAGAAAGATGCTCAGAGATCAGTGCCACTGTGAAACGTAGCCTATTACCAGAAAGATGCTCTGTTCAGTGCCACTGTGAAACGAAGCCTATTACCAGACAGATGCTCTCAGTTCAGTGTCACAGTGAAAAGTAGACTATTACCAGCAAGATGCTCTGAGTTCTGTGACACAGTGAAACGTAGCCTATTATCAGAAAGATGCTCAGAGTACAGTGACACAGTGAAACGTAGACTATTACCAGAAAGATGCTCTGAGGTCAGTGCCACTATTAAATGTATCCTATTACCAGAAAGATGCTCTGAGTTCAGTGCCACTGTGAAATGAAGCATATTACCAGAAAGATGCTCAGAGTACAGTGCCACTGTGAAACGTAGCCTATTACCAGAAAGATGCTCAGAGATCAGTGCCAATGTGAATCGTAGCCTATTACCAGAAAGATGCTCTGAGTCCAGTGCCACTGTGGGGACATAGCCTATTATCAGAATGATGCTCTGAGTCCAGTGCCACTTTGAAACGTAACCTATTACCAGAAAGGTGCTCAGAGTTCAGTCCCACTGTGAAATGTAGTCTATTACCAGAAAGATGCTCTGAGTTCAGTCCAACTGTGAAACGTAGCATATTACCAGAAAGGTGCTCAGAGTTCAGTGCCACTGTGAAATGTAGTCTATTACCAGAAAGATACTCTGAGTTCAGTGCCACTGTGAGAACATAGCCTATTACCAGAAAGAATCTCTGAGTTCAGTGCAATTGTGAAACGTAGTCAATTACCAGAAAGATGCTTTGGGTTCAGATCCACTGTAAAGCAAAGCCTATTACCAGAAAGATGCTTTGAGTCCAGTGCCACTGTGAGGACATAGCCCATTACCAGAGAGATGCTCTGAGTTCAATGCCACTGTGAGGACATAGCCCATTACCAGAAAGATGCTGTGAGTCCAATGCCACTGTGGGGACATAGCCTATTACCAGAAAAATTCTCTGAGTTCAGTGCCACTGTGAAAAGTAGACCATTACCAGAAAGATGCGTTGAGTTCAATTCCATTGTAAAACAAAGCCTATTACCAGAAAGATTCTCTGAGTCCAGTGCCACTGTGATGACATAGCCTATTATCAGAAAGATGCTCTGAGTTCTGTGCCACTGTGAAGACAAAGCCTATTACCAGAAATATGATCAGACTTCAGTGCCACTGTGAAACGAAGCATATTACCAGAAAGATGCTCAGAGTTCAGTGCCACTGTGAAACATAGCCTATTACCAGAAAGATGCTCCCAGTTCAGAGTCACAGTGAAACGTAGCTTATTACCAGAAAGATGCTCAGAGTCCATTGAGACTGCAAAATGTAGCCTATCATCAGAAAGATGCTCAGAGATCAGTGCCACTGTGAAACGTAGCCTATTACCAGAAAGATGCTCTGAGTTCAGTCGAACTGTGAAACGTACCCTATTACCAGAAAGATGCTCTGAGTTCAGTGCCACTGTGAAACGTAGCCTATTACCAGAAAGATGCTCTGAGTTCAGTGACACAGTGAAACGTAGCCTATTATCAGAAAGATGCTCAGAGTACAGTGCCACTGTGAAACGTAGCCTATTATCAGAAAGATGATCTGAGTTCAGTGTCACAGTGAATCGTAGACTATTACAAGAAAGATGCTGTGAGTTCAGTTACACTGTGAAGACCAAGCCTATTACCAGAAAGATGCTCTGAGTTCAGTGTCATTGTGAAATGTAGCCTATTACCAGAAAGGTGCTCAGAGTTCAGTGCCACTGTGAAATGTAATCTATTACCAGAAAGAATCTCTGAGTTCAGGGCAATTGTGAAATGACGCCTATTACCAGAAAAATGCTCTGAATTCAGTTCCACTATGAAACGTAGTCAATTACCAGAAAGATGCTTTGGGTTCAGATCCACTGTAAAACAAAGCCTATTACCAGAAAGATGCTTTGAGTCCAGTGCCACTGTGAGGACATAGCCCATTACCAGAGAGATGCTCTGAGTTCAGTGCCACTGTGAGGACATAGCCCATTACCAGAAAGATGCTGTGAGTCCAATGCCACTGTGGGGACATAGCCTATTACCAGAAAAATGCTCCGAGATCAGTGCCACTGTGAAAAGTAGAGCATTACCAGAAAGATGCTTTGAGTTCAATTCCACTGTAAAACAAAGCCTATTACCAGAAAGATTCTCTGAGTCCAGTCCCACTGCGAGGACATAGCCTATTATCAGAAAGATGCTCTGAGTTCTGTGACACAGTGAAACGTAGCCTATTATCAGAAAGATGCTCAGAGTACAGTGCCACTTTGAAACGTAGCCTATTACCAGAAAGATGCTCTGAGGTCAGTGCCACTATTAAATGTATCCTATTACCAGAAACATGCTCTGAGTTCAGTGCCACTGTGAAATGAAGCATATTACCAGAAAGATGCTCTGAGTTCAGTGTCACAGTGAATCGTAGACTATTACCAGGAAGATGTTCTGAGATCACTGCCACTGTGAAGACAAAGACTATTACCAGAAAGATGCTCTGAGTTTAGTGCCACT
Organism: Hypanus sabinus; assembly: GCF_030144855.1. Classification (NCBI taxonomy): domain Eukaryota; kingdom Metazoa; phylum Chordata; class Chondrichthyes; order Myliobatiformes; family Dasyatidae; genus Hypanus; species Hypanus sabinus. Next base: position 63,943,726 of record NC_082710.1, read on the forward strand.
GTGAGGACATAGCCCATTACCAGAAAGATGCTGTGAGTCCAATGCCACTGTGGGGACATAGCCTATTACCAGAAAAATGCTCCGAGATCAGTGCCACTGTGAAAAGTAGAGCATTACCAGAAAGATGCTTTGAGTTCAATTCCACTGTAAAACAAAGCCTATTACCAGAAAGGTTCTCTGAGTCCAGTGCCACTGCGAGGACATAGCCTATTATCAGAAAGATGCTCTGAGTTCTGCGCCACTATGAAACGTAGCCTATTACCAGAATGAAGTTCTGAGTTCAGTGCCACTTTGAAACGTAGCCTATTACGAGAACGATGTTCTGAGTTCAGTGCCACTGTGAAGACAAAGCCTATAACCAGAAAGATGCTCTGAGTACAGTACCACTGTGAAACGAAGACTATTACCAGAAAGATGCTCTGAGTCCAGTGACACAGTGAAACATAGCCTATTATCAGAAAGATGCTCAGAGTACAGTGCCACTGTGAAACGTAGCCTATTACCAAAAAGATGATCTGAGTTCAGTGACACAGTGAAACATAGACTATTACCAGAAAGATGCTCTGAGGTCAGTGCCACTATTAAATGTATCCTATTACCAGAAAGATGCTCTGAGTTCAGTGCCACTGTGAAATGAAGCATATTACCAGAAAGATGCTCAGAGTACAGTGCCACTGTGAAACGTAGCCTATTACCAGAAAGATGCTCAGGGATCAGTGCCACTGTGAAACGTTGCCTATAACCAGAAAGATGCTCAGAGTTCAGTGTCACAGTGAAACGTAGCCTATTACCAGCAAGATGTCCTGAGTTCACTGCCACTGTGAAAGATCGCCTAATACCAGAAAGATGCAATGAGTTCAGTGCAACTGTGAAACGAAGACTATTACCAGAAAGATGCTCTCAATTCAGTGTCACAGTGAAAAGTAGACTATTACCAGCAAGATGCTCTGAGTTCTGTGCCACTGTGAAACGTAGCCTATTACCAGAAAGATGCTCAGAGTTCAGTGTCACAGTGAAACGTAACCTATTACCAGAAAGATGCTCAGAGTTCAGTGCCACTGTGAGGACATAGCCCATTACCAGAAAGATGCTGTGAGTCCAATGCAACTGTGGGGACATAGCCTATCACCAGAAAAATGCTCCGAGATCAGTGCCACTGTGAAAAGTAGAGCATTACCAGAAAGATGCTTTGAGTTCAATTCCACTGTAAAACAAAGCCTATTACCAGAAAGGTTCTCTGAGTCCAGTGCCACTGCGAGGACATAGCCTATTATCAGAAAGATGGTCTGAGTTCTGCGCCACTATGAAACGTAGCCTATTACCAGAATGAAGTTCTGAGTTCAGTGCCACTTTGAAACGTAGCCTATTACGAGAACGATGTTCTGAGTACACTGCCACTGTGAAACGAAGACTATTACCAGCAAGATGCTCTGAGTCCAGTGACACAGTGAAACATAGCCTATTATCAGAAAGATGCTCAGAGTACAGTGCCACTTTGAAACGTAGCCTATTACCAAAAAGATGATCTGAGTTCAGTGACACAGTGAAACGTAGACTATTACCAGAAAGATGCTCTGAGGTCAGTGCCACTATTAAATGTATCCTATTACCAGAAAGATGCTCTGAGTTCAGTGCCACTGTGAAATGAAGCATATTATCAGAAAGATGCTCAGAGTACAGTGCCACTGTGAAACGTAGCCTATTACCAGAAAGATGCTCAGGGATCAGTGCCACTGTGAAATGTAGCCTATTACCAGAAAGATGCTCAGAGTTCAGTGTCACAGTGAAACGTAGCCTATTACCAGCAAGATGTCCTGAGTTCTCTGCCACTGTGAAAAATCGCCTATTACCAGAAAGATGCTCGGAGTTCAGTGCCACTGTGAAACATAGCCTATTACCAGAAAGATGCTCGGAGTTTAGTGTCACAGTGAAACGTAACCTATTACCAGAAAGATGCTCAGAGTTCAGTGCCACTGTGAAACATAGCCTATTACCAGAAAGATTCTCAGAGTTCAGTGCCACTGTGAAATGAAGCATATTACCAGAAAGATGCTCAGTGTACAGTGCCACTGTGAAACGTAGCCTATTACCAGAAAGATGCTCAGAGATCAGTGCCAATGTGAATCGTAGCCTATTACCAGAAAGATGCTCTGAGTCCAGTGCCACTGTGGGGACATAGCCTATTATCAGAATGATGCTCTGAGTCCAGTGCCACTTTGAAACGTAACCTATTACCAGAAATGTGCTCAGAGTTCAGTCCCACTGTGAAATGTAGTCTATTACCAGAAAGATGCTCTGAGTTCAGTCCAACTGTGAAACGTAGCATATTACCAGAAAGGTGCTCAGAGTTCAGTGCCACTGTGAAATGTAGTCTATTACCAGAAAGATACTCTGAGTTCAGTGCCACTGTGAGAACATAGCCTATTACCAGAAAGAATCACTGAGTTCAGTGCAATTGTGAAACGTAGTCAATTACCAGAAAGATGCTTTGGGTTCAGATCCACTGTAAAGCAAAGCCTATTACCAGAAAGATGCTTTGAGTCCAGTGCCACTGTGAGGACATAGCCCATTACCAGAGAGATGCTCTGAGTTCAATGCCACTGTGAGGACATAGCCCATTACCAGAAAGATGCTGTGAGTCCAATGCCACTGTGGGGACATAGCCTATTACCAGAAAGATTCTCTGAGTCCAGTGCCACTGTGATGACATAGCCTATTATCAGAAAGATGCTCTGAGTTCTGTGCCACTGTGAAGACAAAGCCTATTACCAGAAATATGATCAGACTTCAGTGCCACTGTGAAACGAAGCATATTACCAGAAAGATGCTCTAAGTTCAGTGCCACTGTGAAACATAGCCTATTACCAGAAAGATGCTCCCAGTTCAGAGTCACAGTGAAACGTAGCTTATTACCAGAAAGATGCTCAGAGTCCATTGAGACTGCAAAATGTAGCCTATCATCAGAAAGATGCTCAGAGATCAGTGCCACTGTGAAACGTAGCCTATTACCAGAAAGATGCTCTGAGTTCAGTCGAACTGTGAAACGTAGCCTATTACCAGAAAGATGCTCTGAGTTCAGTGCCACTGTGAAACGTAGCCTATTACCAGAAAGATGCTCTGAGTTCAGTGACACAGTGAAACGTAGCCTATTATCAGAAAGATGCTCAGAGTACAGTGCCACTGTGAAACGTAGCCTATTATCAGAAAGGATCTGAGTTCAGTGTCACAGTGAATCGTAGACTATTACAAGAAAGATGCTGTGAGTTCAGTTACACTGTGAAGACCAAGCCTATTACCAGAAAGATGCTCTGAGTTCAGTGTCATTGTGAAATGTAGCCTATTACCAGAAAGGTGCTCAGAGTTCAGTGCCACTGTGAAATGTAGTCTATTACCAGAAAGATGCTCTGAGTTCAGTGTCACAGTGAATCGTAGACTATTACCAGGAAGATGTTCTGAGATCACTGCCACTGTGAAGACAAAGACTAATACCAGAAAGATGCTCTGAGTTTAGTGCCACTGTGAGGACATAGCCCATTACCAGAAAGATGCTGTGAGTCCAATGCCACTGTGGGGACATAGCCTATTACCAGAAAAATGCTCCGAGATCAGTGCCACTGTGAAAAGTAGAGCATTACCAGAAAGATGCTTTGAGTTCAATTCCACTGTAAAACAAAGCCTATTACCAGAAAGGTTCTCTGAGTCCAGTGCCACTGCGAGGACATAGCCTATTATCAGAAAGATGCTCTGAGTTCTGCGCCACTATGAAACGTAGCCTATTACCAGAATGAAGTTCTGAGTTCAGTGCCTCTTTGAAACGTAGCCTATTACGAGAACGATGTTCTGAGTTCAGTGCCACTGTGAAGACAAAGCCTATAACCAGAAAGATGCTCTGAGTACAGTGCCACTGTGAAACGAAGACTATTACCAGAAAGATGCTCTGAGTCCAGTGACACAGTGAAACATAGCCTATTATCAGAAAGATGCTCAGAGTACAGTGCCACTGTGAAACGTAGCCTATTACCAAAAAGATGATCTGAGTTCAGTGACACAGTGAAACGTAGACTATTACCAGAAAGATGCTCTGAGGTCAGTGCCACTATTAAATGTATCCTATTACCAGAAAGATGCTCTGAGTTCAGTGCCACTGTGAAATGAAGCATATTACCAGAAAGATGCTCAGAGTACAGTGCCACTGTGAAACGTAGCCTATTACCAGAAAGATGCTCAGGGATCAGTGCCACTGTGAAACGTTGCCTATAACCAGAAAGATGCTCAGAGTTCAGTGTCACAGTGAAACGTAGCCTATTACCAGCAAGATGTCCTGAGTTCACTGCCACTGTGAAAGATCGCCTAATACCAGAAAGATGCAATGAGTTCAGTGCAACTGTGAAACGAAGACTATTACCAGAAAGATGCTCTCAGTTCAGTGTCACAGTGAAAAGTAGACTATTACCAGCAAGATGCTCTGAGTTCTGTGCCACTGTGAAACGTAGCCTATTACCAGAAAGATGCTCAGAGTTCAGTGTCACAGTGAAACGTAACCTATTACCAGAAAGATGCTCAGAGTTCAGTGCCACTGTGAGGACATAGCCCATTACCAGAAAGATGCTGTGAGTCCAATGCCACTGTGGGGACATAGCCTATCACCAGAAAAATGCTCCGAGATCAGTGCCACTGTGAAAAGTAGAGCATTACCAGAAAGTTGCTTTGAGTTCAATTCCACTGTAAAACAAAGCCTATTACCAGAAAGGTTCTCTGAGTCCAGTGCCACTGCGAGGACATAGCCTATTATCAGAAAGATGGTCTGAGTTCTGCGCCACTATGAAACGTAGCCTATTACCAGAATGAAGTTCTGAGTTCAGTGCCACTTTGAAACGTAGCCTATTACGAGAACGATGTTCTGAGTACACTGCCACTGTGAAACGAAGACTATTACCAGCAAGATGCTCTGAGTCCAGTGACACAGTGAAACATAACCTATTATCAGAAAGATGCTCAGAGTACAGTGCCACTTTGAAACGTAGCCTATTACCAAAAAGATGATCTGAGTTCAGTGACACAGTGAAACGTAGACTATTACCAGAAAGATGCTCTGAGGTCAGTGTCACAGTGAAACGTAGCCTATTACCAGCAAGATGTCCTGAGTTCTCTGCCACTGTGAACGATCGCCTATTACCAGAAAGATGCTCGGAGTTCAGTGCCACTGTGAAACATAGCCTATTACCAGAAAGATGCTCGGAGTTCAGTCCAACTGTGAAACGTAGCATATTACCAGAAAGGTGCTCAGAGTTCAGTGCCACTGTGAAATGTAGTCTATTACCAGAAAGATACTCTGAGTTCAGTGCCACTGTGAGAACATAGCCTATTACAAGAAAGAATCTCTGAGTTCAGTGCAATTGTGAAACGTAGTCAATTACCAGAAAGATGCTTTGGGTTCAGATCCACTGTAAAGCAAAGCCTATTACCAGAAAGATGCTTTGAGTCCAGTGCCACTGTGAGGACATAGCCCATTACCAGAGAGATGCTCTGAGTTCAATGCCACTGTGAGGACATAGCCCATTACCAGAAAGATGCTGTGAGTCCAATGCCACTGTGGGGACATAGCCTATTACCAGAAAGATTCTCTGAGTCCAGTGCCACTGTGATGACATAGCCTATTATCAGAAAGATGCTCGAGTTCTGTGCCACTGTGAAGACAAAGCCTATTACCAGAAATATGATCAGACTTCAGTGCCACTGTGAAACGAAGCATATTACCAGAAAGATGCTCTAAGTTCAGTGCCACTGTGAAACATAGCCTATTACCAGAAAGATGCTCCCAGTTCAGAGTCACAGTGAAACGTAGCTTATTACCAGAAAGATGCTCAGAGTCCATTGAGACTGCAAAATGTAGCCTATCATCAGAAAGATGCTCAGAGATCAGTGCCACTGTGAAACGTAGCCTATTACCAGAAAGATGCTCTGAGTTCAGTGACACAGTGAAACGTAGCCTATTACCAGAAAGATGCTCTGAGTTCAGTGACACAGTGAAACGTAGCCTATTATCAGAAAGATGCTCAGAATACAGTGCCACTGTGAAACGTAGCCTATTATCAGAAAGATGATCTGAGTTCAGTGTCACAGTGAATCGTAGACTATTACAAGAAAGATGCTGTGAGTTCAGTTACACTGTGAAGACCAAGCCTATTACCAGAAAGGTGCTCTGAGTTCAGTGTCATTGTGAAATGCAGCCTATTACCAGAAAGGTGCTCAGAGTTCAGTGCCACTGTGAAATGTAGTCTATTACCAGAAAGAATCTCTGAGTTCAGGGCAATTGTGAAATGACGCCTATTACCAGAAAGATGCTCTGAATTCAGTTCCACTATGAAACGTAGTCAATTACCAGAAAGATGCTTTGGGTTCAGATCCACTGTAAAACAAAGCCTATTACCAGAAAGATGCTTTGAGTCCAGTGCCACTGTGAGGACATAGCCCATTACCAGAGAGATGCTCTGAGTTCAGTGCCACTGTGAGGACATAGCCCATTACCAGAAAGATGCTGTGAGTCCAATGCCACTGTGGGGACATAGCCTATTACCAGAAAAATGCTCCGAGATCAGTGCCACTGTGAAAAGTAGAGCATTACCAGAAAGATGCTTTGAGTTCAATTCCACTGTAAAACAAAGCCTATTACCAGAAAGATTCTCTGAGTCCAGTCCCACTGCGAGGACATAGCCTATTATCAGAAAGATGCTCAGAGTACAGTGCCACTTTGAAACGTAGCCTATTACCAAAAAGATGATCTGAGTTCAGTGACACAGTGAAACGTAGACTATTACCAGAAAGATGCTCTGAGGTCAGTGCCACTATTAAATGTATCCTATTACCAGAAACATGCTCTGAGTTCAGTGCCACTGTGAAATGAAGCATATTACCAGAAAGATGCTCAGAGTACAGTGTCACAGTGAAACGTAGCCTATTACCAGCAAGATGTCCTGAGTTCACTGCCACTGTGAAAGATCGCCTATTACCAGAAAGATGCGCTGAGTTCAGTGCCACTGTGAAGACAAAGCCTAATACCAGAAAGATGCAATGAGTTCAGTGCAACTGTGAAACGAAGACTATTACCAGAAAGAAGCTCTGAGTTCAGTGCCACTGTGAAATGAAGCATATTACCAGAAAGATGCTCTGAGTTCAGTGTCACAGTGAATCGTAGACTATTACCAATAAGATGTTCTGAGATCACTGCCACTGTGAAGACAAAGACTAATACCAGAAAGATGCTCTGAGTTTAGTGCCACTGTGAGGACATAGCCCATTACCAGAAAGATGCTGTGAGTCCAATGCCACTGTGGGGACATAGCCTATTGCCAGAAAAATGCTCCGAGATCAGTGCCACTGTGAAAAGTAGAGCATTACCAGAAAGATGCTTTGAGTTCAATTCCACTGTAAAACAAAGCCTATTACCAGAAAGGTTCTCTGAGTCCAGTGCCACTGCGAGGACATAGCCTATTATCAGAAAGATGCTCTGAGTTCTGCGCCACTATGAAACATAGCCTATTACCAGAATGAAGTTCTGAGTTCAGTGCCACTTTGAAACGTAGCCTATTACGAGAACGATGTTCTGAGTTCAGTGCCACTGTGAAGACAAAGCCTATAACCAGAAAGATGCTCTGAGTACAGTGCCACTGTGAAACGAAGACTATTACCAGAAAGATGCTCTGAGTCCAGTGACACAGTGAAACATAGCCTATTATCAGAAAGATGCTCAGAGTACAGTGCCACTGTGAAACGTAGCCTATTACCAAAAAGATGATCTGAGTTCAGTGACACAGTGAAACGTAGACTATTACCAGAAAGATGCTCTGAGGTCAGTGCCACTATTAAATGTATCCTATTACCAGAAAGATGCTCTGAGTTCAGTGCCACTGTGAAATGAAGGATATTACCAGAAAGATGCTCAGAGTACAGTGCCACTGTGAAACGTAGCCTATTACCAGAAAGATGCTCAGGGATCAGTGCCACTGTGAAACGTTGCCTATTACCAGCAAGATGTCCTGAGTTCACTGCCACTGTGAAAGATCGCCTAATACCAGAAAGATGCAATGAGTTCAGTGCAACTGTGAAACGAAGACTATTACCAGAAAGATGCTCTCAGTTCAGTGTCACAGTGAAAAGTAGACTATTACCAGCAAGATGCTCTGAGTTCTGTGCCACTGTGAAACGTAGCCTATTACCAGAAAGATGCTCAGAGTTCAGAGTCACAGTGAAACGTAACCTATTACCACAAAGATGCTCAGAGTTCAGTGCCACTGTGAGGACATAGCCCATTACCAGAAAGATGCTGTGAGTCCAATGCCACTGTGGGGACATAGCCTATCACCAGAAAAATGCTCCGAGATCAGTGCCACTGTGAAAAGTAGAGCATTACCAGAAAGATGCTTTGAGTTCAATTCCACTGTAAAACAAAGCCTATTACCAGAAAGGTTCTCTGAGTCCAGGGCCACTGCGAGGACATAGCCTATTATCAGAAAGATGCTCTGAGTTCTGCGCCACTATGAAACGTAGCCTATTACCAGAATGAAGTTCTGAGTTCAGTGCCACTTTGAAACGTAGCCTATTACGAGAACGATGTTCTGAGTACAGTGCCACTGTGAAACGAAGACTATTACCAGCAAGATGCTCTGACTCCAGTGACACAGTGAAACGTAGACTATTACCAGAAAGATGCTCTGAGGTCAGTGCCACTATTAAATGTATCCTATTACCAGAAACATGCTCTGAGTTCAGTGCCACTGTGAAATGAAGCATATTACCAGAAAGATGCTCAGAGTACAGTGTCACAGTGAAACGTAGCCTATTACCAGCAAGATGTCCTGAGTTCACTGCCACTGTGAAAGATCGCCTATTACCAGAAAGATGCGCTGAGTTCAGTGCCACTGTGAAGACAAAGCCTAATACCAGAAAGATGCAATGAGTTCAGTGCAACTGTGAAACGAAGACTATTACCAGAAAGAAGCTCTGAGTTCAGTGCCACTGTGAAATGAAGCATATTACCAGAAAGATGCTCTGAGTTCAGTGTCACAGTGAATCGTAGACTATTACCAATAAGATGTTCTGAGATCACTGCCACTGTGAAGACAAAGACTAATACCAGAAAGATGCTCTGAGTTTAGTGCCACTGTGAGGACATAGCCCATTACCAGAAAGATGCTGTGAGTCCAATGCCACTGTGGGGACATAGCCTATCACCAGAAAAATGCTCCGAGATCAGTGCCACTGTGAAAAGTAGAGCATTACCAGAAAGATGCTTTGAGTTCAATTCCACTGTAAAACAAAGCCTATTACCAGAAAGGTTCTCTGAGTCCAGTGCCACTGCGAGGACATAGCCTATTATCAGAAAGATGCTCTGAGTTCTGCGCCACTATGAAACATAGCCTATTACCAGAATGAAGTTCTGAGTTCAGTGCCACTTTGAAACGTAGCCTATTACGAGAACGATGTTCTGAGTTCAGTGCCACTGTGAAGACAAATCCTATAACCAGAAAGATGCTCTGAGTACAGTGCCACTGTGAAACGAAGACTATTACCAGAAAGATGCTCTGAGTCCAGTGACACAGTGAAACATAGCCTATTATCAGAAAGATGCTCAGAGTACAGTGCCACTGTGAAACGTAGCCTATTACCAAAAAGATGATCTGAGTTCAGTGACACAGTGAAACGTAGACTATTACCAGAAAGATGCTCTGAGGTCAGTGCCACTATTAAATGTATCCTATTACCAGAAAGATGCTCTGAGTTCAGTGCCACTGTGAAATGAAGCATATTACCAGAAAGATGCTCAGAGTACAGTGCCACTGTGAAACGTAGCCTATTACCAGAAAGATGCTCAGGGATCAGTGCCACTGTGAAACGTTGCCTATAACCAGAAAGATGCTCAGAGTTCAGTGTCACAGTGAAACGTAGCCTATTACCAGCAAGATGTCCTGAGTTCACTGCCACTGTGAAAGATCGCCTAATACCAGAAAGATGCAATGAGTTCAGTGCAACTGTGAAACGAAGACTATTACCAGAAAGATGCTCTCAGTTCAGTGTCACAGTGAAAAGTAGACTATTACCAGCAAGATGCTCTGAGTTCTGTGCCACTGTGAAACGTAGCCTATTACCAGAAAGATGCTCAGAGTTCAGAGTCACAGTGAAACGTAACCTATTACCACAAAGATGCTCAGAGTTCAGTGCCACTGTGAGGACATAGCCCATTACCAGAAAGATGCTGTGAGTCCAATGCCACTGTGGGGACATAGCCTATCACCAGAAAAATGCTCCGAGATCAGTGCCACTGTGAAAAGTAGAGCATTACCAGAAAGATGCTTTGAGTTCAATTCCACTGTAAAACAAAGCCTATTACCAGAAAGGTTCTCTGAGTCCAGGGCCACTGCGAGGACATAGCCTATTATCAGAAAGATGCTCTGAGTTCTGCGCCACTATGAAACGTAGCCTATTACCAGAATGAAGTTCTGAGTTCAGTGCCACTTTGAAACGTAGCCTATTACGAGAACGATGTTCTGAGTACAGTGCCACTGTGAAACGAAGACTATTACCAGCAAGATGCTCTGAGTCCAGTGACACAGTGAAACGTAGACTATTACCAGAAAGATGCTCTGAGGTCAGTGCCACTATTAAATGTATCCTATTACCAGAAAGATGCTCTGAGTTCAGTGCCACTGTGAAATGAATCATATTATCAGAAAGATGCTCAGAGTACAGTGCCACTGTGAAACGTAGCCTATTACCAGAAAGATGCTCAGGGATCAGTGCCACTGTGAAACGTAGCCTATTACCAGAAAGATGCTCAGAGTTCAGTGTCACAGTGAATCGTAGACTATTACCTGAAAGATGTTCTGAGATCACTGCCACTGTGAAGACAAAGACTAATACCAGAAAGATGCTCTGAGTTCAGCGCCACTTGAAAAGTAGACTATTACCAGCAAGATGTTCTGATTTCACTGCCACTGTGAAAGATCGCCTATTACCAGAAAGATGCTTTAAGTTCAATTCCACAGTAAAACAAAGCCTATTACCAGACAGATTCTCTGAGTCCAGTGTGACTGCGAGGACATAGCCTATTATCAGAAAGATGCTCTGAGTTCTGTGCCACTGTGAAAGATCGCCTATTACCAGAAAGATGCTCTGAGTTCAGTGCCACTGTGAAACGAAGCCTATTACCAGAAAGATGCTCTGAGTTCAGTGTCACTGTGAAAAGTAGACTATTACCAGCAAGATGCTCTGAGTTCAGTGACACAGTGAAACGTAGCCTATTATCAGAAAGATGCTCAGAGTACAGTACCACTGTGAAACGTAGCCTATTACCAGAAAGATGATCTGAGTTCAGTGACACAGTGAAACGTAGCCTATTACCAGAAAGATGCTCAGAGATCATTGCCACTGTGAAACGTAGCCTATTACCAGAACGATGCTCTGAATCCAGTGCCACTGTGGGGACATAGCCTATTATCAGAATGATGCTCTGAGTCCAGTGCCACTTTGAAACGTAGCCTATTACCAGAAAGATGCTCGGAGTTCAGTGTCACAGTGAAACGTAACCTATTACCAGAAAGATGCTCAGAGTTCAGTGCCACTGTGAAACATAGCCTATTACCAGAAAGATGCTCAGAGTTCAGTGTCACAGTGAAACGTAGCCTATTACCAGAAAGATTCTCAGAGTTCAGTGCCACTGTGAAACGTAGCCTATTACCAAAAAGAAGCTCTGAGTTCAGTCCAACTGTGAAATGTAGCCTATTAGCAGAAAGATGCTCTGAGTTCAGTGCCACTGTGAAATGAAGCATATTACCAGAAAGATGCTCTGAGTTCAGTGTCACAGTGAATCGTAGACTATTACCAGAAAGATGCTCTGAGTTCAGCGCCACTGTGAAACGTAGTCTATTAGCAGAAAGAGGCTTTGAGTTCAGTGTCACAGTGAAACGTAGTCTATTACCAGAAAGATGCTCTGAGTTTAGTCCAACTGTGAAACGTAGTCTATTACCAGAAAGATGCTCTGACTTCAGTGCCGCTGTGAAGACAAAGCCTATTACGAGAAAGATGCTCAGAGTTCAGTGCCACTTTGAAAAGTATCCTATTACCAGAAAGATGCTCTGTTCAGTGCCACTGTGAAACGAAGCCTATTACCAGAAAGATGCTCTCAGTTCAGTGTCTCAGTGAAAAGTAGACTATTACCAGCAAGATGCTCTGAGTTCTGTGACACAGTGAAACGTAGCCTATTATCAGAAAGATGCTCAGAGTACAGTGACACAGTGAAACGTAGACTATTACCAGAAAGATGCTCTGAGGTCAGTGCCACTATTAAATGTATCCTATTACCAGAAAGATGCTCTGAGTTCAGTGCCACTGTGAAATGAAGCATATTACCAGAAAGATGCTCAGAGTACAGTGCCACTGTGAAACGTAGCCTATTACCAGAAAGATGCTCAGAGATCAGAGCCAATGTGAATCGTAGCCTATTACCAGAAAGATACTCTGAGTCCAGTGCCACTGTGGGGACATAGCCTAATATCAGAATGATGCTCTGAGTCCAGTGCCACTTTGAAACGTAACCTATTACCAGAAAGGTGCTCAGAGTTCAGTGCCACTGTGGAATGTAGTCTATTACCAGAAAGATGCTCTGAGTTCACTCCAACTGTGAAATGTAGCCTATTACCAGAAAGGTGCTCTGTGATCAGTGCCACTGTGAAATGTAGTCTATTACCAGAAAGATACTCTGAGTTCAGTGCCACTGTGAGGACATAGCCTATTACCAGAAAGAATCTCTGAGATCAGTGCAATCGTGAAATGTAGTCAATTACCAGAAAGATGCTTTGGGTTCAGATCCACTGTAAAGCAAAGCCTATTACCAGAAAGATGCTTTGAGTCCAGTGCCACTGTGAGGACATAGCCCATTACCAGAGAGATGCTCTGAGTTCAATGCCACTGTGAGGACATAGCCCATTACCAGAAAGATGCTGTGGGTCCAATGCCACTGTGGGGACATAGCCTATTACCAGAAAAATGCTCTGAGTTCAGTGCCACTGTGAAAAGTAGACCATTACCAGAAAGATGCGTTGAGTTCAATTCTACTGTAAAACAAAGCCTATTACCAGAAAGATTCTCTGAGTCCAGTGCCACTGCGAGGACATAGCCTATTATCAGAAAGATGCTCTGAGTTCTGTGCCACTGTGAAGACAAAGCCTATTACCAGAAATATGATCAGACTTCAGTGCCACTGTGAAACGAAGCATATTACCAGAAAGATGCTCTAAGTTCAGTGCCAGTGTGAAACATAGCCTATTACCAGAAAGATGCTCCCAGTTCAGAGTCACAGTGAAACGTAGCCTATTACCAGAAAGATGCTCTGAGTTCAGTGCCACTGTGAAATGTAGCCTATTACCAGAAAGATGCTCTGAGTTCAGTGTCACAGTGAAACGTAGCCTATTACCAGAAAGATGCTCAGAGTCCATTGAGACTGCAAAATGTAGCCTATCATCAGAAAGATGCTCAGAGATCAGTGCCACTGTGAAATGTAGTCTATTACCAGAAAGATGGACAGAGATCACTGCCACTGTGAAGACAAAGCCCATTAACAGAAAAATGCTCTGACTTCAGTGCCACTGTGAAACATAGCCTATTACCAGAAAGATGCTCTGAGTTCAGTCCAACTGTGAAAAGTAGCCTATTACCAGAAAGATGCTGTGAGTTCAGTGCCACTCTGAAACATAGCCTATTACCAGAAACATGCTCTGAGTTCAGTGTCATTGTGAAACGTCGCCTATTAAGAGAAAGGTGCTCAGAGTTCAGTGCCACTGTGAAATGTAGTCTATTACCAGAAAGATGCTCTGAGTTCAGTGCCACTGTGAGGACATAGCCTATTCCCAGAAAGAATCTCTGAGTTCAGTGCAATTGTGAAATGACGCCTATTACCAGAAAGATGCTCTGAATTCAGTTCCACTGTGAAACGTAGTCAATTACCAGAAAGATGCTTTGGGTTCAGATCCACTGTAAAACAAAGCCTATTACCAGAAAGATGCTTTGAGTCCAGTGCCACTGTGAGGACACAGCCCATTACCAGAAAGATGCTCTGAGTTCAGTGCCACTGTGAGGACATAGCCCATTACCAGACAGATGCTGTGAGTCCAATGCCACTGTGGGGAAATAGCCTATTACCAGAAAAATTCTCTGAGTTCAGTGCCACTGTGAAAAGTAGACCATTACCAGAAAGATGCTTTGAGTTCAATTCCACTGTAATTCAAAGCCTATAACCAGAAAGGTTCTCTGAGTCCAGTGCCACTGCGAGGACATAGCCTATTATCAGAAAGATGCTCTGAGTTCTGTGCCACTGTGAAGACAAAGCCTATTACCAGAAATATGATCAGACTTCAGTGCCACTGTGAAACGAAGCATATTACCAGAAAAATTCTCTGAGTTCAGTGCCACTGTGAAAAGTAGACCATTACCAGAAAGATGCTTTGAGTTCAATTCCACTGTAATTCAAAGCCTATAACCAGAAAGGTTCTCTGAGTCCAGTGCCACTGCGAGGACATAGCCTATTATCAGAAAGATGCTCTGAGTTCTGTGCCACTGTGAAAGATCGCCTATTACCAGAAAGATGCTCTGAGTTCAGTGCCACTGTGAAACGAAGCCTATTACCAGAAAGATGCTCTGAGTTCAGTGTCACTGTGAAAAGTAGACTATTACCAGCAAGATGCTCTGAGTTCAGTGACACAGTGAAACGTAGCCTATTATCAGAAAGATGCTCAGAGTACAGTACCACTGTGAAACGTAGCCTATTACCAGAAAGATGATCTGAGTTCAGTGACACAGTGAAACGTAGCCTATTACCAGAAAGATGCTCAGAGATCATTGCCACTGGGAAACGTAGCCTATTACCAGAACGATGCTCTGAATCCAGTGCCACTGTGGGGACATAGCCTATTATCAGAATGATGCTCTGAGTCCAGTGCCACTTTGAAACGTAGCCTATTACCAGAAAGATGCTCGGAGTTCAGTGTCACAGTGAAACGTAACCTATTACCAGAAAGATGCTCAGAGTTCAGTGCCACTGTGAAACATAGCCTATTACCAGAAAGATGCTCAGAGTTCAGTGTCACAGTGAAACGTAGCCTATTACCAGAAAGATTCTCAGAGTTCAGTGCCACTGTGAAACGTAGCCTATTACCAAAAAGAAGCTCTGAGTTCAGTCCAACTGTGAAATGTAGCCTATTAGCAGAAAGATGCTCTGAGTTCAGTGCCACTGTGAAATGAAGCATATTACCAGAAAGATGCTCTGAGTTCAGTGTCACAGTGAATCGTAGACTATTACCAGAAAGATGCTCTGAGTTCAGCGCCACTGTGAAACGTAGTCTATTAGCAGAAAGAGGCTTTGAGTTCAGTGTCACAGTGAAACGTAGTCTATTACCAGAAAGATGCTCTGAGTTTAGTCCAACTGTGAAACGTAGTCTATTACCAGAAAGATGCTCTGACTTCAGTGCCGCTGTGAAGACAAAGCCTATTACGAGAAAGATGCTCAGAGTTCAGTGCCACTTTGAAAAGTATCCTATTACCAGAAAGATGCTCTGTTCAGTGCCACTGTGAAACGAAGCCTATTACCAGAAAGATGCTCTCAGTTCAGTGTCTCAGTGAAAAGTAGACTATTACCAGCAAGATGCTCTGAGTTCTGTGACACAGTGAAACGTAGCCTATTATCAGAAAGATGCTCAGAGTACAGTGACACAGTGAAACGTAGACTATTACCAGAAAGATGCTCTGAGGTCAGTGCCACTATTAAATGTATCCTATTACCAGAAAGATGCTCTGAGTTCAGTGCCACTGTGAAATGAAGCATATTACCAGAAAGATGCTCAGAGTACAGTGCCACTGTGAAACGTAGCCTATTACCAGAAAGATGCTCAGAGATCAGAGCCAATGTGAATCGTAGCCTATTACCAGAAAGATACTCTGAGTCCAGTGCCACTCTGGGGACATAGCCTAATATCAGAATGATGCTCTGAGTCCAGTGCCACTTTGAAACGTAACCTATTACCAGAAAGGTGCTCAGAGTTCAGTGCCACTGTGGAATGTAGTCTATTACCAGAAAGATGCTCTGAGTTCACTCCAACTGTGAAATGTAGCCTATTACCAGAAAGGTGCTCTGTGATCAGTGCCACTGTGAAATGTAGTCTATTACCAGAAAGATACTCTGAGTTCAGTGCCACTGTGAGGACATAGCCTATTACCAGAAAGAATCTCTGAGATCAGTGCAATCGTGAAATGTAGTCAATTACCAGAAAGATGCTTTGGGTTCAGATCCACTGTAAAGCAAAGCCTATTACCAGAAAGATGCTTTGAGTCCAGTGCCACTGTGAGGACATAGCCCATTACCAGAGAGATGCTCTGAGTTCAATGCCACTGTGAGGACATAGCCCATTACCAGAAAGATGCTGTGGGTCCAATGCCACTGTGGGGACATAGCTATTACCAGAAAAATGCTCTGAGTTCAGTGCCACTGTGAAAAGTAGACCATTACCAGAAAGATGCGTTGAGTTCAATTCCACTGTAAAACAAAGCCTATTACCAGAAAGATTCTCTGAGTCAAGTGCCACTGCGAGGACATAGCCTATTATCAGAAAGATGCTCTGAGTTCTGTGCCACTGTGAAGACAAAGCCTATTACCAGAAATATGATCAGACTTCAGTGCCACTGTGAAACGAAGCATATTACCAGAAAGATGCTCTAAGTTCAGTGCCAGTGTGAAACATAGCCTATTACCAGAAAGATGCTCCCAGTTCAGAGTCACAGTGAAACGTAGCCTATTACCAGAAAGATGCTCTGAGTTCAGTGCCACTGTGAAATGTAGCCTATTACCAGAAAGATGCTCTGAGTTCAGTGTCACAGTGAAACGTAGCCTATTACCAGAAAGATGCTCAGAGTCCATTGAGACTGCAAAATGTAGCCTATCATCAGAAAGATGCTCAGAGATCAGTGCCACTGTGAAATGTAGTCTATTACCAGAAAGATGGACAGAGATCACTGCCACTGTGAAGACAAAGCCCATTAACAGAAAAATGCTCTGACTTCAGTGCCACTGTGAAACATAGCCTATTACCAGAAAGATGCTCTGAGTTCAGTCCAACTGTGAAAAGTAGCCTATTACCAGAAAGATGCTGTGAGTTCAGTGCCACTCTGAAACATAGCCTATTACCAGAAACATGCTCTGAGTTCAGTGTCATTGTGAAACGTCGCCTATTAAGAGAAAGGTGCTCAGAGTTCAGTGCCACTGTGAAATGTAGTCTATTACCAGAAAGATGCTCTGAGTTCAGTGCCACTGTGAGGACATAGCCTATTCCCAGAAAGAATCTCTGAGTTCAGTGCAATTGTGAAATGACGCCTATTACCAGAAAGATGCTCTGAATTCAGTTCCACTGTGAAACGTAGTCAATTACCAGAAAGATGCTTTGGGTTCAGATCCACTGTAAAACAAAGCCTATTACCAGAAAGATGCTTTGAGTCCAGTGCCACTGTGAGGACACAGCCCATTACCAGAAAGATGCTCTGAGTTCAGTGCCACTGTGAGGACATAGCCCATTACCAGACAGATGCTGTGAGTCCAATGCCACTGTGGGGAAATAGCCTATTACCAGAAAAATTCTCTGAGTTCAGTGCCACTGTGAAAAGTAGACCATTACCAGAAAGATGCTTTGAGTTCAATTCCACTGTAATTCAAAGCCTATAACCAGAAAGGTTCTCTGAGTCCAGTGCCACTGCGAGGACATAGCCTATTATCAGAAAGATGCTCTGAGTTCTGTGCCACTGTGAAGACAAAGCCTATTACCAGAAATATGATCAGACTTCAGTGCCACTGTGAAACGAAGCATATTACCAGAAAGATGCTCTAAGTTCAGTGCCAGTGTGAAACATAGCCTATTACCAGAAAGATGCTCCCAGTTCAGAGTCACAGTGAAACGTAGCCTATTACCAGAAAGATGCTCTGAGTTCAGTGCCACTGTGAAAAGTAGCCTATTACCAGAAAGATGCTCTGAGTTCAGTGCCACTGTGAAATGTAGCCTATTACCAGAAAGATGGACTGAGTTCAGTGTCACAGTGAAATGTAGCCTATTACCAGAAAGATGCTCTGAGTTCAGTGCCACTGTGAAATGTAGCCTATTACCAGAAAGATGGACTGAGTTCAGTGTCACAGTGAATCATAGACTATTACCAGAAAGATGCTCTGAGTTCAGTGCCACTGTGAAAAGTAGCCTATTACCAGAAAGATGCTCTGAGTTCAGTGTCACAGTGAAAAGTAGCCTATTACCAGAAAGATGCTCTGTTCAGTGTCACTGTGAAACGAAGCCTATTACCAGAAAGATGCTCTCAGTTCAGTGTCACAGTGAAAAGTAGACTATTACCAGCAAGATGCTCTGAGTTCTGTGACACAGTGAAACGTAGCCTATTATCAGAAAGATGCTCAGAGTACAGTGACACAGTGAAACGTAGACTATTACCAGAAAGATGCTCTGAGGTCAGTGCCACTATTAAATGTATCCAATTACCAGAAAGATGCTCTGAGTTCAGTGCCACTGTGAAATGAAGCATATTACCAGAAAGATGCTCAGAGTACAGTGCCACTGTGAAACATAGCCTATTACCAGAAAGATGCTCAGAGATCAGTCCAACTGTGAAACGTAGCATATTACCAGAAAGGTGCTCAGAGTTCAGTGCCACTGTGAAATGTAGTCTATTACCAGAAAGATACTCTGAGTTCAGTGCTACTGTGAGGACATAGCCTATTACCAGAAAGAATCTCTGAGTTCAGTGCAATTGTGAAACGGCGCCTATTACCAGAAAGATGCTCTGAGTTCAGTGCAACATTGAAAAGTAGCCTATTACCAGAAAGATGTTCTGAGTACAGTGCCACTGTGAAGACAAAGCCTATTAACAGAAAGATGCTCTGAGTTCAGTCCCACTCTGAAACGAATCCTATTACCAGAAAGATGCTCTGAGTTCAGTGTCACAGTGAAAAGTAGACTATTACCAGCAAGATGCTCTGAGTTCAGTGACACAGTGAAACGTAGCTTATTATCAGAAAGATGCTCAGAGTACAGTGCAACTGTAAAATGTAGCCTATTACAAGAAAGATGCTCTGAGTCGGGTGCCATTGTGAAACGTAGTCAATTACCAGAAAGATGCTTTGGGTTCAGATCCACTGTAAAACAAAGCCTATTACCAGAAAGATGCTTTGAGTGCCACTGTGAGGACATAGCCCATTACCAGAGAGATGCTTTGAGTTCAGTTCCACTGTGAGGAAATAGCCCTTTACCAGAAAGATGCTGTGAGTCCAATGCCACTGTGGGGACATAGCCTATTACCAGAAAAATGCTCTGAGTTCAGTGCCACTGTGAAAAGTAGACCATTAACAGAAAGATGCTCTGAGTTCAATTCCACTGTAAAACAAAGCCTATTACCAGAAAGGTTCTCTGAGTCCAGTGCCACTGCGAGGAGATAGCCTATTATCAGAAAGATGCTCTGAGTTCTGTGCCACTGTGAAGACAAAGCCTATTACCAGAAATATGATCAGACTTCAGTGCCACTGTGAAACGAAGCATATTACCAGAAAGATGCTCTAAGTTCAGTGCCAGTGTGAAACATAGCCTATTACCAGAAAGATGCTCCCAGTTCAGAGTCACAGTGAAACGTAGCCTATTACCAGAAAGATGCTCTGAGTTCAGTGCCACTGTGAAATGTAGCCTATTACCAGAAAGATGCTCTGAGTTCAGTGTCACAGTGAAACGTAGCCTATTACCAGAAAGATGCTCAGAGTCCATTGAGACTGCAAAATGTAGCCTATCATCAGAAAGATGCTCAGAGATCAGTGCCACTGTGAAACGTAGCCTATTACCAGAAAGATGCTCTGAGTTCAGTCCAACTGTGAAAAGTAGCCTATTACCAGAAAGATGGACTGAGTTCAGTGTCACAGTGAATCGCAGACTATTACCAGAAAGATGCTGTGAGTTCAGTTACACTGCGAAGACCAAGCCTATTACCAGAAAGATGCTCTGAGTTCAGTGTCATTGTGAAACGTAGCCTATTACCAGAAAGGTGCTCAGAGTTCAGTGCCACTGTGAAATGTAGTCTATTACCAGAAAGATGGACAGAGATCACTGCCACTGTGAAGACAAAGCCCATTAACAGAAAAATGCTCTGACTTCAGTGCCACTGTGAAACATAGCCTATTACCAGAAAGATGCTCTGAGTTCAGTCCAACTGTGAAAAGTAGCCTATTACCAGAAAGATGCTGTGAGTTCAGTGCCACTCTGAAACATAGCCTATTACCAGAAACATGCTCTGAGTTCAGTGTCATTGTGAAACGTCGCCTATTATGAGAAAGGTGCTCAGAGTTCAGTGCCACTGTGAAATGTAGTCTATTACCAGAAAGATGCTCTGAGTTCAGTGCCACTGTGAGGACATAGCCTATTCCCAGAAAGAATCTCTGAGTTCAGTGCAATTGTGAAATGACGCCTATTACCAGAAAGATGCTCTGAATTCAGTTCCACTGTGAAACGTAGTCAATTACCAGAAAGATGCTTTGGGTTCAGATCCACTGTAAAACAAAGCCTATTACCAGAAAGATGCTTTGAGTCCAGTGCCACTGTGAGGACACAGCCCATTACCAGAAAGATGCTCTGAGTTCAGTGCCACTGTGAGGACATAGCCCATTACCAGACAGATGCTGTGAGTCCAATGCCACTGTGGGGAAATAGCCTATTACCAGAAAAATTCTCTGAGTTCAGTGCCACTGTGAAAAGTAGACCATTACCAGAAAGATGCTTTGAGTTCAATTCCACTGTAATTCAAAGCCTATAACCAGAAAGGTTCTCTGAGTCCAGTGCCACTGCGAGGACATAGCCTATTATCAGAAAGATGCTCTGAGTTCTGTGCCACTGTGAAGACAACGCCTATTACCAGAAAGATGCTCTGAGTTCAGTGCCACTGTGAAACGAAGCCTATTACCAGAAAGATGATCTGAGTTCAGTGACACAGTGAAACGTAGACTATTTCCAGAAAGATGCTCTGAGGTCATTGCCACTGTGAAATGTAGCCTATTAGCAGAAAGATGCTCTGAGTTCAGTGCCACTGTGAAACGGCGCCTATTACCAGAAAGATGCTCTGAGTTCAGTGCAACATTGAAAAGTAGCCTATTACCAGAAAGATGTTCTGAGTACAGTGCCACTGTGAAGACAAAGCCTATTAACAGAAAGATTTTATGAGTTCAGTCCCACTCTGAAACGAAGCCTATTACCAGAAAGATGCTCTGAGTTCAGTGTCACAGTGAAAAGTAGACTATTACCAGCAAGATGCTCTGAGTTCAGTGACACAGTGAAACGTAGCTTATTATCAGAAAGATGCTCAGAGTACAGTGCCACTGTAAAATGTAGCCTATTACAAGAAAGATGCTCTGAGTCGGGTGCCATTGTGAAACGTAGTCAATTACCAGAAAGATGCTCTGAGTCGGGTGCCATTGTGAAACGTAGTCAATTACCAGAAAGATGCTTTGGGTTCAGATCCACTGTAAAACAAAGCCTATTACCAGAAAGATGCTTTGAGTGCCACTGTGAGGACATAGCCCATTACCAGAGAGATGCTTTGAGTTCAGTTCCACTGTGAGGAAATAGCCCTTTACCAGAAAGATGCTGTGAGTCCAATGCTACTGTGGGGACGTAGCCTATTACCAGAAAAATGCTCTGAGTTCAGTGCCACTGTGAAAAGTAGACCATTAACAGAAAGATGCTCTGAGTTCAATTCCACTGTAAAACAAAGCCTATTACCAGAAAGCTTCTCTGAGTCCAGTGCCACTGCGAGGAGATAGCCTATTATCAGAAAGATGCTCTGAGTTCTGTGCCACTGTGAAAGATCGCCTATTACCAGAAAGATGCTCTGAGTTCAGTGCCACTGTGAAACGTAGCCTATTACCAGAAAGATGCTCTGAGTTCAGTGTCTCAGTGAAAAGTAGACTATTACCAGCAAGATGCTCTGAGTTCAGTGACACAGTGAAACGTAGCCTATTATCTGAAAGATGCTCAGAGTACAGTGCCACTGTAAAATGTAGCCAATTACCAGAAAGATGCTCAGAGATCAGTGCCACTGTGAAATGTAGCCTATTACCAGAAAGATGATTTGAGTTCAGTGTCACAGTGAAACGTAGACTATTACCAGAAAGATGCTCTGAGTTCAGTGCCACTGTGAAATGTAGCCTATTACCAGAAAGATGCTCTGAGTCGGGTGCCATTGTGAAACGTACTCAATTACCAGAAAGATGCTTTGGGTTCAGATCCACTGTTCAACAAAGCCTATTACCAGAAAGATGCTCAGAGTCCAGTCCAACTGTAAAATGTGGCCAATTACCAGAAAGATGCTCAGAGATCAGTGCCACTGTGAAATGTAGCCTATTACCAGAAAGATGATTTGAGTTCAGTGTCACAGTGAAACGTAGACTATTACCAGAAAGATGCTCTGAGTTCAGTGCCACTGTGAAATGTAGCCTATTACCAGCAAGATGTTCTGAGTTCACTGCCACTGTGAAAGATCGCCTATTACCAAAAGGATGCTCAGAGATAAGTGCCACTGTGAAACGTAGCCTATTACCAGAAAGATGATTTGAGTTCAGTGCCACTGTGAAACTTAGCCTATTACCGGAAAGATGATCTGAGTACAGTGTCACAGTGAAACGTAGACTATTACCAGAAAGATGCTCTGAGTTCAGTGACACAGTGAAACGTAGCCTATTATCAGAAAGATGCTCAGAGATCAGTGCCACTGTGAAACGTAGCCTATTACCAGAAAGATGATCTGAGTTCAGTGTCACAGTGAAACGTAGACTATTACCAGAAAGATGCTCTGAGTTCAGTGCCACTGTGAAATGTAGCCTATTACCATAAAGATGCTCTGAGGTCAGTGCCACTTTGAAACGTAGCCTATTACCAGAAAGAAGCTCTGAGTTCAGTCGAACTGTGAAATGTAGCCTATTACCAGAAAGATGCTCAGAGTTCAGTGACACTGTGAAATGTAGCCTATTACCATAAAGGTGCTCAGAGTTCAATGCCACTGTGAAACGTAGCCTATTACCAGAAAGATGATTTGAGTTCAGTGTCACAGTGAAACGTAGACTATTACCAGAAAGATGCTCTGAGTTCAGTGCCACTGTGAAATGTAGCCTATTACCAGAAAGATGCTCTGAGTCGGGTGCCATTGTGAAACGTAGTCAATTACCAGAAAGATGCTTTGGGTTCAGATCCACTGTAAAACAAAGCCTATTACCAGAAAGATGCTTTGAGTGCCACTGTGAGGACATAGCCCATTACCAGAGAGATGCTTTGAGTTCAGTTCCACTGTGAGGAAATAGCCCTTTACCAGAAAGATGCTGTGAGTCCAATGCCACTGTGGGGACATAGCCTATTACCAGAAAAATGCTCTGAGTTCAGTGCCACTGTGAAAAGTAGACCATTAACAGAAAGATGCTCTGAGTTCAATTCCACTGTAAAACAAAGCCTATTACCAGAAAGGTTCTCTGAGTCCAGTGCCACTGCGAGGAGATAGCCTATTATCAGAAAGATGCTCTGAGTTCTGTGCCACTGTGAAAGATCGCCTATTACCAGAAAGATGCTCTGAGTTCAGTGCCACTGTGAAATGTAGCCCATTACCAGAAAGATGCTCTGAGTCGGGTGCCATTGTGAAACGTAGTCAATTACCAAAAAGATGCTTTGGGTTCAGATCCACTGTTAAACAAAGCCTATTACCAGAAAGATGCTCAGAGTCCAGTCCAACTGTAAAATGTAGCCAATTACCAGAAAGATGCTCAGAGTTCAGTGTCACAGTGAAACGTAACCTATTCCCAGAAAGATGCTCAGAGTTCAGTGCCACTGTGAAACATAGCCTATTACCAGAAAGATGCTCAGAGTTCAGTGTCACAGTGAAATGTAGCCTATTACCAGAAAGTTGCTCAGAGTTCAGTGCCACTGTGAAACGTAGCCTATTACCAGAAAGATGCTCTGTGTCGGGTGCCATTGTGAAACGTAGTCAATTACCAGAAAGATGCTTTGTGTTCAGTTCCACTGTAAAACAAAGCCTATTACCAGAAAGATGCTTTGAGTCCAGTGCCATTGTGAGGACATAGCCCATTACCAGAGAGATGCTCTGAGTTCAGTGCCACTATGAAACGTAGCCTATTACCAGAAAGAAGTTCTGAGTTCAGTGCCACTTTGAAACGGCGCCTATTACGAGAAAGGTGTTCTGAGTTCAGTGCCACTGTGAAAGATCGCCTATTACCAGAAAGATGCTCTGAGTTCAGTGCCACTGTGAAATGTAGCCTATTACCAGAAAGATGTTCTGAGTTCACTGCCACTGTGAAGACAAAGCCTATTACCAGAAATATGATCAGAGTTCAGTGCCACTGTGAAACGAAGCATATTACGAGAAAGATGCTCTGAGTTCAGTGCCACTGTGAAGACAAAGCCCATTAACAGAAAGATGCTCTGACTTCAGTGCCACTGTGAAACGTAGACTATTACCAGAACGATGCTCTGAGTTCAGTGCCACTGTGAAATGTAGCCTATTACCAGCAAGATGTTCTGAGTTCACTGCCACTGTGAAAGATCGCCTATTACCAAAAGGATGCTCAGAGATCAGTGCCACTGTGAAACGTAGCCTATTACCAGAAAGATGATTTGAGTTCAGTGTCACAGTGAAACGTAGACTATTACCAGAAAGATGCTCTGAGTTCAGTGCCACTGTGAAATGTAGCCTATTACCAGAAAGATGCTCTGAGTCGGGTGCCATTGTGAAACGTAGTCAATTACCAAAAAGATGCTTTGGGTTCAGATCCACTGTTAAACAAAGCCTATTACCAGAAAGATGCTCAGAGTCCAGTCCAACTGTAAAATGTAGCCAATTACCAGAAAGATGCTCAGAGATCAGTGCCACTGTGAAATGTACCCTATTACCAGAAAGATGATTTGAGTTCAGTGTCACAGTGAAACGTAGACTATTACCAGAAAGATGCTCTGAGTTCAGAGCCACTGTGAAATGTAGCCTATTACCAGCAAGATGTTCTGAGTTCACTGCCACTGTGAAAGATCGCCTATTACCAAAAGGATGCTCAGAGATCAGTGCCACTGTGAAACGTAGCCTATTACCAGAAAGATGATTTGAGTTCAGTGTCACAGTGAAACGTAGACTATTACCAGAAAGATGCTCTGAGTTCAGTGCCACTGTGAAATGTAGCCTATTACCAGAAAGATGCTCTGAGTCGGGTGCCATTGTGAAACGTACTCAATTACCAGAAAGATGCTTTGGGTTCAGATCCACTGTTAAACAAAGCCTATTACCAGAAAGATGCTTTGATTCCAGTGCCACTGTGAGGACATAGCCCATTACCAGAGAGATGCTCTGAGTTCAGTGCCACTGTGAGGAAATAGCCCATTACCAGAAAGATGCTATGAGTCCAATGCCACTGTGGGGACATAGCCTATTACCAGAAAAATGCTCTGAGTTCAGTGCCACTGTGAAAAGTAGACCATTAGCAGAAAGATGCTCTGAGTTCAATTCCACTGTAAAACTAAGCCAATTACCAGAAAGTTTCTCTGAGACCAGTGCCACTGCGAGGAGATAGCCTATTATCAGAAAGATGCTCTGAGTTCTGTGCCACTGTGAAAGATCGCCTATTACCAGAAAGATGCTCTGAGTTCAGTG
This sequence comes from Hypanus sabinus, assembly GCF_030144855.1. Classification (NCBI taxonomy): domain Eukaryota; kingdom Metazoa; phylum Chordata; class Chondrichthyes; order Myliobatiformes; family Dasyatidae; genus Hypanus; species Hypanus sabinus. The sequence continues at coordinate 63,969,493 of NC_082710.1, forward strand.
CCACTGTGAAACGAGGCCTATTACCAGAAAGATGCTCTGAGTTCAGTGTCACAGTGAAAAGTAGACTATTACCAGCAAGATGCTCTGAGTCCAGTGCCACTGTGGGGACATAGCCTATTATCAGAATGATGCTCTGAGTCCAGTGCCACTTTGAAACGTAGCCTATTTCCAGAAAGATGCTCAGAGTTCAGTGTCACAGTGAAACGTAACCTATTCCCAGAAAGATGCTCAGAGTTCAGTGCCACTGTGAAACGTAGCCTATTACCAGAAAGATGCTCTGTGTCGGGTGCCATTGTGAAACGTAGTCAATTACCAGAAAGATGCTTTGTGTTCAGTTCCACTGTAAAACAAAGCCTATTACCAGAAAGATGCTTTGAGTCCAGTGCCATTGTGATGACATAGCCCATTACCAGAGAGATGCTCTGAGTTCAGTGCCACTGTGAAACGAGTCCTATTACCAGAAAGATGCTCTGAGTTCAGTGTCACAGTGAAAAGTTGACTATTACCAGCAAGTTGTTCTGAGTTCACTGCCAGTGTGAAAGATCGCCGATTACCAGAAAGATGCTCAGAGATCAGTGCCACTGTGAAACTTAGCCTATTACCGGAAAGATGATCTGAGTACAGTGTCACAGTGAAACGTAGACTATTACCAGAAAGATGCTCTGAGTTCAGTGCCACTGTGAAATGTAGCCTATTACCATAAAGATGCTCTGAGTCGGGTGCCATTGTGAAACATAGTCAATTACCAGAAAGATGCTTTGGGTTCAGATCCACTATAAAACAAAGCCTATTACCAGAAAGATGCTTTGAGTCCAGTGCCACTGTGAGGACATAGCCCATTACCAGAAAGATGCTCTGAGTCCAGTGCCACTGTGTGGACATAGCCTATTACCAGAAAAATGCTCTGAGATAAGTGCCACTGTGAAAAGTAGAGCATTACCAGAAAGATGCTTTGAGTTCAATTCCACTGTAAAACAATGCCTTTTACCAGAAAGATTCTCTGAGTCCAGTGCCACTGCAAGGACATAGCCTATTATCAGAATGATGCTCTTAGTTCTGTGCCACTGTGAAATGTACACTATTACCAGAAAGATGCTCTGAGTTCAGTGCCACTGTGAAATGAAGCATATTACCAGAAAGATGCTCAGAGTACAGTGCCACTGTGAAATGTACCCTATTACCAGAAAGATTCACTGTGTTCAGTGCCACTGTGAAATGAAGCATATTACCAGAAAGATGCTCAGAGTACAGTGCCACTGTGAAACATAGCCTATTACCAGAAAGATGCTCTGAGTTCAGTGCCACTGTGAAACGAAGCCTATTACCAGCAAGATGTACTGAGTTCAGTGCCACTGTGAAAGATCTCCGATTACCAGAAAGGTGCTCAGATTTCAGTGCCACTGTGAAACGTAGCCTATTACCAGAAAGATGATCTGAGTTCAGTGTCACAGTGAAACGTAGACTATTACCAGAAAGATGCTCTGAGTTCAGTGCCACTGTGAAATGTAGCCTATTACCATAAAGATGCTCTGAGGTCAGTGCCACTTTGAAACGTAGCCTATTACCAGAAAGAAGCTCTGAGTTCAGTCGAACTGTGAAATGTAGCCTATTACCAGAAAGATGCTCAGAGTTCAGTGACACTGTGAAATGTAGCCTATTACCAGAAAGAAGCTCTGAGTTCAGTCCAACTGTGAAATGTAGCCTATTAGCAGAAAGATGCTCAGAGTTCACTGCCACTGTGAAACGTAGCCTATTACCAGAAAGATGTTCTGAGTCCAGTGCCACTTTGAAACGTAGCCTATTTCCAGAAAGATGCTCAGAGTTCAGTGTCACAGTGAAACGTAACCTATTCCCAGAAAGATGCTCAGAGTTCAGTGCCACTGTGAAACGTAGCCTATTACCAGAAAGATGCTCAGAGTTCAGTGTCACAGTGAAATGTAGCCTATTACCAGAAAGATGCTCTGAGTTCAGTGCGACTGTGAAACGCAGCCTTTTACCAGAAAGATGCTCTGAGTTCACTACCACTGTGAATACATAGCCTATTACCAGAAAGATGCACTGAGTTCAGTGCCACTGCGAAACATCGCCTGTTACCAGAAAAATGCTCAGTGTTCCGAGCCACTGTGAAACGTAGCCTATTAACAGAAAGATGCTCTTTCAGTGATACTGTGAAACGTAGCCTTCTACCAGAAAGATGCTCAGAGTTCAGTGCCACTGTGAAACGTAGTCTATTTCCAGGGAGATGCTTTGAGTTCTGTGCCACAGTGAAACGTAGTCTATTACCAGAAAGATGCTCTGAGTTCAGTGCCACTGTGAAACGTAGTCTATTACCAGAAAGATGCTCTGAGTTCAGTGCTACTGTGAAGACAGAGCCTATTACCAGAAAGATGTTCAAACTTCAGTGGCACTGTGAAACATAGCCTATTACCAGAAAGTTGCTCTCAGATCAGTGTCACAGACAAAACATAGCCTATTACCAGAAAGATGCTCTGAGTTCAGTTCCACTGTGAGGACATAGCGTATTACCAGAAAGTTGCTCTGTGTTCAGTGCCACTGCAAAATGTAGTCTATTACCAGAAAGATGATCTGAGTTCAGTGCCACTTTGAAAAGTAGCCTATTACCAGAAAGATGCTCTGAGTTCAGTGCGACTGTGAAACGCAGCCTATTACCAGAAAGATGCTCTGAGTTCAGTGCGACGGTGAAACGTAGCCTATTACCAGAAAGATGCTCTGAGTTCACTTACACTGTGAGGACATAGCGTATTACCTGAAAGTTGCTCTGTGTTTAATGCCACTGTGAAACGTAGTCTATTACCAGAAAGATGCTCGGAGTTCAGTGCCACTGTGAAATCCAGGTCTATTACCAGAAAGATGCTCTGAGTTCAGTGCCACTGTGAAACGTAGTCTATTAACAGAAAGATGCTCTGAGTTCAGCGCCACTGTGAAACGTAGTCTATTAACAGAAAGATGCTCTGAGTTCAGTGCCACTGTGAAACGTAGTCTATTAACAGAAAGATGCTCTGAGTTCAGCGCCACTGTGAAACGTAGTCTATTAACAGAAAGATGCTCTGAGTTCAGCGCCACTGTGAAACGTAGTCTATTAACAGAAAGATGCTCTGAGTTCAGCGCCACTGTGAAACATAGCCTATTACCAGAAAGTTGCTCTGTGTTCAGTGCCACTGTAAAACGTAGTGTATTAACAGAAAGTTGCTCTGGGTTCAGTGCCACTGTGAAACGTAGTCTATTACCAGAAAGATGCTCTGAGTTCAGTGCTACTGTGAAGACAGAGCCTATTACCAGAAAGATGTTCAAACTTCAGTGGCACTGTGAAACATAGCCTACTACCAGAAAGCTGATCAGAGTTCAGAGCCACTAAGCAAAGTAGTCTATTACTAGAAAGATGCTTTGTGGTCTGTGCCACAGTGAAACATAGCCTATTACCAGAAAGATGCTCTGTGATCAGTGCCACTGTGAAACGTAGCCCTTTACCAGAAAAATGCTCTGAGTTCAGTGCCACTGTGAAACGTAGCCTATTACCAGAGAGATGCTTTGAGTTCTGTGCCACTGTGAAGACATAGCCTATTACCAGAAAGATGCTCTGAGTTCAGTTCCACTGTGAGGACATAGCGTATTACCAGAAAGTTGCTCTGTGTTCAGTGCCACTGCAAAATGTAGCCTATTACCAGAAAGATGCTCTGAGTTCAGTGCGACTGTGAAACGCAGCCTTTTACCAGAAAGATGCTCTGAGTTCACTACCACTGTGAATACATAGCCTATTACCAGAAAGATGCTCTGAGTTCAGTGCCACTGCGAAACATCGCCTGTTACCAGAAAAATGCTCAGTGTTCCGAGCCACTGTGAAACGTAGTCTATTAACAGAAAGATGCTCTTTCAGTGATACTGTGAAACGTAGCCTTCTACCAGAAAGATGCTCAGAGTTCAGTGCCACTGTGAAACGTAGTCTATTTCCAGGGAGATGCTTTGAGTTCTGTGCCTCTGTGAAACGTAGTCTATTACTAGAAAGTTGCTCTGTGTTCAGTGCCACTGTGAAACGTAGTCTATTACCAGAAAGATGCTCTGAGTTCAGTGCTACTGTGAAGACATAGCCTATTACCTGAAAGATGCTCTGAGTTCAGTTCCACTGTGAGGACATAGTGTATTACCAGAAAGTTGCTCTGTGTTCAGTGCCACTATAAAACGTAGTGTATTACCAGAAAGTTGCTCTGGGTTCAGCGCGACTGTGAAACGCAGCCTTTTACCAGAAAGATGCTCTGAGTTCAGTGACCCGGTGAAACATAGCCTATTACCAGAAAGATGCTCTGAGTTCACTACCACTGTGAATACATAGCCTATTACCAGAAAGATGCTTTGAGTTCTGTGCCTCTGTGAAACGTAGACTATTAACAGAAAGATGCTTTGAGTTCTGTGCCTGTGTGAAACGTAGCCTATTACCAGAAAGATGCTCTGAGTTCAGTTCCACTGTGAGGACATAGCGTATTACCAGAAAGTTGCTCTGTGTTCAGTGCCACTGCAAAATGTAGTCTATTACCAGAAAGATGCTCTGAGTTCAGTGCTACTGTGAAGACAGAGCCTATTACCAGAAAGATGATCTGAGTTCAGTTCCACTGTGAGGACATAGCCTATTACCAGAAAGTTGCTCTGTGTTCAGTGCCACTGTAAAACGTAGTGTATTACCAGAAAGTTGCTCTGGGTTCAGTGCCACTGTGAAACGTAGTCTATTACCAGAAAGATGCTCTCAGTTCAGTTCTACTGTGAAGACAGAGCATATTACCAGAAAGATGCTTTGAGTTCAGTGCCACTGTGAAACTTAGTCTATTACTAGAAAGATGCTTTGAGTTCTGTGCCACAGTGAAGACATAGCCTATTACCAGAAAGATTCTCTGAGTTCAGTTCCACTGTGAGGACATAGCGTATTACCAGAAAGTTGCTCTGTGTTCAGTGCCACTGTAAAACGTAGTGTATTACCAGAAAGTTGCTCTGGGTTCAGTGCCACTGTGAAACGTAGTCTATTACCAGAAAGATGCTCTGAGTTCAGTGCCACTGTGAAGACAGAGCCTAATACCAGAAAGATGTTCAAACTTCAGTGGCGCTGTGAAACATAGCCTATTACCAGAAAGTTGCTCTCAGATCAGTGTCACAGACAAAACATAGCCTATTACCAGAAAGATGCTCTGTGTTCAGTTCCACTGTGAAACATAGCCTACTACCAGAAAGCTGATCAGAGTTCAGAGCCACTAAGCAAAGTAGTCTATTACTAGAAAGATGCTTTGTGGTCTGTGCCACAGTGAAACATAGCCTATTACCAGAAAGATGCTCTGTGATCAGTGCCACTGTGAAACGTAGCCCTTTACCAGAAAAATGCTCTGAGTTCAGTGCCACTGTGAAACGTAGCCTATTACCAGAGAGATGCTTTGAGTTCTGTGCCACTGTGAAGACATAGCCTATTACCAGAAAGATGCTCTGAGTTCAGTTCCACTGTGAGGACATAGCGTATTACCAGAAAGATGCTCTGAGTTCAGTGCCACTGTGAAATGTAGCCTATTACCAGAAAGATGCTCTGAGTCGGGTGCCATTGTGAAACGTACTCAATTACCAGAAAGATGCTTTGGGTTCAGATCCACTGTTCAACAAAGCCTATTACCAGAAAGATGCTCAGAGTCCAGTCCAACTGTAAAATGTGGCCAATTACCAGAAAGATGCTCAGAGATCAGTGCCACTGTGAAATGTAGCCTATTACCAGAAAGATGATTTGAGTTCAGTGTCACAGTGAAACGTAGACTATTACCAGAAAGATGCTCTGAGTTCAGTGCCACTGTGAAATGTAGCCTATTACCAGCAAGATGTTCTGAGTTCACTGCCACTGTGAAAGATCGCCTATTACCAAAAGGATGCTCAGAGATAAGTGCCACTGTGAAACGTAGCCTATTACCAGAAAGATGATTTGAGTTCAGTGCCACTGTGAAACTTAGCCTATTACCGGAAAGATGATCTGAGTACAGTGTCACAGTGAAACGTAGACTATTACCAGAAAGATGCTCTGAGTTCAGTGACACAGTGAAACGTAGCCTATTATCAGAAAGATGCTCAGAGATCAGTGCCACTGTGAAACGTAGCCTATTACCAGAAAGATGATCTGAGTTCAGTGTCACAGTGAAACGTAGACTATTACCAGAAAGATGCTCTGAGTTCAGTGCCACTGTGAAATGTAGCCTATTACCATAAAGATGCTCTGAGGTCAGTGCCACTTTGAAACGTAGCCTATTACCAGAAAGAAGCTCTGAGTTCAGTCGAACTGTGAAATGTAGCCTATTACCAGAAAGATGCTCAGAGTTCAGTGACACTGTGAAATGTAGCCTATTACCATAAAGGTGCTCAGAGTTCAATGCCACTGTGAAACGTAGCCTATTACCAGAAAGATGATTTGAGTTCAGTGTCACAGTGAAACGTAGACTATTACCAGAAAGATGCTCTGAGTTCAGTGCCACTGTGAAATGTAGCCTATTACCAGAAAGATGCTCTGAGTCGGGTGCCATTGTGAAACGTAGTCAATTACCAGAAAGATGCTTTGGGTTCAGATCCACTGTAAAACAAAGCCTATTACCAGAAAGATGCTTTGAGTGCCACTGTGAGGACATAGCCCATTACCAGAGAGATGCTTTGAGTTCAGTTCCACTGTGAGGAAATAGCCCTTTACCAGAAAGATGCTGTGAGTCCAATGCCACTGTGGGGACATAGCCTATTACCAGAAAAATGCTCTGAGTTCAGTGCCACTGTGAAAAGTAGACCATTAACAGAAAGATGCTCTGAGTTCAATTCCACTGTAAAACAAAGCCTATTACCAGAAAGGTTCTCTGAGTCCAGTGCCACTGCGAGGAGATAGCCTATTATCAGAAAGATGCTCTGAGTTCTGTGCCACTGTGAAAGATCGCCTATTACCAGAAAGATGCTCTGAGTTCAGTGCCACTGTGAAATGTAGCCCATTACCAGAAAGATGCTCTGAGTCGGGTGCCATTGTGAAACGTAGTCAATTACCAAAAAGATGCTTTGGGTTCAGATCCACTGTTAAACAAAGCCTATTACCAGAAAGATGCTCAGAGTCCAGTCCAACTGTAAAATGTAGCCAATTACCAGAAAGATGCTCAGAGTTCAGTGTCACAGTGAAACGTAACCTATTCCCAGAAAGATGCTCAGAGTTCAGTGCCACTGTGAAACATAGCCTATTACCAGAAAGATGCTCAGAGTTCAGTGTCACAGTGAAATGTAGCCTATTACCAGAAAGTTGCTCAGAGTTCAGTGCCACTGTGAAACGTAGCCTATTACCAGAAAGATGCTCTGTGTCGGGTGCCATTGTGAAACGTAGTCAATTACCAGAAAGATGCTTTGTGTTCAGTTCCACTGTAAAACAAAGCCTATTACCAGAAAGATGCTTTGAGTCCAGTGCCATTGTGAGGACATAGCCCATTACCAGAGAGATGCTCTGAGTTCAGTGCCACTATGAAACGTAGCCTATTACCAGAAAGAAGTTCTGAGTTCAGTGCCACTTTGAAACGGCGCCTATTACGAGAAAGGTGTTCTGAGTTCAGTGCCACTGTGAAAGATCGCCTATTACCAGAAAGATGCTCTGAGTTCAGTGCCACTGTGAAATGTAGCCTATTACCAGAAAGATGTTCTGAGTTCACTGCCACTGTGAAGACAAAGCCTATTACCAGAAATATGATCAGAGTTCAGTGCCACTGTGAAACGAAGCATATTACGAGAAAGATGCTCTGAGTTCAGTGCCACTGTGAAGACAAAGCCCATTAACAGAAAGATGCTCTGACTTCAGTGCCACTGTGAAACGTAGACTATTACCAGAACGATGCTCTGAGTTCAGTGCCACTGTGAAATGTAGCCTATTACCAGCAAGATGTTCTGAGTTCACTGCCACTGTGAAAGATCGCCTATTACCAAAAGGATGCTCAGAGATCAGTGCCACTGTGAAACGTAGCCTATTACCAGAAAGATGATTTGAGTTCAGTGTCACAGTGAAACGTAGACTATTACCAGAAAGATGCTCTGAGTTCAGTGCCACTGTGAAATGTAGCCTATTACCAGAAAGATGCTCTGAGTCGGGTGCCATTGTGAAACGTAGTCAATTACCAAAAAGATGCTTTGGGTTCAGATCCACTGTTAAACAAAGCCTATTACCAGAAAGATGCTCAGAGTCCAGTCCAACTGTAAAATGTAGCCAATTACCAGAAAGATGCTCAGAGATCAGTGCCACTGTGAAATGTACCCTATTACCAGAAAGATGATTTGAGTTCAGTGTCACAGTGAAACGTAGACTATTACCAGAAAGATGCTCTGAGTTCAGAGCCACTGTGAAATGTAGCCTATTACCAGCAAGATGTTCTGAGTTCACTGCCACTGTGAAAGATCGCCTATTACCAAAAGGATGCTCAGAGATCAGTGCCACTGTGAAACGTAGCCTATTACCAGAAAGATGATTTGAGTTCAGTGTCACAGTGAAACGTAGACTATTACCAGAAAGATGCTCTGAGTTCAGTGCCACTGTGAAATGTAGCCTATTACCAGAAAGATGCTCTGAGTCGGGTGCCATTGTGAAACGTACTCAATTACCAGAAAGATGCTTTGGGTTCAGATCCACTGTTAAACAAAGCCTATTACCAGAAAGATGCTTTGATTCCAGTGCCACTGTGAGGACATAGCCCATTACCAGAGAGATGCTCTGAGTTCAGTGCCACTGTGAGGAAATAGCCCATTACCAGAAAGATGCTATGAGTCCAATGCCACTGTGGGGACATAGCCTATTACCAGAAAAATGCTCTGAGTTCAGTGCCACTGTGAAAAGTAGACCATTAGCAGAAAGATGCTCTGAGTTCAATTCCACTGTAAAACTAAGCCAATTACCAGAAAGTTTCTCTGAGACCAGTGCCACTGCGAGGAGATAGCCTATTATCAGAAAGATGCTCTGAGTTCTGTGCCACTGTGAAAGATCGCCTATTACCAGAAAGATGCTCTGAGTTCAGTGCCACTGTGAAACGAGGCCTATTACCAGAAAGATGCTCTGAGTTCAGTGTCACAGTGAAAAGTAGACTATTACCAGCAAGATGCTCTGAGTCCAGTGCCACTGTGGGGACATAGCCTATTATCAGAATGATGCTCTGAGTCCAGTGCCACTTTGAAACGTAGCCTATTTCCAGAAAGATGCTCAGAGTTCAGTGTCACAGTGAAACGTAACCTATTCCCAGAAAGATGCTCAGAGTTCAGTGCCACTGTGAAACGTAGCCTATTACCAGAAAGATGCTCTGTGTCGGGTGCCATTGTGAAACGTAGTCAATTACCAGAAAGATGCTTTGTGTTCAGTTCCACTGTAAAACAAAGCCTATTACCAGAAAGATGCTTTGAGTCCAGTGCCATTGTGATGACATAGCCCATTACCAGAGAGATGCTCTGAGTTCAGTGCCACTGTGAAACGAGTCCTATTACCAGAAAGATGCTCTGAGTTCAGTGTCACAGTGAAAAGTTGACTATTACCAGCAAGTTGTTCTGAGTTCACTGCCAGTGTGAAAGATCGCCGATTACCAGAAAGATGCTCAGAGATCAGTGCCACTGTGAAACTTAGCCTATTACCGGAAAGATGATCTGAGTACAGTGTCACAGTGAAACGTAGACTATTACCAGAAAGATGCTCTGAGTTCAGTGCCACTGTGAAATGTAGCCTATTACCATAAAGATGCTCTGAGTCGGGTGCCATTGTGAAACATAGTCAATTACCAGAAAGATGCTTTGGGTTCAGATCCACTATAAAACAAAGCCTATTACCAGAAAGATGCTTTGAGTCCAGTGCCACTGTGAGGACATAGCCCATTACCAGAAAGATGCTCTGAGTCCAGTGCCACTGTGTGGACATAGCCTATTACCAGAAAAATGCTCTGAGATAAGTGCCACTGTGAAAAGTAGAGCATTACCAGAAAGATGCTTTGAGTTCAATTCCACTGTAAAACAATGCCTTTTACCAGAAAGATTCTCTGAGTCCAGTGCCACTGCAAGGACATAGCCTATTATCAGAATGATGCTCTTAGTTCTGTGCCACTGTGAAATGTACACTATTACCAGAAAGATGCTCTGAGTTCAGTGCCACTGTGAAATGAAGCATATTACCAGAAAGATGCTCAGAGTACAGTGCCACTGTGAAATGTACCCTATTACCAGAAAGATTCACTGTGTTCAGTGCCACTGTGAAATGAAGCATATTACCAGAAAGATGCTCAGAGTACAGTGCCACTGTGAAACATAGCCTATTACCAGAAAGATGCTCTGAGTTCAGTGCCACTGTGAAACGAAGCCTATTACCAGCAAGATGTACTGAGTTCAGTGCCACTGTGAAAGATCTCCGATTACCAGAAAGGTGCTCAGATTTCAGTGCCACTGTGAAACGTAGCCTATTACCAGAAAGATGATCTGAGTTCAGTGTCACAGTGAAACGTAGACTATTACCAGAAAGATGCTCTGAGTTCAGTGCCACTGTGAAATGTAGCCTATTACCATAAAGATGCTCTGAGGTCAGTGCCACTTTGAAACGTAGCCTATTACCAGAAAGAAGCTCTGAGTTCAGTCGAACTGTGAAATGTAGCCTATTACCAGAAAGATGCTCAGAGTTCAGTGACACTGTGAAATGTAGCCTATTACCAGAAAGAAGCTCTGAGTTCAGTCCAACTGTGAAATGTAGCCTATTAGCAGAAAGATGCTCAGAGTTCACTGCCACTGTGAAACGTAGCCTATTACCAGAAAGATGTTCTGAGTCCAGTGCCACTTTGAAACGTAGCCTATTTCCAGAAAGATGCTCAGAGTTCAGTGTCACAGTGAAACGTAACCTATTCCCAGAAAGATGCTCAGAGTTCAGTGCCACTGTGAAACGTAGCCTATTACCAGAAAGATGCTCAGAGTTCAGTGTCACAGTGAAATGTAGCCTATTACCAGAAAGATGCTCTGAGTTCAGTGCGACTGTGAAACGCAGCCTTTTACCAGAAAGATGCTCTGAGTTCACTACCACTGTGAATACATAGCCTATTACCAGAAAGATGCACTGAGTTCAGTGCCACTGCGAAACATCGCCTGTTACCAGAAAAATGCTCAGTGTTCCGAGCCACTGTGAAACGTAGCCTATTAACAGAAAGATGCTCTTTCAGTGATACTGTGAAACGTAGCCTTCTACCAGAAAGATGCTCAGAGTTCAGTGCCACTGTGAAACGTAGTCTATTTCCAGGGAGATGCTTTGAGTTCTGTGCCACAGTGAAACGTAGTCTATTACCAGAAAGATGCTCTGAGTTCAGTGCCACTGTGAAACGTAGTCTATTACCAGAAAGATGCTCTGAGTTCAGTGCTACTGTGAAGACAGAGCCTATTACCAGAAAGATGTTCAAACTTCAGTGGCACTGTGAAACATAGCCTATTACCAGAAAGTTGCTCTCAGATCAGTGTCACAGACAAAACATAGCCTATTACCAGAAAGATGCTCTGAGTTCAGTTCCACTGTGAGGACATAGCGTATTACCAGAAAGTTGCTCTGTGTTCAGTGCCACTGCAAAATGTAGTCTATTACCAGAAAGATGATCTGAGTTCAGTGCCACTTTGAAAAGTAGCCTATTACCAGAAAGATGCTCTGAGTTCAGTGCGACTGTGAAACGCAGCCTATTACCAGAAAGATGCTCTGAGTTCAGTGCGACGGTGAAACGTAGCCTATTACCAGAAAGATGCTCTGAGTTCACTTACACTGTGAGGACATAGCGTATTACCTGAAAGTTGCTCTGTGTTTAATGCCACTGTGAAACGTAGTCTATTACCAGAAAGATGCTCGGAGTTCAGTGCCACTGTGAAATCCAGGTCTATTACCAGAAAGATGCTCTGAGTTCAGTGCCACTGTGAAACGTAGTCTATTAACAGAAAGATGCTCTGAGTTCAGCGCCACTGTGAAACGTAGTCTATTAACAGAAAGATGCTCTGAGTTCAGTGCCACTGTGAAACGTAGTCTATTAACAGAAAGATGCTCTGAGTTCAGCGCCACTGTGAAACGTAGTCTATTAACAGAAAGATGCTCTGAGTTCAGCGCCACTGTGAAACGTAGTCTATTAACAGAAAGATGCTCTGAGTTCAGCGCCACTGTGAAACATAGCCTATTACCAGAAAGTTGCTCTGTGTTCAGTGCCACTGTAAAACGTAGTGTATTAACAGAAAGTTGCTCTGGGTTCAGTGCCACTGTGAAACGTAGTCTATTACCAGAAAGATGCTCTGAGTTCAGTGCTACTGTGAAGACAGAGCCTATTACCAGAAAGATGTTCAAACTTCAGTGGCACTGTGAAACATAGCCTACTACCAGAAAGCTGATCAGAGTTCAGAGCCACTAAGCAAAGTAGTCTATTACTAGAAAGATGCTTTGTGGTCTGTGCCACAGTGAAACATAGCCTATTACCAGAAAGATGCTCTGTGATCAGTGCCACTGTGAAACGTAGCCCTTTACCAGAAAAATGCTCTGAGTTCAGTGCCACTGTGAAACGTAGCCTATTACCAGAGAGATGCTTTGAGTTCTGTGCCACTGTGAAGACATAGCCTATTACCAGAAAGATGCTCTGAGTTCAGTTCCACTGTGAGGACATAGCGTATTACCAGAAAGTTGCTCTGTGTTCAGTGCCACTGCAAAATGTAGCCTATTACCAGAAAGATGCTCTGAGTTCAGTGCGACTGTGAAACGCAGCCTTTTACCAGAAAGATGCTCTGAGTTCACTACCACTGTGAATACATAGCCTATTACCAGAAAGATGCTCTGAGTTCAGTGCCACTGCGAAACATCGCCTGTTACCAGAAAAATGCTCAGTGTTCCGAGCCACTGTGAAACGTAGTCTATTAACAGAAAGATGCTCTTTCAGTGATACTGTGAAACGTAGCCTTCTACCAGAAAGATGCTCAGAGTTCAGTGCCACTGTGAAACGTAGTCTATTTCCAGGGAGATGCTTTGAGTTCTGTGCCTCTGTGAAACGTAGTCTATTACTAGAAAGTTGCTCTGTGTTCAGTGCCACTGTGAAACGTAGTCTATTACCAGAAAGATGCTCTGAGTTCAGTGCTACTGTGAAGACATAGCCTATTACCTGAAAGATGCTCTGAGTTCAGTTCCACTGTGAGGACATAGTGTATTACCAGAAAGTTGCTCTGTGTTCAGTGCCACTATAAAACGTAGTGTATTACCAGAAAGTTGCTCTGGGTTCAGCGCGACTGTGAAACGCAGCCTTTTACCAGAAAGATGCTCTGAGTTCAGTGACCCGGTGAAACATAGCCTATTACCAGAAAGATGCTCTGAGTTCACTACCACTGTGAATACATAGCCTATTACCAGAAAGATGCTTTGAGTTCTGTGCCTCTGTGAAACGTAGACTATTAACAGAAAGATGCTTTGAGTTCTGTGCCTGTGTGAAACGTAGCCTATTACCAGAAAGATGCTCTGAGTTCAGTTCCACTGTGAGGACATAGCGTATTACCAGAAAGTTGCTCTGTGTTCAGTGCCACTGCAAAATGTAGTCTATTACCAGAAAGATGCTCTGAGTTCAGTGCTACTGTGAAGACAGAGCCTATTACCAGAAAGATGATCTGAGTTCAGTTCCACTGTGAGGACATAGCCTATTACCAGAAAGTTGCTCTGTGTTCAGTGCCACTGTAAAACGTAGTGTATTACCAGAAAGTTGCTCTGGGTTCAGTGCCACTGTGAAACGTAGTCTATTACCAGAAAGATGCTCTCAGTTCAGTTCTACTGTGAAGACAGAGCATATTACCAGAAAGATGCTTTGAGTTCAGTGCCACTGTGAAACTTAGTCTATTACTAGAAAGATGCTTTGAGTTCTGTGCCACAGTGAAGACATAGCCTATTACCAGAAAGATTCTCTGAGTTCAGTTCCACTGTGAGGACATAGCGTATTACCAGAAAGTTGCTCTGTGTTCAGTGCCACTGTAAAACGTAGTGTATTACCAGAAAGTTGCTCTGGGTTCAGTGCCACTGTGAAACGTAGTCTATTACCAGAAAGATGCTCTGAGTTCAGTGCCACTGTGAAGACAGAGCCTAATACCAGAAAGATGTTCAAACTTCAGTGGCGCTGTGAAACATAGCCTATTACCAGAAAGTTGCTCTCAGATCAGTGTCACAGACAAAACATAGCCTATTACCAGAAAGATGCTCTGTGTTCAGTTCCACTGTGAAACATAGCCTACTACCAGAAAGCTGATCAGAGTTCAGAGCCACTAAGCAAAGTAGTCTATTACTAGAAAGATGCTTTGTGGTCTGTGCCACAGTGAAACATAGCCTATTACCAGAAAGATGCTCTGTGATCAGTGCCACTGTGAAACGTAGCCCTTTACCAGAAAAATGCTTTGAGTTCTGTGCCACTGTGAAGACATAGCCTATTACCAGAAAGATGCTCTGAGTTCAGTTCCACTGTGAGGACATAGCGTATTACCAGAAAGTTGCTCTGTGTTCAGTGCCACTGCAAAATGTAGTCTATTACCAGAAAGATGCTTTGAGCTCTGTGCCTCTGTGAAGACATAACCTATTACCAGAAAGATGCTCTGAGTTCATTGCGACTGTGAAACGCAGCCTTTTACCAGAAAGATGCTCTGAGTTCACTACCACTGTGAATACATAGCCTATTACCAGAAAGATGCTTTGAGTTCTGTGCCACTGTGAAGACATAGCCTATTACCAGAAAGATGCTCTGAGTTCAGTTCTACTGTGAGGACATAGCGTATTACCAGAAAGTTGCTCTGTGTTCAGTGCCACTGTAAAACGTAGTCAATTACCAGAAAGATGCTCTGAGTTCAGTGCCACTTTGAAAAGTAGCCTATTACCAGAAAGATGCTCTGAGTTCATTGCGACTGTGAAACGCAGCCTTTTACCAGAAAGATGCTCTGAGTTCACTACCACTGTGAATACATAGCCTATTACCAGAAAGATGCTTTGAGTTCTGTGCCTCTGAGAGGACATAGCCTATTACCAGAAAGATGCTCTGAGTTCAGTGCCACTGCGAAACATCGCCTGTTACCAGAAAAATGCTCAGTGTTCCGAGCCACTGTGAAACGTAGCCTGTTAACAGAAAGATGCTCTTTCAGTGATACTGTGAAACGTAGCCTTCTACCAGAAAGATGCTCTGAGTTCAGTTCCACTGTGAGGACATAGCGTATTACCAGAAAGTTGCTCTGTGTTCAGTGCCACTGTGAAATGTAGTCTATTACCAGAAAGATGCTCTCAGTTCAGTGCTACTGTGAAGACAGAGTCTATTACCAGAAAGATGCTCTGACTTCAGTGCCACTGTGAAACGTAGTCTATTATCAGAAAGATGCTCTGAGTTCAGCGCCACTGTGAAACATAGTCTATTAACAGAAAGATGCTCTGAGTTCAGCGCCACTGTGAAACGTAGTCTATTACCAGAAAGATGCTCTGAGTTCAATGCTACAGTGAATGGTAGCCTATTACCAGAAAGTTACTCTGAGTTCAGTGCCACTGTGAAGACAGAGACAATTACCAGAAAGATGCTCAAACTTCAGTGGCACCGTGAAACATAGCCTATTACCAGAAAGTTGCTCTCAGATCAGTGTCACAGACAAAACATAGCCTATTACCAGAAAGATGCTCTGTGTTCAGTTCCACTGTGAAACATAGCCTACTACCAGAAAGCTGATCAGAGTTCACAGCCACTATGCAAAGTAGTCTATTACTAGAAAGATGCTTTGTGGTCTGTGCCACAGTGAAGACATAGCCTATTACCTGAAAGATGCTCTGAGTTCAGTTCCACTGTGAGGACATAGCGTATTACCAGAAAGTTGCTCTGTGTTCAGTGCCACTGTAAAACGTAGTGTATTACCAGAAAGTTGCTCTGGGTTCAGTGCCACTGTGAAACGTAGTCTATTACCAGAAAGATGCTCTGAGTTCAGTGCTACTGTGAAGACAGAGCCTATTACCAGAAAGATGTTCAAACTTCAGTGGCACTGTGAAACATAGCCTATTACCAGAAAGTTGCTCTCAGATCAGTGTCACAGACAAAACATAGCCTATTACCAGAAAGATGCTCTGTGTTCAGTTCCACTGTGAAACATAGCGTACTACCAGAAAGCGGATCAGTGTTCAGAGCCACTAAGCAAAGTAGTCTATTACTAGAAAGATGCTTTGTGGTCTGTGCCACAGTGAAACATAGCCTATTACCAGAAAGATGCTCTGTGATCAGTGCCACTGTGAAACGTAGTCTATTACCAGAAAGATGCTCTGAGTTCAATGCTACAGTGAATGGTAGCCTATTACCAGAAAGTTACTCTGAGTTCAGTGCCACTGTGAAGACAGAGCCTATTACCAGAAAGATGCTCAAACTTCAGTGGCACTGTGAAACATAGCCTATTACCAGAAAGTTGCTCTCAGATCAGTGTCACAGACAAAACATAGCCTATTACCAGAAAGATGCTCTGTGTTCAGTTCCACTGTGAAACATAGCCTACTACCAGAAAGCTGATCAGAGTTCAGAGCCACTATGCAAAGTAGTCTATTACTAGAAAGATGCTCTGTGATCAGTGCCACTGTGAAACGTAGCCTTTTACCAGAAAAATGCTCTGAGTTCAGATCCACTGTGAGGACATAGCGTATTACCAGAAAGTTGCTCTGTGTTCAGTGCCGCTGTAAAACGTAGTCTATTACCAGAAAGATGCTCTGAGTTCAGCGCCACTGTGAAACGCAGCCTTTTACCAGAAAGATGCTCTGAGTTCAGTTCCACTGTGAGGACATAGCGTATTACCAGAAAGTTGCTCTGTGTTCAGTGCCACTGTAAAACGTAGTCAATTACCAGAAAGATGCTCTGAGTTCAGTGCCACTTTGAAAAGTAGCCTATTACCAGAAAGATGCTCTGAGTTCATTGCGACTGTGAAACGCAGCCTTTTACCAGAAAGATGCTCTGAGTTCACTACCACTGTGAATACATAGCCTATTACCAGAAAGATGCTTTGAGTTCTGTGCCTCTGAGAGGACATAGCCTATTACCAGAAAGATGCTCTGAGTTCAGTGCCACTGCGAAACATCGCCTGTTACCAGAAAAATGCTCAGTGTTCCGAGCCACTGTGAAACGTAGCCTATTAACAGAAAGATGCTCTTTCAGTGATACTGTGAAACGTAGCCTTCTACCAGAAAGATGCTCTGAGTTCAGTTCCACTGTGAGGACATAGCGTTTTACCAGAAAGTTGCTCTGTGTTCAGTGCCACTGTGAAATGTAGTCTATTACCAGAAAGATGTTCTCAGTTCAGTGCTACTGTGAAGACAGAGCCTATTACCAGAAAGATGCTCAAACTTCAGTGGCACTGTGAAACATAGCCTATTACCAGAAAGTTGCTCTCAGATCAGTGTCACAGACAAAACATAGCCTATTACCAGAAAGATGCTCTGTGTTCAGTTCCACTGTGAAACATAGCCTACAACCAGAAAGCTGATCAGAGTTCACAGCCACTATGCAAAGTAGTCTATTACTAGAAAGATGCTTTGTGGTCTGTGCCACAGTGAAGACATAGCCTATTACCTGAAAGATGCTCTGAGTTCAGTTCCACTGTGAGGACATAGCGTATTACCAGAAAGTTGCTCTGTGTTCAGTGCCACTGTAAAACGTAGTGTATTACCAGAAAGTTGCTCTGGGTTCAGTGCCACTGTGAAACGTACTCTATTACCAGAAAGATGCTCTGAGTTCAGTGCAACTGTGAAGACAGAGCCTATTACCAGAAAGATGTTCAAACTTCAGTGGCACTGTGAAACATAGCCTATTACCAGAAAGTTGCTCTCAGATCAGTGTCACAGACAAAACATAGCCTATTACCAGAAAGATGCTCTGAGTTCAGTTCCACTGTGAGGACATAGAGTATTACCAGAAAGTTGCTCTGTGTTCAGTGCCACTGCAAAATGTAGTCTATTACCAGAAAGATGATCTGAGTTCAGTGCCACTTTGAAAAGTAGCCTATTACCAGAAAGATGCTCTGAGTTCAGTGCGACTGTGAAACTCAGCCTATTACCAGAAAGATGCTCTGAGTTCAGTGCGACTGTGAAACGTAGCCTATTACCAGAAAGATGCTCTGAGTTCACTTCCACTGTGAAGACATAGCGTATTACCTGAAAGTTGCTCTGTGTTTAATGCCACTGTGAAACGTAGTCTATTACCAGAAAGATGCTCTGAGTTCAGTGCCACTGTGAAACGTAGTCTATTAACAGAAATGAGCAGAGTTCAGTGCCACTGTGAAACGTAGTCTATTAACAGAAAGATGCTCTGAGTTCAGCGCCACTGTGAAACGTAGTCTATTAACAGAAAGATGCTCTGAGTTCAGCGCCACTGTGAAACGTAGTCTATTAACAGAAAGATGCTCTGAGTTCAGCGCCACTGTGAAACATAACCTATTACCAGAAAGTTGCTCTGTGTTCAGTGCCACTGTAAAACGTAGTGTATTAACAGAAAGTTGCTCTGGGTTCAGTGCCACTGTGAAACGTAGTATATTACCAGAAAGATGCTCTGAGTTCAGTTCCACTGTGAGGACATAGCGTATTACCGGAAAGTTGCTCTGTGTTCAGTGCCACTGCAAAATGTAGCCTATTACCAGAAAGATGCTCTGAGTTCAGTGCGACTGTGAATACATAGCCTATTACCAGAAAGATGCTTTGAGTTCTGTGCCTCTGAGAGGACATAGCCTATTACCAGAAAGATGCTCTGAGTTCAGTGCCACTGCGAAACATCGCCTGTTACCAGAAAAATGCTCAGTGTTCCGAGCCACTGTGAAACGTAGCCTATTAACAGAAAGATGCTCTGAGTTCAATTCCACTGTCAGGACATAGCGTATTACCTGATAGTTGCTCTGAGTTTAGTGCCACTGTGAAACGTAGTCTATTACCAGAAAGATGCTCGGAGTTCAGTGCTACTGTGAAGACCAGGTCTATTACCAGAAAGATGCTCTAAGTTCGTTTCCACTGTGAAACATAGCCTATTACCAAAAAAATGATCAGAGTTCTGTGCCACTGTGAAATGGGGTCTATTACCTGAAAGATGCTCTGAGTTCAGTGCCACTGCGAAACATCGCCTGTTACCAGAAAAATGCTCAGTGTTCCGAGCCACTGTGAAACGTAGACTATTACCAGAAAGATGCTCTGACTTCAGTGCCACTGTGAAACGTAGTCTATTATCAGAAAGATGCTCTGAGTTCAGCGCCACTGTGAAACGTAGTCTATTAACAGAAAGATGCTCTGTGTTCAGTGCGACTGTGAAACGCAGCCTTTTACCAGAAAGATGCTCTGAGTTCACTACGACTGTGAATACATAGCCTATTACCAGAAAGATGCTTTGAGTTCTGTGCCTCTGAGAGGACATAGCCTATTACCAGAAAGATGCTCTGACTTCAGTGCCACTGTGAAACGTAGTCTATTATCAGAAAGATGCTCTGAGTTCAGCGCCACTGTGAAACGTAGTCTATTAACAGAAAGATGCTCTGAGTTCAGAGCCACTGTGAAACGTAGTCTATTACCAGAAAGATGCTCTGAGTTCAGTGCCACTTTGAAAAGTAGCCTATTACCAGAAAGATGCTCTGAGTTCAGTGCTACTGTGAAGACAGAGCCTATTACCAGAAAGATGTTCAAACTTCAGTGGCACTGTGAAACATAGCCTATTACCAGAAAGTTGCTCTCAGATCAGTGTCACAGACAAAACATAGCCTATTACCAGAAAGATGCTCTGAGTTCAGTTCCACTGTGAGGACATAGAGTATTACCAGAAAGTTGCTCTGTGTTCAGTGCCACTGCAAAATGTAGTCTATTACCAGAAAGATGCTCTGAGTTCAGTGCGACAGTGAAACTCAGCCTATTACCAGAAAGATGCTCTGAGTTCAGTGCGACTGTGAAACGTAGCCTATTACCAGAAAGATGCTCTGAGTTCACTTCCACTGTGAAGACATAGCGTATTACCTGAAAGTTGCTCTGTGTTTAATGCCACTGTGAAACGTAGTCTATTAACAGAAAGATGCTCTGAGTTCAGTGCCACTGTGAAACGTAGTCTATTAACAGAAAGATGCTCTGAGTTCAGCGCCACTGTGAAACGTAGTCTATTAACAGAAAGTTGCTCTGAGTTCAGCGCCACTGTGAAACGTAGTCTATTAACAGAAAGATGCTCTGAGTTCAGCGCCACTGTGAAACATAACCTATTACCAGAAAGTTGCTCTGTGTTCAGTGCCACTGTAAAACGTAGTGTATTAACAGAAAGTTGCTCTGGGTTCAGTGCCACTGTGAAACGTAGTATATTACCAGAAAGATGCTCTGAGTTCAGTTCCACTGTGAGGACATAGCGTATTACCAGAAAGATGCTCTGAGTTCAGCGCCACTGTGAAACGTAGTCTATTAACAGAAAGATGCTCTGAGTTCAGAGCCACTGTGAAACGTAGTCTATTACCAGAAAGATGCTCTGAGTTCAGTGCCACTTTGAAAAGTAGCCTATTACCAGAAAGATGCTCTGAGTTCATTGCGACTGTGAAACGCAGCCTTTTACCAGAAAGATGCTCTGAGTTCACTACCACTGTGAATACATAGCCTATTACCAGAAAGATGCTTGAGTTCTGTGCCTCTGAGAGGACATAGCCTATTACCAGAAAGATGCTCTGAGTTCAGTGCCACTGCGAAACATCGCCTGTTACCAGAAAAATGCTCAGTGTTCCGAGCCACTGTGAAACGTAGCCTATTAACAGAAAGATGCTCTTTCAGTGATACTGTGAAACGTAGCCTTCTACCAGAAAGATGCTCTGAGTTCAGTTCCACTGTGAGGACATAGCGTATTACCAGAAAGTTGCTCTGTGTTCAGTGCCACTGTGAAATGTAGTCTATTACCAGAAAGATGCTCTCAGTTCAGTGCTACTGTGAAGACAGAGCCTATTACCAGAAAGATGCTCAAACTTCAGTGGCACTGCGAAACATAGCCTATTAAAAGAAAGTTGCTCTCAGATCAGTGTCACAGACAAAACATAGCCTATTACCAGAAAGATGCTCTGTGTTCAGTTCCACTGTGAAAAATAGCCTACTACCAGAAAGCTGATCAGAGTTCACAGCCACTATGCAAAGTAGTCTATTACTAGAAAGATGCTTTGTGGTCTGTGCCACAGTGAAGACATAGCCTATTACCTGAAAGATGCTCTGAGTTCAGTTCCACTGTGAGGACATAGCGTATTACCAGAAAGTTGCTCTGTGTTCAGTGCCACTGTAAAACGTAGTGTATTACCAGAAAGTTGCTCTGGGTTCAGTGCCACTGTGAAACGTAGTCTATTACCAGAAAGATGCTCTGAGTTCAGTGCTACTGTGAAGACAGAGCCTATTACCAGAAAGATGTTCAAACTTCAGTGGCACTGTGAAACATAGCCAATTACCAGAAAGTTGCTCTCAGATCAGTGTCACAGACAAAACATAGCCTATTACCAGAAAGATGCTCTGTGTTCAGTTCCACTGTGAAACATAGCCTACTACCAGAAAGCTGATCAGAGTTCAGAGCCACTAAGCAAAGTAGTCTATTACTAGAAAGATGCTTTGTGGTCTGTGCCACAGTGAAACATAGCCTATTACCAGAAAGATGCTCTGTGATCAGTGCCACTGTGAAACGTAGCCCTTTACCAGAAAAATGCTCTGAGTTCAGTGCCACTGTGAAACGTAGCCTATTACCAGAGAGATGCTTTGAGTTCTGTGCCACTGTGAAGACATAGCCTATTACCAGAAAGATGCTCTGAGTTCAGTTCCACTGTGAGGACATAGCGTATTACCAGAAAGTTGCTCTGTGTTCAGTGCCACTGCAAAATGTAGCCTATTACCAGAAAGATGCTCTGAGTTCAGTGCGACTGTGAAACGCAGCCTTTTACCAGAAAGATGCTCTGAGTTCACTACCACTGTGAATACATAGCCTATTACCAGAAAGATGCTCTGAGTTCAGTGCCACTGCGAAACATCGCCTGTTACCAGAAAAATGCTCAGTGTTCCGAGCCACTGTGAAACGTAGCCTATTAACAGAAAGATGCTCTTTCAGTGATACTGTGAAACGTAGCCTTCTACCAGAAAGATGCTCAGAGTTCAGTGCCACTGTGAAACGTAGTCTATTTCCAGGGAGATGCTTTGAGTTCTGTGCCTCTGTGAAACGTAGTCTATTACCAGAAAGATGATCTGAGTTCTGTGCCACTGTGAAGACATAGCCTATTACCAGAAAGATGCTCTGAGTTCAGTTCCACTGTGAGGACATAGCGTATTACCAGAAAGTTGCTCTGTGTTCAGTGCCACTGCAAAATGTAGCCTATTACCAGAAAGATGCTCTGAGTTCAGTGCGACTGTGAAACGCAGCCTTTTACCAGAAAGATGCTCTGAGTTCACTACCACTGTGAATACATAGCCTATTACCAGAAAGATGCTCTGAGTTCAGTGCCACTGCGAAACATCGCCTGTTACCAGAAAAATGCTCAGTGTTCCGAGCCACTGTGAAACGTAGCCTATTAACAGAAAGATGCTCTTTCAGTGATACTGTGAAACGTAGCCTTCTACCAGAAAGATGCTCAGAGTTCAGTGCCACTGTGAAACGTAGTCTATTTCCAGGGAGATGCTTTGAGTTCTGTGCCTCTGTGAAACGTAGTCTATTACCAGAAAGATGATCTGAGTTCTGTGCCACTGTGAAGACATAGCCTATTACCTGAAAGATGCTCTGAGTTCAGTTCCACTGTGAGGACATAGTGTATTACCAGAAAGTTGCTCTGTGTTCAGTGCCACTATAAAACGTAGTGTATTACCAGAAAGTTGCTCTGGGTTCAGTGCCACTGTGAAACATAGTCTATTACCAGAAAGATGCTCTGAGTTCAGCGCGACTGTGAAACGCAGCCTTTTACCAGAAAGATGCTCTGAGTTCAGTGACCCGGTGAAACATAGCCTATTACCAGAAAGATGCTCTGAGTTCACTACCACTGTGAATACATAGCCTATTACCAGAAAGATGCTTTGAGTTCTGTGCCTCTGTGAAACGTAGACTATTAACAGAAAGATGCTTTGAGTTCTGTGCCTGTGTGAAACGTAGCCTATTACCAGAAAGATGCTCTGAGTTCAGTTCCACTGTGAGGACATAGCGTATTACCAGAAAGATGCTCTGAGTTCAGTGCTACTGTGAAGACAGAGCCTATTACCAGAAAGACGATCTGAGTTCAGTGCTACTGTGAAGACAGAGCCTATTACCAGAAAGATGATCTGAGTTCAGTTCCACTGTGAGGACATAGCGTATTACCAGAAAGTTGCTCTGTGTTCAGTGCCACTGTGAAACGTAGTCTATTACCAGAAAGATGCTCTCAGTTCAGTTCTACTGTGAAGACAGAGCCTATTACCAGAAAGATGCTTTGAGTTCAGTGCCACTGTGAAACTTAGTCTATTACTAGAAAGATGCTTTGAGTTCTGTGCCACAGTGAAGACATAGCCTATTACCAGAAAGATGCTCTGAGTTCAGTTCCACTGTGAGGACATAGCGTATTACCAGAAAGTTTCTCTGTGTTCAGTGCCACTGTAAAACGTAGTCTATTACCAGAAAGTTGCTCTGGGTTCAGTGCCACTGTGAAACGTAGTCTATTACCAGAAAGATGCTCTGAGTTCAGTGCCACTGTGAAGACAGAGCCTAATACCAGAAAGATTTTCAAACTTCAGTGGCACTGTGAAACATAGCCTATTACCAGAAAGTTGCTCTCAGATCAGTGTCACAGACAAAACATAGCCTATTACCAGAAAGATGCTCTGTGTTCAGTTCCACTGTGAAACATAGCGTATTACCAGAAAGCTGATCAGAGTTCAGAGCCACTAAGCATAGTAGTCTATTACTAGAAAGATGCTTTGTGGTCTGTGCCACAGTGAAACATAGCCTATTACCAGAAAGATGCTCTGTGATCAGTGCCACTGTGAAACGTAGCCCTTTACCAGAAAAATGCTCTGAGTTCAGTGCCACTGTGAAACGTAGCCTATTACCAGAATGATGCTCTGAGTTCAGTGTCACTGTGAAACGTAGCCTATTACCAGAAAGATGCTCTGAGTTCAGTGTCACAGTGAAACGTAGCCTATTACCAGAAAGATGCTTTGAGCTCTGTGCCACTGTGAAGACATAGCCTATTACTAGAAAGATGCTCTGAGCTCAGTGCCACTGTGAAACATAGCCTACTACCAGAAAGCTGATCAGAGTTCAGAGCCACTAAGCATAGTAGTCTATTACTAGAAAGATGCTTTGTGGTCTGTGCCACAGTGAAACATAGCCTATTACCAGAAAGATGCTCTGTGATCAGTGCCACTGTGAAACGTAGCCCTTTACCAGAAAAATGCTCTGAGTTCAGTGCCACTGTGAAACGTAGCCTATTACCAGAATGATGCTCTGAGTTCAGTGTCACTGTGAAACGTAATCTATTACCAGAAAGTTGCTCTGAGTTCAGTGCCACTGTGAAACATCGCCTGTTACCAGAAAAATGCTCTGTGTTCCGAGCCACTGTGAAACGTAGACTATTATGAGACAGATGATCTGTGTTCAGTGCCATTGTGAAGACATAGCCTATTACCAGAAAGATGCTCTGAGTTCAGTTCCACTGTGAGGACATAGCGTATTACCAGAAAGTTGCTCTGTGTTCAGTGCCACTGTAAAACGTAGTGTATTACCAGAAAGTTGCTCTGGGTTCAGTGCCACTGTGAAACGTAGTATATTACCAGAAAGATGCTCTGAGTTCAGTGCCACTGTGAAGACAGAGCCTAATACCAGAAAGATTTTCAAACTTCAGTGGCACTGTGAAACATAGCCTATTACCAGAAAGTTGCTCTCAGATCAGTGTCACAGACAAAACATAGCCTATTACCAGAAAGATGCTCTGTGTTCAGTTCCACTGTGAAACATAGCCTACTACCAGAAAGCTGATCAGAGTTCAGAGCCACTAAGCATAGTAGTCTATTACTAGAAAGATGCTTTGTGGTCTGTGCCACAGTGAAACATAGCCTATTACCAGAAAGATGCTCTGTGATCAGTGCCACTGTGAAACGTAGCCCTTTACCAGAAAAATGCTCTGAGTTCAGTGCCACTGTGAAACGTAGCCTATTACCAGAATGATGCTCTGAGTTCAGTGTCACTGTGAAACGTAGCCTATTACCAGAAAGATGCTCTGAGTTCAGTGTCACAGTGAAACGTAGCCTATTACCAGAAAGATGCTTTGAGCTCTGTGCCACTGTGAAGACATAGCCTATTACTAGAAAGATGCTCTTAGCTCAGTGCCACTGTGAAACGTAATCTATTACCAGAAAGTTGCTCTGAGTTCAGTGCCACTGTGAAACATCGCCTGTTACCAGAAAAATGCTCTGTGTTCCGAGCCACTGTGAAACGTAGACTATTATGAGAAAGATGATCTGATTTCAGTGCCACTGTGAAGACATAGCCTATTACCAGAATGATGCTCTGAGTTCAGTGCCACTGTGAGACGTAGCCTATTACCAGAATGATGCTCTGAGTTCAGTGCCACTCTGAAACGTAGCCTATTACCAGACAGATGATCTGTGTTCAGTGCCATTGTGAAGACATAGCCTATTACCAGAAAGATGCTCTGAGTTCAGTGTCATTGTGAAGACATAGCCTATTACCAGAAAGATGCTCTGAGTTCAGTGCCACAGTGAAACATCGCCTGTTACCAGAATAATGCTCTGTATTCCGAGCCACTGTGAAACGTAGACTATTACGAGAAATATGCTCTGAGTGCAGTGCCACAGTGAAGACTTAGCCTGTTACCAGAAAGATGCTCTGAGTTCAGGGTCACTGTGAAACGTAGACTATTACCAGAAAGATGCTGTGAGTTTAGTGTCATTGTGAAAACAAAGCCTATTACCAGAAAAATGCTCAGAGTTCACTGCCACTTTGAAGACTTAGCCTATTACCAGAAAAATGCTCTGAGTTCGGTTCCACTGTAAAAAGTAGTCTTTTACCAGAAAGATTCTTTGAGTTCAGTTTCACTGTGAAGACCGAGCCTACAACCAGAAAGATGCTCAGAGTTCAGTGCAACTGTGAAGACATAGCCTGTTACCATAAAGATGCTCTGTGATCAGTGCCACTGTGAAACGTAGTCTATTACCAGAAAGATGCTCTGAGTTCATTTCCACTGTGAAACATAGCCTATTACCAAAAAAATGATTTGAGTTCAGCGCCACTGTGAAACGTAGCCTATTACCTGAAAGATGTTCTGAGTTCACTGCCCCTGTGAAAGATCGCCTATTACCAGAAAGATGCTCAGAGTTCAGTGCCACTATGAAACTCAGCCTATTACCAGAAAGATGCTCTGATGTCAGGGCAAATGTGAAACGTATCCTTTTAGCAGAATCATGCTCTGATTTCAGTGCCACTGTGAAGACATTGCCAATTACCAGAAAGATGCTCTGAGCTCAGTGCCACTGTGAAACAGAGCCTATTATCAAAGAAATGATCAGAGTTCAGTGCCACTGTGAAACGTAGCCTATTACTTGAAAGATGTTCTGAGTTCACTGCCCCTGTGAAAGATCGCCTATTACCAGAAAGATGCTTTGAGTTCAATGCCACTGTGAAGACATAGCCTATTACCAGAAAGTTGCTCTCACATCAGTGTCACAGACAAAACATAGCCTATTACCAGAAAGATGCTCTGTGTTCAGTTCCACAATGAAACATAGCCTGTTACCAGAAAAATGCTCAGAGTTCAGTGCCACTGAGAAACATAGTCTATTACCAGAAAGTTGCTTTGAGTTGTGTGCCACTGTGAAGACATAGCCTATTACTAGAAAGATGCTCTGAGCTCAGTGCCACTGTGAAACGTAATCTATTACCAGATAAGTTGCTCTGTGTTCTGAGCCACTGTGAAACGTAGACTATTATGAGAAAGATGATCTGATTTCAGTGCCACTGTGAAGACATAGCCTATTACCAGAAAAATGCTCTCAGTTCAGTGCCACAGTGAAACATCGCCTGTTACCAGAAAAATGCTCTGTGTTCCGAGCCACTGTGAAACGTAGACTATTACCAGAAAGATGTTTTGAGTTGTGTGCCACTGTGAAGACATAGCCTATTACTAGAAAGATGCTCTGAGCTCAGTGCCACTGTGAAACGTAATCTATTACCAGATAAGTTGCTCTGAGTTCAGTGCCACTGTGAAACATCGCCTGTTACCAGAAAAATGCTCTGTGTTCCGAGCCACTGTGAAACGTAGACTATTATGAGAAAGATGCTCTGAGTTCAGTGCCACAGTGAAGACTTAGCCTGTTACCAGAAAGATGCTCTGATTTCAGTGCCACTGTGAAGACATAGACTATTACCAGAAAGATGCTGTGAGTTCAGTGCCACTGTGAAACGTAGCCTATTACCAAAAAAATGATTTGAGTTCAGCGCCACTGTGAAACGTAGCCTATTACCTGAAAGATGTTCTGAGTTCACTGCCCCTGTGAAAGATCGCCTATTACCAGAAAGGTGCTCAGAGTTCAGTGCCACTGTGAAGACATTGCCAATTACCAGAAAGATGCTCTGAGTTCAGTGCCACTGTGAAACGAAGCCTTTTACCAGAAAGATGCTCTGAGTTCAGTTCCACTGTGAAACAGAGCCTATTATCAAAGAAATGATCAGAGTTCAGTGCCACTGTGAAACGTAGTCTATTACCAGAAAGATGCTTTGAGTTCAATGCCACTGTGAAGACATAGCCTATTACCAGAAAAATGCTCTGTGTTCAGTTCCACTATGAAACATAGCCTGTTACCAGAAAGATGCTTTGAGTTGTGTGCCACTGTGAAGACATAGCCTGTTACCATAAAGATGCTCTGTGATCAGTGCCACTGTGAAACGTAGTCTATTACCAGAAAGATGCTCTGAGTTCATTTCCACTGTGAAACATAGCCTATTACCAAAAAAATGATTTGAGTTCAGTGCCACTGTAAAACGTAGCCTATTACCTGAAAGATGTTCTGAGTTCACTGCCCCTGTGAAAGATCGCCTATTACCAGAAAGGTGCTCAGAGTTCAGTGCCACTATGAAACTCAGCCTATTACCAGAAAGATGCTCTGATGTCAGGGCAAATGTGAAACGTATCCTTTTAGCAGAATCATGCTCTGATTTCAGTGCCACTGTGAAGACATTGCCAATTACCAGAAAGATGCTCTGAGTTCAGTGCCACTGTGAAATGAAGCCTTTTACCAGAAAGATGCTCTGAGTTCAGTGCCACTGTGAAACGTAGCCTATTACTTGAAAGATGTTCTGAGTTCACTGCCCCTGTGAAAGATCGCCTATTACCAGAAAGATGCTTTGAGTTCAATGCCACTGTGAAGACATAGCCTATTACCAGAAAGTTGCTCTCACATCAGTATCACAGACAAAACATAGCCTATTACCAGAAAGATGCTCTGAGTTCAGTGCCACTGCGAAACATCGCCTGTTACCAGAAAAATGCTCAGTGATCCGAGCCACTGTGAAACGTAGCCTATTAACAGAAAGATGCTCTTTCAGTGATACTGTGAAACGTAGCCTTCTACCAGAAAGATGCTCAGAGTTCAGTGCCACTGTGAAACGTAGTCTATTTCCAGGGAGATGCTTTGAGTTCTGTGCCTCTGTGAAACGTAGTCTATTACCAGAAAGATGCTCTGAGTTCAGTGCTACTGTGAAGACAGAGCCTATTACCAGAAAGATGTTCAAACTTCAGTGGCACTGTGAAACATAGCCTATTACCAGAAAGTTGCTCTCAGATCAGTGTCACAGACAAAACATAGCCTATTACCAGAAAGATGCTCTGAGTTCAGTTCCACTGTGAGGACATAGCGTATTACCAGAAAGTTGCTCTGTGTTCAGTGCCACTGCAAAATGTAGTCTATTACCAGAAAGATTATCTGAGTTCAGTGCCACTTTGAAAAGTAGCCTATTACCAGAAAGATGCTCTGAGTTCAGTGCGACTGTGAAACGCAGCCTATTACCAGAAAGATGCTCTGAGTTCAGTGCGACTGTGAAACGTAGCCTATTACCAGAAAGATGCTCTGAGTTCACTTACACTGTGAGGACATAGCGTATTACCTGAAAGTTGCTCTGTGTTTAATGCCACTGTGAAACGTAGTCTATTACCAGAAAGATGCTCGGAGTTCAGTGCCACTGTGAAATCCAGGTCTATTACCAGAAAGATGCTCTGAGTTCAGTGCCACTGTGAAACGTAGTCTATTATCAGAAAGATGCTCTGAGTTCAGCGCCACTGTGAAACGTAGTCTATTAACAGAAAGATGCTCTGAGTTCAGCGCCACTGTGAAACGTAGTCTATTAACAGAAAGATGCTCTGAGTTCAGCGCCACTGTGAAACATAGCCTATTACCAGAAAGTTGCTCTGTGTTCAGTGCCACTGTAAAACGTAGTGTATTAACAGAAAGTTGCTCTGGGTTCAGTGCCACTGTGAAAAGTAGTATATTACCAGAAAGATGCTCTGAGTTCAGTGCTACTGTGAAGACAGAGCCTATTACCAGAAAGATGTTCAAACTTCAGTGGCACTGTGAAACATAGCCTATTACCAGAAAGTTGCTCTCAGATCAGTGTCACAGACAAAACATAGCCTATTACCAGAAAGATGCTCTGTGTTCAGTTCCACTGTGAAACATAGCCTACTACCAGAAAGCTGATCAGAGTTCAGAGCCACTAAGCAAAGTAGTCTATTACTAGAAAGATGCTTTGTGGTCTGTGCCACAGTGAAACATAGCCTATTACCAGAAAGATGCTCTGTGATCAGTGCCACTGTGAAACGTAGCCCTTTACCAGAAAAATGCTCTGAGTTCAGTGCCACTGTGAAACGTAGCCTATTACCAGAGAGATGCTTTGAGTTCTGTGCCACTGTGAAGACATAGCCTATTACCAGATACATGCTCTGAGTTCAGTGCCACTGTGAAGACTTAGCCTGTTACCAGAAAGATGCTCTGTGATCAGTGCCACTGTGAAACGTCGTCTATTACCAGAAAGATGCTCTGAGTTCAGTGCAACTGTGAAGACATAGCCTGTTACCATAAAGATGCTCTGTGATCAGTGCCACTGTGAAACGTAGTCTATTACCAGAAAGATGTTCTGAGTTCATTTCCACTGTGAAACATAGCCTATTACCAAAAAAATGATTTGAGTTCAGCGCCACTGTGAAACGTAGCCTATTACCTGAAAGATGTTCTGAGTTCACTGCCCCTGTGAAAGATCGCCTATTACCAGAAAGGTGCTCAGAGTTCAGTGCCACTATGAAACTCAGCCTATTACCAGAAAGATGCTCTGATGTCAGGGCAAATGTGAAACGTATCCTTTTAGCAGAATCATGCTCTGATTTCAGTGCCACTGTGAAGACATTGCCAATTACCAGAAAGATGCTCTGAGTTCAGTGCCACTGTGAAATGAAGCCTTTTACCAGAAAGATGCTCTGAGTTCAGTGCCACTGTGAAACGTAGCCTATTACTTGAAAGATGTTCTGAGTTCACTGCCTCTGTGAAAGATCGCCTGTTACCAGAAAGATGCTTTGAGTTCAATGCCACTGTGAAGACATAGCCTATTACCAGAAAGTTGCTCTCACATCAGTGTCACAGACAAAACATAGCCTATTACCAGAAAGATGCTCTGTGTTCAGTTCCACAATGAAACATAGCCTGTTACCAGAAAAATGCTCAGAGTTCAGTGCCACTGTGAAACATAATCTATTACCAGAAAGTTGCTTTGAGTTGTGTGCCACTGTGAAGACATAGCCTATTACTAGAAAGATGCTCTGAGCTCAGTGCCACTGTGAAACGTAATCTATTACCAGATAAGTTGCTCTGTGTTCTGAGCCACTGTGAAACGTAGACTATTATGAGAAAGATGATCTGATTTCAGTGCCACTGTGAAGACATAGCCTATTACCAGAAAGTTGCTCTGGGTTCAGTGCCACTGTGAAACGTAGTCTATTACCAGAAAGATGCTCTGAGTTCAGTGCTACTGTGAAGACAGAGCCTATTACCAGAAAGATGTTCAAACTTCAGTGGCACTGTGAAACATAGCCTTTTACCAGAAAGTTGCTCTCAGATCAGTGTCACAGACAAAACATAGCCTATTACCAGAAAGATGCTCTGTGTTCAGTTCCACTATGAAACATAGCCTACTACCAGAAAGCTGATCAGAGTTCAGAGCCACTAAGCAAAGTAGTCTATTACTAGAAAGATGCTTTGTGGTCTGTGCCACAGTGAAACATAGCCTATTACCAGAAAGATGCTCTGTGATCAGTGCCACTGTGAAACGTAGCCCTTTACCAGAAAAGTGCTCTGAGTTCAGTGCCACTGTGAAACGTAGCCTATTACCAGAGAGATGCTTTGAGTTCTGTGCCACTGTGAAGACATAGCCTATTACCAGAAAGATGATCTGAGTTCAGTTCCACTGTGAGGACATAGCGTATTACCAGAAAGTTGCTCTGTGTTCAGTGCCACTGCAAAATGTAGCCTATTACCAGAAAGATGCTCTTTCAGTGATACTGTGAAACGTAGCCTTCTACCAGAAAGATGCTCAGAGTTCAGTGCCACTGTGAAACGTAGTCTATTTCCAGGGAGATGCTTTGAGTTCTGTGCCTCTGTGAAACGTAGTCTATTACCAGAAAGATGCTCTGAGTTCAGTGCCACTGTGAAACGTAGTCTATTACCAGAAAGATGCTCTGAGTTCAGTGCTACTGTGAAGACAGAGCCTATTACCAGAAAGATGTTCAAACTTCAGTGGCACTGTGAAACATAGCCTATTACCAGAAAGTTGCTCTCAGATCAGTGTCACAGACAAAACATAGCCTATTACCAGAAAGATGCTCTGAGTTCAGTTCCACTGTGAGGACATAGCGTATTACCAGAAAGTTGCTCTGTGTTCAGTGCCACTGCAAAATGTAGTCTATTACCAGAAAGTTTATCTGAGTTCAGTGCCACTTTGAAAAGTAGCCTATTACCAGAAAGATGCTCTGAGTTCACTTACACTGTGAGGACATAGCGTATTACCTGAAAGTTGCTCTGTGTTTAATGCCACTGTGAAACGTAGTCTATTACCAGAAAGATGCTCTGTGATCAGTGCCACTGTGAAACGTAGCCCTTTACCAGAAAAATGCTCTGAGTTCAGTGCCACTGTGAAACGTAGCCTATTACCAGTGAGATGCTTTGAGATCTGTGCCACTGTGAAGACATAGCCTATTACCAGAAAGATGCTCTGAGTTCAGTTCCACTGTGAGGACATAGCGTATTACCAGAAAGTTGCTCTGTGTTCAGTGCCACTGCAAAATGTAGCCTATTTCCAGAAAGATGCTCTGAGTTCAGTGCGACTGTGAAACGCAGCCTTTTACCAGAAAGATGCTCTGAGTTCACTACCACTGTGAATACATAGCCTATTACCAGAAAGATGCTCTGAGTTCAGTGCCACTGCGAAACATCGCCTGTTACCAGAAAAATGCTCAGTGTTCCGAGCCACTGTGAAACGTAGCCTATTAACAGAAAGATGCTCATTCAGTGATACTGTGAAACGTAGCCTTCTACCAGAAAGATGCTCAGAGTTCAGTGCCACTGTGAAACGTAGTCTATTTCCAGGGAGATGCTTTGAGTTCTGTGCCTCTGTGAAACGTAGTCTATTACCAGAAAGATGCTCTGAGTTCAGTGCTACTGTGAAGACAGAGCCTATTACCAGAAAGATGTTCAAACTTCAGTGGCACTGTGAAACATAGCCTATTACCAGAAAGTTGCTCTCAGATCAGTGTCACAGACAAAACATAGCCTATTACCAGAAAGATGCTCTGTGTTCAGTTCCACTGTGAAACATAGCCTACTACCAGAAAGCTGATCAGAGTTCAGAGCCACTAAGCAAAGTAGTCTATTACTAGAAAGATGCTTTGTGGTCTGTGCCACAGTGAAACATAGCCTATTACCAGAAAGATGCTCTGTCATCAGTGCCACTGTGAAACGTAGCCCTTTACCAGAAAAATGCTCTGAGTTCAGTGCCACTGTGAAACGTAGCCTATTACCAGAGAGATGCTTTGAGTTCTGTGCCACTGTGAAGACATAGCCTATTACCAGATACATGCTCTGAGTTCAGTGCCACTGTGAAGACTTAGCCTGTTACCAGAAAGATGCTCTGTGATCAGTGCCACTGTGAAACGTCGTCTATTACCAGAAAGATGCTCTGAGTTCAGTGCAACTGTGAAGACATAGCCTGTTACCATAAAGATGCTCTGTGATCAGTGCCACTGTGAAACGTCGTCTATTACCAGAAAGATGCTCTGAGTTCAGTGCAACTGTGAAGACATAGCCTGTTACCATAAAGATGCTCTGTGATCAGTGCCACTGTGAAACGTAGTCTATTACCAGAAAGATGCTCTGAGTTCATTTCCACTGTGAAACATAGCCTATTACCAAAAAAATGATTTGAGTTCAGCGCCACTGTGAAACGTAGCCTATTACCTGAAAGATGTTCTGAGTTCACTGCCCCTGTGAAAGATCGCCTATTACCAGAAAGGTGCTCAGAGTTCAGTGCCACTATGTAACTCAGCCTATTACCAGAAAGATGCTCTGATGTCAGGGCAAATGTGAAACGTATCCTTTTAGCAGAATCATGCTCTGATTTCAGTGCCACTGTGAAGACATTGCCAATTACCAGAAAGATGCTCTGAGTTCAGTGCCACTGTGAAATGAAGCCTTTTACCAGAAAGATGCTCTGAGTTCAGTGCCACTGTGAAACGTAGCCTATTACTTGAAAGATGTTCTGAGTTCACTGCCACTGTGAAAGATCGCCTGTTACCAGAAAGATGCTTTGAGTTCAATGCCACTGTGAAGACATAGCCTATTACCAGAAAGTTGCTCTCACATCAGTGTCACAGACAAAACATAGCCTATTACCAGAAAGATGCTCTGTGTTCAGTTCCACAATGAAACATAGCCTGTTACCAGAAAAATGCTCAGAGTTCAGTGCCACTGTGAAACATAATCTATTACCAGAAAGTTGCTTTGAGTTGTGTGCCACTGTGAAGACATAGCCTATTACTAGAAAGATGCTCTGAGCTCAGTGCCACTGTGAAACGTAATCTATTACCAGATAAGTTGCTCTGTGTTCTGAGCCACTGTGAAACGTAGACTATTATGAGAAAGATGATCTGATTTCAGTGCCACTGTGAAGACATAGCCTATTACCAGAAAGTTGCTCTGGGTTCAGTGCCACTGTGAAACGTAGTCTATTACCAGAAAGATGCTCTGAGTTCAGTGCTACTGTGAAGACAGAGCCTATTACCAGAAAGATGTTCAAACTTCAGTGGCACTGTGAAACATAGCCTTTTACCAGAAAGTTGCTCTCAGATCAGTGTCACAGACAAAACATAGCCTATTACCAGAAAGATGCTCTGTGTTCAGTTCCACTGTGAAACATAGCCTACTACCAGAAAGCTGATCAGAGTTCAGAGCCACTAAGCAAAGTAGTCTATTACTAGAAAGATGCTTTGTGGTCTGTGCCACAGTGAAACATAGCCTATTACCAGAAAGATGCTCTGTGATCAGTGCCACTGTGAAACGTAGCCCTTTACCAGAAAAGTGCTCTGAGTTCAGTGCCACTGTGAAACGTAGCCTATTACCAGAGAGATGCTTTGAGTTCTGTGCCACTGTGAAGACATAGCCTATTACCAGAAAGATGCTCTGAGTTCAGTTCCACTGTGAGGACATAGCGTATTACCAGAAAGTTGCTCTGTGTTCAGTGCCACTGCAAAATGTAGCCTATTACCAGAAAGATGCTCTGAGTTCAGTGCGACTGTGAAACGCAGCCTTTTACCAGAAAGATGCTCTGAGTTCACTACCACTGTGAATACATAGCCTATTACCAGAAAGATGCTCTGAGTTCAGTGCCACTGCGAAACATCGCCTGTTACCAGAAAAATGCTCAGTGTTCCGAGCCACTGTGAAACGTAGCCTATTAACAGAAAGATGCTCTTTCAGTGATACTGTGAAACGTAGCCTTCTACCAGAAAGATGCTCAGAGTTCAGTGCCACTGTGAAACGTAGTCTATTTCCAGGGAGATGCTTTGAGTTCTGTGCCTCTGTGAAACGTAGTCTATTACCAGAAAGATGCTCTGAGTTCAGTGCCACTGTGAAACGTAGTCTATTACCAGAAAGATGCTCTGAGTTCAGTGCTACTGTGAAGACAGAGCCTATTACCAGAAAGATGTTCAAACTTCAGTGGCACTGTGAAACATAGCCTATTACCAGAAAGTTGCTCTCAGATCAGTGTCACAGACAAAACATAGCCTATTACCAGAAAGATGCTCTGAGTTCAGTTCCACTGTGAGGACATAGCGTATTACCAGAAAGTTGCTCTGTGTTCAGTGCCACTGCAAAATGTAGTCTATTACCAGAAAGTTTATCTGAGTTCAGTGCCACTTTGAAAAGTAGCCTATTACCAGAAAGATGCTCTGAGTTCACTTACACTGTGAGGACATAGCGTATTACCTGAAAGTTGCTCTGTGTTTAATGCCACTGTGAAACGTAGTCTATTACCAGAAAGATGCTCTGTGATCAGTGCCACTGTGAAACGTAGCCCTTTACCAGAAAAATGCTCTGAGTTCAGTGCCACTGTGAAACGTAGCCTATTACCAGAGAGATGCTTTGAGTTCTGTGCCACTGTGAAGACATAGCCTATTACCAGAAAGATGCTCTGAGTTCAGTTCCACTGTGAGGACATAGCGTATTACCAGAAAGTTGCTCTGTGTTCAGTGCCACTGCAAAATGTAGCCTATTTCCAGAAAGATGCTCTGAGTTCAGTGCGACTGTGAAACGCAGCCTTTTACCAGAAAGATGCTCTGAGTTCACTACCACTGTGAATACATAGCCTATTACCAGAAAGATGCTCTGAGTTCAGTGCCACTGCGAAACATCGCCTGTTACCAGAAAAATGCTCAGTGTTCCGAGCCACTGTGAAACGTAGCCTATTAACAGAAAGATGCTCTTTCAGTGATACTGTGAAACGTAGCCTTCTACCAGAAAGATGCTCAGAGTTCAGTGCCACTGTGAAACGTAGTCTATTTCCAGGGAGATGCTTTGAGTTCTGTGCCTCTGTGAAACGTAGTCTATTACCAGAAAGATGCTCTGAGTTCAGTGCTACTGTGAAGACAGAGCCTATTACCAGAAAGATGTTCAAACTTCAGTGGCACTGTGAAACATAGCCTATTACCAGAAAGTTGCTCTCAGATCAGTGTCACAGACAAAACATAGCCTATTACCAGAAAGATGCTCTGAGTTCAGTGCTACTGTGAAGACAGAGCCTATTACCAGAAAGATGTTCAAACTTCAGTGGCACTGTGAAACATAGCCTATTACCAGAAAGTTGCTCTCAGATCAGTGTCACAGACAAAACATAGCCTATTACCAGAAAGATGCTCTGTGTTCAGTTCCACTGTGAAACATAGCCTACTACCAGAAAGCTGATCAGAGTTCAGAGCCACTAAGCAAAGTAGTCTATTACTAGAAAGATGCTTTGTGGTCTGTGCCACAGTGAAACATAGCCTATTACCAGAAAGATGCTCTGTGATCAGTGCCACTGTGAAACGTAGCCCTTTACCAGAAAAATGCTCTGAGTGCAGTGCCACTGTGAAACGTAGCCTATTACCAGAGAGATGCTCTGAGTTCACTGCCACTGTGAAGACTTAGCCTGTTACCAGAAAGATGCTCTGTGATCAGTGCCACTGTGAAACGTCGTCTATTACCAGAAAGATGCTCTGAGTTCACTGCAACTGTGAAGACATAGCCTGTTACCATAAAGATGCTCTGTGATCAGTGCCACTGTGAAACGTAGTCTATTACCAGAAAGATGCTCTGAGTTCATTTCCACTGTGAAACATAGCCTATTACCAAAAAAATGATTTGAGTTCAGCGCCACTGTGAAACGTAGCCTATTACCTGAAAGATGTTCTGAGTTCACTGCCCCTGTGAAAGATCGCCTATTACCAGAAAGGTGCTCAGAGTTCAGTGCCACTATGTAACTCAGCCTATTACCAGAAAGATGCTCTGATGTCAGGGCAAATGTGAAACGTATCCTTTTAGCAGAATCATGCTCTGATTTCAGTGCCACTGTGAAGACATTGCCAATTACCAGAAAGATGCTCTGAGTTCAGTGCCACTGTGAAATGAAGCCTTTTACCAGAAAGATGCTCTGAGTTCAGTGCCACTGTGAAACGTAGCCTATTACTTGAAAGATGTTCTGAGTTCACTGCCACTGTGAAAGATCGCCTGTTACCAGAAAGATGCTTTGAGTTCAATGCCACTGTGAAGACATAGCCTATTACCAGAAAGTTGCTCTCACATCAGTGTCACAGACAAAACATAGCCTATTACCAGAAAGATGCTCTGTGTTCAGTTCCACAATGAAACATAGCCTGTTACCAGAAAAATGCTCAGAGTTCAGTGCCACTGTGAAACATAATCTATTACCAGAAAGTTGCTTTGAGTTGTGTGCCACTGTGAAGACATAGCCTATTACTAGAAAGATGCTCTGAGCTCAGTGCCACTGTGAAACGTAATCTATTACCAGATAAGTTGCTCTGTGTTCTGAGCCACTGTGAAACGTAGACTATTATGAGAAAGATGATCTGATTTCAGTGCCACTGTGAAGACATAGCCTATTACCAGAAAGTTGCTCTGGGTTCAGTGCCACTGTGAAACGTAGTCTATTACCAGAAAGATGCTCTGAGTTCAGTGCTACTGTGAAGACAGAGCCTATTACCAGAAAGATGTTCAAACTTCAGTGGCACTGTGAAACATAGCCTTTTACCAGAAAGTTGCTCTCAGATCAGTGTCACAGACAAAACATAGCCTATTACCAGAAAGATGCTCTGTGTTCAGTTCCACTGTGAAACATAGCCTACTACCAGAAAGCTGATCAGAGTTCAGAGCCACTAAGCAAAGTAGTCTATTACTAGAAAGATGCTTTGTGGTCTGTGCCACAGTGAAACATAGCCTATTACCAGAAAGATGCTCTGTGATCAGTGCCACTGTGAAACGTAGCCCTTTACCAGAAAAGTGCTCTGAGTTCAGTGCCACTGTGAAACGTAGCCTATTACCAGAGAGATGCTTTGAGTTCTGTGCCACTGTGAAGACATAGCCTATTACCAGAAAGATGCTCTGAGTTCAGTTCCACTGTGAGGACATAGCGTATTACCAGAAAGTTGCTCTGTGTTCAGTGCGACTGTGAAACGCAGCCTTTTACCAGAAAGATGCTCTGAGTTCACTACCACTGTGAATACATAGCCTATTACCAGAAAGATGCTCTGAGTTCAGTGCCACTGCGAAACATCGCCTGTTACCAGAAAAATGCTCAGTGTTCCGAGCCACTGTGAAACGTAGCCTATTAACAGAAAGATGCTCTTTCAGTGATACTGTGAAACGTAGCCTTCTACCAGAAAGATGCTCAGAGTTCAGTGCCACTGTGAAACGTAGTCTATTTCCAGGGAGATGCTTTGAGTTCTGTGCCACTGCAAAATGTAGTCTATTACCAGAAAGTTTATCTGAGTTCAGAGCCACTTTGAAAAGTAGCCTATTACCAGAAAGATGCTCTGAGTTCACTTACACTGTGAGGACATAGCGTATTACCTGAAAGTTGCTCTGTGTTTAATGCCACTGTGAAACGCAGTCTATTACCAGAAAGATGCTCGGAGTTCAGTGCCACTGTGAAATCCAGGTCTATTACCAGAAAGATGCTCTGAGTTCAGTGCCACTGTGAAACGTAGTCTATTATCAGAAAGATGCTCTGAGTTCAGCGCCACTGTGAAACGTAGTCTATTAACAGAAAGATGCTCTGAGTTCAGTGCCACTGTGAAACGTAGTCTATTATCAGAAAGATGCTCTGAGTTCAGCGCCACTGTGAAACGTAGTCTATTAACAGAAAGATGCTCTGAGTTCAGTGCCACTGTGAAACGTAGTCTATTATCAGAAAGATGCTCTGAGTTCAGTGCCACTGTGAAACGTAGCCTATTACCAGAAAGATGCTCTGAGTTCAGCGCCACTGTGAAACGTAGTCTATTAACAGAAAGATGCTCTGAGTTCAGCGCCACTGTGAAACATAGCCTATTACCAGAAAGTTGCTCTGTGTTCAGTGCCACTGTAAAACGTAGTGTTTTAACAGAAAGTTGCTCTGGGTTCAGTGCCACTGTGAAACGTAGTATTTTACCAGAAAGATGCTCTGAGTTCAGTGCTACTGTGAAGACAGAGCCTATTACCAGAAAGATGTTCAAACTTCAGTGGCACTGTGAAACATAGCCTATTACCAGAAAGTTGCTCTGAGATCAGTGTCACAGACAAAACATAGCCTATTACCAGAAAGATGCTCTGTGTTCAGTTCCACTGTGAAACATAGCCTACTACCAGAAAGCTGATCAGAGTTCAGAGCCACTAAGCAAAGTAGTCTATTACTAGAAAGATGCTTTGTGATCTGTGCCACAGTGAAACATAGCCTATTACCAGAAGA
The DNA here is from genome assembly GCF_030144855.1 of Hypanus sabinus. Taxonomy (NCBI): domain Eukaryota; kingdom Metazoa; phylum Chordata; class Chondrichthyes; order Myliobatiformes; family Dasyatidae; genus Hypanus; species Hypanus sabinus. The sequence goes on from NC_082710.1 coordinate 64,009,068, forward strand.
TGCTCTGTGATCAGTGCCACTGTGAAACGTAGCCCTTTACCAGAAAAATGCTCTGAGTTCAGTGCCACTGTGAAACGTAGCCTATTACCAGAGAGATGCTTTGAGTTCTGTGCCACTGTGAAGACATAGCCTATTACCAGAAAGATGCTCTGAGTTCAGTTCCACTGTGAGGACATAGCGTATTACCAGAAAGTTGCTCTGTGTTCAGTGCCACTGTGAAACGTAGTCTATTACCAGAAAGATGATCTGATTTCAGTGCCACTGTGAAGACTTAGCCTATTACCAGAATGATGCTCTGAGTTCAGTGCCACTGTGAGACGTAGCCTATTACCAGAATGATGCTCTGAGTTCAGTGCCACTCTGAAACGTAGCCTATTACCAGACAGATGATCTGTGTTCAGTGCCATTGTGAAGACATAGCCTATTACCAGAAAGATGCTCTGAGTTCAGTGCCATTGTGAAGACATAGCCTATTACCAGAAAGATGCTCTGAGTTCAGTGCCACAGTGAAACATCGCCTGTTACCAGAATAATGCTCTGTATTCCGAGCCACTGTGAAACGTAGACTATTACCAGAAATCTGCTCTGAGTTCAGTGCCACAGTGAAGACTTAGCCTGTTACCAGAAAGATGCTCTGAGTTCAGGGTCACTGTGAAACGTAGACTATTACTAGAAAGATGCTCTGATTTCAGTGCCACTGTGAAGACATAGACTATTACAAGAAAGATGCTGTGAGTTTAGTGTCATTGTGAAAACAAAGCCTATTACCAGAAAAATGCTCAGAGTTCACTGCCACTTTGAAGACTTAGCCTATTACCAGAAAAATGCTCTGAGTTCAGTTCCACTGTAAAAAGTAGTCTTTTACCAGAAAGATTCTTTGAGTTCAGTTTCACTGTGAAGACCGAGCCTACAACCAGAAAGATGCTCAGAGTTCAATGCCTCTGTGAAACATAGCCTATTACCAGATACATGCTCTGAGTTCAGTGCCACTGTGAAGACTTAGCCTGTTACCAGAAAGATGCTCTGTGATCAGTGCCACTGTGAAACGTCGTCTATTACCAGAAAGATGCTCTGAGTTCAGTGCAACTGTGAAGACATAGCCTGTTACCATAAAGATGCTCTGTGATCAGTGCCACTGTGAAACGTAGTCTATTACCAGAAAGATGCTCTGAGTTCATTTCCACTGTGAAACATAGCCTATTACCAAAAAAATGATTTGAGTTCAGCGCCACTGTGAAACGTAGCCTATTACCTGAAAGATGTTCTGAGTTCACTGCCCCTGTGAAAGATCGCCTATTACCAGAAAGGTGCTCAGAGTTCAGTGCCACTATGAAACTCAGCCTATTACCAGAAAGATGCTCTGATGTCAGGGCAAATGTGAAACGTATCCTTTTAGCAGAATCATGCTCTGATTTCAGTGCCACTGTGAAGACATTGCCAATTACCAGAAAGATGCTCTGAGTTCAGTGCCACTGTGAAATGAAGCCTTTTACCAGAAAGATGCTCTGAGTTCTGAGCCACTGTGAAACGTAGACTATTATGAGAAAGATGATCTGATTTCAGTGCCACTGTGAAGACATAGCCTATTACCAGAAATTTGCTCTGGGTTCAGTGCCACTGTGAAACGTAGTCTATTACCAGAAAGATGCTCTGAGTTCAGTGCTACTGTGAAGACAGAGCCTATTACCAGAAAGATGTTCAAACTTCAGTGGCACTGTGAAACATAGCCTATTACCAGAAAGTTGCTCTCAGATCAGTGTCACAGACAAAACATAGCCTATTACCAGAAAGATGCTCTGTGTTCAGTTCCACTGTGAAACATAGCCTACTACCAGAAAGCTGATCAGAGTTCAGAGCCACTAAGCAAAGTAGTCTATTACTAGAAAGATGCTTTGTGGTCTGTGCCACAGTGAAACATAGCCTATTACCAGAAAGATGCTCTGTGATCAGTGCCACTGTGAAACGTAGCCCTTTACCAGAAAAATGCTCTGAGTTCAGTGCCACTGTGAAACGTAGCCTATTACCAGAGAGATGCTTTGAGTTCTGTGCCACTGTGAAGACATAGCCTATTACCAGAAAGATGCTCTGAGTTCAGTTCCACTGTGAGGACATAGCGTATTACCAGAAAGTTGCTCTGTGTTCAGTGCCACTGCAAAATGTAGCCTATTACCAGAAAGATGCTCTGAGTTCAGTGCGACTGTGAAACGCAGCCTTTTACCAGAAAGATGCTCTGAGTTCACTACCACTGTGAATACATAGCCTATTACCAGAAAGATGCTCTGAGTTCAGTGCCACTGCGAAACATCGCCTGTTACCAGAAAAATGCTCAGTGTTCCGAGCCACTGTGAAACGTAGCCTATTAACAGAAAGATGCTCTTTCAGTGATACTGTGAAACGTAGCCTTCTACCAGAAAGATGCTCAGAGTTCAGTGCCACTGTGAAACGTAGTCTATTTCCAGGGAGATGCTTTGAGTTCTGTGCCTCTGTGAAACGTAGTCTATTACCAGAAAGATGATCTGAGTTCAGTGACACTTTGAAAAGTAGCCTATTACCAGAAAGATGCTCTGAGTTCAGCGCGACTGTGAAACGCAGCCTATTACCAGAAAGATGCTCTGAGTTCAGTGCGACTGTGAAACGTAGCCTATTACCAGAAAGATGCTCTGAGTTCACTTACACTGTGAGGACATAGCGTATTACCTGAAAGTTGCTCTGTGTTTAATGCCACTGTGAAACGTAGTCTATTACCAGAAAGATGCTTTGAGTTCAGTGCCACTGTGAAATCCAGGTCTATTACCAGAAAGATGCTCTGAGTTCAGTGCCACTATGAAACTCAGCCTATTACCAGAAAGATGCTCTGATGTCAGGGCAAATGTGAAACGTATCCTTTTAGCAGAATCATGCTCTGATTTCAGTGCCACTGTGAAGACATTGCCAATTACCAGAAAGATGCTCTGAGTTCAGTGCCACTGTGAAATGAAGCCTTTTACCAGAAAGATGCTCTGAGTTCTGAGCCACTGTGAAACGTAGACTATTATGAGAAAGATGATCTGATTTCAGTGCCACTGTGAAGACATAGCCTATTACCAGAAAGTTGCTCTGGGTTCAGTGCCACTGTGAAACGTAGTCTATTACCAGAAAGATGCTCTGAGTTCAGTGCTACTGTGAAGACAGAGCCTATTACCAGAAAGATGTTCAAACTTCAGTGGCACTGTGAAACATAGCCTATTACCAGAAAGTTGCTCTCAGATCAGTGTCACAGACAAAACATAGCCTATTACCAGAAAGATGCTCTGTGTTCAGTTCCACTGTGAAACATAGCCTACTACCAGAAAGCTGATCAGAGTTCAGAGCCACTAAGCAAAGTAGTCTATTACTAGAAAGATGCTTTGTGGTCTGTGCCACAGTGAAACATAGCCTATTACCAGAAAGATGCTCTGTGATCAGTGCCACTGTGAAACGTAGCCCTTTACCAGAAAAATGCTCTGAGTTCAGTGCCACTGTGAAACGTAGCCTATTACCAGAGAGATGCTTTGAGTTCTGTGCCACTGTGAAGACATAGCCTATTACCAGAAAGATGCTCTGAGTTCAGTTCCACTGTGAGGACATAGCGTATTACCAGAAAGTTGCTCTGTGTTCAGTGCCACTGCAAAATGTAGCCTATTACCAGAAAGATGCTCTGAGTTCAGTGCGACTGTGAAACGCAGCCTTTTACCAGAAAGATGCTCTGAGTTCACTACCACTGTGAATACATAGCCTATTACCAGAAAGATGCTCTGAGTTCAGTGCCACTGCGAAACATCGCCTGTTACCAGAAAAATGCTCAGTGTTCCGAGCCACTGTGAAACGTAGCCTATTAACAGAAAGATGCTCTTTCAGTGATACTGTGAAACGTAGCCTTCTACCAGAAAGATGCTCAGAGTTCATTGCCACTGTGAAACGTAGTCTATTTCCAGGGAGATGCTTTGAGTTCTGTGCCTCTGTGAAACGTAGTCTATTACCAGAAAGATGATCTGAGTTCAGTGCCACTTTGAAAAGTAGCCTATTACCAGAAAGATGCTCTGAGTTCAGTGCGACTGTGAAACGCAGCCTATTACCAGAAAGATGCTCTGAGTTCAGTGCGACTGTGAAACGTAGCCTATTACCAGAAAGATGCTCTGAGTTCACTTACACTGTGAGGACATAGCGTATTACCTGAAAGTTGCTCTGTGTTTAATGCCACTGTGAAACGTAGTCTATTACCAGAAAGATGCTTTGAGTTCAGTGCCACTGTGAAATCCAGGTCTATTACCAGAAAGATGCTCTGAGTTCAGTGCCACTGTGAAACGTAGTCTATTATCAGAAAGATGCTGTGAGTTCAGCGCCACTGTGAAACGTAGTCTATTAACAGAAAGATGCTCTGAGTTCAGCGCCACTGTGAAACGTAGTCTATTAACAGAAAGATGCTCTGAATTCAGCGCCACTGTGAAACATAACCTATTACCAGAAAGTTGCTCTGTGTTCAGTGCCACTGTAAAACGTAGTGTATTAACAGAAAGTTGCTCTGGGTTCAGTGCCACTGTGAAACGTAGTCTATTACCAGAAAGATGCTCTGAGTTCAGTGCCACTGTGAAGACAGAGCCTAATACCAGAAAGATTTTCAAACTTCAGTGGCACTGTGAAACATAGCCTATTACCAGAAAGTTGCTCTCAGATCAGTGTCACATACAAAACATAGCCTATTACCAGAAAGATGCTCTGTGTTCAGTTCCACTGTGAAACATAGCCTACTACCAGAAAGCTGATCAGAGTTCAGAGCCACTAAGCATAGTAGTCTATTACTAGAAAGATGCTTTGTGGTCTGTGCCACAGTGAAACATAGCCTATTACCAGAAAGATGCTCTGTGATCAGTGCCACTGTGAAACGTAGCCCTTTACCAGAAAAATGCTCTGAGTTCAGTGCCACTGTGAAACGTAGCCTATTACCAGAGAGATGCTTTAAGTTCTGTGCCACTGTGAAGACATAGCCTATTACCAGAAAGATGCTCTGAGTTCAGTTCCACTGTGAGGACATAGCGTATTACCAGAAAGTTGCTCTGTGTTCAGTGCCACTGTGAAACGTAGTCTATTACCAGAAAGATGATCAGATTTCAGTGCGACTGTGAAACGCAGCCTTTTACCAGAAAGATGCTCTGAGTTCACTACCACTGTGAATACATAGCCTATTACCAGAAAGATGCTCTGAGTTCAGTGCCACTGCGAAACATCGCCTGTTACCAGAAAAATGCTCAGTGTTCCGAGCCACTGTGAAACGTAGCCTATTAACAGAAAGATGCTCTTTCAGTGATACTGTGAAACGTAGCCTTCTACCAGAAAGATGCTCAGAGTTCAGTGCCACTGTGAAACGTAGTCTATTTCCAGGGAGATGCTTTGAGTTCTATGCCTCTGTGAAACGTAGTCTATTACCAGAAAGATGATCTGAGTTCAGTGCCACTTTGAAAAGTAGCCTATTACCAGAAAGATGCTCTGAGTTCAGTGCGACTGTGAAACGCAGCCTATTACCAGAAAGATGCTCTGAGTTCAGTGCGACTGTGAAACGTAGCCTATTACCAGAAAGATGCTCTGAGTTCACTTACACTGTGAGGACATAGCGTATTACCTGAAAGTTGCTCTGTGTTTAATGCCACTGTGAAACGTAGTCTATTACCAGAAAGATGCTCGGAGTTCAGTGCCACTGTGAAATCCAGGTCTATTACCAGAAAGATGCTCTGAGTTCAGTGCCACTGTGAAACGTAGTCTATTATCAGAAAGATGCTCTGAGTTCAGCGCCACTGTGAAACGTAGTCTATTAACAGAAAGATGCTCTGAGTTCAGCGCCACTGTGAAACGTAGTCTATTAACAGAAAGATGCTCTGAGTTCAGCGCCACTGTGAAACATAGCCTATTACCAGAAAGTTGCTCTGTGTTCAGTGCCACTGTAAAACGTAGTGTATTAACAGAAAGTTGCTCTGGGTTCAGTGCCACTGTGAAACGTAGTATATTACCAGAAAGATGCTCTGAGTTCAGTGCTACTGTGAAGACAGAGCCTATTACCAGAAAGATGTTCAAACTTCAGTGGCACTGTGAAACATAGCCTATTACCAGAAAGTTGCTCTCAGATCAGTGTCACAGACAAAACATAGCCTATTACCAGAAAGATGCTCTGTGTTCAGTTCCACTGTGAAACATAGCCTACTACCAGAAAGCTGATCAGAGTTCAGAGCCACTAAGCAAAGTAGTCTATTACTAGAAAGATGCTTTGTGGTCTGTGCCACAGTGAAACATAGCCTATTACCAGAAAGATGCTCTGTGATCAGTGCCACTGTGAAACGTAGCCCTTTACCAGAAAAATGCTCTGAGTTCAGTGCCACTGTGAAACGTAGCCTATTACCAGAGAGATGCTTTGAGTTCTGTGCCACTGTGAAGACATAGCCTATTACCAGAAAGATGCTCTGAGTTCAGTTCCACTGTGAGGACATAGCGTATTACCAGAAAGTTGCTCTGTGTTCAGTGCCACTGTGAAACGTAGTCTATTACCAGAAAGATGATCTGATTTCAGTGCCACTGTGAAGACTTAGCCTATTACCAGAATGATGCTCTGAGTTCAGTGCCACTGTGAGACGTAGCCTATTACCAGAAAGATGCTCTGAGTTCAGTGCCACTCTGAAACGTAGCCTATTACCAGACAGATGATCTGTGTTCAGTGCCATTGTGAAGACATAGCCTATTACCAGAAAGATGCTCTGAGTTCAGTGCCATTGTGAAGACATAGCCTATTACCAGAAAGATGCTCTGAGTTCAGTGCCACAGTGAAACATCGCCTGTTACCAGAATAATGCTCTGTATTCCGAGCCACTGTGAAACGTAGACTATTACCAGAAATATGCTCTGAGTTCAGTGCCACTGTGAAGACTTAGCCTGTTACCAGAAAGATGCTCTGAGTTCAGGGTCACTGTGAAACGTAGACTATTACTAGAAAAATGCTCTGATTTCAGTGCCACTGTGAAGACATAGACTATTACCAGAAAGATGCTGTGAGTTTAGTGTCATTGTGAAAACAAAGCCTATTACCAGAAAAATGCTCAGAGTTCACTGCCACTTTGAAGACTTAGCCTATTACCAGAAAAATGCTCTGAGTTCAGTTCCACTGTAAAAAGTAGTCTTTTACCAGAAAGATTCTTTGAGTTCAGTTTCACTGTGAAGACCGAGCCTACAACCAGAAAGATGCTCAGAGTTCAGTGCCTCTGTGAAACATAGCCTATTACCAGATACATGCTCTGAGTTCAGTGCCACTGTGAAGACTTAGCCTACCAGAAAGATGCTCTGTGATCAGTGCCACTGTGAAACGTCGTCTATTACCAGAAAGATGCTCTGAGTTCAGTGCAACTGTGAAGACATAGCCTGTTACCATAAAGATGCTCTGTGATCAGTGCCACTGTGAAACGTAGTCTATTACCAGAAAGATGCTCTGAGTTCATTTCCACTGTGAAACATAGCCTATTACCAAAAAAATGATTTGAGTTCAGCGCCACTGTGAAACGTAGCCTATTACCTGAAAGATGTTCTGAGTTCACTGCCCCTGTGAAAGATCGCCTATTACCAGAAAGGTGCTCAGAGTTCAGTGCCACTATGAAACTCAGCCTATTACCAGAAAGATGCTCTGATGTCAGGGCAAATGTGAAACGTATCCTTTTAGCAGAATCATGCTCTGATTTCAGTGCCACTGTGAAGACATTGCCAATTACCAGAAAGATGCTCTGAGTTCAGTGCCACTGTGAAATGAAGCCTTTTACCAGAAAGATGCTCTGAGTTCTGAGCCACTGTGAAACGTAGACTATTATGAGAAAGATGATCTGATTTCAGTGCCACTGTGAAGACATAGCCTATTACCAGAAAGTTGCTCTGGGTTCAGTGCCACTGTGAAACGTAGTCTATTACCAGAAAGATGCTCTGAGTTCAGTGCTACTGTGAAGACAGAGCCTATTACCAGAAAGATGTTCAAACTTCAGTGGCACTGTGAAACATAGCCTATTACCAGAAAGTTGCTCTCAGATCAGTGTCACAGACAAAACATAGCCTATTACCAGAAAGATGCTCTGTGTTCAGTTCCACTGTGAAACATAGCCTACTACCAGAAAGCTGATCAGAGTTCAGAGCCACTAAGCAAAGTAGTCTATTACTAGAAAGATGCTTTGTGGTCTGTGCCACAGTGAAACATAGCCTATTACCAGAAAGATGCTCTGTGATCAGTGCCACTGTGAAACGTAGCCCTTTACCAGAAAAATGCTCTGAGTTCAGTGCCACTGTGAAACGTAGCCTATTACCAGAGAGATGCTTTGAGTTCTGTGCCACTGTGAAGACATAGCCTATTACCAGAAAGATGCTCTGAGTTCAGTTCCACTGTGAGGACATAGCGTATTACCAGAAAGTTGCTCTGTGTTCAGTGCCACTGCAAAATGTAGCCTATTACCAGAAAGATGCTCTGAGTTCAGTGCGACTGTGAAACGCAGCCTTTTACCAGAAAGATGCTCTGAGTTCACTACCACTGTGAATACATAGCCTATTACCAGAAAGATGCTCTGAGTTCAGTGCCACTGCGAAACATCGCCTGTTACCAGAAAAATGCTCAGTGTTCCGAGCCACTGTGAAACGTAGCCTATTAACAGAAAGATGCTCTTTCAGTGATACTGTGAAACGTAGCCTTCTACCAGAAAGATGCTCAGAGTTCATTGCCACTGTGAAACGTAGTCTATTTCCAGGGAGATGCTTTGAGTTCTGTGCCTCTGTGAAACGTAGTCTATTACCAGAAAGATGATCTGAGTTCAGTGCCACTTTGAAAAGTAGCCTATTACCAGAAAGATGCTCTGAGTTCAGTGCGACTGTGAAACGCAGCCTATTACCAGAAAGATGCTCTGAGTTCAGTGCGACTGTGAAACGTAGCCTATTACCAGAAAGATGCTCTGAGTTCACTTACACTGTGAGGACATAGCGTATTACCTGAAAGTTGCTCTGTGTTTAATGCCACTGTGAAACGTAGTCTATTACCAGAAAGATGCTTTGAGTTCAGTGCCACTGTGAAATCCAGGTCTATTACCAGAAAGATGCTCTGAGTTCAGTGCCACTGTGAAACGTAGTCTATTATCAGAAAGATGCTGTGAGTTCAGCGCCACTGTGAAACGTAGTCTATTAACAGAAAGATGCTCTGAGTTCAGCGCCACTGTGAAACGTAGTCTATTAACAGAAAGATGCTCTGAATTCAGCGCCACTGTGAAACATAACCTATTACCAGAAAGTTGCTCTGTGTTCAGTGCCACTGTAAAACGTAGTGTATTAACAGAAAGTTGCTCTGGGTTCAGTGCCACTGTGAAACGTAGTCTATTACCAGAAAGATGCTCTGAGTTCAGTGCCACTGTGAAGACAGAGCCTAATACCAGAAAGATTTTCAAACTTCAGTGGCACTGTGAAACATAGCCTATTACCAGAAAGTTGCTCTCAGATCAGTGTCACATACAAAACATAGCCTATTACCAGAAAGATGCTCTGTGTTCAGTTCCACTGTGAAACATAGCCTACTACCAGAAAGCTGATCAGAGTTCAGAGCCACTAAGCATAGTAGTCTATTACTAGAAAGATGCTTTGTGGTCTGTGCCACAGTGAAACATAGCCTATTACCAGAAAGATGCTCTGTGATCAGTGCCACTGTGAAACGTAGCCCTTTACCAGAAAAATGCTCTGAGTTCAGTGCCACTGTGAAACGTAGCCTATTACCAGAGAGATGCTTTAAGTTCTGTGCCACTGTGAAGACATAGCCTATTACCAGAAAGATGCTCTGAGTTCAGTTCCACTGTGAGGACATAGCGTATTACCAGAAAGTTGCTCTGTGTTCAGTGCCACTGTGAAACGTAGTCTATTACCAGAAAGATGATCAGATTTCAGTGCGACTGTGAAACGCAGCCTTTTACCAGAAAGATGCTCTGAGTTCACTACCACTGTGAATACATAGCCTATTACCAGAAAGATGCTCTGAGTTCAGTGCCACTGCGAAACATCGCCTGTTACCAGAAAAATGCTCAGTGTTCCGAGCCACTGTGAAACGTAGCCTATTAACAGAAAGATGCTCTTTCAGTGATACTGTGAAACGTAGCCTTCTACCAGAAAGATGCTCAGAGTTCAGTGCCACTGTGAAACGTAGTCTATTTCCAGGGAGATGCTTTGAGTTCTATGCCTCTGTGAAACGTAGTCTATTACCAGAAAGATGATCTGAGTTCAGTGCCACTTTGAAAAGTAGCCTATTACCAGAAAGATGCTCTGAGTTCAGTGCGACTGTGAAACGCAGCCTATTACCAGAAAGATGCTCTGAGTTCAGTGCGACTGTGAAACGTAGCCTATTACCAGAAAGATGCTCTGAGTTCACTTACACTGTGAGGACATAGCGTATTACCTGAAAGTTGCTCTGTGTTTAATGCCACTGTGAAACGTAGTCTATTACCAGAAAGATGCTCGGAGTTCAGTGCCACTGTGAAATCCAGGTCTATTACCAGAAAGATGCTCTGAGTTCAGTGCCACTGTGAAACGTAGTCTATTATCAGAAAGATGCTCTGAGTTCAGCGCCACTGTGAAACGTAGTCTATTAACAGAAAGATGCTCTGAGTTCAGCGCCACTGTGAAACGTAGTCTATTAACAGAAAGATGCTCTGAGTTCAGCGCCACTGTGAAACATAGCCTATTACCAGAAAGTTGCTCTGTGTTCAGTGCCACTGTAAAACGTAGTGTATTAACAGAAAGTTGCTCTGGGTTCAGTGCCACTGTGAAACGTAGTATATTACCAGAAAGATGCTCTGAGTTCAGTGCTACTGTGAAGACAGAGCCTATTACCAGAAAGATGTTCAAACTTCAGTGGCACTGTGAAACATAGCCTATTACCAGAAAGTTGCTCTCAGATCAGTGTCACAGACAAAACATAGCCTATTACCAGAAAGATGCTCTGTGTTCAGTTCCACTGTGAAACATAGCCTACTACCAGAAAGCTGATCAGAGTTCAGAGCCACTAAGCAAAGTAGTCTATTACTAGAAAGATGCTTTGTGGTCTGTGCCACAGTGAAACATAGCCTATTACCAGAAAGATGCTCTGTGATCAGTGCCACTGTGAAACGTAGCCCTTTACCAGAAAAATGCTCTGAGTTCAGTGCCACTGTGAAACGTAGCCTATTACCAGAGAGATGCTTTGAGTTCTGTGCCACTGTGAAGACATAGCCTATTACCAGAAAGATGCTCTGAGTTCAGTTCCACTGTGAGGACATAGCGTATTACCAGAAAGTTGCTCTGTGTTCAGTGCCACTGTGAAACGTAGTCTATTACCAGAAAGATGATCTGATTTCAGTGCCACTGTGAAGACTTAGCCTATTACCAGAATGATGCTCTGAGTTCAGTGCCACTGTGAGACGTAGCCTATTACCAGAAAGATGCTCTGAGTTCAGTGCCACTCTGAAACGTAGCCTATTACCAGACAGATGATCTGTGTTCAGTGCCATTGTGAAGACATAGCCTATTACCAGAAAGATGCTCTGAGTTCAGTGCCATTGTGAAGACATAGCCTATTACCAGAAAGATGCTCTGAGTTCAGTGCCACAGTGAAACATCGCCTGTTACCAGAATAATGCTCTGTATTCCGAGCCACTGTGAAACGTAGACTATTACCAGAAATATGCTCTGAGTTCAGTGCCACTGTGAAGACTTAGCCTGTTACCAGAAAGATGCTCTGAGTTCAGGGTCACTGTGAAACGTAGACTATTACTAGAAAAATGCTCTGATTTCAGTGCCACTGTGAAGACATAGACTATTACCAGAAAGATGCTGTGAGTTTAGTGTCATTGTGAAAACAAAGCCTATTACCAGAAAAATGCTCAGAGTTCACTGCCACTTTGAAGACTTAGCCTATTACCAGAAAAATGCTCTGAGTTCAGTTCCACTGTAAAAAGTAGTCTTTTACCAGAAAGATTCTTTGAGTTCAGTTTCACTGTGAAGACCGAGCCTACAACCAGAAAGATGCTCAGAGTTCAGTGCCTCTGTGAAACATAGCCTATTACCAGATACATGCTCTGAGTTCAGTGCCACTGTGAAGACTTAGCCTACCAGAAAGATGCTCTGTGATCAGTGCCACTGTGAAACGTCGTCTATTACCAGAAAGATGCTCTGAGTTCAGTGCAACTGTGAAGACATAGCCTGTTACCATAAAGATGCTCTGTGATCAGTGCCACTGTGAAACGTAGTCTATTACCAGAAAGATGCTCTGAGTTCATTTCCACTGTGAAACATAGCCTATTACCAAAAAAATGATTTGAGTTCAGCGCCACTGTGAAACGTAGCCTATTACCTGAAAGATGTTCTGAGTTCACTGCCCCTGTGAAAGATCGCCTATTACCAGAAAGGTGCTCAGAGTTCAGTGCCACTATGAAACTCAGCCTATTACCAGAAAGATGCTCTGATGTCAGGGCAAATGTGAAACGTATCCTTTTAGCAGAATCATGCTCTGATTTCAGTGCCACTGTGAAGACATTGCCAATTACCAGAAAGATGCTCTGAGTTCAGTGCCACTGTGAAATGAAGCCTTTTACCAGAAAGATGCTCTGAGTTCTGAGCCACTGTGAAACGTAGACTATTATGAGAAAGATGATCTGATTTCAGTGCCACTGTGAAGACATAGCCTATTACCAGAAAGTTGCTCTGGGTTCAGTGCCACTGTGAAACGTAGTCTATTACCAGAAAGATGCTCTGAGTTCAGTGCTACTGTGAAGACAGAGCCTATTACCAGAAAGATGTTCAAACTTCAGTGGCACTGTGAAACATAGCCTATTACCAGAAAGTTGCTCTCAGATCAGTGTCACAGACAAAACATAGCCTATTACCAGAAAGATGCTCTGTGTTCAGTTCCACTGTGAAACATAGCCTACTACCAGAAAGCTGATCAGAGTTCAGAGCCACTAAGCAAAGTAGTCTATTACTAGAAAGATGCTTTGTGGTCTGTGCCACAGTGAAACATAGCCTATTACCAGAAAGATGCTCTGTGATCAGTGCCACTGTGAAACGTAGCCCTTTACCAGAAAAATGCTCTGAGTTCAGTGCCACTGTGAAACGTAGCCTATTACCAGAGAGATGCTTTGAGTTCTGTGCCACTGTGAAGACATAGCCTATTACCAGAAAGATGCTCTGAGTTCAGTTCCACTGTGAGGACATAGCGTATTACCAGAAAGTTGCTCTGTGTTCAGTGCCACTGCAAAATGTAGCCTATTACCAGAAAGATGCTCTGAGTTCAGTGCGACTGTGAAACGCAGCCTTTTACCAGAAAGATGCTCTGAGTTCACTACCACTGTGAATACATAGCCTATTACCAGAAAGATGCTCTGAGTTCAGTGCCACTGCGAAACATCGCCTGTTACCAGAAAAATGCTCAGTGTTCCGAGCCACTGTGAAACGTAGCCTATTAACAGAAAGATGCTCTTTCAGTGATACTGTGAAACGTAGCCTTCTACCAGAAAGATGCTCAGAGTTCAGTGCCACTGTGAAACGTAGTCTATTTCCAGGGAGATGCTTTGAGTTCTGTGCCTCTGTGAAACGTAGTCTATTACCAGAAAGATGCTCTGAGTTCAGTGCGACTGTGAAACGCAGCCTATTACCAGAAAGATGCTCTGAGTTCAGTGCCACTGTGAGACGTAGCCTATTACCAGAAAGATGCTCTGAGTTCAGTGCCACTCTGAAACGTAGCCTATTACCAGACAGATGATCTGTGTTCAGTGCCATTGTGAAGACATAGCCTATTACCAGAAAGATGCTCTGAGTTCAGTGCCATTGTGAAGACATAGCCTATTACCAGAAAGATGCTCTGAGTTCAGTGCCACAGTGAAACATCGCCTGTTACCAGAATAATGCTCTGTATTCCGAGCCACTGTGAAACGTAGACTATTACCAGAAATATGCTCTGAGTTCAGTGCCACTGTGAAGACTTAGCCTGTTACCAGAAAGATGCTCTGAGTTCAGGGTCACTGTGAAACGTAGACTATTACTAGAAAAATGCTCTGATTTCAGTGCCACTGTGAAGACATAGACTATTACCAGAAAGATGCTGTGAGTTTAGTGTCATTGTGAAAACAAAGCCTATTACCAGAAAAATGCTCAGAGTTCACTGCCACTTTGAAGACTTAGCCTATTACCAGAAAAATGCTCTGAGTTCAGTTCCACTGTAAAAAGTAGTCTTTTACCAGAAAGATTCTTTGAGTTCAGTTTCACTGTGAAGACCGAGCCTACAACCAGAAAGATGCTCAGAGTTCAGTGCCTCTGTGAAACATAGCCTATTACCAGATACATGCTCTGAGTTCAGTGCCACTGTGAAGACTTAGCCTACCAGAAAGATGCTCTGTGATCAGTGCCACTGTGAAACGTCGTCTATTACCAGAAAGATGCTCTGAGTTCAGTGCAACTGTGAAGACATAGCCTGTTACCATAAAGATGCTCTGTGATCAGTGCCACTGTGAAACGTAGTCTATTACCAGAAAGATGCTCTGAGTTCATTTCCACTGTGAAACATAGCCTATTACCAAAAAAATGATTTGAGTTCAGCGCCACTGTGAAACGTAGCCTATTACCTGAAAGATGTTCTGAGTTCACTGCCCCTGTGAAAGATCGCCTATTACCAGAAAGGTGCTCAGAGTTCAGTGCCACTATGAAACTCAGCCTATTACCAGAAAGATGCTCTGATGTCAGGGCAAATGTGAAACGTATCCTTTTAGCAGAATCATGCTCTGATTTCAGTGCCACTGTGAAGACATTGCCAATTACCAGAAAGATGCTCTGAGTTCAGTGCCACTGTGAAATGAAGCCTTTTACCAGAAAGATGCTCTGAGTTCTGAGCCACTGTGAAACGTAGACTATTATGAGAAAGATGATCTGATTTCAGTGCCACTGTGAAGACATAGCCTATTACCAGAAAGTTGCTCTGGGTTCAGTGCCACTGTGAAACGTAGTCTATTACCAGAAAGATGCTCTGAGTTCAGTGCTACTGTGAAGACAGAGCCTATTACCAGAAAGATGTTCAAACTTCAGTGGCACTGTGAAACATAGCCTATTACCAGAAAGTTGCTCTCAGATCAGTGTCACAGACAAAACATAGCCTATTACCAGAAAGATGCTCTGTGTTCAGTTCCACTGTGAAACATAGCCTACTACCAGAAAGCTGATCAGAGTTCAGAGCCACTAAGCAAAGTAGTCTATTACTAGAAAGATGCTTTGTGGTCTGTGCCACAGTGAAACATAGCCTATTACCAGAAAGATGCTCTGTGATCAGTGCCACTGTGAAACGTAGCCCTTTACCAGAAAAATGCTCTGAGTTCAGTGCCACTGTGAAACGTAGCCTATTACCAGAGAGATGCTTTGAGTTCTGTGCCACTGTGAAGACATAGCCTATTACCAGAAAGATGCTCTGAGTTCAGTTCCACTGTGAGGACATAGCGTATTACCAGAAAGTTGCTCTGTGTTCAGTGCCACTGCAAAATGTAGCCTATTACCAGAAAGATGCTCTGAGTTCAGTGCGACTGTGAAACGCAGCCTTTTACCAGAAAGATGCTCTGAGTTCACTACCACTGTGAATACATAGCCTATTACCAGAAAGATGCTCTGAGTTCAGTGCCACTGCGAAACATCGCCTGTTACCAGAAAAATGCTCAGTGTTCCGAGCCACTGTGAAACGTAGCCTATTAACAGAAAGATGCTCTTTCAGTGATACTGTGAAACGTAGCCTTCTACCAGAAAGATGCTCAGAGTTCAGTGCCACTGTGAAACGTAGTCTATTTCCAGGGAGATGCTTTGAGTTCTGTGCCTCTGTGAAACGTAGTCTATTACCAGAAAGATGCTCTGAGTTCAGTGCGACTGTGAAACGCAGCCTATTACCAGAAAGATGCTCTGAGTTCAGTGCGACTGTGAAACGTAGCCTATTACCAGAAAGATGCTCTGAGTTCACTTACACTGTGAGGACATAGCGTATTACCTGAAAGTTGCTCTGTGTTTAATGCCACTGTGAAACGTAGTCTATTACCAGAAAGATGCTTTGAGTTCAGTGCCACTGTGAAATCCAGGTCTATTACCAGAAAGATGCTCTGAGTTCAGTGCCACTGTGAAACGTAGTCTATTATCAGAAAGATGCTCTGAGTTCAGCGCCACTGTGAAACGTAGTCTATTAACAGAAAGATGCTCTGAGTTCAGCGCCACTGTGAAACGTAGTCTATTAACAGAAAGATGCTCTGAGTTCAGCGCCACTGTGAAACATAGCCTATTACCAGAAAGTTGCTCTGTGTTCAGTGCCACTGTAAAACGTAGTGTATTAACAGAAAGTTGCTCTGGGTTCAGTGCCACTGTGAAACGTAGTATATTACCAGAAAGATGCTCTGAGTTCAGTGCTACTGTGAAGACAGAGCCTATTACCAGAAAGATGTTCAAACTTCAGTGGCACTGTGAAACATAGCCTATTACCAGAAAGTTGCTCTCAGATCAGTGTCACAGACAAAACATAGCCTATTACCAGAAAGATGCTCTGTGTTCAGTTCCACTGTGAAACATAGCCTACTACCAGAAAGCTGATCAGAGTTCAGAGCCACTAAGCAAAGTAGTCTATTACTAGAAAGATGCTTTGTGGTCTGTGCCACAGTGAAACATAGCCTATTACCAGAAAGATGCTCTGTGATCAGTGCCACTGTGAAACGTAGCCCTTTACCAGAAAAATGCTCTGAGTTCAGTGCCACTGTGAAACGTAGCCTATTACCAGAGAGATGCTCTGAGTTCACTGCCACTGTGAAGACTTAGCCTGTTACCAGAAAGATGCTCTGTGATCAGTGCCACTGTGAAACGTCGTCTATTACCAGAAAGATGCTCAGAGTTCATTTCCACTGTGAAGACATTGCCAATTACCAGAAAGGTGCGCAGAGTTCAGTGCCACTGTGAAACTCAGCCTATTACCAGAAATATGCTCTGATGTCAGGGCAAATGTGAAACATATCCTTTTAGCAGAATCATGCTCTGATTTCAGTGCCACTGTGAAGACATTGCCAATTACCAGAAAGATGCTCTGAGTTCAGTGCCACTGTGAAACGAAGCCTTTTACCAGAAAGATGCTCTGAGTTCAGTTCCACTGTGAAACAGAGCCTATTATCAAAGAAATGATCAGAGTTCAGTGTCACTGTGAAACGTAGTCTATTACCAGAAAGATGCTTTGAGTTCAATGCCACTGTGAAGACATAGCCTATTACCAGAAAGATGCTCTGTGTTCAGTTCCACTATGAAACATAGCCTGTTACCAGAAAGATGCTTTGAGTTGTGTGCCACTGTGAAGACATAGCCTATTACTAGAAAGATGCTCTGAGCTCAGTGCCACTGTGAAACGTAATCTATTACCAGAAAGTTGCTCTGAGTTCAGTGCCACTGTGAAACATCGCCTGTTACCAGAAAAATGCTCTGTGTTCCGAGCCACTGTGAAACGTAGACTATTATGAGAAAGATGATCTGATTTCAGTGCCACTGTGAAGACATAGCCTATTACCAGAATGATGCTCTGAGTTCAGTGCCACTGTGAGACGTAGCCTATTACCAGAATGATGCTCTGAGTTCAGTGCCACTCTGAAACGTAGCCTATTACCAGACAGATGATCTGTGTTCAGTGCCATTGTGAAGACATAGCCTATTACCAGAAAGATGCTCTGAGTTCAGTGTCATTGTGAAGACATAGCCTATTACCAGAAAGATGCTCTGAGTTCAGTGCCACAGTGAAACATCGCCTGTTACCAGAATAATGCTCTGTATTCCGAGCCACTGTGAAACGTAGACTATTACGAGAAATATGCTCTGAGTGCAGTGCCACAGTGAAGACTTAGCCTGTTACCAGAAAGATGCTCTGAGTTCAGGGTCACTGTGAAACGTAGACTATTACCAGAAAGATGCTGTGAGTTTAGTGTCATTGTGAAAACAAAGCCTATTACCAGAAAAATGCTCAGAGTTCACTGCCACTTTGAAGACTTAGCCTATTACCAGAAAAATGCTCTGAGTTCAGTTCCACTGTAAAAAGTAGTCTTTTACCAGAAAGATTCTTTGAGTTCAGTTTCACTGTGAAGACCGAGCCTACAACCAGAAAGATGCTCAGAGTTCAGTGCCTCTGTGAAACATAGCCTATTACCAGATACATGCTCTGAGTTCAGTGCCACTGTGAAGACATAGCCTATTACCAGAATGATGCTCTGAGTTCAGTGCCACTGTGAGACGTAGCCTATTACCAGAATGATGCTCTGAGTTCAGTGCCACTCTGAAACGTAGCCTATTACCAGACAGATGATCTGTGTTCAGTGCCATTGTGAAGACATAGCCTATTACCAGAAAGATGCTCTGAGTTCAGTGCCATTGTGAAGACATAGCCTATTACCAGAAAGATGCTCTGAGTTCAGTGCCACAGTGAAACATCGCCTGTTATCAGAATAATGCTCTGTATTCCGAGCCACTGTGAAACGTAGACTATTACGAGAAATATGCTCTGAGTGCAGTGCCACAGTGAAGACTTAGCCTGTTACCAGAAAGATGCTCTGAGTTCAGGGTCACTGTGAAACGTAGACTATTACCAGAAAGATGCTGTGAGTTTAGTGTCATTGTGAAAACAAAGCCTATTACCAGAAAAATGCTCAGAGTTCACTGCCACTTTGAAGACTTAGCCTATTACCAGAAAAATGCTCTGAGTTCAGTTCCACTGTAAAAAGTAGTCTTTTACCAGAAAGATTCTTTGAGTTCAGTTTCACTGTGAAGACCGAGCCTACAACCAGAAAGATGCTCAGAGTTCAGTGCCTCTGTGAAACATAGCCTATTACCAGATACATGCTCTGAGTTCAGTGCCACTGTGAAGACTTAGCCTACCAGAAAGATGCTCTGTGATCAGTGCCACTGTGAAACGTCGTCTATTACCAGAAAGATGCTCTGAGTTCAGTGCAACTGTGAAGACATAGCCTGTTACCATAAAGATGCTCTGTGATCAGTGCCACTGTGAAACGTAGTCTATTACCAGAAAGATGCTCTGAGTTCATTTCCACTGTGAAACATAGCCTATTACCAAAAAAATGATTTGAGTTCAGCGCCACTGTGAAACGTAGCCTATTACCTGAAAGATGTTCTGAGTTCACTGCCCCTGTGAAAGATCGCCTATTACCAGAAAGGTGCTCAGAGTTCAGTGCCACTATGAAACTCAGCCTATTACCAGAAAGATGCTCTGATGTCAGGGCAAATGTGAAACGTATCCTTTTAGCAGAATCATGCTCTGATTTCAGTGCCACTGTGAAGACATTGCCAATTACCAGAAAGATGCTCTGAGTTCAGTGCCACTGTGAAATGAAGCCTTTTACCAGAAAGATGCTCTGAGTTCTGAGCCACTGTGAAACGTAGACTATTATGAGAAAGATGATCTGATTTCAGTGCCACTGTGAAGACATAGCCTATTACCAGAAAGTTTCTCTGGGTTCAGTGCCACTGTGAAACGTAGTCTATTACCAGAAAGATGCTCTGAGTTCAGTGCTACTGTGAAGACAGAGCCTATTACCAGAAAGATGCTTTGAGTTCAGTGCCACTGTGAAACGTAGCCTATTACCAGAAAGATGCTCTGATGTCAGGGCAAATGTGAAACGTATCCTTTTAGCAGAATCATGCTCTGATTTCAGTGCCACTGTGAAGACATTGCCAATTACCAGAAAGATGCTCTGAGTTCAGTGCCACTGTGAAACGGAGCCTTTTACCAGAAAGATGCTCTGAGTTCAGTTCCACTGTGAAACAGAGCCTATTATCAAAGAAATGATCAGAGTTCAGTGCCACTGTGAAACGTAGCCTATTACTTGAAAGATGTTCTGAGTTCACTGCCGCTGTGAAAGATCGCCTATTACCAGAAAGGTGCTCAGAGTACAGTGCCACTGTGAAACGTAGTCTATTACCAGAAAGATGCTTTGAGTTCAATGCCACTGTGAAGACATAGCCTATTACCAGAAAGTTGCTCTCACATCAGTGTCACAGACAAAACATAGCCTATTACCAGAAAGATGCTCTGTGTTCAGTTCCACAATGAAACATAGCCTGTTACCAGAAAAATGCTCAGAGTTCAGTGCCACTGTGAAACGTAATCTATTACCAGATAAGTTGCTCTGTGTTCTGAGCCACTGTGAAACGTAGACTATTATGAGAAAGATGATCTGATTTCAGTGCCACTGTGAAGACATAGCCTATTACCAGAAAGATGCTCTGAGTTCAGTGCCACTTTGAAACGTAGTCTATTACCAGAAAAATGCTCTCAGTTCAGTGCCACAGTGAAACATCGCCTGTTACCAGAAAAATGCTCTGTGTTCCGAGCCACTGTGAAACGTAGACTATTACCAGAAAGATGTTTTGAGTTGTGTGCCACTGTGAAGACATAGCCTATTACTAGAAAGATGCTCTGAGCTCAGTGCCACTGTGAAACGTAATCTATTACCAGATAAGTTGCTCTGAGTTCAGTGCCACTGTGAAACATCGCCTGTTACCAGAAAGATGCTCTGTGTTCCGAGCCACTGTGAAACGTAGACTATTATGAGAAAGATGCTCTGAGTTCAGTGCCACAGTGAAGACTTAGCCTGTTACCAGAAAGATGCTCTGATTTCAGTGCCACTGTGAAGACATAGACTATTACCAGAAAGATGCTGTGAGTTCAGTGCCACTGTGAAACGTAGCCTATTACCAAAAAAATGATTTGAGTTCAGCGCCACTGTGAAACGTAGCCTATTACCTGAAAGATGTTCTGAGTTCACTGCCCCTGTGAAAGATCGCCTATTACCAGAAAGGTGCTCAGAGTTCAGTGCCACTATGAAACGTAGCCTATTACCAGAAAGATGCTCAGAGTTCATTTCCACTGTGAAGACATTGCCAATTACCAGAAAGGTGCGCAGAGTTCAGTGCCACTGTGAAACTCAGCCTATTACCAGAAATATGCTCTGATGTCAGGGCAAATGTGAAACGTATCCTTTTAGCAGAATCATGCTCTGATTTCAGTGCCACTGTGAAGACATTGCCAATTACCAGAAAGATGCTCTGAGTTCAGTGCCACTGTGAAACGAAGCCTTTTACCAGAAAGATGCTCTGAGTTCAGTTCCACTGTGAAACAGAGCCTATTATCAAAGAAATGATCAGAGTTCAGTGCCACTGTGAAACGTAGTCTATTACCAGAAAGATGCTTTGAGTTCAATGCCACTGTGAAGACATAGCCTATTACCAGAAAGATGCTCTGTGTTCAGTTCCACTATGAAACATAGCCTGTTACCAGAAAGATGATCTGATTTCAGTGCGACTGTGAAGACTTAGCCTATTACCAGAATGATGCTCTGAGTTCAGTGCCACTGTGAGACGTAGCCTATTACCAGAATGATGCTCTGAGTTCAGTGCCACTCTGAAACGTAGCCTATTACCAGACAGATGATCTGTGTTCAGGGCCATTGTGAAGACATAGCCTATTACCAGAAAGATGCTCTGAGTTCAGTGCCATTGTGAAGACATAGCCTATTACCAGAAAGATGCTCTGAGTTCAGTGCCACAGTGAAACATCGCCTGTTACCAGAATAATGCTCTGTATTCCGAGCCACTGTGAAACGTAGACTATTACGAGAAATATGCTCTGAGTTCAGTGCCACAGTGAAGACTTAGCCTGTTACCAGAAAGATGCTCTGAGTTCAGGGTCACTGTGAAACTTAGCCTCTTACTAGAAAGATGCTCTGATTTCAGTGCCACTGTGAAGACATTGACTATTACCAGAAAGATGCTGTGAGTTCAGTGTCATTGTGAAAACAAAGCCGATTTACAGAAAAATGCTCAGAGTTCAGTGCCTCTGTGAAACATAGCCTATTACCAGATACATGCTCTGAGTTCAGTTCCACAGTGAAGACAGAGCCTATTACCAGAAAGATGCTCTGAGAGTTCCACTGTGAAACATAGCCTATTACCAAAAAAATGATCAGAGTTCAGTGCCACTGTGAAACGTAGTCTATTACTAGAAAGATGCTCTGAGCTCAGTGCCACTGTGAAACATCACCTGTTACCAGAAAAATGCTCTGAGTTCCGGGTCACTGTGAAACATAGCCTCTTACTAGAAAGATGCTCTGATTTCAGTGCCACTGTGAAGACATAGACTATTACCAGAAAAATGCTCAGAGTTCAGTGCCACTTTTAAGACTTAGCCTATTACCAGAAAGTTGCTCTGAGTCCAGTGCCACTTTGAAATGTAGCCTATTACCAGAAAGATGCTCAGAGTTCAGTGCCACTGTGAAACGTTGCCTATTACCAGACAGATGATCTGTGTTCAGTGCCACTGTGAAGACATAGCCTATTACCAGAAAAATGCTCTGAGTTCAGTTCCACTGTGAAAAGTAGTCTTTTACCAGAAAGATTCTTTGAGTTCAGTTTCACTGTGAAGACCGAGCCTACAACCAGAAAGATGCTCAGAGTTCAGTGCCTCTGTGAAACATAGCCTATTACCAGAAAGATGCTCAAACTTCAGTGCCACTGTGAGGACATAGCCTATTACCAGATACGTGCTCTGTATTCCGAGCCACTGTGAAACGTAGACTATTACGAGAAAAATGATCTGATTTCAGTGCCACTGTGAAGATATAGCCTATTACCAGAAAGATGCTCTGAGTTCAGTGCCACTGTGAAACGTAGCCTATTACCAGAAAGATGCTCAGAGTTCAGTGCCACTGCGAAATTTAGCCTTTTACTAGAAAGATGCTCTGTGTCCAGTGCCACAATGAAGACTTAGCCTGTTACCAGAAAGATGCTCTGAGTTCAGGGTCACTGTGAAACGTAGCCTATTACCAGTAATCCAAGTCAAGGACATCTCTTCTGCAGTGGGTTCATAATAATGCAACTGTTCAAAAAGCTCAAAGGCAGACAGAAGGTGTTCATTCTCCATTTGAATAGATGCAGATTACGGAAGTTTTATGAATGCACTGCTTTACTACAAGTGGCAGAAACAAGGCAAAGAGTTACAGGCTTGGCACAAAGTGCTGCAGCAAGGCTCTGTCAATTGAACACAATAAAGACAACACATATCGGGCATCTGAGTCTTTGACAATTCTGAGGAATGGCTCAGAATGTACAAAACTCTTGCTAGCCATGGATTTGCTGAATGGACTGAATCAAGAATAGATTGCATCGAACCTACAGAACAGCAACAGGCTCTTTGACCCATGTTGTCTGCACTGAACGCACTGCTGCATTAAACTGCCTGTACCTAATCCACATCCCTCCATTTCCTGCATATTCATATGTCTATCTGACAGCCATGTAAAACCAATTTCATATCTGTTGTCAGCACTATGCTGTTCCATGCACCTACCTCTCTCGGAGTAATGAAGCTGCCCTTTAAATTTTCCTTCTCTCACCTTCAGTGCATGTACTCCAGTATTTGAATATTCTACCCTGTCTATGTCTCTCATAACTTTGTAAACTCCTATCAGGTCTCTCCTTGGCCTCCAATTCATTAGAGTAAACAACCCAGGTATATTCAACCTCTTCTAACTCATGCTGTCTAATCCCGGCAGCGTTCTGGCAAAGTTCTTTTGCAGCCTTTCCAAAACTCCCACATCTTTCATGTAATGAGCCAATTAGAACTGCAGCGCCTGACCGACATTTCATATAGCTGCAAGCTGAGTGAGATACTTGAAAGAAAACTGCAATGCGAGTGGAGGTAATTCCATGGCCCTACATACTGCATCTTCCAGGGTGCCAGGGTGGAGATACGTCCCTACCTACCAAAGGAGGTGTAGGGTGCTCCCTCCCTCCGTTAGCTTCCAGGTCATATAGCACCTGCTCAGTCCCTTGATCGGGGTCACATGCAGCCGGTGCAGATCACAAATCCTGGTTAAGTAACCGCTGACGCCAGGCAGACAGTCTCTGAAGAGTATTGATTATAGCTGGGGTTACCCGTTTCTTTAAGGCAATATCTACAAGAAGGCAATGGTAAACCAGTTCTGTAGAAAACAATTGCCGAGAACAATGATGTCAAGATAAACATGATTGCCTAGGTCATACAACATGGTACATAGCGAACAAACATATCTTCCAAAGCTTGTCACAGCAAGCTTGAGCTTATTAATATCAGCCCTCTGTGTGTCATTGCCAGAGAGTGACAGGACAGTTTGAGCACAATCAGATCAGAGGAAATAACTTTGCCACTTCAAAGATACGAGCAGAAAACAGAAAAGATCCAATATCTAGAAAAAGATATTGATCTTTCCAAGAATAAGATATGTTCTGGTTAAGATGGTGCTACTGAACGCATGTAACAGCTCTCTGGAGGATAAAAAGTTAAGAATTCTGACTAAAAACATCAATAAAAATACCTTTCCTGGGGTAACTTGTGATAAATTATCATCAAAATAGTGAAGGGGCGAGCGATGAGCCAAGGTGGTGTGTTGCAATGGAGTTCCAATGCTCGTCCAGCTAGCCTGGATACGAGTTGAATCTCTCTGGGTGATGAGAGGAGAAGTGGGGGCATAGCCAGAGGAGATTTGATACACATTCAATTGACCCCGGGGTGAGGCTAGATGGCTCTGGTGCCAAGCCAAGTTGTAGAGATTGAGATTGGCTTTAGGTTGGGTGGCAAAATCTGGCCCTGGAGTGAGTCACTGGGTGGCATAGTCTCGGCCTGGAGTGAGTCACCGGGTGGCATAGTCACGGCCTGGAGTGAGTCACTGGGTGGCATAGTCTAGGCCTGGAGTGAGTCACTGTGTGGCATAGTATAGGCCTGGACTGAGTCACTGGGTGGCATAGTCTCGGCCTGGAGTGAGTCACTGGGTGGCATAGTCTCGGCCTGGAGTGAGTCACTGGGTGGCATAGTCTAGGCCTGGAGTGAGTCACTGGGTGGCATAGTCCAGGCCTGGAGTGAGTCACTGGGTGGCATAGTCTCGGCCTGGAGTGAGTCACTGGGTGACATAGTCTCGGCCTGGAGTGAGTCACTGGGTGGCATAGTCTCGGCCTGGAGTGAGTCACTGGGTGGCATAGTCTAGGCCTGGAGTGAGTCACTGGGTGGCATAGTCCAGGCCTGGAGTGAGTCACCGGGTGGCATAGTCTAGGCCTGGAGTGAGTCACTGGGTGGCATAGTCCAGGCCTGGAGTGAGTCACTGGGTGGCATAGTCTCGGCCTGGAGTGAGTCACTGGGTGGCATAGTCTCGGCCTGGAGTGAGTCACTGGGTGGCATAGTTCAGGCCTGAAGTGAGTCACTGCGTGGCATAGTCCAGGCCTGGAGTGAGTCACTGGGTGGCATAGTCTCGGCCTGGAGTGAGTCACTGGGTGGCATAGTCTCGGCCTGGAGTGAGTCACTGGGTGGCATAGTCCAGGCCTGGAGTGAGTCACTGGGTGGCATAGTCTCGGCCTGGAGTGAGTCACTGGGTGGCATAGTCTCGGCCTGGAGTGAGTCACTGGGTGGCATAGTCTCGGCCTGCAGTGAGTCACTGGGTGGCATAGTCTCGGCCTGGAGTGAGTCACTGGGTGGCATAGTCTGGGCCTGGAGTGAGTCATTGGGTGGCATAGTCTCGGCCTGGAGTGAGTCACTGGGTGGCATAGTCTCGGCCTGGAGTGAGTCACTGGGTGGCATAGTCCCGGCCTGGAGTGAGACACTGGGTGGCATAGTCCAGGCCTGGAGTGAGTCACTGGGTGGCATAGTCCCGGCCTGGAGTGAGTCACTGGGTGGCATAGTCCAGCCTGGAGTGAGTCACTGGGTGGCATAGTCTCGGCCTGGAGTGAGTCACTGGGAGGCATAGTCTCGGCCTGGAGTGAGTCACTGTGTGGCATAGTATAGGCCTGGACTGAGTCACTGGGTGGCATAGTCTCGGCCTGGAGTGAGTCACTGGGTGGCATAGTCTCGGCCTGGAGTGAGTCACTGGGTGGCATAGTCTAGGCCTGGAGTGAGTCACTGGGTGGCATAGTCTCGGCCTGGAGTGAGTCACCGGGTGGCATAGTCCCGGCCTGGAGTGAGTCACTGGGTGGCATAGTCCAGGCCTGGAGTGAGTCACTGGGTGGCATAGTCTCGGCCTGGAGTGAGTCACTGGGTGGCATAGTCTCGGCCTGGAGTGAGTCACTGGGTGGCATAGTCTAGGCCTGGAGTGAGTCACTGGGTGGCATAGTCCCGGCCTGGAGTGAGTCACTGGGTGGCATAGTCCAGGCCTTGAGTGAGTCACTGGGTGGCATAGTCTCGGCCTGGAGTGAGTCACTGGGTGGCATAGTCTCGGCCTGGAGCCTTTCGTTGCAGCGGTGCCGGGATCCCACTGCGAGGTATGATTTGCTGTTGAGACAATTGAAACACCAGCCCAGATTGGAAGCGACAGTCAATTTCACTCGCTCTCCACGACATTCACTCCTCTCTCCAAAGCACCGGAGCCTTTCACTGTTCCATGGTTTGCTGAATTTAAATGTTGGCCCAGATAGACTGAAAAGACAGGGTCACACATACAATATGCTGGAGGAACTCAGCAGGCCAGGCAGCACCTATGGAAAAAAAGTACAGCCGATTTTTCGGGCTGAGACCCTTTGGCAGGACTATGAGAGCTGATTCTGTTCGTTCTCCTGGGTGGTCATTCTTCTCTCAATGGCACTGAGGCTATGAAGACTCTTTGTGCCTGCTGATACGATGAACTGATAAGTGAGGCTTTGGGCCTACTCCGGGATTCGGATCTGAGGACTCAGTTTTGTTTCAGAATGTCGTTCACTTCAATTGTTTGCATGAGTTTTGTTTTGTATTTCCTTTTTCTTGCACATCGGGTGTTGATCTTTTATTTTTATTCTTTTTTTAATTGGGTTCTTTCAGATTTCTTGCTTTGTGGCTATCTGTGAGCAAACAAATCTCAATGTTGTATAATATATACTTTTTTTGATAACATGCTTGAATCTTGAAAGTCATGGGGACAAAGAAAAACAGAAGCAGGAAGATGGAGATCTTTAAGAAGCAACTAAAATAGAAATTGCTATAATTGTCACTGCAGTTACTGATAGGAGATGCTTGGTAATTTGTGTATTGTTGTCACAAATTATCAAGGTATAGTGAAAAACCGTTGTATGCCATCTGGACAGATAATTCCAGATACAAGTCTATTGTGGTGGTACAGAAGGGGGGAAATAGGCTCGTGATAAGATTTATATGAGCATTTTAGCACAGACAGGGGAGTGCAAGAAGGTAGTGGTCCAGGACACAGAAAACTATGCAATTAAACTTATAAAGACAATTATGTTGAGGCAATAATTGTATAGCAGGATGTAAAGAAGAGTAGCTATTGCCTGTGTGAAGAAATGGGATTACTTGTGCTTGGAGAGGATACATTAGAGACAAAGAAAATAAATAAATCTATAATCAGTCAAATTTATGATAGTGTATTTCCATTGTTTAAATTGTGCAATTGACAGTAAATGATTCTTTTAAGGAGAAGCAGTGTCTTTAATAGCACTGGAATTATATCCAGACACTGCTATTACGTTGAGAATTACTGGCTTCAATAAGAATATCCTCAGTCTCGGTGTCCATGCTCGTAGCAGCATAAAGAAACCCAAAGACTTTACAGTTGTGAGTAATGAGAGATAGATTAAAGAAAATGGGAGAGCAATGGACAGGCAAAGAGAAAGAGGAAAGGAAAATTCCAGCAATGAGGGCTTGCACAGCCGAAAGCTGATGCTGTATTCTGTTTGCTTCTTCCATTCTTGAATGGAGCCTCCTCCTCTCTACCTCACTCACCGCTCTATCCATGAATGAACTTTAATGCCTCCTGTTCACCAGCCCCACTGATGAGTTACACACTCAACGATTCAGATTTCTGAGCAGTCCATGAACACAGCTTCATTATTCCTTTATTTTTGCAAAAGTTATTTATTTAGTAGCATAGTAATTTTAGGCCTTTGCACTATAATGAACAACAAATTGCATGTCTTTTAAGACAGTGATAATAAACATGATTCTGATCCTGAATCTGGTTATGAAAGTAGAGTTCTGTCGTCCTTTTTCCTTTACTTAAAGGGGAAGTTTTGTAGGTTTCTGCAGTTTATGAATGATGTAAATCTCTCTCCTTAACAGCATAATTTATTCTTCTTCCCATGACTTGTTGGTAACAATCATGAACAAACATTATCGACATTACTTAAGCTTGTGCTACAGGCTCTAAAATCCTACTAGGGGAAGGGCAGCATGGTAGTGTGGTGGTTTTACAGTACAGGTGATCCAAGCTCAATTCCCGCCGCTGTCTGTACGGAGTTTGTACATTCTCCCCGTGACCACGTGGAGGTCCCCGAGTGCTCTGGTTTGCTCCCTCAGTCCAAAGAGTTGGTAGGTGAATTGGTCACTGTAAATTGTTCTGTGATTAGGCTAGTGTTAAACTGGCGGCTGCTGGGCATCAGGGCTCGAGGGCCCAGAAGGGCCTACTCCATACTGTAGCTCTAATCAAGTTTAATAGTCATTCCACCATGCATGAATACTCAGGAATGTAGCCAAACGAGACAGCATTACTACAGGGTCTCCAGATGCTAAAACATGTTACCACGGTCACACACAGCAACTCATTCATGGAGTTAGAGTCCTGATGTACTGCACCCCGCCCGCTACACTGTGGCTTGATGCCTAGTCTTCACACATACATCAACAAACCCATCTAAAATATCAGTAAAATACCATGATGCAGAATCTGTCCAGACCCACCAGCCCACCGATATCATCTGTTGATCCGCCCGATGCCCTCCAGATGACTCCATGGCTCTGAGGCCCAGTCTTCGCATATACAAGCACATATAGACTATTAGGGAAAATACAATTACGCAAAATATGTATTATATAGTGCAGGCCTCCCAGCCCACCAATATCATCTCTCAACTGGCCCCGATGCCCAATGCCCACTCAGCAATACCGTGGGTTGGAAGCCCAGTTCTTACATACGCAGGCTCATGCAGAGAACTTCATCACAACACATTCTTTCAGGCACTCTCCTTTGAAACTACTGCAGGGTATCTCCTTCTTCAAAAAGTACTCTTCAGGGCAGACTGAAGCAAGTTTGTTTCCCATTGAGACACTGAGAGCCAAGGGAGATCTGCCAATGTTTGCACGATCATACATGTGCACTAGCTGCATTGACACACTTTCTTTGCAGTGCTCTCATTCCTTGTGAAAAGAAGTGTGAAATGTTGTAAGTTACCAAACAATGGAACCTTATCTAAGGGGAAAACACTGAAGGCAAATGTACTGTTGCACTGGCCCTTACAGTCAGATTAGCAAGTTAACAAGCCAGCAAAGTGAAAAGAATACACCAATCTGTAGGGTGATAGCAGTTGAATCTGTGACTGGGGACGGGAAGGAGCCAGTCACAGGAAGGTTTAGGGCAGCTGTCAGCTTCACTCTGCAGGCAAAGCTTTGCAGTTACTTTGTTCCATCAGCCTAAACCTTTGTCTGACTTATCTTTCATTAAGAGCCAGGAAGCAGATCCAACAAACAGGCTGCAAAGGATATGACCTCCTCTTCCTTTTTTCCCTGGCAACAGCTGCTCAATATATAATAACACTTCTATATGAATTCAGCATTAGTAAGACCAGTTGGTACATGGTCTAATTATTGTCAGGGTTACTGAACCACCTTGTGTAGTAGCACTGGTATTAAATGTCCCTGATGTTAATAAAATATGTACTTAGTTCAATAGTCTGTGTGGCAACTCTAGGTAGGAAAATGTGATCAGGCACAAGGGAAAGTCTAACTAGAAGTTAAAGTGTGCTGAAATGATACTTGTGGATAAGCGGGCCAATAGAGCAGAGAGTTATCCTGCTCACATTGGCCCCGGTAGTGATTTACCAGAGTAACATATACAAAATGCTGGAGGAACTCATCAGTCAGGCAGCATCTGTGGAAAGGAATGAACAGGCTGAAAAATGTAATAAGGTACAAGAGAAAGTCAGGCTTCGTCAGGCCAGGCTGAGTTACACATGTTACTCCAGCATCTGGGGAATCTCTTTAGTTAAAAAGTTACCACTCAACGAGCAAAACTAAAGGAAGTATTATTGGGTTATTTATTTTAGCAATGGCAGCATGTGGTCTAATTCCTGTGCTTCCTTGGTCCACAACAATGACATCGATCCAGGAATACATCATAAGGTCACTAAAGCTATAGAACCCTATGACTGTGTTAGGAGCTTGGTTAACCATTCTTTTGGTATTTCTGTGGTCAAATGTTATGAAGATATAATTAAAAACATATAACAAAACAGACTCATTTATTTTTTTAAAAATCAGATTACGCCAAAGGCAGAAACTGGCTTTTGGACATTGTTCTGTACAAATTCGCTATTTAAGCCAGAATTCAGCTGCACTGTGAAGTTTATTTTAAATGTCACCCCCTTTTTAACTCACAGTTTTCGTGTTTCATAGATCACTTCAAATATTGAATACTTTAGTTTGCTTTGATCTTGCATGTAGGTTTTTCAAAGGGCATTTCATAAGACATCACACAAGACTATTTATGAAAATTGAAATGTTCAGCAGCTATCCTTACTAATATTTAGCTGCCTTAACCACAGAATTTCCTCCCTAAACTCCTCTGCTTCCTTTAATATGTTAATTGATATACAGTGCATTAATGACTCACACTGATATTTCCTGAAGTAACTGGAAATCAAATTTTGTTTGATAATGCTCCTCTAAGGCACCTTGGGATGAATTGTATGTTAAAAGCACTATTTGCCAAGGGAACAGTGTGTATAAAAAGGGATTAATATAGGATTTCAAAATTCCAGGAGGTTTGAGAGGTTAAATATTAAAAGGTTATTTCTACTGCCTGACATTTTGGTGAAATGACAGCAAAGGATTATCATTACAAGGAATAAGAACACAACTAGAAGATTCATTTTCACACAGATAATTGTTAGGTCAAAGAATGCTTTACATCCAGGGGCAAGTGAGGAAGAAGCTGCAGCAAAATTTAAAAGAGATAATTATTTGTAAATGATGAAAGTAAATTAATATGCAAAACAACGGAGAACTGGGGTATATACCCCCACCTGAGTTTCCACAATCCTTTGTTCACGCTATTCATTCCAAGCTTCCACAATATTTGCTTTTGCTTTAAGCCAGTTTGAGTGATTTGACTGGATTCTCTGCCCCTCTTGTTAATTATGCATATTCCATTTGTGGAATATTGATCAAGCTTGAAAGATATTTTACATAGGTGCATATTTAGAGGTTCCTGTCGCACATTGCGTGAAAATAAGTGGGATAATACTGGCAAGAGAATTTTTTAAAAACACTAGGGCCTCACTTTCAGACGAGCATTTCAGAATGAGTAAATTGTACTCCAGATACATACAAGGCTGTCTTCACGGAATCATCTGAACACTGATAAATGCAGTGAAGGATGCTGATGAAGATGTGGGCAGTTGTCCTTGATAACCCTAGATGTGCCTTCACATCAGTAGAAATTGTCTGATAAGATGTGCATCCATAAGAGTTGTTTAAGAGAATGTTGCCCAGACATTATCAGCTAGAAAAGTCTCAGCCTCTACATTTAGCAGATATATTTGTAGGTGCCAGCAGCTGTTCAGAGCCAACTAATTATTCTGGCAAGATTTATTTCATTCTGAAAGACCACAATCATTAAATAGAGTGATTGAAAGCATTAAAATCAATCTCATCATTAATTTTAAACTGTCTTTATCAATAGCACTGGAAGCTTTAGCCTTGTAATTCCTGAGCTGAAATAGAAGTTTGCATTCTCGATGAACTCTTACAAATGCCCCATTTTGGAAGTCTTCCACTCTTGCTTTTGCAGTTTTATTCAAGAGTGGCATTCGAGTGCACTGGGGCATTGGTGGGAAATCTTCATTGCTGTCACCAAGTAAAAAAAGAAATCACAAACCTCATTAAAATATAAAGCCAAAGATGACATTATTCCTTCATTCATATTTGCAAACTGCTTTTTGTTATTTACAGAAATTGAGAATGGGAGAACTATTCTGCCACCTATCAATCTAATGCAGATGTGTGTGAATGTGTATGTGTGCACTTGTGTGCGTGTGTGTTTGTACGTGGGAGTGTGTACGTACATGAGAACATAAGAAATAGGAGCAGGAGTTGGCCAACTGGCCCGTCGAGCCTGCTCTGTCATTCAATAAGATCATGGCAGGTCTGACCATGGACTCATCTTCACCTACCTGCCTTTTCCCCATAACCCCTAATTCACCCACTATGCAAAAATCTATCCAATCTTGTCTTAAATATATGTACTGAGGTGGCCTCCACTACTTCACTGGGCAGAGAATTCCACAGATTCACCATGCTCTGGGAAAAGCAGTTCCTCCTCACCTCCATCCTAAATCTACTCCTCTGAGTCTTGAGACTATGTTCTCTAGTTCTAGTCTCACCTACCAGTGGAAACAACTTTCCTGCCTGTATCTTATCTATCCCTTTCATAATTTTATATGTTTCTATAAGATCTCCTCTCATTCTTCTGAATTCCAGCGAGTACAGTCCCAGGTGACTCAATCTCTCCTCATAGAATAACCCACTCATCCCTGGAATCAACTTGGTGAATCTCCTCTGCACTGTCTCCAAAGCCAGTATATCCTTCCTCAAGTAAGGAGACCAGAACTGCATGCCGTACTCCAGGTGCAGCCTCACCAGTATCCTGTACAGTTGCAGCATAACCTCCCTGCTCTTAAATTCAATCCCTCTAGCAATGAAGACCAACATTCCATTAGCTTTCTTGATAACCTGCTACACCTGCAAACTGACCTTTTGTGATTCATGCACAAGCACTCCCAAGTTCCTCTGCACAGCAGCGTGCTGCAGATTTTTGCCATTTAAACAATAATCTGATATTCCATTTTTCCTTCTAAAGTGGATGACCTTGCATTTACCAATATTGTACTCCATCTTCTAGACCCTTGCCCATGCATGTAACCTATCTATATCTCTCTGCAGGCTCTCCTTAATTTCTGCACAATTTGCTTTTTCACTCAATTTAGTGTCTTGCATAAGTGTATGTGTTTGTACATGATTGTGTACGTGTGTAGGTGTGTGTATATGTACTTTGTGTATGTGAGTAATTTGTTTGTGTGTTTGTATGTGTATTAACACCACTTATACTTCTTGTTAGTTGCAGTTGTGTTTTTACATTTAACTTAATCATACAGATTAAAAGCAGCATTTGCCCAACAACAGTATTCTGTGGACTTCACTAAAGCTCCTACCTCATTACTTTCTAATTCTATTGAGATTTCTTCTGGGCGTTTTGACTCCACAAAATGGTTGGATTTGAGTCAGTACACAGCTTAATCTTTTCAAACCAAAATCCACATTACCTACTTGTCATTTTACTAGAGCTGGGATATGGATCCAAATGGAGACAGCATTTGGTGGGAAACCTTGCTCAGGAAGCTTTCATTTTAGTAAAGGTAATATTTTTTAATGAAGGTCAGCCCATTAACCACACTGAGAAAATTAAAAGCAGCTGAGAAAGGATGGATCTATAAATTAAGAGCTTTGATAACATTTCTTCAGTGCTATGTCCAGGTAGTTAACCTGTGAAGCCCCCAGAATCTTGAGTAGCATCCTAACTATTAACTGTCCCTACCATGTTCAGACCCCACTGGCTTCATCTCCATTCCACTACGATTTCTTCCCTCACTGACCATTGCCTCCAGTCTACTGCATTCTTACTTCCCAAAACACCTGCCGTTTCCCCAGAATTTTGCCCAGCTCAACTTCACTCACAGTTCTCCATCCCCAACTTCATCCCATTACCCCAACCACTACCTCCATCCACCATCAAACCAGCTTCCCCTCAAAGCCTACTTATTCTGCCCCACTCAAACACTCCCACACCAGCCTCTCCCTGCCTGCCTCTCTTGTGTATTGTTCCGCTGCCTGGCGGCAAACCATCCATTAAAGCCTGCAAAGTGCATGGATAATCCTCTTCTGGATTTCCCAGCTTTGAACAGGTGGCTCAGGAGTTCTTTTTCAGTACAGAATAGGATGGTGTGCTTAGGAGGGATGATCACGGATGATTTGACCATCAATCAAAGTAGTGAAATAAAGGCAAGGACGTCTCTGAATGAAGGAAGGTGCAGCTGAGAGAAATGAAATGACATTGTCCACAGGGTTATTTATCAGAGGATTATTTCTTGCTGACAGAGTAATTGACAAGGTGTTTAGCAATCTTTTCACATCGGCTGAATCATTAACATTCATAAATGAAGACACACAGTTTACTCATCGGTTTACATCCTGGAATTGGCCCCTCAGCAAACAGTGGGAGCTTGTGCCTGGAAACCGGATCGCATGGTACCATTTGTGTACTCTTCACAAATAAATTACAGTGGAAAAATAAGACAAAGTGAAGAAGCTGAAACTTGCAGTGCTTGTGTGAACTTGTGATTTTATTTTCAAGCCTTCAGTACATCTGGAGACAGGAGGCTGCGGATGCTGTAAGGTGGTGCAATAAACACAAAGCTGGAGGAATCAGCAGCTCGTAGAGTGAAGGTGAGGATGAGAGGGAATCCATCTTTGTTGGATTGGGCGGAGAGGGAATTAGAACAGAAATCCATGAAATCAAGGAAAAGTGAAAGAAGGTTTAATCATCCATAGTAGAAGGGAAACCATGTGGCCTCCTGTATATCGGTGAGACCCGACGTAGATTGGGAGACCGCTTCACTGAGCACCTACGCTCCGTCCTCCAGAACAAGCAGGATCTCCCAGTGGCCACACATTTTAATTCCACTTCCCATTCCCATTCTGATATGTCCATCCATGGCCTCCTCCACTGTTGTGATGAGGCCACACTTAGGTCAGAGGAACAACACCTTATATTCTGTTTGGGTAGTCTCCAACCTGATGGCATGAACATCGATTTCTCCAACTTGCAGTAATGCCTCCCCTCCACTTCACCATTTCCCATCCCCTTTTCCCTTTCTCATGTTATCTCCTTGTCCTCCCGTCACCTCCCTCTGGTGCTCCTTCCTACCCCCCCCCCTCACAGCCTTTTTTTCCTTCATGGCCTTCTGTCTCTTTCACCAATCAACCTCCTAGCTCTTAGTTTCATCCCTCCTGCCTCCAAGTTTCACCTATCACCTGGTGTTTCTCTCTCCCCCCTCTCCCCTCCCCCCCCCCAACCTATCAAATCTACTCCTCGGCATTTTTTCTCCAGTCTTGAAGGGTTTCAGCCCTAAACGTCGCCTAGTTTTTTCCGCAGATGCTGCCTGGTCTGCTGAGTTCCTCCAGCATTTTCTGTGTGTTGCTCGGATTTCCAGCATCTGCAGATTTCCTCTTGTTTGGAAAAGCATGTTTATTCTTTCCTTGTCTGCTTCCACTCATCATCAACTTCCCTCTGTCTCCTAGCTCCACCCCACCCACTGCTCCTCCCACCACCTCATTTTGCCCATCATTATTCACACTTCCTTGGTCCATATCACCGAGTGGTCCCTGTATCAGCCTTCCACCTCTCCTCTTTATACTAGTTATCTTCCCTCTCCAAGTTCAGCTCTGATGTAAGGTCTCAATCTAAAGCATCGACAGTTCCTCTCCCCTACAGATATTATTCAACTCATTGAGTTTATTCAGTGCGAAGTGTTTGTTTTTGCTTCAGTACACCTGACGTGTTAATCTAAAAAGCAATGAATTCCAGTGGAGTATTACACAAATCTGGATGTCACGTCCAGGATTTTCCTCTACGTATCAATGGCTTGAATGGTTTCCTGATCAGGAACTAAATTTTGGAGTTTGGTCCTGGAAAGCCAACTTGTGTTAGTCTCATTTTAGTACTTACCCAGCTCTCTTCCTGATAGCATGACACATGAGGAGCATGTCTTTGTTTGTCCAACCCTGTTCAGGTGCCCACCTTTGCTCAGAAAGTCATACCCAGTCAGTAGCTTTCAATATGGTGTATGATGTTTTACCCCACCTCCAGATCTCAGCTCTTTTCAGGTCAGTGGAACCAAGTTTTAAAAAAAACATGTTTAGAACTATATATGAATTTCTATATATTTGTATCTTGTTTGCTATTGAATAATACAGTTCCTGAATAAAATATTCATTAACCTAAACAAATCCATAGTTTAGCATGAATCTTCCAATTTGTGGCTGTTGTGTTTTACTGGGTTACACAACCATCCCTGGGAACTGCTGGCGGTAAAGTCTTCTCTCTTTGTAATGCTCAAGGATTTTAGTTTCAGCCAGTGGAGGACGGTGTGGCAATGTAATTAGGTGACAATCTCAAAGAGTGAAAGTGTAGTGCAGAATATTAAAATAACTTACATTTGCACGGACATCAGCTGCTGTGAACTTTAAGTGAAAATTTTAACCTGCAGGATCTAGAACATATCTCTGTTGCCATGACTTCTAACTGCTAAAGCCAGTGAACAAAAAAAAAACTTATTAGATGCCATGCAGTTCAGGCAAGGTATGTTGCTGGGTATAAACCATACAAACATGGATCCTACTTGCTTCTGGATCTCTCCCTTTACCCATCATTGACTCCAGCTTCCCACCATAAAACAAGAATAAAACCATCAACCGGGAAGAAAGCATTCCCTTTCCTCACACAGATAAAGTGCTTTAGGATCTCAGCAGGTCAGACAGCATTTATGGAGAGGAATGTACAGCTGATGTTTTGACCTGAGACCCTGTGCCCGAGATCTTCTCCATAGATGCTGCATGATCAGCTGAGTTCCTAAAGCATTTTGTGTGAGTTACTCTGGATTTCCAGCATCTGCGGAATCTCTTGTGTTTGTCCCTTCACAATAATGCTGTCTGACTCGTTGGGTTCCTCCACCAGTTTGTTTTTCAGCAGGACACTTTGTTTTGAGGAAAGAAGCTTGTTCATTTACCCAGTGCAGAGTGGAGGAAGTTAAAAGGAGGCATGACTGAGCTATATAAAATTACGAGGAGCAAAGACTGCAGGAAGCATTTCCTTATATCAGAGGTAGATAAAACATAGATTTAGGGCAAGGGTGGGGGGAGAAGGATACTAAGAGGAGATATGAAGATGTTTATCTCTATAGAGAGATAAGTACCCAGAATGCACTGCCTGAGAGTACAGTTGAAGCTGGGTCACTGACAGGATTTAAGCAAAATCTACAATGAGCACTTGAATTGCTTAGGCAGATGGAGCAATGGACTAGGTGAGGGGCAATAGGATTAATACGTATGGTTACTGTAACGTTGAATCGGGTTCACGGATCTGGCAAGAGAGACACAAAACACTGACCACAAATAAGTATATTAATCATTTATTTTTTACAAACAGTAAAAATTCGACCATTCATGTTCCCCAAGTCACAGAAACTACGAAGCCGAATATTCAACAGACATACTTAGCGAAAATGCACCGAGAACATACCTTTGCAATGGTCATGTGCACTGCTTGCCTTAAACAAAGGAAGAGCGAGAACCTCTCACATGTGCTCTCTGTATACCCAGGATATTTGAAACTGGATGCCAGGCAGCTAGCCAATGGGAAAAGCAGCTGCAGTTTCTGAACTAACCAATCACAACGGAAGCGACTTTCAACAATCAGAATAAGGCATGCCCCCACAGGACAGGCACCTACTGGTTAGCGTAGCTGTTGGCCCAATGGCCTATTTCCATCCTGTGCAATTCGATTAAAACTGAATCTCTGTTCAGCAAATGAATTGGCTGTGGTCAGTACGGGTAATGGCTCTGTGCTCACTGCAAGCTGTCCATTGTACAGTTAACTGTATTGATGTTCATAGAAAATAGTCTATTTAAAGAGTAGAGCAAACTTAGAATGAAAGAATTTACAGCAATTGCTCCAAAACTAAGTTGACACTTCTAACAAAATATGGAGGTGATGAGTTAATTTTGTTCTTCTGGTCAGTCCCGGTCATTTGTAGCAGTGCAGTCTCCAGACTTGATTGGCATTGCAATGAACCAATTATTCTCATGCCATATTATCATTTCATCACCTTTAAGTGATCAACAAAAGTACTTACATCTGAATATATGGTTAATGTACTGTGTATTACTCTATTTCATACCATCACATTGAGTAGGAGGAAAGTAAGTAAAGGAAACACAAAAGACTGCAGACATGGCTGAGAGGAACTCAGTAAGCTGATGGTCCATGGAGCATATCGTGACCGATCAATCATCCTTCTTCAAATGCTGCATCTGCCTTAATGACCGACCTGCTGGCACTTTCTGGTGACTAGATAATCTGACCCTGACTACACTACTCATGTGGCTGAATGGACTTAATTTAAAGGTAAAACTCTGATAGCCATTAACAGTTGAAAATGCAGCTTCTTCTTTGATCTAACACTAAATCTTTCTACTATCTCCTACCTCCTAGCTGAGTAAACAGAATAAGTTCTTTCCCCTGCTCCTGCCTGGTATCTATGACAGCTGCCTGATACAATATTGTTGCTACAAATTCAAAACTTTGAATTACATAGTAAGTGAACAAACACAATATTTAGGTTGCACTTAAAGTGGGGTTTCACTTTAACAGTGTTTTATTTAGAATTACATAATCACAACAGGCATCACAGTTTAAGAGGGAGATTGCAGACTTCAAAATTTATCCAATTACATTTTTTTTTGCTGAAACAGATTAACGGTATACTGTTGCCTCTTTGTTTGCTGAGCTGAAGTACTCTTGTAACTACTTTTAAACTCACACTCTTCTGACAATTAATTGCTCCAAAGGATCTGCAACTTATGAGGCCCTTAATCAGGATTGTTTATGAATGTTATGAACATTCATAACATAAACAAAATCAAAGGGGTCAGAAAATTTATATTAAATACATCTCTCTCTTTTCACACAGGGTGTGGTGGATTTATGGAATGAGTTGCCAAAGAAAACTGGAGAAGCAGGTATATTATAATATTTAAGAGACAGTTGTTCAGACATATGGACAGAAAAAGGCCAATCACAGGCAAATGGAATTAGCTTGGATAGGCTTCCTTTGCAGCATGGATAAATTGGGCCAAAGGGCCTGTTTCCATAGTGTATGACTCTATGACATTCTCTTCCTTTCCCTCTTACATTTACAGAATCCTTGATTCCCTCCTAGCATGCGGGAATATTAAACCTTTGGTCAATTTCAGGATTTTGGGTTACAAACTGTCTCTATTGTCCAACCATACAGGCTCATGAGTATTAGTGAAGTTAGGCTCCTTTCCTGGAATACGGCTTCAATACGGAGAAATTGTTTCCACTAGTGGATGATTGGTAGGCTTGAGGAACACATCCAAGTTTGAAGGGAAGGATTTGTAAGAGTGATGCATTGCAACATTCTTTCACAGGCACAGCGTTGTTTCTCTGTTGCATGGTTCTATGATACTACAAATAGAGATTATGTTGAAACCATTAACAATGGCAATTTTCAAAAAATATTCAACAGTTATAACACATGGCATTTTTCTGTTTGGACTGGAAATAACGTCAGCCTATGGAAAGTTAGCTCCCCTTCTGAAACTCTACGCTCTCTCCCTGTTCCTGTGCCAATTGACATAGCAATGTGTGTCAAGCGATAACAATCTTCTGGCACAGCTTTCAATCCGTGACCCTTGGAGGACTGAACTGGAACACACAGTGAGCTGTGGCTCCAGTATAGAGCTCTGTGCTCACTAGTCACATATTTTTCAACTGCTGTTTCCTTCTCCGTTGTTCAAGACCTCATGACTCCCTTAAGTTGAGAAATATTTATTTAGTTCTGAGTTTTCAAGTCACTCCCATTGCTTTTCCTTTTGCTTATTCTCAAATGTTAGTTAAAAAGGGTATTTTCTTCCTTTGGAGTTTCATGGATTCATTCAGACACTAAAGCAGCAGTTTGCAAAAGTGTGTGTGTGTGTGTGTGTGTGTGTGTGTGTGTGTGTGTGTGTGTGTGTGTGTGTGTGTGTGTGTGTGTGTGTGTGTGTGTGTGTGTGTGTGTGTGTGTGTGTGTGTGTGTGAGAGAGAGAGAGAGAGACTAAAGTGCTGTGGGTCTTCATTAAACAACTCCTACAGAGGCCCCGAGAAAGGTTATAGCTCGAAAGGAGTCATTCACCACGTCAAATCCGCTGCGGTATTATGTAAGAACAATCCAGGCGATCCACACTATGGGAGTCATTTAAAAGTGAAATTATGTTTTTGTAAGTGTAAAAGTAAGAAGAGCAAGACCAAGGAACAAAAGCTGTCAAAGGTTGAGTAAAGCAAAGAAAGGAAACATATGGTAAGCTTAGTGAACGAAAAACAAGGCAAAGCAACATCAAGGAAAATGCCAGAATATTTTATAAATACAGTAAAGGGAAGGGAGTGACCAGGGAAAGAACATATTCTTAAAAGGGCAATCTGTGCTCAGGACAGGGGATGTAGGAGTGCTTGTGATTGTCAAGCTGGTGTCTGAAGAGAACTTTAAGTAACTAAAGAGGGATCGCACAGGTTGGAGAACTGTGAAGCCCATCTTTGACTCTCCAGTGGGAAGCGATTAAGGAGATCATCAAGAGGTTCGTCATCCTCAAAGGTGTTCAGAAGATGTCTGGATACCATCCAACCTGACAGCAAGAACATTGTTTTCTCTAACTTCTGGTAATTTCTCCACCTCCTCCTTCTCTCTTTTTCCATTCACCATTCTTATTCCCCTCTAACCCCTTCTCTTCTCACTGCTCATTACCCCCTCTGGTGTCCCTCCTCCTTCCCTTTCTCCCATGGTCCACTCTCCTCTCCTATCAGATTCCTTCTTCTTCAGCCCTTAACCTCTCCACCTAACACCTTCCAGCTTCTTTCTTCATCCCCCTCCCCCACCCATCACTCTTCCCCCTCTCTTGGTTTCATCTACATTTGCCAGTTTGTCCTCCCTCCCTTCTTATTCTGGCTTCTTCCAACTTCCTTTCCAGTGCTGATTAAGTGTTTATCTTTCTCCATAGATGCTGCCTGAACTGAGTTCCTCCAGAATTTTGTGTGTGGAACAGAAATATTGATAATTCGAAACAAACAGAATCTTCTCCTTCTGATTTTAAGGGGTTATGGTATCGAGAGAGGAACTCTGAGAGTTTGAGAGATGGCAAGCTTCAGCCTTTGCCTTGGAATTCTCCAAGATCACCTTTTGATTATGAATCCACTCCACGGAGTAGAATGAGATGTGCTCCTGCTTCTTCCAAGAGAGATCTGTGATCCATAGCCTTAATGAAGAGGAGGCTTAGTAGCATTCTCACTAACGGACACATTGAATCACCTGGAACTTCCAGTCACAGAGTGTTTAGCAGGAGTGTTGGTCCAGCCACCGATCCTGGAGAAACTGATAGGCCCCATTAATTCCTTTGGGATCAATAAAACTCAGGGAAGTGTTAGCTCTGTGGGACCTGATGAGGCAAGACTTGCTGAAAGTGCTGTGCTTCTAGCTGGCAGCATGTCAGAATGCCCAAAGAAGGACCTCATCACCCTTGTTGACAGAAGGTGGAGAGAGGGAATTGACAAGCCATCTCACTGAAAGTAATCTCCGGCCATATCAACTCTGTTTCAGCACAGGTGATTCCCCCAAACCAACCCTGTGATGTATCCAGCAGAAAAATCTCTGAAAGCCTATTGCTGCTCAGGGATATCATCTCCTACATGTGGGTACACTCCTGCTTCGTCAGCTTGGAGAAGGCAGGAGAAGGCCAATGACAAGATACCGTGAGGATCAGAGTCAACAGCAGGAAGAGTGCAACTGTGCCCTTCAGCAACTGGCCCACCCTATCCACTGTTTCCTTCATGACTATCTGCGATCTAGTTCAGAGAATTCAGGGCACGTAGCAAGAAATGGCTGAAGGCAAGCTCCACCAAAAGCTGGAGCAGTGGGAGTGGTGGGGAAGAACACAGCTATCAGGTGTGAATTGCTCTTTCTCTTGCTGTACCTGGTACAAGTGTGGCCCACACCCCACCCCCAAGCAACCTTCACTTTCACCTGGGCATCGAAAGTGGAGCATGTCCAATGAGTCACGCAGTACAAGTCTCCGGAGAAGCAAGGGAACGGTGTACCCAACATTATCCTGGCCCTAATGGCCACCTTTGTAAGCGGTTGCGTGTAAAAATCAAGCATGTACTCACCAGATGCCAAGTTTCTACCTGTCCCTAATGTTGCGAAGGGTGAACTATGTGCCTGTCGGGACACGCCCCTGCTGACTGCTCCTGCGGCTCTTCCCACAGGCCCCTGTATAAAGGAGGTCTGAGGCCTGACGCTCGGCCTCAGTCTTCAGGACATTGTATGATAGACACTCACTCCTGGTTCCTTCTTCCAGTCAATAAAAGCCGATATCTCGCCTACGTCTCAGTGTGAGTTATTGATGGTGCATCAGGGTGGACATTGCCTTAATTCCAACCTTGCCACACTATCCATCCTTCATTACAACACTTCTGCAGAAAACCTTTCTTGACCATAAGTTTATCAGTCAGTGGTCAACATGGAAGGTTCTGGAGGCCTTGCAGGAGAAGGACGCCATGAATCCTATGGAATGGTTTCCCAAGCAGGCTGACAAAGTCATTTGGCAGAATGCTTCATCACAGAGCTCGGCTGCAAGCACCAACCATCATGTGGAAGACAGCGTGAAGGGCCTTTCCCATCAAATGCTTCCTGCACCATTGGAGTCTCACTTGGTCTTTCATGACCTTGATCTTTCAGCCAATAATACAGACCCTTCATGACCTTAAATACTGATATTATATCCTCTCTCAAATTCTCCTTTCAAGGAGAATGAAATGAACTTCTCCAGTCTTCTCCAGTAACAGGAATCGTGGCTCTATGGAGTCATTGTAGCAAATCTCTTCTGGACTCTTTATAGGCCCGCACATCTTTCCATGAACTGAACACAATGTTCCAAACCAGGGTTTTTAAAGGTTCATCATGACAGCTTTACACCTGTATTCAATTCTTTTAGTTATGTAGCCCAGGATCCAGAACTTTTTTTAAAATACTTTCGCAATCTGCTTAAAATACTTTCAGCAATTAATGCACACAATAACTCAAAGCTAGGTAGTAATATAAGCTTTTGGGGGGGGGGTGGAAAGACACATACTCTAAATAATTAGGCGAGGATATGAGAAGAAATATGAAGTACAGAAATGTAGAGTACTCTATGTTGGGAGAAAAAATACAAATGCATAATATTCTTGAACTGGGTGAAAATGCTGGTGTTCAGAGGGTTTTAGGTGTCCTTGTACATGAATCACTTGAAGTTATCATGGAAGTCCAGCAAGCAAGTAGTATTGTTGACTTTTATATGAAATATTGTATAAGAATAAACTTACGGATCTTATTGAAATTATCTGTGACCGCACTGTAAATGTTGTGTTCTGGTGCATTGTGAATGATGTATATACTTGTCAGGTGGGTTTGCAAAAACGACTCAGGATGTTGATTCCTAGGATGGGCATATGATCGATATAAACAAAAGTAAGATGACTGTGTATAGTCAACATTTTGGGCTGAGACCTTTCAGGGGTGAACTGTACCCTTCTCCACAGATGCTGCCTGGCCTGCTGAGTTCCTTCAGCATCTTGTGTGTGTTGCTTGGATTTCCAGCATCTGCAGATTTGTGACTATGTATAGTAAACCTTTGGAATTCAGTACCCTGCTGAGCTGCAGAGGCTCATTCACTGAGTACATTCAAGAGAGAGATAGCTGGAAGCTTGCATAACATAAGAATCAAGGGATGTAGGGTTGGTGCACAAAAGATCAACAACAACTAAATGATGAAGGAAGCACCAGGGCTGACTGCTTTACTTATGTTCCTGCTTCTATATTCTTATACCCTCCAATATCACTATTCCTCTAGCCCTTTGAGAATCACACATTTTTACTAAACAAAAGGCAAGATTTCCCTTTAAGAAAGCCATGCTGCCTCACGTGCCTCCAAGTATCTCAACACCCCATCCTTA
The DNA here is from genome assembly GCF_030144855.1 of Hypanus sabinus. Taxonomy (NCBI): domain Eukaryota; kingdom Metazoa; phylum Chordata; class Chondrichthyes; order Myliobatiformes; family Dasyatidae; genus Hypanus; species Hypanus sabinus. Next base: position 64,053,038 of record NC_082710.1, read on the forward strand.
ATAATGGCTCTAACATATTGCCACCCACTGAAGTCAGGCTAATTGGCCTATAATTTCCTGTCTTTTGCCTCTCTCCCCCCCCCTTAAAAAATTAAGTGACATTTACAATTTTCCAGTCCTCTGGAGCCATTCCAGAATCAAGTGATTCTTTAAAGATCATTACTAGTGCCTCCACAATCTCTTCAGCTACTCTTCGGGAACCCTGGGTCCATTTGGCCCCTCTGGACTTATTTACCTTCAGACCTTTCAGCTTCTCAAGCACCTTCTCTTCAACTACACTCACTTCCCACTCCCATCCCGACATGTCAATCCATGGCCTCCTCTACTGCCGCAATGAGCCACATTCAGGTTGAAGGAGAAACACCTTATATTCTCTTTGGGTAGCAGCCAACCTGATGGCATGAACATTGATTTGTTGAATTTCCAGTAATTGCTCCCCCACTATCATTCCCATTTTCGTTGCCCCCTCTCACCTTCCCTGCTCATCACCTCACTCTAATGCTCCCTGCCCTTCCCTTTCTAACCTCTCCTACCAGAATTCCTTCTCCAGCACTTTGTCTCTTTCACCTATCAACTTTCTTGCTCTTTACTTCACCTCTCCCCACCTCCCGGTTTCACCTATCACCTTGTACTTCTTCCACTCCTCCCCCCACCTTCTTACACTAACTTCTCATCCTTTTTTCCAGTCCTGATGAAAGGTCTTGGCCCAGAGCATTGACTGTTTATTCTTTTTCCATAGATGCTATCTTCTTGTCTTTGTGCAGTCACCCATCTAGTTGACTCTGACAGTGCCTTCCAATTCCATAACTTTTCTACTGGAGGCAGAAGATGCATGGAACCACCACCTCCAGTAGGCTCTCCTCCAGTACACGTTCCATTCTACTTAGAAATACAGTGTTGTTCTTTCTTTATTTTTGGGTCTAAATCTTGGAACTCCTTACCTAATAACACTTTTATGTACCTTCAACAGAAGAACAGTATCAACTCAAAATAAAGGCTCCACGTGTCAAACAATAATGCCAAACTTGCCCATAAGACCTGCATCCTGATAAAAGAAATTAAAAAATCTCACTATCAAATCCTGAGAGTTGCTGTGAACCAAAAACAAATCTTGATCTGTGGGTTAAAGAGCAGGTCAAGGGACAGACAGTCTCCAGTGAATCTCTCACTCTTTAATTTTCCAGAGCCCTGTCTTTCATGGATATGGTGATGAAAATTCTCCATTTTCCTAGATAAGTGAACGTCAGTAAGCTTGTTACTACTGAGGACAGAGCAGCCAGCTTTCGTTCCTTTCACTACTCTGAATCATGGCTATAATGTGTACCAACAGCAAGATGCATTGCATCACACACCAAGCTTTCTTTAATAGCATCTCTCAAACATGCGACCTCTGCTGCCTGGAATGACAAAGAAGCAGACGTATAGGATTGCCATCTTCTGCAAGTTTCCAGTTGTCATACCATGCTGACATGGAAAACTTCCCTGTTTATTAATTAATTCCAAACCGGTACACTGGATCTCCTCTCTGAACAGCAGCGTGGGAGCAACTGCGGCATGTGAAGTGGTGTAGTTCAGAAGGCTTCACCTCTTTGGGCCTGGCAATAGATGTTGAGCTTGACTGCAATGCCTATTTCTCATAGATAAATAATATTTTCATTATGACCTTCTGCCTCTGTCACTTGGCCTCACATAAATACCTGTGCCACAATAACCCTGTTATTCAATTAATTCAGATCTGCTTTGAGAAATTTAACTATTCTTTAATTTTGTTTCTTTGTTATTTTTCATTTATTAACTTACTAGTCTCAAAATTTTGATCAGAATTTAACTCACTAGTGGAATAAACCAGAATTGTGATTCAATTGGTCGCAATACACTGATGACATACTAAATCAAATACGTGGACTGAATTAACCTCCCTGAAGGAAGGTTAAAAATAACTCTAAGATCAGCTGCTAACAGATTAGTTACATACTGTTTAAATTTGTTCAGCCACACAAACAAGAGTTCCCAGTTTCAATATGAGCCCCTGTCTAAGTTACTTGATCTTGACTGCATTGATGGGGGTAATACACTGACATGGTTTGAAAACTGGTTGACAGGCTGGGAAAACACTGTGAGTAAATTACATGGGACAGCAATTTTTTTCAAAAGTGTTGCTTCCTCAGAATTTTTTTGTGGTTATGATATAGACCCCTTGAAGCTGAACACAAATATAATTTCAGATTACTTGTATTTCATAAGAATTTGGAGAAACAAAAAATTAACTTTTATTGAATATATTTAATTGCGTAACAGTGCTAACGCTAAGCTAAATGTGTTTTGTTGATAATTTTGGTTTGTACTCACTGAAGTTTCCCACTTACGTGTCCAACAATAATTAGCCAGCATTGATGGATTCTAGTTGCCCTGATACTGTTTCTCCTGACAGTGTCAAGATTTCACCATGCTCGTCACTGACAACGTTAAGATTTGCAGGGAAGAGATCTAAATGGGAATGCAGAAAATGAATCTTTGAGACAAGTTGCACTTCATGATTTTGTATGCTTGAAGCATGTTGTTAACCACCTGCAAGTAGTTTGGTGTTATGGAGTTGCCACGAAAAACTTTCAACAATATCCTTGAAAGCCTTCCATGCGATTCTTCTCCAGTACCACTGGAAGTTCTTAAAATTGCCTGTTGTTGATGACCTGTTTGATTTGTGGACCAACAAGATTGCCTTCCTTAATCTTGGCATCAGTTATTCTGGGAAACAGTCGTCCCAAGTATTAAACTCTTTCGTGGAAATTGTTGTGCCTGGTGCCAGCAGATTCCATCCTTGCAGTCTTGAACCCAGTGATTCTGCCTTTGCCTTTCAGAAGCCCAGATTGAGTTATTTGATGAGGCTCATTCGACATAACGGGTTCAAAATCTGTATCAGTATTGCTGTCATTTTTCATCCATGGCTCCTGCATCATGGCATCTTTGTCGCCACCTCTAGACTCCATGTCTCCGGTGGCTTCGGTACTAGAAGACTATCGTCATGCGGCACAAGTCTCATGGCTGAAGGGGGATTGAGGTATTCAATGGATTTCTTGTTTTTAGCAGGAAAAAGTATACACTGATCAGACAGAAGTAGCAGTCTAACACATCTTTCTGCTCTTACCATATCATCAGGACAGCGAACGGCATTGACTTCCAAGTACCTCTGAGCCAAGCTCTAAGATCGACAGTGCATGTTGCGCAACAAATGTGAGGAGCCCAGGCTTTGCCTTTGTCAACAATTTTCCATCCAAAGTGGAGCTCATAGGCTTTCTTAATAAGGGGTATCATACTACGTCTTTGAGATTTAAGTGGACACTCGCCACAAATATAATAAAAAGTATTGTGGCTGTTGCAACATTGGCATCACAAATGCTCCTGAAAATGCAATTACTTTATTATAATGAGTACATGCAATATGCTACGAGTGTAGAGCATGTGAATCAATGTGACCGCAAACCGATATACATGTAAACGCAATGCACAGAATTGTGTGTGTGCACGTGATGGTTCTGTAGCCTTTCTAAAACCTGCCCTGCCGTGCAGCACCTGCCCAGGCATGCCTGGACAAGACAGAAAACTTCCCAGCTTACATCGCGGTCAGCAGTTTAATTGACTTAAATTATGAATTGATACAACAAATACAGGTTGTTCCAGAAAATGGTGTGTGACAGAGAAATTTCATGGTGATATTGATGATCAGCAGCCCAAAGTCCATAAGAAACACCCAAAAGTATTCAGGAAGTAAAAACGTTGTTGTTCAGAGTTCTTGGTGGTCAGTGTTATTCCACAGGTCTCCAGAAAGCTGTGAAGCCAAGTCACTGAATATGCTTAAGAAGATAGATAGGTTTCTCAACAAAAATAACATTAGGGAGAAAGGGGAAAGAGGGGCAATATGTTATTCAGGAAGATATTGTATTGGATGGAAGAGCAGGCCTGAAGTTCCTAAAGGTCCACAGCCTCTCCTAGTTGTCTGTTCAGCATGGAACACTTCAAGGTTCAGCCGTCGAGCTGTTCCCTCTCCACTTCACACTGTTTCCTTGTGTTAGTGCCGCCAGTGTGGCAAAAGGGCTCCACGGTAACGTGGCGGTTAGTGTGATGCTATTACAGCTCGGGGCATCAGAGTTCAATTCCAGCGTAGTCTGTAAGGAGTCTTTGAGCATCCTCCCTGTGGAATGCATGCTTTTTTTCTGTGTGCTCTGTGTTTCCTCCTACGGTCCAAAGATTTCCGGGTAGGTTCATTTGCTATCACAAGTACTCCTGAAAGTTCTTGTAAATTGTCCCGTGATTAAATTAGGGTTAAATCGGGGTCATCGGGGGTTGCTGGGACGGCACAACTCGAAGGGTCGTAGGCACCTACTCCACACTGTAAACTCAAGGGCTTATGCTGTTTTTCATCAAGCTTCAAAATGCACAACCACTGTTGCTACAATAGGCACCCTGTCTGTGTATGTTGTCCATTCAGTTACTGTACAGATTTCCAGAAACACCGAGGCAATGAAATATGCTTTAGCAATGCATAATTCTTTTCTCAGTAGTCAGCTTTAAGTTTAACCCATTCACGTGTTCGTAAATGTTCAGTGTACTTGGAAACAGCCTGCCTGGTAGATGGACTGCTGAAACAGAATCTCATCCCAAACATCCCTGCTGATATCCCACTGGAATTTTGCCCAGAATGTGAAGCAATGCAACTCTCCTTTTCTGATTGTCTGTTGCAGTTCCTGCACGGCTACGTGGAAATGCCCAGTGCTCTGACTTGTTCTCACTTGGCAATTAAAGGATGTTGAGAAATATTTTTATTGAAAGTACTTTCTTCCTTTAGATAGTTAAAGCCAGCCTTTAACAGTCTGCATCCCACAGCACCCGACATACCCTGCAGACATCAAACCCTGAAGCACCAAGCTGTTTCTAATGATGCCTGGTCCCAAGGATCCACTGTCATTGCCTACATTGCCCGGGGTTTTAAGGAATCTGGGGTAGGAGGGTGTGATGAAGTGTTGAAAGGTGAGCAGACACCATAGCTGAAGAACAATATGCCAGTTACCTGTGCACGAATGATAAAGCTCCTGGAATTGTAGTGCTTGAATTTGATGTAGCTCTAAGAGACTTAAAGACAATTTCAGCTCATTATAAAGCCATCCATCACAATGCATTGTGTATTTTGCACAAGGACTAATGCGTCACAACAAAGAATGACTTGGTGCTCCAGCACTGTTTGTGATCTCACAAAGAAGCAACATTGACCAATACCAGTGCAATATCACAGCACAGGGATTTTTTATTTCATTGAAGGTAATATCTACAAAAAATGTTTGAGAACCATTGACTTTGGACTAAAAGTTGTTGGCAGAGATCAGTTTGCACTCAATGAAATATGGGGAAAAAGCCCCTACAATATTTCCTCACAGTTATTGAGATTATGGACAGGAGATTCCACCTTCTTATGAAACAGAAATTAATGGAAGGACTTTTGCTTCTAAACTCCCTAAAAACCACAGGGACCTATCACAGCACCATCGATTTATTCGAGTAAGTAGATAACTGAAACTGGACAGGCAACTACCTTGTAAGAAACCACTAAATCTTCTTCCAACAATTATACAATATATTAGACGCTTTCAGATTATGGCTCTATATCATTTCAAAAGATTGGTGAATGAATATACAGAAATATTGTCTCCCCTAAAGGAATCTTAACAGTTTTGAAAGCATCCATTGTGACCAAGTTCCCAAGAAAGGCGTATGCTGCTGACATTCACCCTGATTCTGACTCTCTTTCCGCCGATGCTGCCTGACCTATTGAGCATTTCCAGCATTTTCCATTTTACTTCTGATATGCAGCAACTACAGCATTTTATCTGTGGTTAATTCAGTACTGATGTCTTCCACAGGAATGATTTATGTTACAAGTTATGTTACAAAAAATCTTGTTCGAATATTTGCATAAAACCACAAATTTTTAAAAACATATTTCAGAATCAGAATCAGGTTTATTATCACCGGCACATGACATGAAATTTGTTAACTTAGCAGCAGCAGTTCAATGCAATACATAACCTAGCAGAGAGAGAGAAAAAATAATAAATGAAATAAAACATAATAATAAATAAACAGTAAATCAATTACATGTATTTAATAGATTATTTAAAAATGTGCAAAAACAGAAAAACTGTATATTATAAAAGTGAGGTAGTGTCCAAAGCTTCAAAGTCCATTCAGAAATCCGATGGCAGAGGGGAAGAAGCTATTCCTGAGTCACTGAGTGTGTGCCTTCAGGCTTCTGTACCTCCTACCTGATGGTAACAGTGAGAATAGGGCATACCCTGGGTGCTGGAAGTCCTTAATAAAGGACGCTGCCTTTCTGAGACACCACTCCCTAAAGATGTCCTGGGTACTTTGTAGGCTAGTACCCAAGATGGAGCTGACTAGATTTACAACCTTCTGCAGCTTCTTTTGGTCCTGTGCAGTACCCCCCCCCCCCATACAAGACAGTAGTGCAGCCTGTCAGTATGCTCACGACGGTACAACTATTGAAGTTTTTGAGTGTATTTGTTGACATGCCAAATCTCTTCAAACTCCGAATAAAGTATAGCCACTGTCTTGCCTTCTTTATAACTGCATCAATATGTTGGGACCAGGTTAGATCCTCAGAGATCTTGACAGCCAGGAACTTGAAACTGCTCACTCTCTCCACTTCTGATCCCTCTATGAGGATTGGTATATGTTCCTTCATCTTACCCTTCCTGAAGTCCACAATCAGTTCTTTTGTCTTACTGACATTGAGTGCCAGGTTGCTGCTGTGGCACCGCTCCACTAGTTGGCAGATCTCACTCCTGTACACCCTCTCGTCACCACCTGAGATTCTACCAACAATGGTTGTATCATCAGCAAATTTATAGATGGTATTTGAGCTATGCCTAGCCACACAGTCATGTGCATACAAAGAGTAGAGCAGTGGGCTAAGCACACACCCCTGAGGTGTGCCAATGTTGATCGTCAGCGAGGAGGATATGTTATCACCAATCTGCACAGATTGTGGTCTTCTGGTTAGGAAGTCGTATCCAATTACAGAGGGAGATACAGAGGCCCAGGTTCTGTAACTTCTCAATCAGGATTGTGGGAATGATGGTATTAAATGCTGAGCTATAGTTGTTGAACAGCATCCTGACATAGGTGTTTGTGTTGTCCAGGGTAAAGCCTTGTGGAGAGCCACTGAGATTGCATCTGCTGATGACCTATTGTGGCAATAGACAAATTGCAATGGGTCCAGTTCCCTGCTGAGGCAGAAGTTCAGTCTAGTCATGACTAACCTCTCAAAGCATTTTGTCACTGTCGATGTGAGTGCTACCGGGCGATAATCATTTAAGCAGCTCACATTATTCTTCTTGGGCACTGGTATAATTGTTGCCTTTTTGAAGCAAGTGGGAACTTCCACCCATAGCAGTGAGGTTAAAAGTGTCCTTGAATACTCCCACTATTTGGTTGGCACAGGTTTTCAGAGCCTCTCCAGGTACTCCATCGGGACCTTCCACCTTGCGAAGGTTCTTTAAAGACAGTCTAACATTGGCCTCTGAGAGAGAGATCACAGAGTCATCAGGTGTACTGGGGATCTTCACAGCTGTAGTTGTGTTCTCCTTTTCAAAGTGGGCATAGAAGGTGTTGAGTTCATCTGGTAGTGAAGCATCGCTGCCATTCATACTATTGGGTTTCAATTTGTAGAAAGTAACGTCTTGCAAACCCTGCCAGAGATGCTGTGCATCTGATGTCGCCTCCAACCTTGTTCAAAGTTGTCTCTTCACCCTTGAAATAGCGCTCCACAGATCATACCTGGTTTTCTGGTACAGGCCTGGGTTGCCAGACTTGAATGCCACAGATCTAGCCTTCAGCAGACAGCGTACCTCCTGCTTCGTCCACTCATCCATGGCTTTTGGTTTGGGAATGTACAGTAAGTTTTGTGCACGTACACTCATCCACACAGGTTTTAATGAAGTTGGCAACAACTGCAGCATCCAGGTTGGAAGATGAATCCACATATGCAACATGCACAGTAATAGCCTCCTCATCTGTTCCATGGATGCGTCTCCAGGTGAGGTGAGCTCTCCACCGATCAGAGTTGGCCATGGATATCGTGTCCTAGCTGTCTAGATACACAAGCCTAGGCAGTATGATGGGGAGAGCAAGCTGTTGTTCATGTAGCAAGCTCCCCCTCTTCACGCATCTGATGAACCCAAAGGAAAGGCGTAGACCGATACAGCCTGGTACCAGCGGTGTCGCGGGAGCTCCCTGTCAGCATTGAACTCAATGTAGGGATGTTTTAGGGCCTGCAGCTCCAGATTGTTCCCTCACGGTTTATTGCTGAATCCTTCCCCATGAGTGGGTAAAGCTGCAAGGCAGTGGAGGTTTGAGGTCAGTGTTCTCCTTCTCCTTGAGGAGCTGCCAATCATGGCTGTCTGTCGCCATTTGCCCGAAGCCACTGGTGTTAAGGCAGCAGTAACCTGACCTTGCTCCCTTCTCCTGTCAGTAGAAACGGTCACACGTGAAGACCAGCAGATGGACTTGGTGGTCAGAGCCTATTTGAGGCACACGGCATTAGGAGTATTTAATAGGAGCTTGTCCCCAGCTATAACAACCAGGTGCTTGGTAACGAAAAGCACCAATCCATGGACAACTCTTTTTGCGGGGAGCCACCTTAAGGGAAATTCCACCACTAGGTATGCATCAATCCCTATCCTCCTCTTTTTAAAGGGATCTTTTTCTGGGATCCACTGATTCACTCTTCTGTCTCTGATAACCACTCTTCTCACAGAACTTTCCAGTGCAGTTACAGGAGAAGCAAACCCTAAACTTTAACCTCTTCCCAGAGACCCAAACAGTTCTTTCAGACGATGCAGACATTCACTTGAACCTCTTCCGACCTAATGTACTGTATTTGCAGCGCACAATGTAGCCGCCTCTTAAACTGATTAAACACTTTGCAGACCTGTTTTCAGTCTGCAGGGGTGGCTCAAAACTTTGGGTCGCCTGTCACTTTAATTCCCCACCCAATTTCAACTCTGAGGTATCTCTCTGTTACCAAAATGAGCTTGAGGAAAAGCATTTGATTCATAACTGGCAAATTCAGCTGTAGATCATCCATCTGTGATATTGGCTCAGTTTCTCTCTCTCCATTAGTGCAATCTGAACTGCTGGGCATGTGCCACAGTGCTGCATTTTCCAATTTATCCATACCATTCTTTAACTTCTCCCTAAATGCCCTCATTTCAGACTTCCTATGTTCATGTTCTCTTTAACTTCCCGCACTAAAACATCAGCTACCTGAAACATACTACTATGTCCCAATCAGCGTTGTCCCCTATCATATATATTCCCTATCAGAGTTGTTTACCTTATCCCATTCATCCTTTCCCTACCCTCTGTTTAAAACCTTTGATCTCTCTTTCCCAATTCTGACACTCCTTTTCTGACCAAAAGAGTCAATTCTCTTTCTCTTTCCACAGTTTCTGCCAAAGCTGCTGCATGTTTCCAGCACTGTCAGTTTCTTAACCTTGGAACTATCATCACCCAAACCAGACCAGATGTCACATCGACTCAGACTACTGGAGTTCTCAGTCACTATTGATTGATATAAAGACACTTTTTATATAGTTTGCAGAGCCATTCTGTTTCCTAAATGACCCCACGTACCATTTGATCTTCTTTCTAATTCAAGGAATGCCTACCCTGCCATTTATTGAGTATTGGAATCATTGTGGTAAAAAAAATCTTCAAAAATAAACTTAGGACAAATCCAGGATATTCTTAATCCTAAAGCCCCTGAGGTTTTTTTACAGTAATGCTGTCTATGTTGACATGTACAGCCAGTAATAGTAAATTCTGATTTCACCTCTGTTAATAGTTTAAATCATTTGGACTCAATAATTTGGGCAACACAGCACTGTAGTGGTTAGCGCAACACTTTACAGCACAGGTGACCCAGGTTCAATTCCAGCCGCTGCCTGTCAGGAGTTTATACGTTCCCCACATGACTGTGTGGGTTTCCTCTCACAGTTCAAAGATGTACTGGTTAGTAGGTTAATTAGTTGATGTAAATTATCCTGTGATTAGGCTAGGATTAAATCAGGGGATTGCAGGGCAGTGAGGCTCAAAGGGCAGGATGGGTCTCTCCTGTGCTGTATCTCAATGAATAAATGACAGTTACAATAAGAACCCACCTGGGTGAGCGGGGTCTCCAGACTAGGGTCACTGCCTGCTCAGATGGACGGGCCCATGGAACAGACGGACTAACTCTACCCCTGACACTCGGTCCTTTTCTGAATAGATTCAGAAATCATTTTTACAGAGTCCATCGCTATACCGTATCAGGACTACAAGAGCATTGATCCCAATGCGATTATCAATAATCAATTCCATAGCCAATTTCTCCTCCTCTCCCATCTCACACTTAACGTTTCACCATTCTCAAGCATGAAAAGGAGTCTGAAACGGTAATGAGTTTCATTGTGTGTTGGATGCACAGTCTGATAGGGTTCTTCAAAATCATTCAGTTGGAACCATGGTTTTCCTTGGATTATGCTAAAATTAAGATTTGAGAATATGCAAGAGTATTAAAAAATGGAATTCAAAATAAACATTACATAATATACTTTCTTCATAGCAGACTGGTTTCAACCAGCTGATTTTCATGTTTGCCAGGGTGTTTTTTTGCTATTGTTCATAGTCAGAATTTAGCTTTGATGCAAAGCAGGTGAATAGAAGGGGTTCTGTCTACTGTTCTCATCAGGTTATGGGATGAATGAACATTGATAAGAATACTAAGCCTGACTGTTTAAAACTTCCTCATGTGAACTATAAGTGCACCTTCAAATGTAGCTCTGTTTCATCCTCCCTGATTGACTAAAACAACACGAGCAGATGTCCCTAGCAATGCTTGACATACTATTTTATATCTATTAGAGGAGCCCAACAAACTGTGATGTGAAAATTTTTAAAGAAGCAAATGCAACAGGAAGCAAGTGGTAAGATTGGAATGAAATAATGATGTAAAAATCTAATATTTAATCATATGTTTATACTATTATAAAATAGATATGGAACATTCAGCCTTTCTGCTCTGTGTCAGTTGTTATCCTTCAACCAAAATGTAGTCTTTATCCCATCTATATAACGTGTTTTTTAAATGTTTGTATCCTACTTTTCATCAGCCTTTTCTTAATGTGGTTCTGGGCTCTGCTTCAACCTTTAAATCTTACTGTACAATTTACAACATCAGGAGGAGCATGAATAAAGCTTCCCCTTATCCCTTCCAAATGCTAAACACCCCTTCTTTTAAGGTCAACTCTTGATCTTCTCCATTCTATTAAAAACAGACTCAGATATTATACATTGAGTTTTAATGTATTTTCTGTATTTATACAAAATTTAACATAACACAGGATATCTATTTGTTATTTTATATTCAAAGAAAACTAAATTTAAGGTTTACGTAAATGAACGAAGACAGGCATAGCACAGCATTTGACATTTTCAGCTGCAGTACGTTACAGCTGCTGGAAATCACTATGATCTATGGCTGCCACATTTGAGGTGAGTGTATATTGCATGAGAAAATTTGGCTGAGAATCCAATGTCTATAGTCTGTGATTTAGACATTGCAATGCATCACGGAGGGAAAAAACTCCCTGGATACTTGGCACCCATCAGCAGCCTCATCCCTGTAGTACCGCAGGGTTGGCTGGTTGGGTATGCGTTATGTTAGACAGAGATGGCGATACAGAAAGAAGCATGGAGGGCCCTCAACCCTTGCACCTGATTTAACAGGTACATATCCCAGAAACCTGTATGGATGCCAGGAGAGACTGCAAGGAAATGAGAACATTTCAGGATCCATTCCAGATGGGAGAGTAAAAAGGAATGTATTGGAGATTGGAAGCAGTGGGTTGCAGAAAGATGTCACTCTCTGCAGTAACAGATGACAATCCCAATCTCTTTCTTCTCATTGCTGGAGAGGAACGGGGAGTTGGAGGGGAAAGATCTGGTTGTACTGAAACTAATCTCTGGATTATTTCTTAAGTCATATAAAATTTAGCATAAGGCCAATAAGATCAGAGAGTTGTATGCGTTATTCAAAGGCTGATTTCAGTTCATTGACACGGAGATGTGAGACTGCAGATGGAGGCAAAGAGGTATTGACATTTGGGCCTGTCACCCTGCATCAGGACTGGGAGTGTAGGACGAGGACAGCTGGTATAAAGAAGTGGAAGGACATGGTGAGACAGGAGCTATAGGTCACACTAGGTACAGAGGGGGATGGCAGACAGATAGAGTCAGGTGTGGGAGTGGAGAGGGAGGGGGAAGGTAGAGAAAGAGACTGGAAGGTGATGTCGAACCAGATAAGGCTTGGTGGTTGGGAGGAGAGTGCAAAAGGCCAACAAGGGGACAGGTAACCTTAATACTTTGGTAAGACGAGGAAATGTACCTGGGGTGAGTGAAAGTGGAAAAGTCAATGATTCCCAGATGGAATTTGAGTTACTGTTCTTCTACTTTACATTTGGCCACACTGATGACAGACGGGTTCATTGGGGAGTGGGAGGGGATTTGAAATGACATACAACCAAAGGCTCAAGATAGCCAACCCAACTGTGCTGGTGCTCCACAAAATTACTTCTTAGTCTACACTTGGTCTCACCAATACCCAGGAAGCCTCTGACAGAAAAAGTGGTACTATGCTATGGGAGGAACTTGGTTTGACTTACATTGGACTATTGTTGTAGGAATCGAATCACTTGGGTTGTAGGTGGGTCTATAAACAATAGGAGGAAGGTTTCCAGTGTAATGAAATTTAGCAAGTCACAGGAAAGGACAGAGGAGACTTACCAAATAGGCATCGTGAGACCATGGATTTGCGCCTTGGGAAGTTTCCAGGGCGCAGGCCTGGGCAGGGTTGTATGCGAGACAGGCAGTTGTCCATGCTGCAAATCTCCCCTCTTCACGCCACTGATGTTGTCCAATGGAAGGGCAAGGGCCAATGCAGCTTGGCACTGGTGTCGTCGCAGAGCAATGTGTGGTGAAATGCCTTGCTCAAGGACACAACAAGCTGCCTTTGCTGAGGCTCGAACTAGTGACCATCAGATCACTAGATCTGATGCCTTAACCACTTGGCCACATGCCAACACAGACTTATCAGTAGAGCAGTATACTTGCAATTATTAAAACTGCAGGGAAAAGTTTTAAATGGTCAAAATTGGAAATACTTTGTCTGAATAATCACAACATTTATAACTAGATAGATGTATTAATGGCCCAAAAAGAATTAAATACCAAGTTCTATAGCCATTACAAAGATAAACTTGAAAAGTGGCTAAAATTAGGAGTTCAATATTCTACATGATTACTTTAGAAGGAATTGTCAAATTGCTGAAGGATGACTGAATGGTAAATGATTAGTAAAGAATGTCATGAAAGCTGAAGAGAGAAGGAAATACAAGCAACTTGAATGGAGTTAAGAAATAACAAAGAGTAGTAAACAATGATGGGAGTTATCATTAGATCTCCAATGCAGGGCAAACTTATATCAGGGTGTTCCAGACCTTTGTCATTGGATGGTTACATGTAGATGGGGCAAACCAAGTTAGCAATAATAGCATGGAGGATGAATTCATGGTTTTCTAGGACTTTATGCTGGGAAAGGGATATATCCTTTCTAGTGCTTTGAGATGAGAAAAGGTTTAAACCTAATACCTAAGGTACCTTTAGTGAAGTATGATTAAGTCTGAAACTAAACTCTTAAATCTAAACTAGAGAAACTACATGTAGGTTGGCTACAATAGAACAGAAAATTACATTGAAAAGCATGACAGTAACAAACAATGGGTAATATTTAAAGATTTAACACATAATTTACAATAAATATAACTGTATATCTACTTAAAGTACACAAAAAGAGGATATGAACAGTGCTTCAGTCATAGTTACTGAGGTTAAAATTAATAGTAGATCAGAGAGTAATTTACTGAACAGGGCAATAAGCATGTGAACGGGGAAATTCTAAGTGTTCAGCAAAGCAAGATCAAGAAATTAATAAGGGAAAATAGGAGACAAAAAGACAAAAGACAAAGAAGAGAGGCAGCAAAAGCTTCTATTGAGATGTTTCTTTATGTTACATAGATCGTAGACTGAGGGACTGCTTCGCCGAGCATCTATGCTCCATCTGCCACAAAAGTCAGGATTTCCTATTGGCCACCCATTTTAATTCAACTTCCTATGCTCCAACATGTCAGGCCATGGTCTCTTCTATTGCCCCAATCAGGCCACGCTCAGGCTGGAGGAGCAACACCTCATATTCCATCTTGGTAGCTTTCAACCTGGTGACATGGACATCAATTTCTTTAACTTCAGGTGATTCCTTCCCCCCTCCCACTGCTCTTTTTCCTTCCCCCCATCCTGGTTCCTCTTTCACCCCTTTTCTCTCCACCTGTCCATTACCTCCCTCTGGCTCCCTTTCTCCTTTCTTTTTTTCCGTGGTCCACAGTCCTCTCCTATCAAATTCTTTCTTCTTTGGCCCTATACCCCTTCCACCTATCACCTTCCAGCTTCTTACTTCAGCTCCCTCCCCCATTCCCCCATCTTCCCCTTACATGGTGGTTGTGCTCCTCCTCCTCCTCCTCCCCATCTTCCTGTTCTGGCTTCTTCCCCTTCCTTTCCAATCCTGATGAAGGGGCTTGCCCCAAAGGTCCATAGATGCTACCTGACATGCTGAATTCCTCCAGCACATTGTGTGTGCTGCACAAGATTTCCAGCATCTGTAGAACCTCTTGTGTTATATTTCTCCACATTGCTTCTGGGATGTTTTTTGTTTGAGGAGAGTTTAAATAGACTGGGCCTATACACTATAGAATTTTGAAGAAAGTGAGCCGATCTTTTAGAAACATCTCAGATTCTTAAAAGCCATGATGGGATAGATGAAGGGGTGACTAGAATCAACAGTCTTAGTTCTAAAATAAAGACAACAGCCACCCAATAATGAAATGCAAAGGAATCTCGATCTGCAGGATGGTGACTTATTGAAATACCCCACCAATAAGAGCTGATTTCAGTCAGGCACCAAATATGTTCAAGACAGAGTATAATAGACTCTTGGATGTTGTAGGAGTCGGGA
This sequence comes from Hypanus sabinus, assembly GCF_030144855.1. Classification (NCBI taxonomy): domain Eukaryota; kingdom Metazoa; phylum Chordata; class Chondrichthyes; order Myliobatiformes; family Dasyatidae; genus Hypanus; species Hypanus sabinus. Next base: position 64,068,213 of record NC_082710.1, read on the forward strand.
CATACTATAGAGTGAGTGCAGAAAACTGGTGCTGATGTAGTCAGTCAATTCCTACTCCTTAATTGCGCAGGAATGTAAATTAAATTGCTTTTAAGAAGATCTATGATTTACATAATGTGCTTATGTGCAAACCTTTATCATGCTTAATGGTAATGGGTGGCAGTCAGTGAAGTTAGCTCCTGCCTTCCATAACTTGTTTAAAACAGTTAATAATTTTTATACGGTGGAAAAAACGAAGGTGAGTTTGTTATACTACATAATAAATTTGATGTGAGGATCACAGCATGTAGTCTTAAAGGTGCGTTTGGATGAGCTGTGGCATAGGTAGGAGTTAGGGTCTAAAATCCTCATCTCTTCCTCATTTCCATTAATGATTTTTAAATGAATGGTGACGAGATGCCACCACTGAGCTCTGACTGCAGAAAGTTATGGAATATTGCTGGAAATTACAGTAAAGCATAGGCGAGAAAGGAAGTTTTAATTTAACTTTATTTTACTGAAATGCAGCGCAGAATAGGCCTTTCCACAGCCCTTCTTTTGGTTAGATAGCTTTGAAAGCAAATAGCTCCCCATCCCACTCTCATTCTGACCTAACTTTCTGTGGCCTTTGCATTGATAGCACAAACAATGAGGAACGGTGGTTTATCTCCATCTGCACATGCCTTTGGGTATACTTCAAGTGGAGGTTGATAGGTTCTTGATTAGCAAGGGCATCAAAGGTTCTGAGGAGAAGTCCGGAGAATGGAGTTGAGGGGGAAAATACATCAGACACTACTGAATGCTGGAACACACTCGATGAGCCACATGTCCTTACTCTGTTCCTATGCCTTACAGTCTTATGTTGCAGCTTTACAGATGCCTCATCAAGTTCTACAGCTTCTTGGTAGCTGACTTCCTCTGCTATAAGACATCATATTGGCTCAGTTTCTCCCTCTGCATTAGCACAGCCTCACCCGCTGGGCATGTCCCTCAGCTCACTGTTTGTAACAAAGCACACCTCTTCATCTGTATTAACCGGCCCATTAGCACATTTGACCTGAGGGCACAGCTTTAAGGTGCTTGGAAGTAGGTACAGAGGAGATGTCAGGGGTAAGTTCGTCATGACATATCCACCTGCTTCCCCCAACCCCATACGTTTCCACATCTCCCAGCTTCTCTGCTAATTTAACTAGTTTCCTCTCTTTCCCTGTTCTGATGAAGGACTTTCAAACTGAAATTCAAACCCCATTACATTTTCCACTAACATTGACCGCTTCCTGAATTATTTTCTGTTTTAATTATTGAACCTATTTTGGACTTGCAAGGTATGACTGGTATACAACGGCAAAAGAATAAGGGTAAAATTATACAAGATTTTGGGTAATTTATAGCTAGTGTTTATCAAGCAATTCTGATCGACTTACTTCAGAAACTGTAGCACAAAAGAAAACTTACATGACATGTCAGTGCAGTACGGGTGGAGTTCTGCACTGCCAGATAGAAACATAGAAAACCTACAGCACAATACAGGCTCTTCGGACCACAATGCTGTGCTGAACATGTACTTACTTTAGAAGTTACCTGGTATTACCCACAGCCCTCAATTTTTCTAAGCTCCATATACCTATCCAGGAGTCTCTTAAAAGACCCTCTCGTATCCACCTCCACCACCATTGCCAGTAGCCCATTCCACTCACCACTCTCTGCGTAAAAAACTTACCCCTGACATCTCCTCTGTACCTACTTCCAAGCACCTTAAAGCTGTGCCCTCTCATGCTAGCCATTTCAGCCCTGGGGAAAAGCCTTTGACTATCCACACGATCAATGCCTCTCATCATCTTATACATGTGCCATCTTTCAGACAGAACATGAAAGTGAGCATCAGTCTGTCTCTCAGAGTGATGGAAATACCCCCTGGCAGTATTTCAAAGATACCTTGGGAATTACCCCCAGAGTCGGCTCAATCTCAGATCAGCACTCAGAACAAAACACCTGATCCTTACCACATTGTTGTTTGTGGGACATTGCTGGACCGAAATCGGTTGCTTTGTTTCTTACAATTACAAAAGAAAAAAAAACTTCTTTGGTTCTAAAGCACTTGAAAAGGGACACAAAAAGCATAAACAAGAGAAAATCTGCCATTGCTGGGGATCAAGGTAATAGATATGTCCTAATGAAGGGTCTCAGCCCAAAACGTTGACTGTTTTCTCTTTTTCATAGATGTTGCTAGGCCGACTGAGTTTCTCCAGCATCTTGAGTGTGTTACAAAAATAACATGATCTGTTATGGGAAGGATATTGAACCTACAGAAGGGATGATCAAATGGAACATGGGATCTGGGAATACAGGTCCATAATTCATTGGAAGTGTCATCCCGAGTAGATAGGCTTGTAAAGATACCTTTTGGCACATTGGCCTTCATAAATCAAAGTATTGAGTACAGGAGATGGGATGTTATTTTGAAGTCGTGTAAGACATTTGGAGTATTATGTGCAGTCTTGGTCACCCTCCTGCAAGAAAGATGTAAATAGGTGTAAGAGTACAGAGAATATTTATAAGGATGTTGCCTGGTCTGGAGGGCCTGAGTTGTAAGGAAAGATTGATTCCTTGGAACATAGAAGATTGAGAGGAGATTTGGTAGAGGTATACAAAATTATGAAAGGCATAGATGGGTAAAACGCAAGCAAGCTTTTTCTGCTGAGATTTGGTGGGACTACAACCAGAGGTCATGGGTTAATGGTGAAAGGTAAAAAGCTTAAGGGGACCATGAATGGAAACTTCTTCACTCGTGAGAGTGTGGGGCAAGATGCCAGCACAAGTGGTGCATATGAGCTCGATTCCAATGTTTTAAGAGAAGTCTGGATAGGTACATAGATGGTAGGGGTATGGAGGGATATGGTCCTGGTGCAGGTCATTGAGAGTAGGCAGTTTAAATAGTTTGGCATGGACTAGATGGGCTAAAGGGTTTTTGTCTGTGCTGTACTTTTCTATGACTCTATGTAGCAACAGCAGATATGGGAAGAAGTTTGTTCTTACGGACAGGAAGGTTAAAGAAGGTCTGAAGAAGAGTTTAAAATTATAGGAAGCTCTGAGAGAACAGGTTTCAGAATAATATGTACTCAGATTATTTTCATTTATTAACACATCAGTGATGGGCATAAATAACAAAAAAATACTGAAACAATGACTAGAAAGATTTTATTTTCGAGCAAAGAGTTATTTGTGTATAGTGAGTCGAATTAAAAGGTAATTCGGCAAATGCTTGATTAAGATTTTTTCAGAAGAAAGAAAAATTGAGGGAATTAAGACAATAGCAGATCGGTTCAGAGAACTAACATTAGTGTAATGAGCTAGCTGTGTCAAATGTTACATGACTCTGTGACCAAAGCAATCATTACTTAATATAATGTGCACATAGCCTGCTGTTCTGTGTTAGACATACAATCTACAACATAATGACACTTATAATGAAAATGTTACTTCATGTTGTACTTTGATGACCCAGCATTTAGTCTAGTACTTAACAAGGTCATTCTACTCCAGTGTGAAGTCACCTGCTCATCGGACTGGGAACTGATCAGGTTGGTGCGTGATGAAGTGGCTCAGGAGGATAATCTGCCTGTCCTGACAATCATAAGACAATAAAACGCCTCAGTGAATTATATTGATAGGGATGGAGAAATTTTCATGGTAGTATTTTCACAGTACATTCAATATGTCTTATTGGGGGTAAGTCAACATTTCCCAATGATAGGTTTAAAGCTGAATACTGAGGGACAAAGCTTTAAAAAAAAATGCACTGTTCCATCAATCTTTAAATAAATCTTTTTTTTTGTGTGGTATTTTAATATTATTTCAAAAAAAATTGATAGGTTAGCTTTGTTCTGCGGAGAATTTAACTTACAGGTATAAATCACTGATACTTTGAAAACTTTGAATAATACTTACTGCCTTCATCAGGACTAGTTGCATGTTATTTATAATAGATCAAGCCTTTGCCTCAGGGGTCAGTATTTTGGCATAAATCGAAAGATTCAGTAATCAAGTTCCACTGGACTATCTGAATGAGTGCAGCTTTGAACTCTGACTGATAGCCGGTGGGATATTCACACATAATGAGGTTGGTTTACATCCTACCCCCGCCTGCAACTATTCATCTGAGTTTTAGGCAAATGGTCTATCCTGATACCTTTCATATCCTTGCTGGGGACCTCAGTCAGGCTGCTTTGAAGAAATCTCTGCCCAACTACCTTCAGCACATCACCTGCAGCACCAGAGGACATAACACACTCGACCATTGCTACACTACCATCAAGTTTTCCTGATGTTCTATCCCTTGACTGTATTTTAGGAAACTTGACCATCTGCCTGCCCTCCTCCTACCTGCATATTGGCGGAGACTAAAGAACAAGCTGCTAGAGGACAACAAAGAGGTGGTCACACGAGGCAGAGGAGTGACTACAGGACTGCTTCAAGTTGGTAGACTGGGCCATATTTCAAGGACCCATCAGAGGACATGAATGAATACACCACAGCTGCGAAAGGCTTTAGAAAGAGATTCACGAGTGTGTGTCTCCACAAAATCATTCAGAGTCTTTCCCAACCAGAATGCTGGATGAACTATGAAATTCGAAATCTGCCAAGGGCTAAAGATCAGTGGCAGTCCAAACTGACAACCTAGGAAAGTACAAGGGGTTTGGGTAAGAAATGGCACTTCCAGACTAAGCTTGAATCACAGAGGGATGCTCAACAGGGATTGAAAGCTATCACATCCTACAAAGCAAAACCATAAGTGACCACAGAGCTTTGCTCCCAGATGGGCTCAATGCCTCTTACGCTCGCTTTGAATGACAGAACATGAACCCTCACAGCCTCTGATGACCCTGTGATCTCAGTCATTGAGGCTTACGTGACAGCATCCTTCAGGAGGGTGAGTCCAGACAGTGTACCTGGCCAAGTACGGAAAACCTGTGCTAATCAGCTGGCCGGAGTGTTTACAGGCACATTTAACCTCTTGCTTCAGCAGCATGAGGTACCCACATGCTTCAAGCAGGCTTCAGTCATACTAATGGCCAAGAACAATGTGATAACCTGCCTCAATGACTATTGTCCAGTAGCACTTACATCCACCATGATGAAGTGCTTCAACAGATGGGTCATAAACATGTCAGCTCCTGCCTGAGGAGCGAACTGGATCAGCTCCAGTTTCCCTACCATCTCAACAGATCAATAGCAGATGCCATTGATCTTCAATCAGCCCCAGAACATCAGGAACATACATACATCAGGATGCTCTTCATTAATGACAGCTCAGCATTCAACACTATCATCCTTTCGAAACTCATTACCAAGCTACATGACCTGGGCCACTTACACAAAGCCGTACACAAGATATTGTGTAACTGGATCATCCGTTTCCTCACTAGTAGACCCCAGTCAGTGCCGACTGGCAGCAATGTCTCCTCCACAATCACTATCAGACCACATGCACCACTAGGCTGTGTACTTATGTCTTCTGCTGTACTCACTTTACACCTGTGATTGTGTGGCTAAGTACAGCTCTAATGTCACTGTTGTTGGCTTAATCAAAGTGGTGATGAATTGGCATATAGGAAGGAGACTGAAAATCTGGCTGTGTGGTGCCCCAATAACAGCCTCTCAATCATCATCAGCAAAACTAAAGAGCTGATTATCAAGGCAGAATCCGGGGGTCCATGCGTCAGTCCTCATTAGGGGATCAGGGTGGAGAGAGTCAGTAGTTTTGGTGTTAATCCATAGAGGGTCTGTTCTGGGACTAGCACACCAGTGTCAGCACAAAGAAGATATGACAGTGCCTCAGCTTTCTTGTAAGCTTGTATAGATTTGGCATGTCACCATCAACTTTGGCATTCTTCAATAGATGCACAGTGGAGAGAATCCTAACAGGTTGCATCGTGACCTGAAACTGGAAACGCCAATGCCTAGGAATGGGAAAATGACAGAAAGTGGTGGGTACAGCCCAGGCCAGCGTAGGCAAAGCCCTCTCCACCATTGAGTATATTCACATGGAAGGCTGCCACAAGAAAACAGAATCCATCATCGAAGACCCTCACCATCCAGGCCAAGCCCTCTCCTTGCTACTGACATAGGACAAGAGAAGCAGAAGCCTTAGGTCCCGCACCATCAGGCTTCTGAACTGGCGAGGTTAACTTCACTCATCACAACTCTCACCTGATTCTCAGACCAACAGACAAACTTGCAAGAACTCTTTACAACTCATGTTCTCAGTCATTCTTATCTGTAGAGTTTGTCTTCTTCTGCACATTGGTTGTCAGTCTTTGTTTTTGTAAATTCTTTTTTTTGTAATTTATTTTTTATTGAAGTTCATCATCAAACAAACATTTCCATAAGATGTATTTCAGACATTGTACATTCATATCATGTAATCATATGTATCACAAATCTCCACATGGTATTTATCTGAGGTAAACACTTATAGAAAAGAGTGGAAAGAAAAAACAAGCAAAAGGAAAAAACTATGTACAAGCAGGGAGTGCTAATGCATCCGGTTATATTTCCTGTAAATGCCTGCAAGAAAATGAATCTCAGGGTAGTATATGGTTACATACATACTTTGATACTAAATTTACTTTGAACTTTGAGCTTGAGTGCACACCTGCAAATAGAAGAGTTTATAGTGAGGTACAGCGTGATAAATCAGGCTGTGAATACTTACGCTGATTTCAAAAATGTTATTTCCAATTTACAAAATAACTGACGAAGTTGATGGCGCATGGGGAGTTCAGTTTGATTTTCTGAGCTATGGATTTAGTATTTGGGTGAGAGGGTGTGGGTGCGGGAGAAGACTGAAGGATGTCCTATAATGGAAAGCATGAATGACACTCCACTGTGTGTAGAACAGCACTACAGAACTCAGAGCCCCAGCAGTTTGCAGGTATCCATGACATGGGTGGGTCATTAAAGTCTAACATCACAGCCTTGCCACTGAGAGTCACAAATGGATGTGAACCTATCAAGGACATTAGATGGTTGATTCCTGCTGTAAGTAGTACCTAGAAATAGTACTTCCTTAAATGCAATTATGTCCTTAATGTAACAATTCTTGGTTCTAACCCACAGCAGGTTATTCAGTCAAGTCTTGCTACCATTCCTGATCAATAAGAAGTTGGAAAGACGGATCCCTATTAAAAAGTTACAAAGTCTTGAGAACAGATGGCATTCCCTATGAAGTTCCAAAGCTTGGCAGAGAACAGCTTCAGTCAGAAATGCACCATCTTATTTTACACATCTGGGGAGGTTAGCACAGACCAAGAGGCCTCAACGATGATCATCTTTAAGAAAGGAAGCAAGTTCAGAGGTAGTAAATACAGATAGATCTCTCTGCTGTCACACAAAATGCTGAAGGAACTCAGCGGGCCAGGCAGCATCTGTGGAAAGGAGAAAGCCATCAACATTTCAGGCCAAGACCCTTCATCAGGACCTTTCATCCCTGCAGTCTGAAATAGGGAATATCATCACAAGGGACTCCTTCCAATGGTAAGAATCCCGGGTGTTCAATCCACACAGAGACATCATTAAAATGATCTTCACACGCAGCTCCAAAAAATAAATACAGAGAACTCCCTTAACTTGGGAGCACTCTCCTCAAAATTGACAACCTACAGAAATTTATTTCCACTTTGTGCTTGCTTCATCATGACTTGCAATCTATTACCTAACCAGCTCATCTACAACTGAATCATCCCAGTGAAAAGCAGAGCCAGACTAGTCTGCATCTTTGCCCCAGTATTTTATTTTTACTTTCTTTTTCACTAAAACTCTGCACTCCAAAAGTATACCTCCAAACAGAGCATCTCCTCAGAAGTAATGGAAAGTATTTCAACCTTCAGGGACTGCACTTTAGAACCAAGGTCACTCTACCCTCTGAGATGACACTTGATCTTCCGAATCCGGGGGGAGGGGTGATGATGGACATTCTCCTGTTTAAATCAGCTGCTGAGCTTGAGACGGAGAGAGCTTCAAGTTCCTTGTGTGAGCACCACCATTGCCTGTCCTCATCCAACCATGTTGATGTCACAGCCACAAAAGCTCACCAACGCCTCTAATTCCTCAGGAGGTAGAAGGTACAAGTGCCTCAGGTTCAAGAACAGTTACTACCCCTCAACCAAAAGGGGATAACTGCACTCAGTCTACTTCTGGTGTTCCCACAACCGATAGTCTCACTTTAAGGATTCTTTTTCTTGTTATTTTTGGCTCATTATTTATTGCTATTTACTTATATTTGCATTTTCACAGTCTGTTGTTCATTGATCCTGTTTACAGTTACTATTCTATAGATTTGTTAAGTATGCCCTCAGGAAAAAGAATTTCAGGGTTGTATGTGGTGACAGGTACAGTACGTATCTGATAAAAATTTTACTTTGAACATTTGAACTTTGAGGAGGCTAAAGAAATTAAGCATATCCCTGTCGTCTCTTACTCATTTTTGATGCTCTGTAGAAAGCGTTCTGATTGGATGCATAATGGCTTTGTATGGCAAGCAACCGCACAATAAACTGTAGGAAGTTGTGGACACAGCTCAACTCATCACAGGAACCAATCTCCTCTCAATGGACTCTGCCTGCTGCCTCTGTAAAGCATACACTGTGCTGCAAGCTATCAACCATCCTCTCCCCTCTTGGTTGCTCCAGAAACCTGGTGCATTAAAACACTGAAAAGGTATTGTCAATCCACTCAGCAAAACCCCCCAAATTGACCAAAAAGCCATCTAAGCTCGGTGTCCTTTCCCAGGCCAGCATTGTCAGTCAACATTTTTAGGTTGTGATTTGTGCTTCAGCACTAATTTCCCAAATTGTTTCACAGCAAAATTCAAAAGACTTGAATAGGTTAGCAGGTCTTTGCTTAAAGAGAATACTCCTGTAGAATCAGATACAAACATTCTGTTAAAAGTTTCATGGTGGTTCTGAGGGAGAATTTTAATAACTCTCAATAGGAAAGCATTCACCAATAGGTGAGCAGGTGAATGATTTAAGCAGGAAAGCCAGTGGAATTTCATGTGCATCTTCACAGCCTCACATAACGTTTATCTTTGTCTTCAGTATTTGTTCCAGTTAGTGTAAGATAGAGTTTGCATTGTAAGCAGTAACTCACAGTTAATCATTTCATAATGCTTTGAAATGAAAATAAATTCTTGCTCTTACCAGGATTTCTTTTCCATTCGTAAATACATGAGGAAATGTTGACAGTATATGATACAATTGTGAGGCTTGGGCGCTTCAGAAGATAGTGCGCAATCAACTTCAGTGCTGTGGGAATGGAGTCACATACAGACCTGATTAGGTAAGGGCAGGTGCATCTTTTGGGTTCTGACACAAATCTAACAGACGTGATAATTTTCACAGTCTTTTTCTCCCCCGCCACCCCCCCAAAGTGAATTCAAACTCCAGGGGATAGGTTTACGCTCCATAGATTATTGGCCAATCTGCTTGGATACAATAATTGTCTATGGTAATAAAAATTAGATGGGATTAACCATAAACATATTGATCCTTACACTATGCTTGTTTGTGTCAATTGACAGTGAGTTTGATGGAAATCAAAGGTGAAAAATGCGCATTACAGTGCCCAGGATACCAACAGCCACTGTGCTTAATTCTGTTTCCCTAGGATGTGCAGAGAATTCACACAATTCCACAGACTACGCAGCACCAGGAGGGCCAACGGGCACCAGTACTCTTGATTTCTACTCTCATCAACGGCACAAGGCACAGAAACATAGCAATCCACCACCTGAAAATACTGAAATCCATTAAGGCCAGCCGAATGGTGCATTCATTTTTCTGCAGAGTGACAGATTCAGGCTCAACGCAAACCAAATGAGAGTTATCAATTTCAACCATGCTGCAAGGCCAAGATGCAAAGTGCAAGCCAAAGCATAACTCCTAAGGAATGGATATTAAGAGTTTCACTGAATGCTTGTTTAATAAATGGGTCTTTGAAGCAGGATCCATTTTATATGCTTTGCTCTAATTGTTCAATGAGCTACAACACCATATACATCTCAGCCTCCTGGAGAAAGGACATGTGTTTATATGCTTTAAAGAACTTTCCCCTGTGAATTACATTTGGAAAGCAGTGATTGTTCTAATACATGTAAATACAAAAATTACCACATGCCAAAGAATTCTCAGCAGCAGAAAAGAATGATCACTCATCCAAGCAGAAGGGGTATTACTTACAATTGCCAAGGTCTTGTGGTCTCTCTGCTTTCAAAGCTTATTCAATTGAAGCAACAGTCACAGTAAATTTTCAATACTGAAAAAAATAACATCCTGAACATTGGCATCATGGTCTGGCACAGCAATTTGAATGTGCAGGAATAAGAAGCCACAGAGAGCAGTGGACTCTGCCCAGGACATCACAGGTACACCCCTCCCCACCGTTGTTAGTATCTACAGGAAGTGCTGAATCAAGAAAGCAAACCCTCACCTCCCCCAACCCCACCCATGCCACCTGCCAGCTTCTGTATCTTCAAAACATACAACTAATCAAAGAAAATACACAGAGCTGGGGTTGTGGGGGATGACCTCCCAGGGGAATGCCAAGGAGACCAGGTTACTGGCACTGGCCATGGGAAAGAGGGAGAAGAGGGGACCAGTAATGATAGGGGACTCAATAGTCAGAGGAGGAAACAAGAGATTCTGTGGACGTGAATGGGACACCCAGACAGTGTGTTGTCTTGGACTGCGTCCACTGCATTTTGGAGAGCAGCCATATGACTTGGTACATATTGGTACCAATAATATAGGAAGGAAAAGCAGAGAGGTCCTGAAAAGAGAATTTAGACAGCTAGACAGAAAGCTGAGAAGCAGGACTTCTAAGGTAGTAAATTCTGGATTGCTGTCTGTGCCATGCACCAGTCAGGGTAGAAACAGAACGATTTGGCAGGTAAATGTGTAGCTGAGAAGCTGGTGCAGGGGGTGGGGCTTCAGGTTCTTGGATCATCGGGGTCTCTTCTGGAGGAGGTATGACCTGTACAAAAGCAATGGGTTGCTCCTGAACCCAAAGGTAACCAATATTCTTGCCAACAGGTTTGTTGGAGCTGTTGGGGTGATTTTAAACTAACTTGGCAGGTGAGGGTGGGAACCGCAGTGAAGGGATTCAGGATAGGACAGTTGGTAAAAAAGCAAAGATAGTGTGCATTCCGACTGTCGGGAAAGGCGGGCAGATGATAGGACAAAATTGCAGCCAGCAGGGTGAATATCAGTACTTTAGGGATGCAGAATGATAATCAAAATGTTATATCTCAATGCAAGGAGTATAAGAAATAAGGTGGCTGGTCTTGTTGTACCATTACAGATTGCCAGGTATGATGTTATGGTCATCACTGAATCATGGCTGAAGGATAGTGTAGTTGGGAGCTGAATGTCCAAGGTTACAGGTTATATCAAAGGGATAGGAAGGTAGGCAGAGGGGGTGGTGTGGCTCTACTGGTAAAGAATAGCATCAAATCAGTAGAAAGGTGTGACATAGGATGAGAAGATGTTGAATCCTTGTGAGATGAGTTAAGAAACTGCAAAGGTAAAAGGACCTGATGGCAGTTATATACAAGCCTCCCAACAATAGCTGACATGTGGACTGCAGATTACAATGGGAAACAGAAAGGTTGTATCAAAAGGGCAATGTTATGATAGTCATGGGAGATCTCAACATGCACATTGATAGGGAAAGTCAGGTTGGTAATGGATCTCAAGAGAGTAAGTTTGTTGAATGCCTACGAGATAGCTTTTTAGAGCAGTTTGTCATTGAGCCTATTAGGGGATCAGCTATACTGGATTAGGTGTTATGTAATGAACCAGAGGTTATTAGGGAGCTTAAGGTAAAAGAAGCCTTAGGACAGAGTCATCACAATTTGATTGAATTCAACTTGGAATTTGATAGGGAGAAAGTAAAGTCTGATGTAGCAGTATTTCTGTGGAATAAGGGAAATTACAGTGGTATGAGAGAGGAGTTGGCCAGAGTAAGCAGGAAGGAGACTCTGGCAGAGATGACAGCAGAGCAGCAATGGTGCAAGTTTCTGGGGAAAATAGGAAGGTACAGGATAGGTGTTTTCCAAAAATGAAGAATTACCCAAATGGCAAAATAATAAAAGCTTTTTCAAGAATGTAAAAAATAAAAGAGAGATGAGAGTGGATATAGGACTGCTAGAAAATGAGGCTGGAGAAATAATAATGGGAGACAAGGAGATGGCAGATGAATTAAATGAGTGTTTTACATCAGGTTTCACAGTGGAGGACACTAGCAGTGGGCCAGAGGTTGAAAGGTGTGAGGGACGAGAAGTGAGTGCAGTTACTATTACAAGGGAGAAGCTGCTCAAAAAGCTGAAAGACCTAAAGGCACATTAGTCACCCAGACCAGATGAACTGCACCCTAGGGTTCTGAAAAAGGTAGCTATAGGCATTGCGGAGGCATTAGAAATGATCTTTCAAAAATCATTGGACTCTGGCATGGTGACAAAGGACTGGAAAATTGCAAATGTGACTGTTCACTGTTGTGGTTCAAAATGCTTTCCAAGAAAAGAAAAGTTGACATCAAAGGTCGGATATTCAACGATAATTGGAAAGATCGTTTTTCCTTCTGCGAGGTCAACAGCAATCCTGTGTGTCTGATATGCTCGCAACAAGTGGCTGTGGCAAAAGAGTACAATTACAATATCAAACGACACTATGAGACGTCACACAGAGAAAAATATGACAATACGCAGGATGACTCAGAACGCAAAAGGTAAACGAGCTCTGATAAAACAGGAATCGGTGTTCACCAAAAGTCAAGAGGCTCATGATGGAGCTGGCAAGGCCAGTGATATTATTGCCAACAAAATAGCTGCTGCGTCGAAGCCATACTCAGGGGGAATTCATCAAAGCTTGCAGGCTGACGGTGGCTGAGCTGGTGTGCCCTGAGAAGAGGCAGGCTTTTGGTAATATCAGCTTGTCAAGAAATACTGTGGCAGAGAGAACCGGGGACCTTGCAGGAGATTTGAATGGTCAACTAAAAGACAAAGTGAAGTCATTTATTGCCTTTTCTATTGCAATGGATGAGAGCACCGATGTGACTGATGTAGCTCAATTGGGAATATTTATTCATGGTGTTGATGCATCTTTGACCGGCACTGAGGAGTTCATGGAGATGGTGCCCATGACAAACACCACAACGGCGAACAACGTTTTCTCCAGTGTCGTCGAAGCCTTGGACAGACTGGGGGTTGACTGGAATCACGCTGTCAGCATGGCAACAAATGGCACACTGTCCATGGTCGGGAAAAAGCAGGTGTTGTTGCCAAACTCAGAGAGAAAGTTCAGACAGAGAATCCAGAGCAGGAATTCTGGAATTTTCATTGTATCATACACCAAGAGGCTTTATGTAGCAGGAGCCTGAAAATGCACAATGTTATGGATGTGGTAATCAAAACAGTTAATTTTATTAGAGCCAAAGGACTCAACCATTGGCAATTTGACACTCTTTTGTCCGAAAGTAGTATTGGACACGGCCTAGCCTACCACACTGAAGTCTGCTGGTTGACCAGAGCAGTTGTGCTCAATCGTTTTTTTTTATAATTACGTGCGGAAATTGGACTATTCACAAACAAAAAAGGAAAGCCAGTGGCAGAGTTGGATGACCCAGTCTGGCTTCATGATCTTGCAGTTTTGGTGGATACAACAGAGCACTTGAATGTGCTTAATGTTCACGTGCAAGGCAGCAACAAGCTTATTACAGAATGCATTCGTGCCTTTCAAATTAAATTAGGCCTGTGGGAGAGGCAACTATCCCGAAGCAACCCAGTTCATTTCCCCTCTTTGCAGTCTGTGCGTGTTGCTCATGGGAATAATGACAACATGGACAGGTACAAGGACAAAATATCATGGCTGAAAAGTGAGTTTCAGAATCGTTTCCAAGTCTTCACTCAGCTCAAGAAGGAATTCTCACTAATTTGCTCGCCGTTTGCCATCAACACAGCTTCAGATGTGCCGGAGGAACTCCAAATGGAACTAATTGAAATTCAGTGTAACTCGGCTTTGAAATATAAATTTGAGACTGTGGGTCTGGACTCATTCTATCAATACCTGGGACCGATGTACCCCAAGATGACAGACTTTGCCTCAAAGATCCTTTGCATGTACGGGACAACATATCTCTGTGAGCAGGCGTTCTCCATAATGAACATTAACAAATCCAGACTGCACTCGCAGCTGACACACAGACATCTAAATGTCAATATGAAAATCACAACTGCCCAGAAACCGGTCCCTGATGTTGACAGACTGGTTAACGCCAAGAGATGTCAGGTGTCTGGAAGCAGCGAGTGAAAAATGAGTGACACTGTTCCTTGCACTGCCACATGTAAGCGAAATGCATTATGAAATATTGAGTGTTATAATATTGTGATTCACTCATTTTCTGACTTCTATTACTGTAAATGTGATCACTTCAATAAAAATTAGAGGCTAACTGTGTTCGTTGTCTGAGTTTGATTGCTGGAAGCAGGCTAATAAAAATTAGGTGCAGTTGTGTAGCCTTTATTACAATTTGTTTTGTTAGGTCTACATTTGTGTCTGCTAACGTTCATTTTCAAATGATTTATAAATGGAAAGGGTGTGGCTCCCAAAACACTTAGACAAAATAGCATCGTTTTTTTTTCTCTCTCTCATCACAACTTTCTTGTAGCCTAGTAAGTTAATACCAATCATAAAAATAACGCTTGCTAGGCAATCTTCTTCATAAGAAGTGAAATGCGTAAAGTGAAACACTTTGTAGTTATAGCAGAGACTGAGACAAGAGAGCAGGTTGAAAAAACAAAGGCAACAGAAGCTGTGGGAGTACACGCGTGTGCACAACAGATCCAGCCTGCATGAAGTCGCATTTTGCCCAATCCGGCCCATGACTTAAAATGAGTTTGACACCCCTACCCTAAAGGTTAACTTGCATGTTGAGTCAGTGGTGCAGAAAGCAAATGCAACGTTAGCATTCATTTCAAGATTTCTAGAATACAAGAGCTGGGATATGATGCTGAGACTGGTGAGGCCTCACCTTGAGTATGGTGAACAGTTTTGGGCTTCTCATCTAAGAAACGATGTATTGGCATTGGAGAGGGTTCAGAGGGAGTTCACAAGGGTGATTCTGGGAATAAAATGATTACCATACAAGGAATGTTTGAGAGCTCTGGGTCTGTACTCACTGGAGTTTAGAAGAATGATGGGGGATCTCATTGAAACCTTTCAAATGTTGAAAGGCCTAGACAGAGTAGATGTGGACAGGATGTTTCTCATAGAGGGCGAGTCCAGGACAAGAGGACATAGCCTCAGGATAGTGGGGTGTCCATTTAAAACAGGAATGTAGAGAAATTTCTTTAGCTGGTGGTGAATTTGTGGAATTTGTTGACACAGGCACCCATGGAGGCCAGGTTGCTGGGTGTATTTAACACATAGAGTGATAGGTTCTTGATTGTACGTGGCACCAAAAGTTATGGGAAGAAGGTAAGTGTGACACGGTTCAGTTTGGTAGGTCAAATATGATGCAGAATATAGTATTAACGGTAAGACTCTTGGCAGTGTGGAGGATCAGAGGGATCTTGGAGTCTGAGTCCATAGGACACTCAAAGCTGCTATGCAGGTTGACACTGTGGTTAAGAAGGCATATAGTGCATTGGACTTCATCAATTGTTGGATTGAGCTTAGGAGCCGAGAGGTAATGTTGCAGCTAAATAGGACCCTGGTCAGACCCCACTTGGAGTACTGAGCTCAATTTTGGTTGCCTCACTATAGGAAGGATGTGGAAACCATAGCAAAGGTGCAGAGGAGATTTACAAGGATATTGTCTGGATTGGGTAGCATGCCTCATGAGAATAGGTTGAGTGAATCTGGCCTTTTCTTCTTGGAGTGACAGAGGATAAGAGGTGACCTGATAGAGATGAACAAAACAATGAGAGGCATTGATCATGTGGATAGTCAGAGGCTTTTGCCCAGGGCTGAAATGGGTAGCACGAGAGGGCATTGTAAGTACAGAGGAGATGTCAGGGGTAAGTTTTTTACGCAGAGAGTGGTGAGTGCGTGGAATGGGCTGCGTGGCGGTGGAGGTGGAAATGATAGGGTCTTTTAAGAGACTCCTGGAAAGCTACATGGAGCTTAGAAAAATAGAGGGCTATGGGTAAGCCTAGGAAGCTCTAAGGTAAGGACAAGCTCGGCAAGCTTTGTGGGCCGAAGGGCCTGTATTGTGCTGTATGTTCAGCCATGATTGAATGGCAGTGCAGACTCAATGGGTCATATGGCCTAATTTTGCTCCTATGTTTTATGGTCTTATAGACTTGAACACTTCATTTTTTATTTTAGTGATGTGCGCACTTATGACATGGTGACATAATGACATACACCATTCACGCACTCCTTATGTATAACCCATAATTATGTAAAAACTTAAGACTGTTTGATCAAACAATATATTTACAATATTACTCAAATATTAAATACACACCACTTCTCCCTGCTTAGCTATAAATTCCAACTCAGTATAGAATGCATCTGAACTAAATTTACAGTATACTATATAACTAATATATAGACATCTACAGCATAGTAAATTTTCAATTGTTCCATCCAGGCCTATAGATCTAATCGCTGTGGAGGACTTTTTACTTTTGTGGAATAATGTCTTTCCTGACAAGAGAGTCATTCCACTGGGCAAGTATGACTTGTGGCTGTAAAACCATCTCAGGTTCTGGGACCTCCTCCATGGTGGTTGGAGAAGTTGACGCTGGGACTGCAGAAAGTTGTCTGGCTGCTCTGGGGACCTTTATGCTGGGCATGTTGGCATGCCAGATGTTGCATGGCAAGCTGCTTGATCTGCTGACCTACCCCAAGGTACCAGGCAAAACTTCAAGCCAATGCTTTCATTTTGATCATTCCTAGATAACCAGCCTGTAGCTCCTTCAACACTTTCACTCTCAGCTTGGATGGTATAATAACTCTCAATCCCCACATACGGCAACCTCTGTCAAGGGAAGTTCATCCTGGTGCTGGTAAAAATGGGGGAACTGGAATATTTTCTGCACATTCCAGTCATTTTGGGTTGTTACTTAGACCTGAGAGAGTGTGGGGTCTTTTCTGGTTTCCCTTTGGATCATCTCTGCCGTTATAGGGAGACTTCAGATTTCCATTACGGAGAAGACATCAAGGAGAGTGTCCTCTTTTCTATATTTTTTCAGGTATTTCCTTTTCCAATGGCAAATGGGACAATCCATCAGCATTTCCATGATTAGCCATCCTTTTGAATTTGATCTTGTAATTGTGTTCTCCAAGAAACAGAGTCTGTCTCTGCATTTGTGCTGCTGCTGTTAGTGGAACACCCGTCTGTGGATTGAAAATGGGCACAAATGATTGATAAATCACAATCCGAATCAGAATCAAGTTTAATATCACTAGCATACGTCGTGAAATTTGTTAACTTTGTGGTGGCACTACAATGCAATACATAATAAATATTGGAAAAAAATCAATTATAGTACATACATGTTTATTAAATAGCTAAATCAAAAATAGTGCAAAACCAGAAATTGTTAAAAAAGTGAGGTAGTGTTCATGGGTTCATTGTCCATTTAAGAATCAGATAGCAGAGTGGAAGTAGCTGTTCCTGAATCGCTGAATGTGTGCCTTCAGGCTTCTGAACCTCCTTCCTGATGGTAAGACTGAGAAGAGGACATGTCCTGGATGATGGGGGCCTGCCTTTCTGAGACACCGCTCCTTGAAGATATCTTGGATACTATGGAGGCTAGTGCCCATGATGAAGCCAACTAATTTTGCAACTTTCTGTAGCTTCTTTCAGTCCTGTGCATAGCTCTTCCCACACCCCTCTACCGGGCAGTGATGCGGTCCGTCAGAATGTTCTCCACAATACATCTGTAGACGTTTTAAATGTGTTTTAGGTTACAAACCAAAACTCCTCAAACTTCTGATGAAATACAGCTGCTGTCTTGCCTTTTTCATAGCTGCATCAATATGTAGGGACCAGGTTAGGTCCTCAGAGATGTTGACACCCAGGAACTTGAAATTGTTCATTCTCTCCACTTCTGACCCCTCTATGAGGACTGGTTCGTGTTCCCTCATCTTACTCTTTCTGAAGTCCACAATCAGCTCCTTTGTCTTAATGACAGTGAGTGCAAGGTTGTTGCTGTGACACCACTCCACCTGTTGGTATACTAATATTGTTGTGGATTGGTTTGTTAGAGCTGTTGGGGAGAGTTTAAACTAATTTGGCAGGGGGATGGGAATCGGAATGAAGGGACTCAGGATAGAATGGATGGTGAAAAGGCAAAGGTAGCATGCAGTCAGACTGTCAGGAAGAGCAGGTAGATGACAGGATAAAATTGCAGCCAGCAGGGTGAGTATCATGCACTAGGGATGCCAAATCAAAAAGGGTAGCAAATACAGTACTCAAGGTGTTATATCTCAATGCACAGAGTATAAGAAATAAGGTGGATGATAAGGTGTATTTAAGGCAGAGATTGATAGGTTCTTGATTGGACACAGCATCAAAGGTTACAGGGAGAGGGCCAGGGAATGGGGCTGAGGAGGGGAAAAAGAAATGACGTAACAGACTTGTTGGGCCAAATGGCCTCATGGCTCGTACGTCTTATGGTCTTATATTTTTCTCTTGTACAGTCTCTTGTCTCCATCTGAGATTCTGCCAACAATGGTTGTATCATCAGCAAACTTATAGATGACATTTGTGCTATGTCTATCCACACAGTTGTGGGTGTAGAGAGAGTCGAGCGGTGGGAGAAGCACACATCCCTGAGGTGCACCGGTGCTGATTGCAGCAAGGAGGAGAAGTTATTACCTATCCTCACAGATCGTGGTCTTCCAGTTCGAAAGAAGAGAATCCATTTGCAGAGGGAGGTACAGAGGCCCAGGTTCTGTACTTTTTTCATCAGGACTATAGGAATGATGAAATGCTGAGCATTAGTCAGTGAACAGCATCCTGACATAGGTGTTTGCATTGTTCAGGTGACCTAAGGCCACATGAAGAGCCACTGAGATCTGGTCTGCGATAGGCAAATTGAAGAGCGTCCAGTGGGTTGATGGTCAGTAATGAGGGTAAATTCTCTCCCATACAATGTGATGCAAAGGCTATGGGCCATTGACTGTGCCTATACCATAAGGCAATGTGTCACAGGCAAGCTTCACTGGACAATGTGGATCATAATGTGTGAGCACAGTGTCTGATGTCACTAATTCCTTTGCCTTTGGGAAAGCCACCTCACGCTCCTTTGTTCATTTCCATCTCTCATTCTCAGTAAACTTGTGTTATCCTTGTGTTTCAGTGGCATGACCATAGCAAGTGATGCTTGGTTTAAAAAATTCATACTTGTTGTGTTGTGCTCTGAGCCCATAATTTCCTAATCTTTCTAACATTGCCTTGAAATTTTGGAGATGATCCCTTGTCATCATTACTGTTAACAATGAAGTAACACTGAATGCCTGGGTGCATAGTTTCCTGCAGAGGCTACTCCAAAAATAAGCCTATTATAGTGATATAGCAATAAAGTCCTTTGTGAGTGTTTATGGTGAGAAATACTTTGGACACATCTTCCGTCTGTAGGTAGACCTCTGCTAATTACACTTTGCAGAAGTGTTTTCCTCCAGAAAGGTTTACAAAGAAAACTGTGTTCCTTTCCACCCAATGTATTCAGTGAAACTGACACTTGCTTTCCATTGACTGTTTCATTTGCTTAGAAATACAGTTTAATTTGCTCAGTATACATCACCTGCAATTAAATACATCTTAAATTAATACATCTTTCCTGCAATTAAATGCATCTATCTTTCCAAGGCAGCCAGCCATTTCTACTTTTTATTTATTTATTATTATTATTGCCTGGTACTCACTGTTTATGTGAACTTCATTGGTTTCCTGTCTTTTTTTATCTTGATCATCTCTCCCCTTTTCCAAAGAAACTACTTTTTTTTTAACTCAACCAGTTCTCTCTTCATGTGAAGAAATCATGCTGCATTTTTTTAAAAAAACATGACTGTCTCACTGTGCTTGAACTGGTAGGTCATCATATCCGGTTCTTTTTAAACTTGCTCACTGCCTCTGTTATGTTTTCTAACCCCAAAACATGAAACTTATCAAAAGAATTACAAAGAGCCAGAGATAAACATGTATGCACCATTTTTCATTTTGGTGAGGTGCGCACATATGACGTGGTGGCAAAATAACATAAACCATTCATGCACTTCTTACATATAACCCCTAATGAATTTTGTAAGCAATATATTTATAGTATTACTCAAATACTACTGAAATATTAAATACACACTGCCTTCTTTTCATGCTAGCATCAGGCAGGGGGAAGAGAAGTTTCACCTTCAACACCACCAGTTTCAAGAACAGTTACTTCCCTTTAATCATCTGGTGTTGAACTAGGTGGCAAAACCCTAGACAGCACTACAGTTCAGTAACTGTATGACCACTCTGATTACCTTGCAATCAAATGGAATGTCTTTATATTTTCTGTTCTAGTTTTATTTTTCTCTTGTAAACATTATGCAACAAGGATAGTGTCTGCTCCTGGTGCAGATCAGCATTGGCAGGATGAGTTGTTAAGATTGTTGCAGCTCTAAAGGATTATTTTTCATCTGAAGTTGTTGCACTGAAAATGCTGTAGTTTAATTTAGAACTTGCCAGCAGGTCAGAACTTCTGACTGTGGTGTGAATCACAGGATTGTTTTGGATACCGATGAGTTAGCTTGGTGAAGGAGGGAAGAGACATGCTGGCAGCTGCAGTTAATAGTCTAATGAAAGCAAAGTTATTGCAAGTGGTTGCGATAGTTCTTAGAACTGTAGGCAGTAGCTGTTCATCTTAAATCACAGCACCTAAGTGCAAAGGACAGGCAGTATTAGTCTGCAACATGTTGGGGAACACTGGGTGTAGGGAACAAACATATAGGCAGTTTGAGTTTAAGGGCACTGTCTTGACAGGACTAAAGGGAAGCCTAGAGGCAAGTAACATGACTCATAAATCATTCATCTCTTATCTGGAGAAGATGGAAATGTTTTTATGGCAAATAATATTCTAGAACTGTGAGTCCATATCAAGAATGCACAGGCACTTACATTGGAGTGAGGGACAGAAATAAAGGAATGAATTTTATCACAGCAATTGGCTCTGACTCCATACCCACTAAATTTGCATTTCAGCAGAGAATTTGAGATGATGTAGAACTGGAATCCAGGTCACCGCTATTCACTCTAAATAGGATACTTCAATAATGTTCATACCTAAGAGGGATAAAATGGGCTGGTTTGTGGCAATTACAAGGTAACTGTAAGTAAGAGAGCTGAGATATCCCTTGCTGGCATCCCAAGATTTGTACACTGAGCTGAACATATTTCAGGGCCGCCACAACTATTACATATATTTTGGAAAAAGGCAATTATAGATTTTTCTTTCTGCAATAAGGAAATGGTAATTAATAATCTTCCTGCATAGAGTCCTTAAAGTAATTATGATCATAACATAACAGAGGTCTTCAGCAGTTTGATTTTTACACCATTAATGTATTGTTTATCTGTATGTGTATCATATGCAGGTAGGAAATAAAAATTAGAGTAGGATTTTTTTACTTAAATCCTTTCAAAAATCTTCAAAGGTTAAAACCATAGACTACAAAATGATTGGCATACACTCTGACAGAATCATTATCGTCTTCTGCCAAGTTGATGGGATTGTCAAAGGACAAATGGGAGAAAAGGACAAATTTTTGATACTTTAAACAAGCTATCATGAAACTAATGCAAATCATCATTAGTGATTAACAAGTTGCATTAAAATCAGTATGAACTTTAAATTTATGTGGTTTAATCTAAAACTTGGATCTTCAACCTAAACAAAGATGAAAGTACAAGGGAAGAGTTGGCTGTGATTGATGAGGAAAATTCCTGAGTGGTATTGATTCAGTACTCCAGTAATATTGTAAATATATTGTTTCATTAAGAATTCTTTGTTTGTTTAATGATTAATTGCAGGTTATATGTAAAAGTACATGAATGGCGTACAATATCACGCCACCACGTCATAAGTGAGTGCCTCACTTAAAGCAAAAAAAAGAAGTACGCATGTATATTCCTGGGCTCCCTGTGTTTTTCTTTCAATTAGTTGCTGGAGTTACAAAATATGACAGTGGCGACGAGTAAGTTTCAAAATGAAACCGAGACAACTCCCTACCTGTTGGAGTGCAGTACAATTTATTTGCAAGGGGAGAATGAGACATTTGCATTTTAAGAAAGAACACAGCACATGTTGCTTCAGAAGGGGACAGAATCAGTCAAGATAAACAAAAGGCAGAAAACGGACGAAATTCTTGGGATGATAAACAGTAAGTACTGGGTGATGATAATATCACCTAAAACAAAACAGAGAAGGCTGGCTACATTGGCAAGATAGACACACTTGAATGCACAAAAGAAAACTGGCTGATATATATTGAGTGAATTGAGAACTACTTTGAAGCAAATGAAATATCCAATGAAAAGTAAGTGCCAGTTTTGCTGAGTGAAATAGGTGGAGGACCATACATTTGCTCAGAACTTTAACTCCTTCATCAAAACCATCCACAATGAAATTTGCTGATATTGTGAAAGAAATGCAAGAATACTTAGACTGAAACAATTGTTGATTGCAGAACACTTCAGATTTCATAAGTGGAATCAAAAGGAAAGGGAGTCCACTTCAGCATACATGGCCAAATTGAAGAGATAATCTGAGCATAGGCTCAGGGACCTAAGAGACCACTGAGTTTGTGGAATCCTACAAGAAAGCATTCAAAAACAGCTCCTAACTGAAGCACAACTCACATTTAAAAGAGAAGATGAAATCACTGTATCAATGGAAACAGGAGATAGAGATGCAATTGAGTTGCAGGGTGTCATGAAATTGACCGTGAAGAAAATTGCAATGACTAAACAGAAACTTGCCTGACTAAATGAATTGTGTTACTGTTGTGGCAGCGGCTCATATACGCCAGACCAATGCAGGTGTAAAGGCAAAATTTGCAGAAAGAGTAACAAAGTACAGCACTTACAAAGAGCATGTTGGGCAGACAAAAAATGGCTTGCACAGGGAAAAGTAAAAGATAAAAATCATTGCAGTTTCAAAAAGAGCTCTGATCTATTGATAAAAGATCTGATAACGATGAGTGTGAAGCAGGACGGAGTAACCTTAACATTTAAAGTGTGAAAACTGCAAGAGATAAGAAACATAGCTTACACCAGAAATGAATGGCAAATTTATTAAAATAGAATTAAAAGCTGGCTCAGCTGTTTCAGTCATTCCACAAAATGAATTTGAATGGCATTTCAAAGACACTGAACTGAAGCCTGCAGATATCCAACTAAGAGCCTATACTGGAGAAAAGATAACTCCTGTGGGAATGGCATTCTTAACAGTGAAATACAACAGCCAGCAGACCACATTGGGTGGTATGTGATAAAACAGGAGGGCCTGCATTATGAAGCCATGATTGGCTGAGACACCTCCAACTTGATTGGAGATCCATCCACCATTTCCATGCCACATCTCCTGCAAAAGAGTCAAATGAAGTTGAATTGAGAAAGGTATTGGATGATGCCACAACAGTGTTCAAGGATGGACTGGAAAATACAACTATATCAAGGGTAAAATAGTGTTAAATGAAAATGCCATACCAAGTTTTACAAAGCCCATGTGGTTCGTTACACCATCTGTAATAAAGTAGCCAGTGAGCCGGATCGCATGGAGGCTGAAGGCCTTCTTTCCAAGGTTGACTGGTGCCTATGGGCAACGCCAGTTTTCCCAGTAGCAAGAAGGATGGGTCTGTCAGGTGAACTTAAGGCCAACAGCAACCCATTAGTGAATGTAGATCAATACTCTCTACCCAGGATAGACGATATCTTTTCCGGAGAGAAACGCTTCAGCAAAGTGGACTTTGATGCCTACCTACAGATGGAGATGGAAGAATATTCTGAAGTTTTTCTCACCATAAACACACACAAAGAGTTTTATCGTTGTAATAAGCTTATTTTTAGAGTAGCAACTGCACCTGCACTCTGTCAGAAAGCTATGGACCAGGTGCTGTAAGGGTGCCCAGGCACTCAGTTTACCTGGATGACATTTTTACTGGTAAGAATGACAAGGATCATGTCCAAAATCTCAAAACAAAGTTAAAAAGATTAGAAAATTATGGGCTTAGAACATGGTGCAACAAGGGTGAATTCTTTAAACCATGCATAACTTAACATAGTCACAACATTGACAAACAAAGATTACACAAGTGTGCTGATAAAATTCAATCAGTGATGGGTGCCCCAAGGCCAACTGAAGAGTCACAGTTTAAAGGTTTCGGAGCTACATTTAATGTCAGAGAAGTGTATACAACATACATCCTGAAATACTTTTTCTTTGCAACCATCCATGAAAACAGAGGAGTGCCCCAAGAATGAATGACAGTTAAATGTTAGAACCCCAAAGTCCCCCCCCCGTTCCCCCCTCCTGCGCATAAGTGGCGGCGAGCAACAATCTCCTCTCCCCCCCACCTACAAATAAAAAGCATAGGCACCCGCCACCGAGTACTCAAGTGTGAGTAAAGCAACAGCAAAGACCCAGACTTGCAGTTACCCCAAAGACTACTCCTTCACCCGGTATTCGATATACCACAGACTCTCTCTCTCCCTGACAAGGGAGAAAGAGATGTCTCCGTTTTCACAGTGAGCAGGGATACATAATAAATAACTCGCTGATTTATGATGTTAAAAGTCCGCCACGTCACTTTTTTCGAACTCTGTGCCTAAAGATCACAAATCTCTGGGCACACAGCCACAGATACTCCAACTCCCCCAATGACACACGGGTCTTCTGCCATGACATTGATCCTCGATCCACCCGTCTCCAGAGCCCCGAGATCCCGGACTCTTAGGCTGAGCCTTTGGCGTGCCGAACAACGGCCAGTAGTGAAACCCCGAAAGCGGGTCGCATTCCCGCAAAGAACCATATTCAGCGCGTAACTCCAGGTCAGGGTCTTGAAAGGGAAAAATAAAGATACTAAAGAGGGAAATATAGCTTGCTTCTGAAGATGCAAGCAAAGCAGTTGCCATTTAGCACCATCATCATTCCACTTCCCCTCCAGTTGCAGTAATTTTTAGGATTCATCAATTACTATGACAGGTTGCTGCCAAACCTGGCTACTGTGCTCCTGCCTTTGAACTTATTACTGCAGATCGGGAAGAAATAGCAATGGACAAAGCCATATGAGGTGACTTTCCAAAAGAGAAAGGAAATGGTGACATCAGACACTATACTCACACATTACATTCCACACTGTCAGTGAAACCTGCCCATGACACCTTGTCTTATGGTATAGGTACACACATTATGAGTGATGGAAGTGAACACTCATAGTCTTTAAATCATGTTCCTTTACCACTGCAGAGAAAACTTATGCACAGATTGACAAAGGCATTGAGTCTGGTTTGGTATGTAAAACTCTTCAATCAGTACTTGCAGAGTCCACCCTCATTACTGATCACCAACTACTACTGTCCTTTTTCAACTTACAGAACACTTTTGCACTAACAGCAGCAACACAAATGCAGATTTTGGCCATGTTTCTTGGAGGACACATTTACAAGCTCAAATTCATGAAGACAACTAATCATAGAAATGCTGATAAATTGTCATGCTTAGGAAAGGAGGAAGGCAGCAGAATGGAAATTATAGACCAGTTAGCCTGATCTCAGTGGTTGGAAAGATGTTGGAGTCAATTGTTACTTATGTGGTAATGGAGTACTTGGTGACACAGAACAAAATGGGACAAAGTCAGCATGGTTACCTTAAGGGAAAAAGCTGCCTGACGAACCTACTGGAATTCTTTGAGGAGATTACAAGTAGGACAGATAAAGGGGATGGAGTGGATGTTGTATATTTGGACTTGCAGAAGACATTTGACAAGGTGCCACACACGAGGCTGCTGACAAATTTAAGAGTCCATGGTATTACAGAAAATTTACATCCATGGTTAGAGCATTGGCTGACTGGTAGGAGGAATAAAAGAATCCTTGTCTGATTGGCTGCCAGCGAGTAGTGGTGTTCCACAGGGTTCAGTGTTGGGACCACTTCTTTTAATGCTGTATATCAATGATTTAGGTGATGGAATATATGGGTTTGTTGCCAAGTTTGCAGATGATACAAAGATTGGTGGAGGGGCGGGTAGATGAGGAAACACGTAGGCTGCAGAAGGACTTCAACAGATTAGGAGAATGGACAAGAAAGTGGCAAATGAAATACAATGTTGGAAAATGCATGGTCATGCACTTTGGTAGTAGAAATAAATGTACAGACTATTTTCTAAATGGGGAGAAAATCCAAAAATCTGAGATGCAAAGGGACTTGGGAGTCTTGTACAGAACATCAGAAAGGTTAACTTGCAGGTTGAGATGGTGGTGAGGAAGACAAGTGCAATGTTAGCATTCATTTCAACAGGTCTCAAATCAAGAGTTGAGATGTGATGCTGAGGCTTTAAAAGGCCCTGGTGAGACCTCACCTTGCGTATGGTAAACAGTTCTGGACTCCTCATCCAAGAAAGGATGTACTGGGATTGGAGGGTATTCAGAAGGGGTTCACAAGAATGATTCTGTGATGAAAGGGTTATCATATGATGGTGCTGGGTCTGTTCTCACTGGAATTCAGAAGGAAGAGGGGATCTCATTGAAACCTTTTGAATATTGAAAGGCCTAGACGGAGTAGATGTGGAAAGGATGTTTCCCACAGTACAGCAATCAAGGACAAATGGACACAGCCTCAGGATAGAGGAGAGTCCATTTCAAACAGAGATGTGGAGAAATTTCTTTTGTCAGAAGATGGTGAATTTGTGGAATTTGTTACTACAGGCAGCTGTGCAGGCCCGTTGTACTTAAGGCAGCGATTGATAGGTTCTTGATTGGACATAGAATCAAAGGTTATGGGGAGAAGGCTGGGGAGTGGGCTGAGGAGGGGAAAAATGATCAGCCATGATTGAATGGTGGAGCAGACTCATTGGGCCAAATGGCCTAATTCTGCTCCTATATCTTATGCTCTTATGGTTTACCTTTGCAAAAGGAAATACCTGAGAAATTAAAAAAGACACTTCTTCTGACGTAACCCCCCAAGGCAAATTGCTAGTTCAGAGATGATCCAAAGGGAAACCAGAAAAGACCCCACTCAGCCTCGATCTACATGGCCACCCAAAACGGCTGGAATGTGCAGCAGAAATTCCAGTTCCCCCATTTTTACCAGTGCATTAATGAACTTTCCGTTGACAGGAGTTGCATTATGTGGGGGTTGAGAGTTCAGACTGAGATCTAAAGTGTTGGAAGAGCTACATGCTGGTCATCTAGGTGTGGTCAAAATGTAAGTGTAGGTTTTTGTAAATAAAACAGCAGAGACATTTTAAAGTCAAGGGAAACTGTTACAGCTCCATCATCGTCAACCGAACACAGAACAACAAACACAAAGTGCACTGCAGATGCTGTGGTTAAATCAAGATGTACAAAAAGGCTGGATGAACTCAGCAGGTCAGGCAGCATCCGTTGAAAGGAGCAGTCAACTTTTCGGGTCGAGACCCTTCGTCAGGACTAAAGAAGGAGGGGGCAGGGGCCCTATAAAGAAGGTTGGGGGAGGGTGGAAAGAAGTAGAGGAGGCCATGTATGGACATATCCAAATGGGAATATGAAGGAGAGTTGAAGTGAGTGGGAACCGGGAGATCCTGTCTGTTGTGGTGGACAGAGCGGAGGTGCTCAACGAAGTGGTCCCCCAATCTGCGTCGGGTCTCACCGATATAGAGGAGATGCCCTCACCCGCATCTCCTCCATTTCCTGCACTTCAGCCCTCACCCCATCCTCCCATCACCACAACAGTTATCGTGTCTCCCTTGTCCTCACCTATCATGCCACCTATCCCCTATCACACCTCCGGATCCAGCATATTATCCTCCACAACTTCCGCCACCTTCAACAGGACCCCACCACTAAGGACATCGTTACCTCTTTACCCCTCTCTGCTTTTCGCAGGGATTGTTCCCTCCACGACTGCCTGGTCCACACGTCCCTCCCCACAGATCTCCCACCTGGTACTTAGCCCTGCAAGCATAAATGCTACACCTGTCCCTACACCTCTTCTCTTACCACCATTCAGGGCCCCAAACAGTCCTTCCAGGTGAGGCAACAGTTCATTTGTGAGTCTGTTGGGGTAATCTATTGCATCCTGTGGTCCTGGTGCAGCCTCCTCTACATCAGTGAGACCCGACGCAGATTGGGGGACCGCTTCATCGAGCACCTACACTCCGTCCGCCACAACAGACAGGATCTCCCGGTTGCCACCCACTTCAACTCTGCTTCACATTCCCATTCGGATATGTCCATACATGGCCTCCTCTACTGCCATGATGCGGCCAAACTCAGGTTGGAGGAGCAACACCTCATATACTGTCTGGGTAGTCTCCAGCCCCTTGGTATGAACATTGAATTCTTCAACTTCCGGTAATTCCCTCTCTCTCCCTTCCCCTATTCCACCTTCACTCTGTCTCCTCTTCTAGCTGCCTATCACCTCTCATGACTCTGCCTTCTTCTACTACCCACAGTGCTTTCCCCTTAGATTCCGTCACCTCTCCGGCCTATCCCCTCCCTGCTTCCCCTCCCCCACCCCTTGATCTTTCCTCCGATTGGTTTTCCACCCTCCCCCCACCTTCTTTATAGGGCCCCTGCCCCCTCCTTCTTTAGGCCTGAAGAAGGGTCTCGGCCTGAAACATTGACTACATCTTTCAAAGGATGCTGCCTGGCCTGCTGAGTTTATCCTGCTTTTTTGTACATTTTGAACAAAAAGCATGGTAAAAAAACTTCACAAGATCACATCTGATGCACCATCAATAACTCTAGGAGACTAGAAGTGAAAGATAGGTTTTTATTAACAGCGAAAAGGGAGCACGACATCTTGGAGACTGAGGGAGGAGTAGTGCCCCAATCGCCTTTATACAGGGGTCTGTGGGAGGAGCCACAGGGGCAGTCAGCAGAGGGGGGGGCGTGTCCAGACAGGTATACACAGTTTACCACATTCACCCCTCCTTTGTTTTAAAAGAGAGTCCCCACCGGGTGAAGCTTCTGACAAGTATATTTAAAGGTCAAGTCTATCAGGTAGTCGAGTCTGTCGCTGCGATCTACGTAGCACCGGCGGCGGTTGTTGTGCTGGCTCCAGCCTGACTTGAGGTGTCAGCCCGTCAGGCATCAGTAATCCTTCATGTATGTGCGTGGCGCCTGGTATGGGAGTGTCGTGAGGAGTCTGTGTAGGGCTTGGCCTGCGCGGTGTCTCGTGGGTATATACATCGGTGGGTACGGGGTTCATA
The DNA here is from genome assembly GCF_030144855.1 of Hypanus sabinus. Lineage (NCBI taxonomy): Eukaryota > Metazoa > Chordata > Chondrichthyes > Myliobatiformes > Dasyatidae > Hypanus > Hypanus sabinus. Next base: position 64,097,648 of record NC_082710.1, read on the forward strand.
GTCACCATGGAGTGTCCGGGGTAGGGGTCATGGACGGAGACCGTGACCTCCCGCCCATCAGGTAAAACCACGTAGGCATACTGGGGGTTCGCATGAAGTAGGTGAACCCTCTCGGCCATCGGGGAGTATTTATTGTTCCTCGCATGTTTCCAACACAGCACTGGCCCTGGGGACGTCAGCCAAGCCGGTAGGGTGGTCCCAGTGGCAGACTTCCTGGGAAAAGAAAATAGGCTCTCATGAGGGGTGGCATTGGTGGACCTGCATAACAGGGAGCGGATAGAGTGAAGTGCCTCGGGGAGGACCTCCTGCCTGCAAGAGACCGGCAATCCCTTTGACCTAAGGGCTAAGAGTGTAGCCTTCCACACAGTGGCATTCTCCCTCTCCAGCTGTCCATTCCCCCGGGGATTATAGCTTGTGGTCCTACTAGTAGCAATGCCCCTAGCCAGCAGGTACTGGCGCAGCTCATCACTCATAAACGAGGACCCTCTATCACTGTGGATATAGCGGGGATATCCGAACAGAGTGAAGAGCTGGCACAGGGCTTTTATGACGGACATGGCAGTGGTATTGGGGCAGGGGGTGGCAAACGGGAACCACGAGTACTCGTTGATTATGTTGAGAAAGTACACATTGCGGTCAGTGGAGGGAAGGGGGCCCTTAAAGTCAACACTCAGTTGCTCAAAGGGGCAGATGGCCTTGATAAGTTGTGCCTTTTCAGGATGGTAGAAGTGCGGTTTGCACTCAGCGCAGACTTGGCAGTCCCTGGTCATCGTCCTGATGTCCTCAAGGGAGTAAGGCAGGTTCCGGGCTTTCATGAAATGGTAAAATCAGGTGACCCCCGGGTGGCAAAGATCTGCATGGAGGGCGTATAGCCAGTCGAGCTGCGCACTGGCACATGCTCCCCGGGATAGGGCATCAGGGGGCTCATTGAGCCTTCCAGGCTGGTACAGGATGTCATAGTTGTAGGTGGAGAGTTCGATTCTCCACCTCAAAATTTTATCATTCTTGATTTTGCCCTGCTGTTGGTTGCTGAACATAAACGCAACTGAGAGTTGGTCGGTCAGCAAGGTGAACCTTTTGCCGGCGAGATAGTGCCTCCAGTGCCTAATAGCTTCCACTATGGCCTGGGCTTCTTTCTCCACCGCGGAGTGCAGAGGTTCAGAGCCTTGAAGGGTACGAGAGAAGAATGCTATCGGCCTTCCTGCCTGATTGAGGGTAGCAGCCAGCGCGAAATCGGAGGCATCATTCTCTACTTGGAAGGGAATGGTCTCATCCACCACATGCATCGTTGCTTTGGCAATGTCCCCTTTAATGCGGATGAAGGCTGTGCGGGCCTCGGCTGAGAGGGGAAATGCAGTGGACTTGACCGGGAGCAGGCCTTGTCTGCGTAGTGAGGGACCCATTGGTCGTAATAGGAAAAGAAGCCCAGGCACCGTTTGAGGGCTCTGAGGGTGTTGGGAAGAGGGAATTCCAACAGGGCCAATGACCCCATTCTCCACGACATACCCAAGGATAGCGAGTTGGGTAGTTCCGAACACACACTTGTCCCTGTTATAGGTAAGGTTCAGAGCTTTGGCCACTTGGAAAAATCGTTGGAGGTTGGTGTTGTGATCCGGCCAGTCGTGACCACAGATGGTGATGTTATCCAGATATGGGAACGTGGCCTTCAGTTGGCACTGGTCCACCATCCGGTCCATTTCCCTCTGGAAGACAGAGACACCATTCGTGACACCGAATGGGACACGCAAGAAGTGATAGAGCCTGCCACCCGCCTCGAAGGCGGTGTAGAGACAGTCCTCTGGACGGATGGGGAGCTGATGGTAAGCGGATTTCAGATCTATTGGTCAAACATTTCAGGGATCTCAAAAGGTGCCAATGGCGTTGAACATGACGGTTAACTTTTGCCCACTGGCACTCCACACAGGCTGCAGTCCAATCACGCACGTCCTTTCTGAGGCTGTGCCACACAAACATTAGTGGAACCAGTTTCTGTGAGGCCCTCTGGCCCGGATGTGAGAAACCATGAATGAAGTTAAATATAGTATGCCTCCTGTTTGCAGGCACTAAGGGGCGAGGGGAACCAGATGAGACATTGCCCCAGTTTACTCAAATTTAACATTAGCCCACAACCCCATGACTGCTGCTCGGTAAGCCTGGATCTCTGGGTCGGTAGCTTGATCAACTTCCATGCCAGCATAGTCAACCCCAATGGGTACGGACTCAATGGCTGGCCATAAGAGGCAATCGGCCATGGCATTATTTTTCCCATGATATGTTGTATATCAGTTGTGAATGATGATACGTAGGCCAGGAGGTGTTGCTGCCGTGCAGACCAAGGGTGTGATACTTTGGCCATCGTGTACATGAGGGATTTGTGATCGAGGAACATTGTGAAATGGCGGCCTCCTAGAAGAAAATGAAAATGGTGGACAGCCAGATGGAGACCGAGAAGGAGACAGTGATGCGTGCTATACTTCCTTCCGGGGGGCAGAACTGCTGGTTGAAGAAGCTGAGCAGCCGCCACACGCCTCCGACCAGCTGTTCCTGCACAGCACCCACAACACAGTCTGAAGCATCGGTAGTAACGGCTATGGGTGCATCGAGGAGTGAGTGTGCCAACACGGTCACTGTTCCTGCACAGCACCCACTGCATAGTCTGAAGCATCGGTAGTAACGGCTATGGGTGCATCGAGGAGTGAGTGTGCCAACAGAATCGCATAGGGAAGATCTCGCTTGGTGTCATCAAATGCCCTGGTCATGTCTGCTGACCAGTTAAGTATGTGATAGGGGCATTGGCTTTAAGGGCAGTATGCAGGGGGAGCACGTTCAGCAGCTCGTGGAACGAAGTGGTGAGAGAAACTCACCACCCCTAGAAATCGGTCATCGCTCCCTAGCATACTCCTGGCTCACGGTCAGTCTCTGAACAAACTGAGAACCAGAATCTCCTATCAATGGGAGAGAAAGGAATACAATGTTTTGTGCTTTGTGGAGACCGGGCCAATGGAGGAGATTCCAGATCACGCCTCTGGGTTCTGGGCGGACGGTCTAAAAACTTCACTGGAAAGAGTAAAGCAGGTGGGGTATGCTTCATGGTCAGTAATGCTTGGTGCGACCCCTGGAATGTGCATGCCCTCAAATCCTTTTGTTCCCTGGATCTGGAGTACCTTGTTCTGCTGTGTAGACCTGTTTGGCTGCCTAGAGAGTTCACAGCTGTTATTATCACAGCTGTGTATATTCCGCTGCAGGCTGATCAAGGAAATGTACAAGATAATCAGCCCCCGAGGCTGCTTTCACCGTTGCCAGAGACTTTAATCGAGCGATCCTGACTAACGTCTCTCCGAAGTTTTGTCAAAAGGCCCAGGTGAGCACACTCAGTCCGCAATGCTTACAAAGCGCTCCTCTGTCCACCACTTGGGAAGTCTGACCCACTCCTCCATCCTGTTCTGCCCGCGCACAGCCAGAAGCTGAACCAAGAAGCGGCTGTAGTTAAAACCATCCACTGCTGGTCCAGCTAACGAGTCTCCATGCTACAGGACTGTTCTGATGACATCAGCTGGAATGTCGTTCACAGAAGGGTTCATGAGTTCATCCAGAAGTGCTTCGAGTATGTTGTCTCCCTTAAATCAGTCAGGGTCTATCCAACACAGAAGTCCTGGATCAGCAGTTCCCTGCGCACTGCACTCCACACGCGAGACAAAGCTTTCACTGCCGGTAACCACTAGGTACTCAAGAAATGCAACTATGATCCATGCAAAGTCACCAAGGCAGGGAGGTGACAGTAAAGGGACAAGATCTAGACACAACTCTCCACCAACACAGAAGGTCTGCACACTATCGCAGACTTCAAAGCTAAGAACAATGGCACTGTCAACATCACCGGCTCTCTCTTAGATGGACTAAGTCTTTTTTATGCTGGGTTCGATGTTGCCAACACTGAGCCCCCGAAAAGAGCCACTGATGTGGCCTGCAGCTTGGTCATCTCTAAGGCTGAATTACGCAGGTGTTTCCAGTGAGTGGACAGCCGCAAGGCTGCGGGACCGGACGGCATCCCCGGGCGGGTACTCAGCGTGTGGTTGGCACAACTGGCAGCTGTGTTTGCTGATATTTTTAATCTCTCCCTCTCCCAGAGTAGAGTGCCCTCCTACTGCAAAACATCCACCATTGTCCCTGTACCTAAAAGAAGTAACATGTCTGAATGACTGGCATCCTGTCACACTCACATCAATAATAAGCAAATGCTTTGACAGGCTGGTCAAGGATTACACCTGCGGCAGGCTACCACCCACACTGAACTCCTACAATCTGCACAACCGATCGACAAATGACGCAATAGCCACTGCTCTACATACCATCCTTACCCATCTGGAGAAGAGGGATGCTTATGTGAGAATGCTGTTCTTGGACTACAGTTCAGCTTTCAACACCATAATTCCACCCAGGCTTGACAAGAAGCTCAGAGACAGCAGCCTTCTCCGTGCCTTGTGTAGCTGGATCCTGGACTTCCTGTCGGATGGTCAGCAGGTAGTAAGAGCGGGCTCGCTAAACTCTGCCTCTCTGACCCTCAGCGCAGTAGACCCCCCCCACCCCCAGGGCTATGTCCTAAACCCCCTCCTTTAGTTTCTGTAACTCATTCTGAGTTGCCACCCACAGCTCCAATCGGCTAATTAAATTTGCTGACAACTAATCTCTAATGACTAATGACTGGCCTAATCTCAAATAATAATGAGGCAGCCTACAGAGAAGTCATCTCTCTGACCCAGTGCTGTCAAGAAAACAACCTCTCCCTCAATGTCACAAAAACAAAGGAACTGGTTGTGGATTACTGGAGGAATGGAGACAGGCTAGCCTCTATTGACATCAGTGGATCTGGGGTTGAGAGGGTGAACAGCTTTAAGTTCCTCGGCATAAACATCACCGAGGATCTCACGTGGTCTGAACACACTGGCTGTGTGGTGAAAAAGGCACAACAGCGTCTCTTTCACCTCAGACGGTTGAAGAAGTTCAGCATGAGTCCCTGAATCCTAAGGAGACCTGTGGTCTCCTACTGTGAGACAACAATTAGAGTATTGTGTGCAGTTTTGGGCTCCTTATTTTGGAAAGGATACATTGACATTGGAGAGGGTTCAGGGAAGATTCACGAGAATAATTCCAGGAATGAAAGGGTTACCATATGAGGAACGTCTGGCAGCTCTTGGGCCGTATTCCCTGGAGTTCGGGAGAATGGGGCGGGGGGATCTCATAGAAACATTCCGAATGTTAAAAGGTCTGAACAGATTAGATATGGCAAAGTGATTTCCCGTGGTAGAGGAGTCCAGGACAAGAGGGCACAACTTCAGGATTGTAGGGCATCCATTTAGAACAGAGATGTGGAGAAATTACTTCAGTCAGAAGGTGGTAAATCTGTGGAATTTGTTACCACGAGCAGTTATGGAGGCCAAGACATTGGGTACATTTAAGGCAGAGATAGACAGGTTCTTGCTTAGCCAGGGCATCAAAGGGTATGAGGTGAAAGCAGGGGAGTGGGGATGACTGAAAGAATTGGATCAGCCCATGATTGAATGGCGGAGCAGACTCAATGGGCCAAATGGCCTACTTCTGCTCCTATATCTTATGGTCTTATGGACTTTCTATAGGGGAACAATGGAGAGCATCCTGACTGGCTGCGTCACTGCCTGGTGTGGGAACTGTACTTCCCTCAATCGCAGGACTCTGCAGAGAGTGGTGTGGACAGCCCAGCACATCTGTAGATGTGAACTTCCCACTATTCAGGACACTTACAGTGACAGGTGTGTAAAAAGGGCCTGAGTTACCCCAACTAAAATTGTTCCAGCTGCTACCATCCGGGAAACAGCACCGCAGCATTAAAGCCAGGACAACTTCTTCCACCAGCTGATTAGACTGATTAGTTTAGGCTGACACAATTTTATTTCTACATAGTATTGACTGTTTCATTGTATATCTTTCTGAACATACTATTTATTACAAATTACTATAATTTGCACGTTGCACATTTAGAGGGAGTTGCAACATAAAGATTTTTACTCCTCATATATATGAAGGATTCCATTCAATCCATTTGAAACTCCTGTAGTTTTTTTGCTGTGCAGAATGAAGGGAAATCCATAATGGTGATGATCTCTGATGTGATGGGTTTCGCATCCTCTGTGGAGTTGCGATAGCTGAGAAAGTCAATGGTTGACAACCCGAACTGACATTTAGCATGGTTAATAATTAACCTGTTTTGGCTTAAGAGCTTGAAAAGTGTGCGGAGGTGACTTACGTGTTTGGATTTGGATGCACTGGAGACAAGTATGTCATCCAGGTAAACAGAAAGAAAATCAAAGTCTTTTAATACAGAATCCATCAGCCGTTGGAAAGTCAGTGCTGCAGTTTTCAGTCCAAACTGTATGCACAAACTCAAAGAGCCAAATGGGATTATCACAGCTGTTTTGGGAATGTCCTCTGAGCACACAGGCACCCGATGGTAGCCCCTAAGTAAGTCCACTATAGAAAAAGATTAACTTTACAGCTAACCATGCCAAATATTCTTGGATGTATGGAACTGGGTAATGATCAGGGGCGGTGACCTCATTAAGGCATCGGTAATCGCCGCATGGGCGGCAACAACCATTGGATTTAGGGACTACAGGGAGGGGTTATTCAACCGGCATACATTTCCAAGTCTTTGGCAAACTTAGCCTTCGTGGTTGCCAACTTTTCCGAAACCAAGAAGCTGATAAATAATGGCAATGTAGAATATGAGAAAATAAGCAAAGGGTTTCTATAAGTATACAAAAGCGGAGGGACTAGCAGGGTAATCAGAAACACCTTAAATACCGAATATATATAAATAAATATAAGGAGATGGCAGGTAAATTAAATATTTGCATCTGTCTTATGGAAGAAGTCACAGATGAGTTAAAAATGACGGAGTAGCTAGTGTTCAGCGAGAATGAGTGAATGCCGGAAATTAATATTAGTTAAAAACAAATTCAAGATTTTGGTGAGACTAAAAGCAAATGATTTTATGATCCACATTTAACAGAGGTGAAAGTGGAGATAGTGAGCGTACTGGCTATTATCTTCCAAAATTCTGTGGATCATGAAATGGTTCCTGTAGAATGAAGTTTTTTTAAATGTGACCCTACAATAAGAAAGGAGCAAAGATGACAGCAACGATCCACTGATCTGCTAGCCTAATGGCAGTCGTTTGGCAAAATACTGAAATCTTAAATAAAGGCTTCAATAGTACAACCATGGCTGACAAGGGGAGTCAAAGCTAGTATAAAAGCAAAAGAGTACAACAAAGTAAAAATTAGTGGGAAGACAGAGGATTGGGAAGCTTTTAAAAACCTACAGAGAGCAACTAAAAAATCATGACGAGGGAAAAATGAAATAGGAAAGCAAGCTAGCAAACAATACAAAAGTGAAAGCTTTTTCACGTATGTAAAAAATAAAAGAGAGATGAAAGTGGATATAGGACTGTTAGAAAATGAGGCCAGAGTAATAATAATGGGGGACAAGGAGATGGCAGATGAACTAAATGAGTGTTTTGCATCAGTCTTCACTGTGGAAGACACTAGCAATGTGCCTGATGTTGAAGGGTGTGAGGGACGAGAAGTGAGTGCAGTTACTATGACAAGGGAGAAGCTGTTCAAAAAGCTGAAAGACCTAAGGGTTCATAATTCACCCAGACCAGATGAACTGCACCCTAGGATTCTGAAAGAGGTAGCGTTAGAGATTGTGATGGAATTAGAAATGATCTTTCTAAAATCACTGGACTCTGGCATGGTAGTGGAGGACTGGCAAATTGCAAATGTCACTCCGCTCTTTAAGAAAGGAGGAAGGCAGCAGAATGGAAATTATAGACCAGTTAGCCTGACCTCAGTGGTTGGGAAGACGTTGGAGTCAATTGTTAAGGATGAGGTTATGGAGCACTTGGTGACACAGAACAAGATAGGACAAAGTCAGCATAGTTTCCTTCAGGGAAAATCTTGCCTGATGAACCTGTTGGAGTACTTTAAGGATATTACAAGTAGGATAGATGAAGGGGATGCAGTGGATGCTGTATATTTGGACTTTCAGAAGGCTTTTGACAAGGTGCCACACATGAAGTTGCTTATCAAGTTATGAGCCCGTGGTATTACAGGAAAGTTACTAACGTGGTTAGAGCATTGGCTGATTGGTAGGAGGCAGTGAGTGGAAATAAAAGGATCCTTTTCTGGTTGGCTGATAGGGACTAGTGGTGTTCCACACGAGTCAGTGTTGGGACCACTGTATATAAATGATTTAGCTGATAGAATAGACAGCTTTGTTGCCAAGTTTGCAAATGATATGAAAACTGGTGGAGAAGCAGGTAGTGTTGAGGAAACAGCTAGGCTGCGGAAGGATTTAGACAGATTAGGAGAATGGGCAAGAGAGTGGCAAATGAAAAACAAAGTTGGGAAATGCATGGCCATGCACTTTGGTAGTAGACATCAATGTGCAGACTATTTTCTAAATGGGGAGAAAATCCAAAAGTCTGAGATGCAAAGGGACTTGGGAGTCCTTGTGCGGAACATCAGAAAGGTCAATTTTCATTTTGAGTCAGTGGTGAGGAAGGCAAATGCAATGTTAGCATTCATTTTAAGAGTTCTAGAATATAAGAGCAGGGATGTGAGGCCGAGGCTTTATAAGGCACTGGTGAGGCCTCACATGGAGCATTGTGAACAGTTTTGGGCTCCTCACCCAAGAAAGATGTGCTCACATTGGAGAGGTCCACAGGCGGTTCACAAGAATGAAGGGTTATCATATGAGGAATGTTTGATGGCTCTGAGTCTGTACTCGTGGGAATTTAGAAGGATGGAAGGGGGATCTCATTGAAACCTTTCAAATGTTGAAAGGTCTAGACAGAGCAGATGTGGAAAGGATGTTTCCCATAGAGGTGGAGTCTAGGACAAGAGTGCACAGACTCTGGATAGAAGCGCATCCATTTAAAACAGAGTTTTGGAGAAATTTCCTTAGCCAGAGGGTGGTGGATTTGTGGAATTTGTTACCACAGGCAACTCTGTGTGGTGTATTTGAAGCAGAGATTGATAGGTTTTTGATTGGACAAGGCATCAAAGATTACTGGGTGGAGGCTGAGGAATGGAGTTGAGGAGGGGAAAAATGATCAGCCATGCATGAATGGAGGAGCAGACTCGATTGGGCCAAATGGCTTAATTCTGATCCTATGTCTTACGGTCTTGTAACAAATCACCTGGTTAAAATAAAAATTGGGACAACAGGTTCAGCATGGATTGATCAAAGGAAACCTGAGTAAAAAATTGTTTTAGGAAGTAAAGTAGGTAACTGAGAACTAGTGAACATTATGTCTTTCAATATTCAGAAGCTTTTTTTGATAAGAAGGCAGACAGGAGTTTGGTTAACAAGATTAGATCCTAGGGAGCTGGGGGTTATGTACTGACATGACTTGAGAACTGGTTCATGGACAAAAGGCAAAGTCTGGGAAACAAATGAATCCTACTCAGGCTGGAAACCTGTGACTTATGAGATGCTTATCTCAACAATTTGGAAAGGGAACAATATGTTATATTTCCAAGACTTACAAGATCAAATGGGAATGTGAGTGAAGAGGAAGATGTAAGTAAGATGTAAGGAGATAGCGACAAACTGGGTGAGTGGGCATCCACACAACAGATAGAATGTAATGGGGAAATATAAAGTCACTCACGTTGGTGCAAGATACGGTAAACCAGAATGATTTTTTAAAATAGTGGCAAGTTAGGTAACCTGAACATTAAGGGGCTCAGACCGATTGGTACACAGGTAGCCTGCGTACAGATCAGTAAAGTTTGTCACAGGTAGCCTGCGTACAGATCAGTGAAGTTTGTCACAGGTAGCCTGCATACAGATCAGTGAAGCAAACGAGGTGTTGCCGTTTACTTCTTAGTGCACAAAATGGAATTGTGGTAGACGAGACACATTCTTAATGAACGGCAGAGCAGGAACAATGGGCCATTTATTCCACTTCACCTCCTATTTCTTCCATTAAGGGATCATACTCCTATACCGAGCTGCTGTACAGAATCAAATGCTCACCAAAATGGACAGAATTTTCTAGGGCACAGTGGTATATTTATGTCATGCAGGCAAAGGATGTAGCAACACCACAAAATGCTGGTGGAGCTCAAAAGGCCAGGCAGCATCTGTGGTAGAGTCATGGACAAGATTCCTGATGAAGGGTCGCGGCTGAAATGTTGACTGTTTACTCTTTTCTATAGATGGCTTGCTGAGTTCCTCCAGCATTTGTGTGTGCTACTTCGATTTTCTGCATCTTCAGATTTTCTCTTATATAACAACGCCATTTTATTGCCCTGTGCTGCTGTTAGAAGTTTACTCTTATGCTTTGAATCTTGTGTTCTCTACATATTTAATCAGTATTCTCTACATATTTAAACAGTATTCTCTATTAAACAGTGCTTCTACAGTTCAACATTAAATGTATAATGGAAAATCAGATGCTGCAGAAGCCAACTAATCCTTCCTCGTCTGGACCCACCTCTCAGTTGCTAGCTCTTACCCCACCTCTTACCTCGAGCTATCTTCCCTCTACTCTTCCAGTCCAGATGAAGGGTTTCAGCCCAAAACATTCACGATCCACGTTTCTCCACAGATGCTACCTGACCCTCGGAGTTCCTGCGCTACCTCAACTTTTACTGATACATAATCATCTAAGAAGAATGGGGATAGGCAATTCATTCCATTAGAGGCACTTTCTATACATGGTGTTACTAATATTAAAGTGCGTTGGGCTTTGTAACAGAGTGGGCGCCATGGTAATGCAGCGGTTAGTGCGACTGGCTGAGGGGCTGTTCTCTTCCAAGGGCATCTGTGGGGAGCCTGTATGTTCTCCTCAAGGAATGAGTTGAGTTTTCACCTGGTGTTCTCCCATGCCATACCAATTAATAGGTTAATTGGTCATTGTAGATTGTCTCATGATTAATTAAGAGTTAAATCGAGGATTGCTGTGTTGTACAGCTCGAAGGGACAGAAGGGCCTATTCAATGCTGTATCTCTACCTCGACATTTCTGTGGAATCTACACACTTCATATCCAGCCTCAGGGGGCTGGTCATGGTCATTATGGTGGTATCATCTCAAAGTTAACTTTGCAGGGTGAAAATTGTCTGGGTGGGTAAACATGGGAAGACGTGGATTTCTAACAGGTGGACAGACAGGGGATAGACGATGGGTTGATGAGGAGTGGTCATGAGGTAGATAGACATAGAGTGTACAAATCATGAGGCAGATCATTCATGAGTCACAGAAATCATTGTAACTCGAAATTAGCTGGTCAACAGTTTGGCAACATCTGACCCCTTTACCGGAATCCCAGATGGTGTCAAGGCTGAATTCAACCACTGAAGGGTCTCTTGGCATATGCCAGTGATATAGAGATGCATGCTAATCCCTTCAATTTCAAGACATGATCATGTTACTCATACTGAGGAATGTTCTAAAATCAGCCCTTCCCATTAACTTTCTGCCTTCCAGCATAGTGGTTAGCACAACAGTTTACTATAGAGGTGTCCCAGGTTCAGCTCCCACCCCTGCCTGAAAGGAGTTTGTATGTTCTCCCCATGGAATGTGTGGGTTTCCTCCGGATGCTCCGGTTTCCTCCCACAGTCCAAAGATGTACCGGCTGGTCACTGTAAACTGTCCCGTAATTAGGCTCAGATTAAATCGGGGATTGTTGGGTGTCAAGGCTTGAAGGGCCAGAAGGACCTATTCTGTGCTGTTTCTGAACAAATAAATACTTAAATATGCTGTCTCTCCCTCCCATTTTATTCCCCTTGCAACACTTGATACGTTACAAAAGTCCATTTTCTGAATAGTGCTTTTAATGTTAGGTCTCAGTAAAGTTTATATTTCTCTGACTACTTGATCCTAATTTTTTATTTCCTGCAAACACTGATTCATGTTTTGTTGCCAGTCCCTCCCCCCTTTTGGGCTTCTGGCCTAGCGTTTAAGAAAAGATTTCTGAACGACTAAAATAAACATGCTCACACATTAAGATACTCCCTGGTGTATGCTACATTCTGTGCTGTGAAGATTTAAAATCTCTTCTTGCAACTGGTGCCCCAGCTCTAATTTTTTCCTGTTCTCCCTTCCTATCGTTTCCAAGTTCCCTGGAGCAGATTCCTACTTGTAATTCTTCTATCACTCCGCCTAAACAGGCACTCAAATTCTTTTTCTTTTGCACAAAAATGCTCAGTCATATCCTGACAGATAACTCCTACTCCTTCCTGACAACTCACAGTGCTGTATAAATGTTAACAGCTCTTTTTACCACATCTGATTGCAATAACTACCAACATTGAAATCATAACATTTCTCTCCATTTCCTAACATGCCTTTTCCACAGTAGTTAATTTTGGGGTTTAATGGTTTATGGTTATGTATATAAAAATCAAGGCCATCCATTAATATCTGATCAATGCAGTAGTATGGGAAGTAAGAAACATACAGTAGTTCCCAATATTCCTAATGCCTATTAGGCTTGCAGGATGTTAACCATTCTTTCTGCTTTGAGTCTGTTTGCAAATTCCAGCTCCACTTCATAGTCCGAGTTAGTACAGCGTTACGTATCCCGTAACTGGATAACTCACCGGCCCCTCAGAGCTGTGGTACATTCATAACAACAGTTACTGAAGAAGTGCTATTTGTTTGAGGTGCCACCATTTGGATGAGATACTGATCCAAGGATCTTTTGGCCATTTCAGGTAGAAGTAAGAAATTGTAAAGAATAATTGATCCCTTAAACAATGACACACCATCAGGAAACAACACATTGTGGCTGGTGGGAGCATGCTATGCGCAAATTGGCTGCCTTATATAACGAAGTTACATTTCAAAATTTCATTACTTATTTGTAACGAGTTCTTGGAGTTCTTGGACTCTTCCCACTAGATTTCTTGAGATAACAGTCAGCCTTGGCTTCTCCCCTTTCTGTTTTGCCCTCATCCTCACTAATTCAGCGTCTGAACTCTATGAGATACCAGACCAAGCCAAACGACACAACACTGAACACCCACTTTGAACATGTTTGTGTACAGTGATAAGTGTTATAGTAAGATACAGCATAGAAACAAGGCCCTTCAGCCCATCAAGATGACACAGACCATCGACTATCCATGTAGTCTAATCCTACATTAATCCTAACTTTTTATTCCCCCACAATCTCATGAACGCTCTCCAGACTCTATCACCCACATCCACATCGGGGCAAATTACAGTGACTAATTAACCTACAAACTCGTAGGTCTTTGGGAGGCAGATGAAATCAGAGTGCCTGGAGAAAACTCCCATGATCACAAACAGAAAGTGCAAATTCAATATTGGCAGCTCCATAAATCGGGATTGAGCCTGGTCTCATGCTGTGAGGCTGCAGCTTGACTAACGGCACTGCTGTGTTGTAAGAGAGAGGTCCAAGTTCAATGTCACTCACTGCCCAGTGAATTCCCATGGTGGCCCTTCTACATCCACACTAGACCGGATCATTTTGAAAATGTCCATTTTGTCCATTTTGCATAAAAACGATAGGCATCCAAACTAGGCGTTTTTTAAAAATGTCTCTGTCCACATTGAAATGGATATTTCGGCAAATCTCCTCCTACTGTGCATGCTCGGGACACATCTACCGAAAACAAGCAACAAGTTTGGTGTCGAATCTCGCCGTGAAAGACGATGTGTGTTTGTATAGTTACAGACCAGAAAATCTTAAAACAACGGGCAGATGTTGGCTCTCACACAGGAGGACTTAAAAGTAAAAAAAAAACAAATACTGGAGCAGATGGAGGCAACTGACAGGGAGTTCATGGACAGTATGACCCGACTGACGATGAACACTGAAAAACTGACGAACTCTGTTGCAGTAATAAAGCCCCTTGTTAAATGTATAAAACATGTCTGCATCAGTGTTAGCTTGTACTTCAATACAATGTTACATTAGGCTGCCCAAGCGGTGTTTTCAAAATTACACACCCTGGAAAGCATTTCTGAAAATCTCCGGTTTCGGGGGACAAAAACGCCATTTTAGTGTGGACAGTATTTTTAGTGTGTATTTTAGTGTAAAATCGAAGAGAAAAAGCTCTGGTTATGGATTTATCCAGTCTAGTGTGGATGTAGCCTGAATATTTGCCATGCAGTTAGCAGAAGATCATGGAATATTTACACTTAATCCAGATCTTGACACTTCATTCACGTCAGTACAAGGTGTTGAGCTTTGGTAAATTAAAACAAGGCAGGACAGGTTGAATGGTAGTGGCTCGGGGTGTATTTAGCATAGAAGGATCTTAGGGTACAAGTACACAGTTCCCTGAAAGTGGAGGCACGCGGTAGACAGGGTGTTAAAGAACGTGATTCGTATTGAGTGTAGGAGTTGTACGAGATGTTGGATGATCACACTTGTAACACAGTATGCAGTTCTGGTTGATTTAATTTCCCCACTACATCCCATCTGTCTATCACCCACAAGCTATCTAATGGGTTTCTGATTCTCTCCACCAACTGGTTCCATTGAAGGATCATTTCTCAACTCTCAGATTACACTGATCACCTTCCTTACTTACAAGGTTCCAGCATCTGCAGCCTCTTTAGTCTCCACTTATCACCATCTGCCCCTGCCTCTAATGCCACCTGCCCATCAACCCCACCATACCTGTTCCATCAATCACTTACCAGCCATCACCTCAGCCCTCCCTCTCTATACTGGCTACCTCCCCTCTCCACGCTCAGTCCTTGACCCAAATCATTGACAATCCAGCTGTCTGCACAAATACTACTTAACCAGCTGAGTTCATCCACCAGTTGGTTTTTCCGCATCATAGATCACTTATTGAGTAATCAGCTTTTACTAAAGTTGAAACTTAGAAATAACACTTATTTGGAGGGTCAATCACACTATATTCATAGATATTCAGATGCATACCAGTCTATATACAGAGTCATAGAACACTATAGCACAGAAACTATTTGGCCCACATAGCCCATGCCTGGTCCCATCCACCTGCACCTGCGCCCTCTATAACCCCCCCCCCCCCCCATCCATGTACCTATCCAAGTAGCTCTTCAATGTTGGAATTGAACCGGCATCTACCACTTCTACTAGCAGCTCATTCCACACTCTCATCACCGTCTCAGTGAAGAAGTTTCCCTTAAACATTACACCATTCACCTTTAACCTATGACCTCTAGTTCTAGCAACACACACAAAATGCAGGAGGAACTCAGCAGGTCAGGCAGTATCTATGGAAAAAAAAACACAGTTGACATTTCGGGCTGAAACTCTTCAGCAGGACTGGAGAAAAAAGCTGAGGAGTGGATATGAAAGGGGAGAGAGAAGCACCGGGTGATAGGTGAAACTTGGAGGGGGAGGGATGAAGCAAAGAGCTAGGAAGTGGTTGATGAAAGAGACAGAAGGCCATGGAAAAAAGAAGAAGGGGGCAGGGGATGGGAGCACTAGAGGGAGGTGATGGGAGGGCAAGGAGTTAACATGAGAGAGGGACAAGGGGAAGTGAGGGGGGTGGAAGCATTACAAGAAGTTTGAGAAGTCAATGTTCATGCCATCAGGTTGGAGGGTACCCAAACGGAATATAAGGTGGTCTTCCTCCAACCTAAGTGTGGTCTTATCACGACAATGGAGGAGGCCGTGGATGAACGTGTCGGAATGGGAATGGGAAATGGAATTAAAATGGGTGGCCACTGGGAGATCCCACTTTTTTTTCTCCAGTCCTGCCAAAGGGTTTCGGCCCAAAACTTCAACTATACTTTTTTCCATAGATGCTGCCTGACCTGCTGAGTTCCTCCAGTATTTTGTGTGTGTTGCTCGGATTTCCAGCATCTGCAGACTTTCTCTTGTTTGTGCTTTGACCTCTAGCTCCAGTCTCACCCAACAAAAGCAGGAAAAGCCTGCATGATTTACCCTATCTATACCCCCTCATAATTTTGTATATCTCTGTCAAATCTCTCTTCTTTTTCCTACACTCTAGGAAGTCAAGTCCTAACCTAGTCAATCTTTCCTTATAGCTTAAGTCCTGGAAACATCCTTGCATATTTCTCTGTAGTCTTTCAATCTTATTGATCTTTCCTGTGGGCAGGTAACTAGAAACTTACTCTGCCGCTGTCCACACCTAACACTGTTAAGGGTGACGTGGCCACACAAAAGCCACAGTACAATTCCACAGGCACCCATGGGAACTATACTGCAAGAAACATCCAGGAAATGTCACCCAGACATTTATCCACTCAGGCTTCAGAGGGATCTTCATGCTTAGCTGCCTCTCTCAGAAAAGCAATGTTAAAGCAGATAAGGCTTTGCACAAAGCAGTCCTCACTCACATCAGTGGCTTCCTAATCTGAGTACAAGCTTATACGACCGCTTAGATAAATCTTACACTGAAAGTCAAAATTACCCTCACGCTCAGCTGCCAGCCTTAGGATCATTCCAGCCACTACTGCTGATATACTCCAGACATCAGTTTGCTGACGACTGCTGTGTTAGGGAACATTGATGTTGGTTACCCCACAGAGTCAAGCCATCTACTTTTCCATTAGCTCATGAGGTCCAGCAGATGAGGCACAGACAAATGCTGCCATATCTAGGTTTCCACAAAGTGCAGGGACTCATAAACTGCATTCACATACATACAGAGGTTTCCAAACAATTTCCTGCCAAAAGTGCCTGGCTCTGATCCTATGATCACAGAGGAAGTCTGGAGGTGGACCATGTGATCCACCAGCCTTCAGGCTATCTCTCCGTAATCAGTAGTCCTGTTACCTTCAAGTAAATGGCACTGCTTAGTAGCTAAAGAGTGCTGGTGTTATCGTGTATGTGTGTCCTTAAGTCTTGGTTGATAAACTCTCCATTGTTACGTATTGCCAGACAGGGTGGGAAATTCAGCTGAAGCTTAGCACTGATGCCTGGTGTTTCACTAGAAAGCCCAACAACACTGATAGTGAAATTAGTGTGGGGTATGCTTTTGTGCTAGGGCATGGTGAGATCAAGAAGGAAGCAATGCTGGATCTTTTGAAGGGCTTCAAGGTGGACAATTCACTAGGTTCTGACAGGATATATCCCAGGTTTTTGAGTGATTCATGAGGGGAGATTGATGGGGCCTTGATGAAGATCTTTGTATCCTCAACAGTAACAGACGAGGTCCTGGAGGACGGGAGAGTACACAATATTGTTCTTTTGCTCAAGAAGGAAAATGGAATAATCTAGGAAATTAGAGGTCATACTTACCATATCTCAAGAATCTTACAAATAGGATTTGCACGCATTTGTGAAAATATGGCATTTCTACAAACCAACTACAAAGACAAAAAAATGGCCTGATTAGGGGCTGTCAGCTGGCAGGGCAAATAATGTCTTGACTGAGTTTTTTGAAGAGGTGACCAAGATGACTGAAGATGGTAGGACAACGGGTGTTACCTACATCTATTTTATCACAGCATTTGACATGGTCCCTTATGGAAGGGTGATTCAGAAAATTATAATTCATGGAATAAATGGTGATGAGGGAGTTTTGATTCTGAATTGGCTTGCTCTGAGAAGACAGATGGTAGTGATGGAGGATGTAACTCTGACTGGAGGTCTGTGACCAGTTGTGTTCTGCAGGGATTGTTGCTGTGGCCTCTATTGTTTGTGAAATATAAAAATCACTCGGATGAAAATGTAGACGGTGTGATGTATCCTGGTGACACAAAGACTGGCGAAGCTATGGAGGATGTAGAGGGCTTTCAAAGGACACAGCAGAATATAGAAAACACAAAGTGCACTGCAAATGCTGTAGTCAAATCAAGACGTACAAACAAGCTGGATAAATTCAGCAGGTCGGGCAGCATCCGTTGACTGCTCATTTCAACGGATGCTGCCGGACCTGCTGAGTTCATCCAGCTTCTTTGCAGCAGAATATAAATTAGTTATAGATATGGATAGAGAAATATCACAGCTGTAGCATTTAAGAGACACAAATATGTAGAGATTGGAAGGAAGTGATCATTACAGTACTGGTAGAAGAGAATTAATTTAATTCAGCATTGTGTTTGGTGCAAACATTGTGACCATGGGCTTATTCCTGTTTTATATTCTATAATCTACTTCAACTGGTACTATTAAGTATTGTGATGTTTATACAGCATTTTAAAACATTAGAGAGATGTTTTAAAGCTGAAAAAGGACCTAGATAAGTTTCTAGGCTGATACTTTTTGAAGGGGCACACTTAACACACTCATATATAAGCAGAAGTATATACTTTATATATTTAATGATTAGTCGGGAGAAAACCACATGCACTGTTGACACTCCAGCCCAACTCCCGAAACCACACGTACTCTGTCTGCTGGACACAAAAAGCCTTTGCGTTCAGCAGATAGTAGACCTTCTTCCACAGGCTGAAGGTCGCAGGCCTCCGCTATCATCTTTCTTTTACACGAAAAACAGCCCAAGCATGTGAATCTCTCACAATACCTCCAGCATTTCACGTTCCTGGCTGTCAAGATCTCTGAGGATCTAACCTGGTCCCAACATATTGATGTAGTCATAAAGAAGGCAAGACAGCAGCTATACTTTATTAGGAGTTTGAAGAGATTTGGCATGTCAACAAATACACTCAAAAACTTCTATAGTTGTACCGTGGAGAGCATTCTGACAGGCTGCATCACTGTTTGGTATAGAGGGGCCACTGCACAGGACCAAAAGAAGCTGCAGAAGGTTGTAAATTTAGTCAGCTCCATCTTGGGCACTAGCCTACAAAGTACCCAGGACATCTTTAGGATGCGGGGTCTCAGAAAGACGGCGTCCATTATTAAGGACCTCCAGCATCCAGGACATGCCCTTCTCTCACTGTTCCCATCAGGCAGGAGATACAGAAGCCTGAAGGCACACACTCAGTGATTCAGGAACAGCTTCTTCCCGTCTGCCATCCAATTCTAAGTGGACACTGAAGCTTTGGACACTACCTCACTTTCTTTAATATACAGTATTTCTGTTTTTGTCCCCTTTTAAAAATCTATTCGATATTTGTAATTGATTTACTTGTTTATTCATTATTATGTTTTATTTTAATTATTATTTTTTCTCTCTGCTAGATTATGTATTGCATTGAACTGCTGCTGCTGCTAAGTTAACAAATTTCATGCCGGTGATAATAAACCTGATTCTGATTCTGAATATTTTCACTATCCCTACATCACTTAAAGCAAGTTGAGAAGAATATTAGTGAATTTGAACAGACAAAACAATTGATCTGCAGAGAGGGTTTAATAGAAGCAACCTTGATGCTAATCAGTGTTGCACCTGGTCAGTGATAAGTCAGCTTAGGACCAATATAACACATCTAATAAGAGGGTCCTTCATTAATACTAATTGGCTAGAAAATGATTTGCCTCACTGAGCAAGATGATATGTGTGGAACTGAAAGCAACTGAATTTTTTTCCTTTCAGCTGGGCAAAGTTCTTCTGCGTGAACTGTTGGTTCTCAGCATTATTGCCCGACATATTATATTTCATCGATGACTGGAAAATTCAATGGGAAACTCACCCCAAACGTCCCTGATGACATTCAGATCTTTACCTGGGACTCATTCAAGATTAGTCTGAACTTCTGAAGGGTGCCACTGAGGTAAACAGACATAGCAGCAAAGGGTCCGAGTGGCTGTGGTAATGTGTTGGCTCCATTACCAAGGTTACTCCTCTGGTTTTCCTCCAATCCCATGCTAGAACAAGTCTCAAGAGGAACGCTGTGAAGCAAGCCCTTGCTGAAACACATAGAGCATGGATCAAATAATCTATAAATATAAGCAACCAGCAATACTGCAAGCAGATCCTCAGCTAACATTCCTGTGGATACTGCTTCCAAGGATGTTAGCAGGAGGCGGAAGAGTGGCAGAAAGGTGGAGTTCTACAGGGGAAAGAATACACTGCACTATTTCAAGAAGTTTAACCAGACAGCAATTTTTACACATTAACACGCACTAATACTGAAACTGTACTTAATGTGGAAAGAATTGCTGAACTACGCCACACACGTATAATCAGACAGAATGGCTGCAAAGCAATACAAGAAACGGGAAGAGGTGAATAAAATTAACCTGGCCTTTATAAATCAGACCACTGAGTATAGGAGTTGGGATGTATTTTTAAAATTGTACATGGCATTGGTAAGGCCAAATTTGGAGTATTGTGTACAGTTCTGGTCACCAAATTATAGGAAAGATGTCAACAAAAAAGAGAGAGTACAGAGAAGATTTACTAGAATGTTACCTGGGTTTCAGCACCTAAGTTACAGGGAAAGGTTGAAAAAGTTAGGTCTTTATTCTTTGGAGCGTAGAAGGTTGAGGGGGGACTTGATAGAGGTATTTAAATTATGAGGGGGATAGATAGAGTTGACATGGATAGGCTTTTTCCATTGAGAGCAGGGGAGATTCAAACAAGAGGACATGAGTTGAGAGTTAGGGGGCAAAAGTTTAAAGGTAACACGAGGGGGAATTTCTTTACTCAGAGAGTGGTAGCTGTGTGGAACGAGCTTCCAGTAGAAGTGGTAGAGGCAGGTTCGGTATTGTCATTTAAAGTAAAGTTGGATAGGTATATGGACAGGAAAGGAATGGAGGGTTATGGGCTGAGTGCAGGTCGGTGGGACTAGGTGGGACTTTTGGCATGGACTAAAAGGGCCGAGATGGCCTGTTTCTGCGCTGTAATTGTTATATGGTTATAAATGTACGGACGGACATGGATACATTTCAAGGCAAGTGAAGGAAGGGGTGTGGTGGAGTGTTAGGGATGTTGTGAATTATGATCGAAGTCACCAGAGAGAAACTGAAGCTGGTGATAGAAAGATTGATTTGGGTATGAATTAATATCTGCTATATTCACATAACTCCAAAATACTCCTTCACAAGGGTGTTTAGGATAAGAATTCTGAAGCACATCAGTCTTTTAACAATATGATAGTTCAAGATCTGAAAAATTCTTTTAATTTTTTTTACATGTGCCTGTATATTTTTAAAATAGTTGCTGATGTGTCCATTCATCCTGGATCAGAGTGGTGAGCTACTTGGGCTTCCAATATTCTTCCACACTGCTGTTGGGATAGCCATGGCAATGTCATCCACAATGGCATTACCTACCTGATCCTTAATGTTATAAGACCATAAGATATAGGAGCAGAATTAGGCCATTCAGCCCATCCAGTCTGCTCTGTCATTTCATCATGGCTGATCCCGGATTCCATTCAACCCCATACACCTGCCCTCTCACCATATCCCTTGATGCCCCAACCAATCAGGAATCTATCAACTTCTGCTTTAAATATACCCACAGACTTGGCCTCCACCGCAGTCTGTGGCAGAACATTCCACAAATTCACCTCTTTGGCTAAAAATAAACCCTCCTTACTTCTGTTCTAAAAGGTTGCCACTCAAGTTTGAGGCTGTGCCCTTTAGTTCTGGATACCCTCACCAGAGGAAACACCCTCTCCACATCCACCTTATCTAGTCCTTTCAACATTTGGTGGGTTTCAATGAGATCCCCATGCATTCTTCTAAATTCCAGTGAGTACAGGCCCAAAGCTGCCAAACGCTCCTCATGTATTAACCCCTTCATTCCTGGAATCATCCTCGTGAACCTCCTCTGGACCCTTTCCAATGATAATACATCCTTTCTGAGATAAGGGGCCCCAAACTATTGACAATACTCCAAGTGCAGCCTTACTAATGTCTTATAAAGCTTCAGGCTCAATATATAAGTTTGCTGATGACACCACAATTGTAGGCCATATCTCGGGTAATGATGAGTTTGAGTACAAAGAGGAAATTAAGAACCTGGTGGCATGGTGCAAAGGCAATAACCTATCCCTCAATGACTTCAGAAGAATTAGCAAACCGCACGCCCCATCTACATTGGTGATGCACAGGTGGAACAGGTCAAAAGCTTTAAGTTCCTCGGTGTGAATACCACAAATGACCTGACTTGGTCTAACCAAGCAGAATCCACTGCCAAGAAGACCAACCAGCGCCTTTACTTCCTAAGAAAGCTGAAGAAGTTTGGCCTGTCCCCTAAAACCCTCACTAATTTTAATAGATGTACCGTAGAAAGCATTCTTCTAGGGTGTATCACAACCTGGTATGGAAGCTGTCCTGTCTAAGTCCGGGAGAAGCTGCAGAAGATCGTGAACATAGCCCAGCACATCACACAAACCAATCTTCCATCATTGGACTCACTTTACACCGCACGCTGTCGGAGCAGTGCTGCCAGGATAATCAAGGACACGACCCACCCAGCCAACACACTTTTTGTCCCTCTTCCCTCCGGGAGAAGGTTCAGGAGCTTGAAGATTCATACGACCAGATTTGGGAACAGTTTCTTTCCAACTGTGATAAGACTGCTGAACAGATCCTGGCCCGGATCTGGGCCGTACCTTCCAAATATCCAGACCTGTCACTTGGATTTTTTGTACTACCTTACTTTCTCTTTTCTATTTTCTATTAATGATTTATAATTTAAATTTTTATTATATTTACTATCGATTTGTACTCCAGAGAGCGTGAAGTGCAGAATCAAATATCACTGTGATGATTGTATGCTCTAGTACCAATTGTTTAGCGACAATAAAGTAATAATAATAATCCTTTTGCTTTTATATTCTATACACCTTGAAATAAATGCTAACATTGCATTTCCCTTCCTGACCACAGACTTCCTGAATTAACCTTCTGGGAGTCTTGCACGATGACTCCTAAGTCCCTTTGCACATCTGATGTTTGAATTTTCTCCCCATTTAGGTAATAGTCTGCAGTATTGTTCCTTTTACCAAAATGCATTATCATACATTTCCCAACACTGCATTCCATCTGCCAATTTTTTGCCCATTCTTCCAACTTGTCTAAGTCCTGCTGCAATTGCATTACTTCCTCAGCACTACCTACCCCTCCACCTTTCTTCATATTATCTGGAAGATTTCCCACAAAGCCATCAATTCCATTATCTAAATCACTGACAAATAATGTGAAAAGTAGCAGTCCTAATAACCCTGAGGAACATCACTAGTCACTGGCAGCCAACCAGAAAAGGCTCCCTTTATTCCCACTCTCTGTCCTGCCTGTCAACCATTCCTCTATCCATGCCATTTTATTTCCAGTAACACCATAGGATTTTATCTTGCTAAGCAGCCTCATGTGATGCACTTTATCAAATGCTTTCTGAAAATCTAAGTAAATGACATCCACCGCCTTTCCTTTGTCCAGCCTGCTTGTTACTTACCATAGAACCATAGAACATTACAGCACAGAAACAGACCTTTTGACCCTTCTTGGGTGTGCCGAACCATTTTTCTGCCTAGTCCCACTGACCTGCACCTGGCCCATATCCCTCCATACCCCTCTCATCCATGTACCTGTCCAAGTTTTTCTTAAATGTTAAAAGTGAGCCTGTGGCGACTCATTTCCTAGCGTATCCGAACCGACTCACAATTAGATAGCCTACGGGGGTTTGCGAGCACAGAGCTTTGGAGCCTCTTCGCCATGGGGGGCCGGTTGACAGAGGCTTAAAAGTGAGGCTGAAGTTTTCGATAAAGTTTTTTCCTTCGACTGCAGTTACCGACTCCGTGTCGTAATTTTAGCGCTGCGTGTAGCACACCGCTACAAGCCCGCATTTACCACTTCATCTGGCAGCTCATTCCACACTCCCATCACTCTCTGTGTAAAGAAGCCCCCCCCACAACGTTCCCTTTAAACTTTTCCCCCTTCACCCTTAACCCATGTCCTCTGGTTTTTTTCTCCCCTAGCCTCAGTGGAAAAAGCCTTTGAACTCTTCAAAGAATTCCAAAAGATTTGTCAGGCAAGATTCCCCTTCATAGAAACCATGCTGACTTTGACTTATTTTATCATTAGTCTCTAAGTACCCCAATGCCTTGTTCTTAATACTGGACTCCAACACTTCCCCAGCCACTGAGGTTAGGCTGACAGGCCTATGATTTCCTCTCTTTTCTCTTCCTCCCTTCCTAAAGAGTGGAGTGGCAATCTTCCAGTCCTCCGAGACCATGCTAGAAACAAGTGATTCTTGCAGGATCATGACCAATGCATCTGTTATCTCCTCCGCAATCTCTCCCAGGACTCTGGGATGTAGTCCATCTGGCCCAGATGACTTGTCCACCTTAAGGCCTTTGAGTTTGCCTAGCACTTTTTCCTTTGTAACAGCAATGGCACTCACTCCTGCTCCCTGACACTCACTGACTTCTGGCATAGAGCTAGTGTCTTCCACAGTAGAGACTGAAGCAAAGTGCTTACAAGTTCATCTGCTGTTTCTTTGTCCGCCATTCCTACCTCCCAGCATAGTTTTCCAGTGATCCAATATCAACTCTCACCTTGTTTTTATTCTTTATATATTCAGTATCCTGCTTTATATTAACACCTAATTTGCTCTCATATTTCATGTGTTCCCTTTTTATAGCTTTTATTTGCCTTTTGTTGGATTTTAAAAGCTTCCCAATCATCCAACTTCCCACTCCTATGCCCTTTCCTTGGCTTTCATGCAGTCCGTAACTTCCCTTATCAGCCACGGTTGCCTAGCCCTGCCATTTGAGAACAACTTCTTCTGTGGGACGTATCTATCCTGTGCCTTGTGAACTATTCCCAGAAACTTCAGCCTCCTCTGTTTTGCCGTCATCCTAGCCGGTATCCTCCTCCAATCCACCTGAGCAAGCTCCTCTTTCATGCCTCTGTAATTCCCTTTATTCCATTGCGTTACTGATACATGTGACTTGTGCTTCCCCCTCTCAAACTGCAGTATGGATTCAATCATATTATGATCACTGCCTCCTATGGGTTCCTTTATGTTACGCTTCTAATAAGATCAGAGTTATTACACAACACCAATCTAAGATAGCCTTTCCCCGAGTAGGCTCGATGCAAGCTGCTCTAAAAAGCCATCTCATAGGCACTCAACAAAATCCTCTCTTGTGATTCAACACCAACCTGATTTTCCCAATCCCCTTGCATATTGAAGTCCCCCTTATTGCATTGCCCTCTCCAACTTCCTTTGCAAACTCAACCCCACATTTTGGCTACTATTTAGAGGCTTATATATGATTCCCATAATGTTTTATTTTACCCTTGCAGTTTCTTAACTCCACCCACAAAGATTTGGCATTTTCTGACCCTATGTCACCTCTTCCTAATGATCTCTTACCAATTGAGCCCCACTTTCCTGCCCGTCCTTTCAATACAAAGGAACAGGTGTGAGATTCTGCCCTCATATCACTGCTCTTGTATTCATGCATTGCCTTACAGCTGCTAATATTGATTTCACTCGCTATTGTGAACTGTGATTTATGGAAATAAATGGTAGAAGGGGAACATCAGTAACTTCGTTCAGCTCTATGTACTCAATGACTTGTCAGTTGTCTGTTGTTAATGTCACTTCCAAGCAGTAGTATATGTGGTAACTGATCGTGCTTCATGCTGCTGAGAGATGAGTTCCTCATGACACATTACTCTGTGAAACCCAAAGAGCATGGATTTGTACTAACACCACCTCATGTGCTTTGTGATTTTTTTCTCTTTCAGCAAATTGTCAGTGTTGATAGGTGTGGAGTTAACGTCCACATTACAGGGATTGGCGACAGACTTCTGCTTTAGCCACGCATGTTGTGCTTTGTTCACCTGAGGAACCCTGCCAAACTCCCCACTGTCTTTTAAAGTCAACTTCAAAAAGGAAATTGGAATGAAGAATCTTGAGCAAAGCTTATTTTCTGCTGTATTTTTTTTTAAATGTGCAAAGTAAGCAGTAGTAGATCAGCACATCAACAGTGCACAAAACAGGTAACCAGCAGTGAAACCACAAGAGCTGAATTTAACACCCAGTTTGTCTGGCATCCGACCACAGTACGTACTACTGCCCAGTTAATGCATTACCAACATGCGTGATGGCAAATTAAAAACCACAAGTTCAAACAGAGAACTTCAATCATTTCTGCTTTTCCTTTCATCACACTATCTCCATGAGTAATGCTTAATTCTGGCCTGCTGTTTGTTGGAAATCAATTCATTGCACAAAAAAAAATGATAGCACAAGTCTGTTTTCTAGTAATGTGCTCCAGCTTGCCTCACTGTGTTGTTGATTTTTCCTCATCCTTTCATTGCTCCTTGTGCTTAAATTTATTACTGGTTTGTTTCCTCACCATCTGTGTTTATGCAGATGCTTAAAATGGCCCTGCCTTAGGGTCTCATAACTAAGTGCTGATTCAACTCATTTAAAGACAGGTCTCTGTGTTGATCTGCCTCAAAGATTGACTCATTCTTACTGGAGGCCACCAGTCCTTGCTGCCAAGAAGGCCCAGCATTGATTCTGTACACATCAGATATTTTTATCTGCATGCATGAGCCACATAAATTCAATCTGTGTTTGTCTCCGGGGCAAAAGGATCACAATGAATCCAATTTTACACTGTTTGAACTGACAGGAAAACTGCATTGGGAGAACACAGTGAAACACAGGTTCACAGTTATTCAAAGTTCAACAGTTTTCAGTTATTGTTTTTAATTCTTCAGAGGACTACTCTGAATCTGATGTACAAAAATAAAAAGGATTTGTAGCATTCTTTTCAGTAGAAGATAGTTTTGGAAAAAATGAATGAATATTGACAGGGCACTGTACTTGGTTCTGAAAATGGAAGTTACATCCCAGTCGGATCAATTGGTTGAAAATGCTGCTGTCAAAATCCTGCCAAAAGAGGGGTCTGACTGGAATGTCTGGGCCAGTGGGGATCCTGAAGAACAGGAATTTCCAGTGCACAGTTGCTCATTAGTCAGCGATGATTGGCACCAATTGGCCAATCTCAATCCAAGATGCATTAAAACCAGATGGGGTGCAAAACAGAAAAAAGCCACAGGCAGTCCTGGACATGGCTTGGAGCTGAGGGCTGAAGCAAATTCCTGCAGCTCGAAAGTTATTGTAGCAAAAGAAGGAGACTGTTAGGCCCATCCTCCCTTTGCTAGCTCCTCAGTGGAACTTTCCAGTTAACCTCATTACTGCCTGAGAGGATAAAGCAGGAAACAGTGATCTGTTCTGCTGTAAAGGGTTGTGTTTATCAAATGCATTTTGGAAGTTTCAGTAATAGGATTCAAGAGCATTTGCATCCCCGTTAAATCTATATTCTCCGGTTTGGCTTTCCGTTACTGTTAAATTATCTTAATGGGGAATTTTTCCCAGCTATTGCACAAAAGCAGGTGTCAATGTTTTTACAACTGTGCAGACCAACCATTGCTCTGAGAAGGAAATTTTTACACAGCCTGAAAACGGCGTGGCACTTTAATAAGACATTATATAAAAGAAAACTCCAGCTGCATGGGAACGAAGGCTACATGCACAGGAGCATTTCAGTTAGTGTGGCCGCCCAGCTGCGCAGTTTAGAGGGAACAGTGCTAGGTATCCAAGTTTTCTGACGAAACAAGACGAACTGATAAAGCCTAGAGGACACAATAAGGCCGTAAAGGCTACAGGTTAAGCACGTGAGCCAGAGGAGTGCCTCACAGGTCTAGGGACTCAGATTCAATTCTGACCCCAGCTGTCATTAAAGCCATCTAAATAAGTAGATAGGAAAAGTTTAGAAGTTTATTGGCCAGAGAGGACTACTTGTTGGCCAATGCAATTCACATGGAAAGGTCAGGCTAAAAGGCCTAAGACTGTATGACTTGTCATCTCCTGTTGACCCATTTGTATATTTTATCCTGTTGACCAGTGTTTACATAAACTCTGCGCCATCCCTGAAATATATAAGATTTGTAAAAGTAATGGAAGAAAGCTTCCATTTAATATGATTATTATTAAACTAGTGCTTCAACTTCCCTTTCTTACCCATTCTCCACAAATTTCCTGAAAGACTAAGAAGCTATCAATCTTAGGATTGCACTTATAACCTATGAGAGAAAATTTCCACCCGACTCATAAATGACCAACCACTACCTTTAGACCATACCCCTGGTTTACGATTTTTTTAGCTAGTTAGCAGCTTTTGAAGATCTATCACATCAAATGCAATGAGCTAATTTTGCATTTTTATCAATTCCAGTAAGTGTAATCCAATCTCGCTTAACCCCTCCTCACAGAACTCCCTGTCTCAGAAATCCAGTGAAACTGTACTGCATCACGTATAGAGACAAATACTGCACACACAGGACTCCAAACGTGGTTTCACCAAAGGCCTGTAGCTAGACACAGTCACGTAGTGGTTAGTACAACAGTATCAAGCTCGGGGAGTCCTCCGTAAACAAGTTTGTATGTTCCTTCCTGTGTGTGTGTGTGTTTCCTCCAGGTGCTCCAGTTCCCTCCCACAGTACCGATTAGTAAGTCATTACCATTGTAAATCGTCCTGTGATTGGGCTGGGTTTGCTGGGTGACACGGCTCAAAGGTCTGGAGGAACCTGCTCTGCATTGTATTCTAAACAAACGTTGCTAATGCACCTGCCTCCACAATGGGTTCTGGCAGCTTCTTCCAAATCGGCAGCACTCTTTACAAAACAAAGCTGCCCGACATCTCTCGCCTCTGATTTTAAATCTAGGCCCTCTTGTTTATAGAACCCCCTCCCTCGGAGAAAGACTATGTGCTTTCATCCTGTCAATACCCCTCATGATCTTAAATACCCGATTGGGTGGTAGAGCCACAGAGCACAGAAACAGGCCCTCTGGCTCAAATGGCCCATACCAACCACAGCACCTTCCTTGTTAGCCCCAATTGTCCATGATTGACCAATAACTCTCCAAGCCCTTGCCCTCCTCATACCTATTCAAGAGCTTATTAAATGCTGCAATTGTACTGGCTTCAACTACCTGTTCTGGTAGCTCATTCCAGACACTCACTAACCCCTCTGTAAAGAATTTACCTCTCAGCCCTCTTAAATCTCTCCCCCCTCATCTGGTATTTGTGCTCTCTGGTTTTGGACTCCCCAAGCCTGGGAAAAAGACTATGACTGCCCAATTTATCCATATCCCTCATCACTTTTATAAACTTCTATGAGGCCACCTGTCATCTTCCTATGTTCCAAGGAATAAAGATCCAGCGTGGCCAAATCCTTCGTCTAACTCAGGCCCTCTAGTCCAGGCATTCTCTTCCTCCCCTTCTCCAGCTTAACAATGTGTTTCCTATAACAGGGTGACCAGAACTGTCTACTATCCTCCATCTCACAATGACTTATTTAACTGCAAGAGAACATCCCTACTCATAAACCGACCGGCCGACAGAGGCCAGCATGCTGAACACCCTCTTCACCCTCCTGTCCACTTGTGTCGCTACTTTCAGGGAACTACGTATGCACTTGCATTACACACAAGATGCTGGAGGAGCTCAGCAGGCCAGGCAGCTTCTGTGGAAAAGAGTACAGTCGATATTTCAGGCCGAGACCCTTCAGCAGCTGGAGAAAAGAAGACTGAGGCGTAGAGTTAAAAGGTGGCGGGAGAAATACAAGGCAATAAGTGAAACCAGGAGGGGGAGGGGTGAAGTAAAGAGCTGGGAAGTTGATTGGGGAAAGAGATACAGGGCTGGAGAAGGGGGAGTCCGATAGGTGAGGACAGAGGCCATGGAAGAAAGAAAAGGGGGGAGCAGCACCAGAGGAAAGCAAGGAGATAAGGTGAGAGAGGGAAAAGAGGAAAGGAATGGTGAAGAGGGGAGGGGACATTACAGGAAGTTCGAGAAATCAATGTTCATGCCATCAGGTTGGAGTCTCCCCAGACGGAATATAAGGTGTTGTTTCTCCAACCTGAGTGTGGCCTTATCAAGACAGTGGAGGGGGCCATGGATGGACATACTGGAATGGGAATGGGACGTGGTATTAAAATGGGTGGCCACTGGGAGATCCTGCTTCCTCTGGTGGACAGAGAGTAGATGCTTGGCAAAGTGGTCTCCCAATCTACGTTGGGTCTCACCGATAAACAGGAGGCCACTCTGGGAGCACTGAAGCCAGCAGGTGACCCCAACAGACTCACAGGTGAAGGACTGTTTAGGGCCCTGAATGGCAGTAAGGGAGGAGGCGAAAGGGCAGGTGTAGCACTTCTTGTGCCTGCCAGGAGGGATGAATGGACAAGGGTGTCGTGTTGGGAGCAACTCCTGTGAAAAGCAGAAAGTGACCGGGGGAAGATGTGCTTGGTGGTGGGATCCCGTTGGAGATGATGGAAGTTTTGGAGAATTGCGTGCTGGACACAGAGGCTGGTGGGGTGGTAGGTGAGGACAATGGGAACCCTATCCCAGGTAGAGCGACAAGAGGATGGGGTGAGAGCGGACATGCGTGAAATGGAAGAGAAGCAGTTGAGGGCAGCGTTGATGGTGGAGGAAGGGAAGCCCCTTTCTTTGGAAAAGGAGGACATCTCCTTTGTTCTGGAATGAAAAGCCTCATCCTGAGAGCAGATGCAACAGAGATGGAGGAATCGAGAGAAGGAGATGGCACTTTTACAAGTAACTGATGCACCATCAATAACTCTCTCTGAGACGTAAAGGCGAGATATCGGCTTTTATTGACTGGAAGAAGGAACCAGCAGTGAGTGACCACCATACTACATCCTGGAGACTGAGAGACCGGGCTCAGGCCTTGATCGCCTTTATACAGGGGTCTGTGGGAGGAGCCACAGGAGCAGTCAGCAGGGGGCGTGTCCAGGCAGGTATACGTAGTTCACCACAGTAACAGAGCGAGAGGAGGTACAGTCAAGGTAGCTGTGAGAGTCTGTGGGTTTGTCACAGACAACAAAAGATAAGTTGTCTCCAGAGAGATTGGGAAAGGAGAAGGTGGTGTCAGAAATGGACCAGGTAAACGTGAGGACAGGGTGGAAGCTGAAGGCAAAGTGGATGCAGTCGACGAGCTCTGCATGGGTGCAGGAAGCAGCTCCAATGCAGTTGTTGATGTAACATAGGAAGAGTGCAGGATAGTTACCAGAGTTACCAGCTTGGAACATGGAGAGTTTCACGTAACTGACAAACAGGCAGGCACAGCTGGGACCCAGGCGAGTGCCCATGGCCGCACCTTTAGTTGAAAGGAAGTGGGAGGAGCCGAAGGAGAAATTATTTAGAGTGAGGACAAGTTCCACTAGGTGGAGGAAAACTGGTTGGGTCTGGTGTCCAGAAAGAAATGGAAAGCTTTGAGGCCTTCCTGGTGGGGATGGAGCTGTATAGAGACTGGGCATCCATAGTGAAAATAAGATAGGGGCCAGGGGACTTGAGATCATTGAAAAGATCCAGAGCGGGTGATATAGGTAGAAGGCAGTGAAGTAGGGACATAAAACAGAGTCGAGGGATGTACTTATATTCCAGGTCCTTCTGTTCCAGAACACTCTTCAGAGCCTTACCATTCGCTGTCCAAGTCCAATCCTGGCCTAATCTCTCAAAATGCATCGTCTGGATTCAAAGTCATTTGTCTATCTTCAGCCCACATATCTAGCTGATCAGGACCCCCTTGTAATTTTTATTACATTCTTATCTATGGACAACACCACCTATTTTAGCATCACTTGCAAACTTATGCTTTCCATTCTTGTTCATTCACTTCCAAATCACTGCTATAAAGGTCTCAGTTCATGCACATCACTAGACACAGGCCTGCAGTCTATGAAAACAATCCTCAACATCACCCTCTGCTTCCTACCACTCATCCAGTTATAAATCCAATCCACTACCTCCCCCAGATCCCAAGCGATCTAACTTTCCAGACTAGCCTGATCTTGTCAAAGTCCATATACACAACATCCACTGTCCTACCCTCATCTACCAGCATGTTTATCTCTTCAAAGAACTCCAAAAGATTTGTCAGACGCACAAAGCTATCCTAACTGTTCTGAATCACACCCTGTTTCTCCAAATATTGGTGATCCTGTCCCTCAGAATACCAACAACACCCCCCCCCCACCTTTGCTAGTTTTGGGCAGCTCTTTGCAAGAGAAAAAGTTTTCTTGAATTTCACCATCATTTACAAATCTCACAAATGCTACAACATGACATTTATTGGTGAAATCTGTTGACACATTAAACTGGACAGAGCTGCTGTTGCTTTTCAGTTTATCACACAAAACTTCTTCAGCATCTTGTGACATGTCATCAATATGTCGACTTATTGTACTGTTTGAGAGTGAAACCTTCTCAATTTCTCGTGCAGCATCTTGTCCGAGCATTCTACTGACTGTAATTTTACATCCTGGCATTATTAGGCTCTCACCAACTGGGTGACTTTTCCTCTTCTGGGTCACGTTATAACTTGCTTCTTGAGTCTTGTTATGGAGTTTGATGAGATTTCGGAAGGCACTCACATATACCCTGGAGAACATTCTAACTAGCCACATCACTGTCTTCACTGGGGTGGTTGGGGGGGGCATCGCACAGGATCAGAATAAGCTGTGGAAAAGTCAGTCAGCCTCCCCAGTATCCTGGACTTATTCAAGGAGCCATGCCTCAAAAAGGCAGCATCATTGAGGACTTCCATCACCCAAAACAAACCTTCTTCCCATTACTATCTCCAAGCTCAACGCCTCAGGAATAGATTCTTCCCCTCTGCCATTAGATTTCTGAACAGACACTGAACCCATGAACACTACCTCACTTTTTCCCCCTTTCTGCTAATTCAAATGTGGTCCAAGAGAACACCACTCATCTCCCCCTTCTCTTTAGCATTCATCATTTGTTCCATGGTAAAAAACTGAAGTGAAAAATTTGTTAAGCATCTCTCTCATCCGTTTCCTTTGGTTTCACCCTGATGTTTAAGGGATTTATTCTTTCCCCGGCCTGCACTGTTTTACTCTCACTCTACAGGATCCCTGAGCTTACCAGCTAGATTCATAACCGCGCCTTATCCAGTGTTCCTGTCAGCCCCGTCCTTCACCCTTTCTTAGTTTAATCGTGACGCTACCCTATATGGTTATCTCGAAGTGAGGTACTTTATAACATTGACATTAAATCAAGGTTTGACATCTGCTGCGGTTACCGAAATCGCTGAGAGACTAAACCGGGGCACTCCACACTGTGTGGCGGACTTCCAAATCGAGAAAGCTACGAAACCAGCAAAGACGAACGATCTTTTATTGGGGAAAAAACTAACGAAACTAAATGAACAATGTAGTGATCTTAGCGCTCAAATCAGCGTAACCAAGTATTCTAATTAGCGGTCGAACTAAATTAGTGCTCCAATCGGCGAAATTGGTGTATTGAAGCAGTCAACAACAAAAAACATCACACCCCGTGGCTCACTCTCTCCGGCTAGGAACTAACCGATAGCGTCTCTGTGGTGAACTATGTGCCTGTCTGGACACACCCCTGCTGACTGCTCCTGTGGCTCCTCCCACAGGCCCCTGTATAAAGGCCCGACGCTCGGCCTCAGTCTCCAGGACGTAGTATGATGGACACTCACTCCTGGTTCCTTCTTCCAGTCAATAAAAGCCGATATCTCGCCTTACGTCTCAGTGTGAGTTATTGATGGTGCATCAGTCTCCTCATCTGCTTCGATCACGTCCCGACCCACGTGACATTTACCTTAATAAATACGCCACAACATAGCAGACAAACAGAAAGCAGATGCACAGTTTACAGACTGGACTCATGGCTCCTGCAAGATACCGACACAAGTGAGCGCACGGTGCGGAGGAAGGCACTCCTGTGCCGGGGAGATCGCCCACAGAAGCTTCACACCCTTGAACTTCATGTACACTGCAGCCAATAATATCACCAGATCCCCTTCTTAAAAATTGCCAGCTTTGATAAAGAATTTCTTATTATAAAAGCAAAGCCATTGGGACTGTTTACTATCATTACATTTTATTGAATATTTGGATTCAAATTACCAAAGCACTGGTCACACAAGAATAGACTGGCAAAAAAAATGCGAACCAAACAAGAGCAGATCTGCAGATGCTGGAAATCGGAGCAACGCACACAAAATGCTGGAGGAACTCAGCAGACCAGGCAGCAACTATGGAAGAGAGTAAAGTTAACATTTCAGGCTGACGCCCAATTTGGATTTTATTCTAAGATAAAAATGCATACATCTAATTATTGGAGCTAGAAAAAGGAAACATTTAATAATAAACAAATTCCTTTGTGTCAGTTTGGAATATTATTAACCAAATGATGTGGTTTGGCAAAGAAATATGCAGTATTTACAGTATTATTACAGTACCTATCACTTAATCTCATAAATTTAAGTACTTTCAAACTTAATGTGCAACTTCATAGGCAAAAATTACTGTATTCTTGGTGACAATAATTGACATGATAAATGTTGACCAAGATACTGGGAATCCTGATATATGGGCAAGTTATTTATTTTTCATTCATGTGAAGAGAAACATTTCAGGCCATTAGCCTTTCCTCAGAAGCGAGCAGCTTTCAGAACAAAATTGCAGAGATTGGAAATCTGAAATCTGTTCACTATCTTCAAGTAGAAGGAGCTGCTTTGGAGATAGAGATGGGGCCCAGCGAGGCCAGTCACTTCGAGGATTAGTTGGACGCTTCGGTTACCTTTCCCGTTTGACTCAGGCCCACTCTGTCACTCTTGTGAAGGGATAATTGTATTGGTCTTACCCTAAATTGGTAAATGTCCTGAATTGTGCTGCCAATGTCTACTCTTCCCTCAGATTTGAGTAGTCATCTCTGATTTTTCATTCCTGGTGTTAGGCTAAAGATGAACATTCATTGTCAGCCTACTGACCCCTGGGGCTGCCTTTACTGCATATCTTTCAATGCTTCATGCTATCAATTTTGTTTTCTTGTATTATCTTCATCGCTATTCAATTTGCTCCGATCGTATCAGATGCTGTGTCATCTTCTGGCAAGCCTTTCCTTTCCCTCAACTGGAATTTATTTTCCATCATTTCACATAATTCTGCTGCCATGCTTTTCTCTCCTCCCTGGAACCATGATAGTTCATCTTGTCCTCACCTCTCTCCTTGCTAGCCTCCACATTCAATGTTATTGTTCTCTGCATCTTAATGGGAGATACCTCCTTGATTCTGCAATTTTAAATGACAATTAAAAAATGATGATGAAAAGTTAAGGGGAATATAGAATATCTTTTCACCATAGACTGGTAATACCAGCTATAAAGTACATATGGGTACTCACTGAGGCTATTTCAACAGCTGTTGGGTTGCTATTGTGCCTGCATGTATTACTCTTTTCACTCTGCCACAGTAAACTGTAAATTGCATGTTATTTTGAGAGGACCTAACTTCAGTATACGACACGTCACAGCAGATCTTGATTTGAGGCCAGAGTTCCCCACACATCCAGGCCAGCAGGTGGTAAACTGAGTGAAGTCATGCACATTACCACCTGGCAGAATGCAATGTCTATTGCTCTCAGATGCCCCCTTGTGGCTGAGCTTAAGCAATGTAGTCAAACCCTGGAACAGGGCCCTGGCTTGTCTTCAATTTGGCAGAGGACAGACAGACAATGGGGAACCTATGGAAAGGGGAAATGGGAGGTGCAGAATGAAACACAATCAGAAAAAAAAACAAAAATAAAGAACTCAGCACATCATTGGTGGCCACCAGGTTTGAAAATCTTACTTAATTTTTCCACCGTGAGGCTAGGGGAGATGACAGATTGCTTTGGGTAAGCCAGCAATAATCTCCTGGCTTCAACCCATTCCCCAATTCCCATCTTTGTTTGCTCAAAGGATACATTCTCAACTTCCAATACTTATCTGAAAGGAAAGAAATTGTTACCTCTCTGTGATTAAATTGTTATCTAGATGAATGAGGACTGATGAAGGATCTCAGGCCAAAACACTGACACTTTATTCCTTTCCATATGAAATCTGACCTGCTGAATTCCTCCAGCATTTTGTGGATTCCAGGCAACTCAGAATCTCTTGTGTTTATTCATCTTAGCTTTAGTTTCTTGTAATACAACTATGACCTTTTTCCCTGAGTTGCCAAGCCAATACAGGTCTGGAATCAGCTAACTTCTCACAGACTGAATGAGCAGTTCCTGAATAAGCAGTTTCTGAGAATTTTGTCAAAACGGAAGTGTAGCCAAGGGTGAGTACCTGGATTTGGAAATTGTGCTGTTATTGATCCAAAGGGTTGTGAATGGAATGACAGGGTCCAGGGATGAAAGTAACTTAAATCTCATACTGGTACAATCACGTCACTAACAAAGTTATTCTTTGCATCACCAATACCTCACTGGTGTTTGATAATGGCCTGATGTAACTCACTTGCCTTGATTTCACCTCTGAGTGTAAGCCCAGACCATGCCCAGACTACCTGCAAATAGGCCAGAGGCCAAAGGGCAAAGCACCAGAGATTAGGACAACAAAGAGGCGGTCATGGGAGAAAGAGTGGCTACAGGATTCCTTTGAGTCAATTGACTGGGCCGTGACCAAGAACAAATCTGTGCATCTGAGTGAATACACCATGCTTATTATGGATTTTGTTAAAACAGTTGTAGAGTTTTCCCCAATCAGAAGCCTTGGATGAATCATGAGATCCACAGTCTGCTGAGGGCCAGATCAGAGACATTCAGGTCAGGTGACCAAGAAAGTTACAAGAGGTCCAGGTATGCATCTCACAGGCAAAGTGGCAACTTCAGACTAAACGTGAATCATTGGAGGGTGCTCGAGAGCTGTGGGGCGGCTTGAATACTATCACCTCTTATAAAGATAAATCAAGCGACAAAGGTGAAAGCTCAATCCCTACTTCAATCCTCACTTCAACTACCAAAACACGGAGGAACCATCGCAAACTTCCACAGCCCCAATGATCCTATGAGTTCAGTCTCTGAGGCTGATGTATGAGTAGCCTTCAAGGGGGTGAACCTACAAAAAGCATCCAGCCCAGACGGGTACCTGGCCAAGTAATAAAGACCTGTGCTGATCAACTGGCTGAGAATTTTA
This sequence comes from Hypanus sabinus, assembly GCF_030144855.1. NCBI lineage: Eukaryota > Metazoa > Chordata > Chondrichthyes > Myliobatiformes > Dasyatidae > Hypanus > Hypanus sabinus. Next base: position 64,134,548 of record NC_082710.1, read on the forward strand.
ACCTCTCACTTCAGCAGTCTGGATATCCAGCTATTTCAAACAGGCTTCAACTATACCAGTGCCCAAGAGGACTGTGGTGACCTGTCTCGACAACTATCATCCAGTAGCACTTACATCCACACTGATTAAGTGTTTTGATAGGTTGGTGATGAAATACATCAACTCCTGCCTGAGACGTGACTTGGATCTGCTCCAATTTGCCTACTGGAGCAACAGGTCCATGGCAGATGCCATCTCATTGGTTCTTGAATCAACTCTGGAACATCTGGACAGCAAAGATGCAGATATCATGGTGCTCTTTATCGACTATAGCTCCGCATCCAATACCATCATCCCCTTAAACTGAACCAATAAGCTCCTAGACATTGGCCTCAATCTCTCCTTGAGCAATTGGATCCCAGGTTTGCTCACTTGCAGACCCCAGTCAGTTTGGATTGGCAACAGCATCTTCTCTACGATCTCCATCAGCACTGATGCACCACAAGGCTGTGTGATTAGCCCCCCTGCTCTACTCACTTTACCGTGAGGCTAAGTACACTTCCAATGCCATATTTAAGTTTACAGAAGACACTACTGTTGTAGGTTGAATCAAAGGTGGTGATGAATCAGCATATAGGACAGAGATTGAAAATCTGGCTGAGTGATGCCTCAACAACAACCTCTTACTCAATGTCAGCAAGACCAAGCAGCTGTTATTGACTTCAGGAGGAGGAGACCAGAGGTCCATGAGCCAGTCCTCATTGCAGGATCAGAGGTGGAGAGGCTCAGCAACTTTAAATTCCTCAGTGTTATTATTTGGGAGGACTTGTCTTGGGTCAAGTGCAATTATGAAGAAATCGCAGTAGTGCCTCTACTTCCTTAGGAGTTTGTGAAGATTCAGCATAACATGCAATACTTTGACAAACCTCTATAGATGTGTAGTGAAGAGTATATTGACTGAATGCATCACAGCCTGGTATGGAAAAACCAATGCCCTTGAATGGAAAATCTTACAAAAAGTAGTGGATACGGCCCAGTCCATCCTTCCCACCATTGAGCATATCAACGTGAAAAGCTGTCGCAGGAAAGCAGCATCCATCATCAGGGACCCCCACCTCCCAGGACATGCTCCCTTCTCACTGCTGCCATCAGGAAGATGGTACAGGAACCTCAGGACTCACACTACCAGGTTCAGAAACAGCTTTTACCCCTCAACCATCAGGCTCTTGAACCAAAGAGAATAACTTCACTCAACTTTACTTGCTCCATCATTGAAATGTTCCCACAACCAATGGACTCCATTTCAGGAACTCTTCATCTCATGTTCTCGATATTTATTGTTTATTTATTTCTTGTTATTATTTCTTTCCTTTTGTATTTGTACTGTTGTCTTTTGCTGACTGGTTGAACACTCACATTGGGCAGTCTTTCATTGATTCTGTTATGGTTATTATTCTATAGATTTATTGAGTAGGCCCTCAAAAAAAATAATCTTCAGGTTGTATATGGTGATATATATGTACTTTGAATACAAATTTTCTTTGATCTTTGAGCATTTCTCAAAATATTCTACAATATTTGGCAGAAACTGCTACATTGTTGTTAAAAAGGTTAGGTGGCTTCTTCCTGATTTTCAACTATATACTACCCCTTAACAGCATCTGAAAATGCACCATCAATTTCTGCAGCTGACAGCAATTTCCTTCATTGACACATCCACCATCTCTGACTTACCACATTGTCATACTGTTTGATCAACATTCAGCATTAAATGAACAGAAACCTGTTTTCCACTGCATTACTGGGATGACATTACTTCTGTCACCAGTACAATTTCCATTTCCTAATCAAAGATTCCATCCTGCCCTAAACCATTCCCTCCACATCCTTGCAGTTATATCAATCTCTGGATCATACTTTCCAGTTCACTTATCGCTCAAATCAATTTTCTGATGATGCAATGGCCTCTGCCCTCAAACTCTCTGCTGTTCCATCTTGAAAATTGGGTCTCATCTGCCAGACTGTTGCTTATACACTTCAGTTTGGTGTTCAATACCCTCATACCCCAGAAACTGTCCTCGCTGGGTCTCAACACCTCTCCCTGCAATTGGAGTCTGGACTTCTTAACAGTAAGGCCACAGTCAGTCCGCAGGGGCAGCAAAGTCTCTTGTCCCATTACACTGAGCACCGGCGCACTCAGCCTGCTGCTGTTCGCACTGCTGACGCATGACTGCGTCGCAGGATCCAGATCAAACCGTGTCATCAAGTTTGCAGATGACACAACAGTAGTTGGCCTTATCAAGAATGATGACGAGATGGAGTATAGAGATGAGGTGGAGTGGCTGGTGGATTGGTGTGAGAAGAACAACCTAGGCCTGAACGTGGAGAAGACAAAGGAAATCATTGTGGGCTTCAGGAACATGCAGACCAACCATCCCCCTCAGCAAGTACCTCCCTGAACAAGGAGGCAGCACCTCCACTTCATAAGAAGATTGAGGCAAGCAAGGATCCCCCCTCCCATCTTAAGTTTTATAGAAGCATCATTGAGAGCATCCAAACAAGTTGCATCTCCATCTGGTAAGGGAGTAGTCGAGCATCAGACTGGAAGTCCCGATAAAGGACTGTGAGAACAGCTGGGAGGGTTTCCCTAGTATCCATTGGGACATTTATCAGGAGTACTGTACACTCAAGGTTTTTAGTATTGTTGAGGCTCTCACCCATCAACCAGCATCCCCTTTCACTTTTCACCATCAGGCAGGAGACAGTGAAGCATAAAGGAGAGAAACTGTTTCTTCTCCCAGGCCATTAGGCTTCTGAACATCATATTCAAAGTGTCAAAAAGTTAATATGTTCCGTACCTTACAATATTTAATATTAATGCACTTTAGTTTCTTATTTATGTGTGATTCATGTGTAGATTTTATCCTTACCTTCATAAGTTATCACTTGTATGTGTGTTATGTGTACTACTGTGCTTTACACCCTGGTTCAAAGAAAAGTTGTCTCATTTTCATATTTGTTATATGGTTCTATATGTTATATACAGTGCATGTATACTGTTAAATGACAATACACTTGACTTAGAAAACATAAAAACATTGAAAAACCTACAGCACAATACAGGCCATTCAGCCCACAATGCTGTGCTGAACATATACTTATTTTAGAAATTACCTAGGGTTAGCCCTCAATTTTTCTAAGCTCCATGTACCTATCCAAGAGTTTCTTAAAAGACTCCACCGCCATTGCCAGCAGCCCATTCCACGCACTCACCACTCCCTGTGTAAAAAAACATACCCCTGACATCTCCTCTGTACATATTTCCGAACACCTTAAAACTGTGCTCTCTTGTGATAGCCATTTCAGCCCTGGGAAAAAGCCTCTGACTATCCACACAATCAATGCCCAATGCCTCTCATTATCTTGTACACCTCTATCAGGTCACCTCTCATCCTCCACCGCTCCAAGGAGAAAAGGCCGAGTTCACACAACTTATTCCTCTAAGGCATGCTCCCCAATCCAGGCAACATCCTTGTAAATCTCCTCTGCACCCTTACTATGGCTTCCACATCCTTCCTGTAGTCAGGTGACCAGAACTGAGCACAGTACTCCAAGTGGGGTCTGACCAGGGTCCTATATAGCTGTACCATTACCTCTCGGCTCTTAAACTCAATCCCATGACTGATGAAGTCCAATGAACCGTATGCCTTCTTAACCACAGAGTCAACCTGCGCAGCAGCTATGAGTGTCCTATGGACTTGGACCCCAAGATCCCTCTGATCCTCCACACTGCCAAGAGTCTTACCATTAATACCATTACCAATAATTCTGCCATCATATTTGACCTACCAAAATGAACCACTTCACACTTATCTGGGTTGAACTCCATCTGCCATTTCTCAGCCCAATTTTGCATCCTATCAATGTCCTGCTGTAACCTCTAACAGCCTTCCACACTATCCACAACACCCCAACCTTTGTGTCATCAGCAAATTTACTAACCCATCCCTCCACTTTCTCATCCAGGTCATTTATAAAAATCACAAAGAGTAAGGGTCCTAGAACAGATCCCTGAGGCACATCACCGGTCACCAACCTCCATGCAGAATATGACCCATCTACAACCACTCTTTGCCTTCTGTGGGCAAGCCAGTTCTGGATTCACAAAGCAATGTCCCCTCGGATCCCATGCCTCCTTACTTTCTCAATAAGCCTTGCATGGGGTACCTTATCAAATGCCTTGCTGAAATCCATATACACTACATCTACAGCTCTACCATCATCAATGTGTTTAGTCACATCCTCAAACTTGACTTGACTTGACTAATCCCTGTTGTCACTAAGACTGCAAGTTTTCCCCTCTGTGGTACTGTCTGTCTTTTCCCTTGCCTCTGTACTCTAAAAGGGCAGCATGATAGCATAGTGGTTAGCATAACGCTTTACGGTACAGGTGACCTGGGTTCAATTCCTGCTGCTGCCTGGAAGGTGTTTGTACATTCTCCCTGTGGCCGCGTAGGATTCCACTGGGTGCTCCGGTTTCTCCGTAGTCCAAAGACATCCGGTTGGTAGGTTAAATTATCATTGTAAATTGTCCTATGATTAGGCTAGGGTTAAATTTGGGCATTGTTGGGCAGCGTGGCTCAAAGGGCTGGTAAGGCCTATTCCACACCGATCTCAATAAAATATTCCCATTTCCTCGGTTAACTGTCCTTTAATCTCTCCAGTTCTTTTGAAACATTTCAACTCTATCTTCATATTTGTATTTCCTCATGCTAGGCAGCATCCTAGTCAATCTGTATTATACATACTGTATCAGTTGAAGTACTGTAGACATAACTGAATGGAAGAAAAGATTCAGAGTTCAATGGCATTCTTCTATTTCTCTTTCAATTGCCATAATATTTTCCTTCAGAACAGATGACAAAACTATGCACACACTACCAACAGCAGTCAAGCTAACTGTTGTACAGATTTCACATTTTGTACCTAACACTGTAAAATTCTGCATTCAATTGCCTGTGCACTAAAAAGGCGGCTTTTTGAATGTCTTTTAAATATGAGCTCCAAATCTCTCTGCTGTTCCATATTTCTGTGGTTTTCTCCATTCTAAATATCCAACATTAACCTTCATTTCAAGAGGACTTGAATATAAAACCAAGGATGTAGTGTTAAGGCTTTATAAGGCAGGGGGTAGGGGGGCTCACCAAAGAGAAGGAAAACTCTGATTTCAATCATCCTTTCAAAAACCCTGCTCAATCATCGGGCTGACTGCCATACAGCCTGACGATTTCTCAACTCATCAGATAAAGAATGTAGTGATCTTGGGCAGAATAAGGAGTAGAGGGTTCTGCCTCTTAATAAGCACCTCATGATGCTTGTACCCTATGGTCTTGGTGAACTCCTGCTCATCAGATCTGGAATATCCAAAGTGAAGTGCATTCCATACCACCTGCATGGGAATTCCCTTCAGCTATTCCAACACAGCAGTCTACATTACTTCTTACACAGACGTTAAACTGGCACTCTCTAGTCAATAGCTTGGAAACTGTGTATCCTGAGGCTTTGTTCAGTACAGCTGGGGACTTAACCAGGCCACCTTCAAGCCTGTTACCAAAATATTATCAGCATACCTCCTGTCCCACCAGAAGCCCAAACACCCTCCACCACTGCTTTACAACCATCAAAGGTGCCTACTGCTCCCTCCCCAATATCAGAGCATCGGACTGTGCTCCTTCTTCGTGCTTATAAACAGAAAGACTGATCTGAGGAAACCTATGAACTGCTGTGTGACTGCCTCAAGTTGGTAGGCTCATCCATATTCAAGCCAGCCTGAATAATTATGCCACTCCCATCACAGACTTCATCAGTAAGTGTGTGGCAAAGAAATTCATCTGAGTATTCCCCACCCAGAAACCATAGAAACACCATGATATCCACTCCCTACTAAACCCCAGGACTGAAGGATAGCTTCTATCCTTCTGTCAACAGCATCTGAATGGCTGAAGGGTGAACAGGTCCTCTCCCAATCTAATTCATCAAGGTCCTTGCACTTCACTTGTCTATCTGCTCTGCCCTTTGTTATTGTATTCTGCACTTGTTTTCCTTTTCCACTACCTCGATACACTTAACTATTGACTCCGGCTGGCATGGAAGGTGATGCCAGTGAACAACATGACATCCTTCAGACGGTTCATGAAACCACTTCTTTCACTTCTTTTAAGTCTTCTTTTTCTTTTAAATGTGGTCCTACTACTGTTGAAGCCTGTGATCCACATGGCGGTGGTGTCTTTACGGGCTGGTTGAATGACCTGGCGCTTTGCAGTCTCCAAGCAGATTCGCTGAGGTTTGAGTGAAGCGCGCAGCCGCGAGGCCACAAAGCTCATGATAGGCTCCATCTCTCGCTGATCTCACCAATTACAGCTTCGAGGAAGATTGAAATAATCAAGGCGAGCGGGCATTCAGCACAGTCTACCAGCCTCTGGCTCACTCTGCCGGAGGAAGGAGTCTCTTGGTTCTCAGAGGAAGGTCCCTGCATCTGAATGGTCTCTCTCTCTCCCTTGATGTTGTCGGAGAATGATAGCGGAGTACTGGATCGTGGGCGAGGTTTATGGATTGAGCTCTGTAGTTCACGTTATGATGAGTCTCTGGTTTCTGGTCACTTCTTTTGTTGCTATTTTGTGTGATTTTGATCTTGGCCACCTGCAGATAACAAACGACACAATGCAAAATTGAACTGAATTGAGCTGAACTCTTTTGATTACTTCTGTGGGCTGGTGTTCTATTTTTTTTTTGTTTCACTATTTTTGCCACTTGTACAATTTATTTTTTTTTTGTACACGTTGTGGTGGTGGGGTTTGATATTTTTCTTCCAACAGGTTCCATGGTTTTCTTTGTTTTGTGGCTGTCTGTGAGAAGACACATCTCAGGGTTGTACACTACATTCATACTTTGATAATAAATGTACTTTGAATCTTCGGAAACAAAAGCTGTCACTGTAACTCAGTATATTCAGGATTATAATCCATTCCGATTCCAATCCCTGAGAGATGAATGCCGACCATTTGGGGTTCTGGGATATTTTACATCACATGAAAAGTGAGCGGGCAAAGGAAGTTTCAGCTTAGTGTCTACTCTAGAAGATGCAGTTCTGATCTTGAAACAACAACGAAAATGCTGGAAAGACTTTGCAGGTCAGGTAGCATCAATGGAAATAGAAGCAGAGTTAATGCAGTGTCAAAACTGGAAAAGAAATAAAAAAGGGATATCTTTTGACTGCAGAGAAGATTGTGTGTGGAAAGGACTACATGTATTGAGCAGACTGAGTGAAATAGGTTAACTAGGCGGTTAGGTGGTGATTATTACTATGCCTCCTTTTCCGTGTTACGTGTCGCTCATAGCAGGGCTGTGGGCATGCCCAGCAGATCAAGCTGTACAAAGAGACAGAGAAAATAGAGGGAAAACTCACGTTGACGTATCCCAAGCCTGGAATGTTATCGAGGCCCGTAACATTGTGACAGGAGAACAGCAACAACAATGTCAAGCACTCGGTAAAGCGGCAAGCCTTGTGCAGCAGGATATTGCGGCCACAGTATGATGAAGACAGGATGTGCAACATTGCCTCAGACTATTGTTTCAGACTTGTGGTTTTGTAGGAGACTAATGGGGAAAAGCTCTCTCAGGCTATTTGCCACGAAGAATTGAAGCTGGTTTATTTGGAACACGGGAGGAAGGGTTTAACAAAGCTGTTACCAACTTGCCAGCAAGTAACCGGGAAAAAATGTGTCAGAAATACACAGATCACATCAGCCTTTAACTCTGGTTGAACTAATACAGATTAATTTGGAACCAGCGTCATGCTCTGTATGATCTAGACTCAAATGGCCTTTTTCCCTCACACATTCTTTTAATTTCAGTCACATTATGATTATCTCCATATGACACATAATCCTTTTCTCAAACACATTCTCCCCTCATTATCTCAGTGCTCCCATCACTCTTCAGCCAATCCCCTTCAATAACTTGATTAAAATCAATCAACCCTCACCAATAATCTTTGCCACAATGCATGTAAAGTCAGAACTCCCCTACAACGCAGGCACAATTAATCCCACTGGTAACCATTATCATAGCTCAGGTACAATCAGGGAGTCAATCCCCCTACAGTAACAATCCCCCATCAGACAATCCCTTCCAGTAATCATTACTATCACTCAGATGTGGTCAGAGGCTAATCCTTTCCAATAACCACATAGTTAATTCCATTCATTATTTATTATTGTAAGCAGTAAATCTGGAAAAGTAGGTATCCTCTCCAGGGCTGCATCCAAGAATTTGCGCTGATTGTACCTTTTCCTGCCCTTCACTCCCACCAAAAGCGTCAGATGTCTGGGGCTGAACATTGAAGATAGAGTGCAGACTCAAAAATGTTAAGTATCCACAGGAACGCCTGCATCACGAAGGCATGGTGTTAGGCTTAGAAAGGGTAATGAACGAGATTTTGATCACTTCTTATGAAACTAGGTTTGACATTTAGCACTAAGTTAGATTCAGTTCGGTCAGATCTGCATACACATTAGATGGTTCTTGCAAGTGCAGTTCCAAATATTAGCTAAGCTAATATTGTGAGCTTATTGTGAGCTTGGGGAAGAAAGAAATAAAGAAGAGAAGAGAGAAACAAAAATGTAAGAGTGAATGCTATATCTCGTGGTCATTTTAAAACTGGGGCATGGTATGGTAACTGAAAAAAAACACAGGAAGAGGCGTGTCCTGTCTGACTATCAGCATTACATGACAGTATTTACATTCAAACTGCACAAGAACTTCAAAAGCTATTATATACTACTAAAATTTATTTGAATTAATGTATTTCAAATGATTAAAAATTAAGAAAACATTGATAAATTAGAAAAACAAATACAGGCCCTCCCGAGTGATGAAAACCTGACCGAAGCACAGCTTGTACACATGACTGGGCATTTGGCAGACTGGCAGGATGGATTTGCCAGTTAGTGTGAGGCTGCAGGCAACTTTTGTCAGCAAGTCTAGGGGTTTGGTACTTGGGAACTCAGTTCATGGCAATGCCTGATTGGCTGAGTTAAATGCCCTGGTTTAACTACACGTTTCTCTTGGTTGACTTTTGTTTTTATTTAAATATATCAACAGGAGGCTGCAGTTCCAGTGTGCAAACTGTTTGGGTTATGAAAAGCTTTAAAGAACAGAACCCTGGTCTAACCTATGAAGGATCTGTGTATATAAAACATGGATCGTGGGATTGTGGCTGCTGCTGGATTCTCTAATTCCACTCAACTGAACGGGTAGTTTTTGGGCTTGGATCCACATGCGGGGACAAGCTTGGCAAAGATGACAGATTTTCTTCTGTGAAGGACAGATATATTTAATGACAATCTGGCAGTTTCATTTGGGAGCCATGATGGAATTTGAACTCATGTATCTAAATCAATGGTTCATTCCTCTGGTTTCTAATCTAATAACTTACGAATGTATGGCCGTAATCTTTACATTTCACTCTAAAACATTAAATAAGATCTAAATTTAAGAAAATATTAAAATGCTTAACTTACTTCCTTACAAGTATTCTTCCTTGAAATTGATAGACAAGTTACTGAGCTAATCCCAGCCTGGCTTGCTGGAGCAAGGTTAACTCCATAACTAGTCTAACAGTGGAAAACAGAGGAGGAGACCCTGGCAAAGAGTTGTCTGCAAGTTTGGAACTTCAGCATTTGGGCATCCACAAATTATTATCATCTGCTGCCGTTTCTATGGGAAATTATAATAGTTATTTTGGGAAATACAAGAGCTTCCTAATAAAATTTGGGGTAATGAGTGGTTGCGGTCTTTGCTTTCTTCTTTTGCTGATGGCCCATTGATCAGTATTTCCCAAGTTCTATCTATGTGATGAAAATCAAACCTTACTTTGATCTGTCTCCTTTCCTACAGTCATTCCAGAATCAACTGCAATTTGTCTGCATGCAGACTGTCCAGAACATGCAGTGTCTGTATGTTCACAGAGTTCTGTGGTGCATCCACTGTACAGGTGTACATGCAGACTTCATGTATGGAGCTTGTGCATTACATACTGTACGAAGCTTGTGTCCATGTATACAACTACTATTCACGTTTTAAGGACTACATGAACCTGGTTTCTTAATCCCTTACAATATACAGAAAAATGCATTGAACATATCAGAAATTTAAAAAAAAAATTTAACTTCCTATATCTGTCTTCAAACAATAGTCCTTGCTTTTCCGGATGTTCTATGTGCTGCTGGAATAATTGCATTGTTTTAAACATGGGTACACATATTGTTTTGTTGTGACATGAACAAAGTCACTGTTGAGACGCTGAAGCTAGTGGATACGGAAGTGTTTTATTCAATAAAAATGAGCAACAGGCACCCTTTGAGACACTCAGAGGCCAGCCTGACCCGATATTACGTGACATTTTATATGCTAAAGATCAAAGGTAAGAGCAGGACAATTCTGCAGTTACAACATATCTACAATACCTCCTCTGAATTATATATCATTTTCAAACACCTGCATCTTCACACTAATATAACAGTCATCCCAAAAATTGTTAGTTAGCATCATCTGATTTGCAATCAGCTCCAGTCTGAAGCTCCAGGGATACTATTGTTCTGAGCTGCATTTCAAATTCAGTCTACAATCTACATTCAGATCTGAAGACTGATTGCAGGTGAAATTAATATTTGCTCTAGACTGTAACTCCAGATCACACCCTAAGAGTTTCACTCTCCTAGTGAGCAGCCTCACTCTCAAGATTAACCATCTGCATTTTACCCTCTATTTTCTGAAGGCTGTAATCAACATGTGCTGAAGCTCTAAGATATACTGTAATAAGCAAAGTTCCCTAATGGGCTGACACACCTGTAAAATATCCTGGTTTCCTTTACAGTTGATCAGCAATAAGCTTCAAGGAAGCTTGGAAATCACATTTTTATCAAAATTGCTTGTCCAGCTGTAACAACAGCACTGGTAAGAGTGACAAAGTCTCATCTGCACATTAAAGACACTCTCTAAAAGGATTGTGTGCTACCACCATCATGCTAGTTTGTATAGACTTAAAAAAAATTAGCTAGCTCAAAACTAGACATCCATGAAGCACAGTGGATCACCTGTATCATCAGAAATATATACAAACACAATTCGGATCCTTGTGGCCTGACATTTCACTCAACTTCAGTAAAGTTAAGCTGGAAAGTTAACAAAGTTCCAATAAGAAATGCAAAAGGGCAGGGAGGGAGCAGAACCAACATGATCAATAATGAGGTGACAACCTTCAACTATTTAAGTTTATAAGTGACTGAAGAATCTCTGCAGATGAATCTACTCATTCTATCCTGTGATTTGCAGTCATACTGTTGTGTATTTAATATTTAAGTAATATTTGAGTAAACTTGTAGACGTATTGGTTCATTAAGTATTCTTGTTCATTTAAAGAATTCATTACAGGTTACATGTGTAGGTATGCAAATGGCAGGCATCAGCACGTACCTCCTGATACGTACACACCTCGATTAAAGTAACCTCGAAGTTACACTCACATTTCAGACTCCCGGTTCTCCCTTTGAATTAGTTTAAAATTTTGACATTACAAAACATAACACAAACTTTGTCAAAAGTAAAACTACTCTATAGGTGGAGGAGGGGGGGGGGGTTAAATGAAGTTACAGTAGTAGAAATGAAGAGTTCACCTATTGTTCCCATCCAATATCAATTTAAAAAAGTAGCTGTCATGAAATGGTATAAAATGCATCTCTGAAATATTGTATCTTTGGGCTTTTGAAGCTCTTGAAGCTTAGTATGGCATCTTGTTTGGAAAGAGCTTATGATGTACTTGGTTGTTCAGGGAAGTAAATGTAACTGACCTCAGTAACAAGGAAGAGCAGGTGCCACCTTCATGCTGAAGGGAAAGTTCATACCACACTGATAAAATAATACATAAGTTTAATAACTCTGTCTGGCTAATGTGATCACTTAGCAGGTCACAGAATACTGTCTCAGAAACGTACCTTGCAATACATCTGCATTCTTCTCATTCATTTTTTTCTACACCATAGAATCATAGGCAAGAAACTAACCCCTTTGGCCCAACTCATTCATGTTGACTGAGATGCTATTAAAGCTAATCACATTTTCCTGCACTTGATTCATAGCCCTCTATTCCTTTCTAATCGATTACTTGTCCAAATGCTTTTCAGACACTGTGATTGCACCTGGCGCTACCATCTCCTCTGGCAGCTTGTTCCATATAGCCACTGTCATCTACGTGACAAACTTGCCCTTCAAATCTTCTTTAAGTATTTTCACTCTCACCTTAAATATATGTGCTCTAGTTTAAGACGCCTCTAGCTTTGGAAAAAGACTGTGAAAATCCACCCACCTATGCCCCTCATGGCTCTATGTCAACCCTCAGCCTCCTTCGCTCCATTGAGAATAATCCCAGCCTGTCTAATCTCTTCACTTCAGTCAACATACTGGTGAATCTCTCCTGCATTCGTACAATGGCCACCACATGCATTCTGTAATGTGGTGACCAAGATCGCACATAATATTTCAAGTGTATCCTAACCAAAATCTTGTACAGCTGCAATACGATGTTACAGCTTTTATCCTTAATATCTGTGCCCATGAAGGCAAAACAAGCTAAGAGCCTTTTTCAGTACCGTATGCACCTGTGTTGCCATTTCAGGGAGAGATGAACGCACTCCTAGGTCCTTCTGGACATTAACACTCCATTAAAACAGCAGAAGCATCTTGTATTTATTTAACACACTTAACATGGTAATTGTCCATAATAGTGTTTATAAACTGTGATTTCCTGGCATATGAGAAGTTATCAGGATTTATGATGAAAGCTAGGAAAAGCGGCTGGATTTTCCAAAGGATGAAAGGGATTAGAGAGTGCCCCAGCTATGCCTGCTGCCTCTTCGTGGGGTATGTGGAACAGTCTATGCTCCAAATCTATACTGGTACTGCTCCCCAACTTTTCCTGCGATACATTGACGACTACATCGGTGCTGCTTCCTGCACCCATGCTGAGCTCGTCAATTTCACCAACTTTGCCTCTAACTTTCACCCAGCCCTCAAATTCACTTGGTCCATCTCGGACACTTCTCTCCCCTTTCTCGATCTCTCGATCTCCATCTCTGGAGGCAGACTGTCCACTGACATCTTCTATAAACCCACTGACTCTCATAACTACCTCGACTATACCTCTTCCCACCCTGCCAAAAGTAAAGATTCTATTCCCTATTCCCAGTTCCTCCGTCTCTGCCGCATCTGCTCCCAGAATGAGGCTTTCCATTCCAGGATATCTCAAATGTCCTCTTTCTTTAAGAATCGTGGTTTCCCTTCTGCCATCATCAATGATGCCCTCACCCGCATCTCCTCCATTTCCCACACTGTGGACCTCACCCCATCCTCCCGTCACCACTACAGGGACCGTGTCCCCCTTGTCCTCACCTACCACCCCACCAGCCTCCGGATCCAGCATATTATCCTCCGCAACTTCTGCCACCTTCAACAGGACCCCACGACTAAGCACATCTTTCCCCCTCTACCCCTCTCTGCTTTACACAGGGATCGTTCCCTCCACAACTGCCTGGTCCACACGTCCCTCCCCACAGATCTCCCACCTGGTACTTACCCCTGCAAGTGTAAGTGCTACACCTGTCCCTACACCTCCTCTCTTACCACCATTCAGGGCCCCAAACAGTCCTTCCAGGTGAGGCAACACTTCACTTGTGAGTCTGTTGAGGTCATCTATTGCATCTGGTGCTCCCGGTGCGGCCTCCTCTACATCGGTGAGACCCGACGCAGATTCGGGGACCGCTTCGTTGAGCACCTCCGCTCCGTCCACCACAACAGACAGGATCTCCTAGTTGCCATCCACTTCAACTCGGCTTCACATTCCCATTCGGATAGGTCCATACATGGCCTCCACTACTGACATGATGAGGCCAAACTCCAATTGGAGGAGCAACACCTCATATGTCGTCTGGTATATCTTTTACCGTCCAGCCCCTTGGTATGAACATCGAATTCTCCAACTTCCGGTAATTCCCTCCCTCTCCCTTCCCCCATCCCAGTTTCACTCTGCCTCCTCCTCCAGCTGTCTATCACCTCTCTCATGATTCTGCCTTTTTCTGCTACCCATAGTGCTTTCCCCTTATATTCCTTCTTCACCTCTCCGGCCTATCCCCTCCCTGCTTCCCCTCCCCCACCCCTTGATCTTTACTCTGATTGGTTTTTAACCTGACACCCACCAGCCTTCTCCTTCCCACCCTCCCCCCACCTTCTTTATGGGGCCCCTGCACCCTCCCTCTTCAGTCCTGACGAAGGGTCTCGGCCCGAAACGTTGACTGCTCGTTTCCATGGATGCTGCCCGACCTGCTGAGTTCCCCCAGCGTGTTTGTACGTGTTGATTTGACCGCAGCATCTGCAGTGTACTTTGTGTTTATTAGAGAGGGTAATACATTTGGGGAAGGAATTCTTAAGGTTGTTATAGCTAGGATCAATTTAATGGTCTGTCCATAGATCTAAACAGGCTTTCCCAACCTCTGGTTCAACCACCATATTAGTGAGGAAAGGAAGATAAAGTTCTATTTAAGTAAAATATGCTGAAGGAGGTAGAATATGTGGTCATAATATGCAAAACATTTTAAATGCATAAGTATAAGGATAGAAAGCTTTTTTTCCCCCTGTATGTCAAAGATATAAAGCCTGTTTTATTGCCCACAATACCATTGGTTTCATGCACAACAGATGTTACAATAATGGATTTTTGCAAAGCAAATTTGTTGGCCTGCGCCAGGCTGTCATTTATATGCCTGTTTCCTGGCATTGTAGAATTTCTAAGTCTATGATTCTCTGTTTCTTTGACTTTAATAAATACAACTGCATATAGTGTTCTTGATGGCATTAGAGTCAAACCTGGGGCCCATGGACCCCTCAGTTAATGGAAAGAGTCCACAGCATAAAAAAGGTTAAGAACCCCTGCATTTGCCTTTAAGGATCTTCACAAACTTGTCTGATTTTACTCCTACTGAAGCCTATTTTTTTCACTAAGCACTGCAATAATTTTCCTACAATCAACACTGTCTAGATCAATAACAGCCTTTATCATTAAAATCATCCCATAGCTTACGCTTTATCGCTTTCTTACCAATTTTCTTGTCTCCTACTTGACCAATAGTAAAACATCAAATTTGGCTTGCCATTTCTGCTCATGATTTGCCCTTTTCCCATTTTTGAAACAATATTTACTTCCAAATCATGATTATATCAATGACAGTTTTGAAGCCAATAATATTAAAGATAGAAAGAGATCCAAACCTTATCTCTGAAGTACCCGTACTCATAGTTGCCTAGTTTGTGTGCAAGTTCTCAATCAGATCAAATTCCTATTTTTACATTAATTTTCTATCCAAAATCTTACTTACCTTCACTTCATGAGCCCCAACCATAGTCATAAAGAACAGAAAAGAAATACTGTGCAAAGACTTCCAGGAAACCCGGACTATATTAAAATTTGCATCTTTCAGTGTATATTGTTTCTTCAAAACAATCCTGCAGTCAGCAAACAAAATATTAGGGATTGTTTCCAAACTTCACACCAGCTGTATTTAAACAATCAAGCTTCTTAAAAAATCTTTTGCAACACTCATGAACTTTTCCAACCACAAAATTCTTGGCTGGAATTGTATGTTTTTTCATAACAACTGACATTGTCTTGGTATAAGGGGTAATTATTTCAAGACTGAATTTCTATTAGATCATGTATATTGAACATGAATCTTGGAAAAGCACTGTATTCATATTTGCAACATAGAAGGAAACACCAGGGCCCATTGAACATCAGTGATTGTCCCAAACCATGCTGATTTGAAGCTGGTAGAAGTCTGAGATGAGTTGGAAATCTAATGCTTTCACATTGGTTTTCCATTGTTGGACTCTCTATTGGATTCAGTGCCTGATTAGGAACATCTTGGGCAGAGTGCATACACTTTGCAGGAATACTAACAAAGGAACAGAAAACCTGTTAATTAGAATGGGTTCACCAACCCTGTGGAAAAAGTTAAATAACTTAATTATTTTATTTAGATGCTTTTTAATTCATTGTCTGTATTTTAATGCTTTAAGTAAACTTTATCTTTAAAGTATACATACTTAAATAATTACACAATAATTGACTATTTAAGCCAACTATCTAGGTCTTTTGGAATAACTTTTTAAGCATCAGATAATAATTCAAAACAATTCCAATGTCTTTGACAATGATTAGCTTTCAAGGCACTCCAGGAGCGAATCATAAAAAGGTATGCTGGCTGAGGTTTTGTCCCAGATGTGATGGTAATAATAATCATCATCATCACCATCATCCAGTTTTAGAGTCAGAGTCCCACAAATTATATCATGACCAATTTGTTAATAACTGTCCATAATAATCCATAATACATGCTAAACAAACAAGAACAACTTACTTAATATATATGGCCATTCCAAACACTCATAACATACAGATAAGTGAAAAACACCAGAAATATGCTGAATTAAAAGAGGAAATTGAAAGACTATAGAACATAAATAGGTTAACAATGCCCCAATAATAATATCTACAACCGGAAGAAGCTGCAGAAGATCGTGAACATAGCCCAGCACATCACACAAACCAATCTTCCATCCTTGGACTCACTTAACACTGCACACTGTCGGAGCAGTGC
The DNA here is from genome assembly GCF_030144855.1 of Hypanus sabinus. NCBI lineage: Eukaryota > Metazoa > Chordata > Chondrichthyes > Myliobatiformes > Dasyatidae > Hypanus > Hypanus sabinus. Next base: position 64,151,293 of record NC_082710.1, read on the forward strand.
TGCCAGGATAATCAAGGATACGACCCACCCAGGCAACACACTTATTGTCCCTCTTCCCTCCGGGAGAAGGTTCAGGAGCTTGAAGATTCATATATATAGTGTCAATTTCTTGGTGACAATAAAGTATCATCGTAAAGTCACAACACAATAGCATTAAGCAATTAGGCCTACTCAGCACGTTTATGTAAATCTTCAGAAAGCCACACTACTAAACACCACTAGAATGGACTAAAAGTTCTTAGCAATTGAGAAACGAGTGTGCTTGGCTATGCCCATACCTCAGGTTTTACCAGCTTGAGCTGAGAGTAAATAATAATAACTTATTTGTAATGCACTTTTCACACAGACGATATAGTTCCAAGTACTTTACAATGGGATAAAGTGAAAACATGAAAATAAAAGACAAAAAGACGTTAATTAAAAGCAAGGTTAAATAAATAGGTTTTGCATTGGTGTTTACAAGTATCATCTGAGTCTGCATCCCTGGAGATTTAGATATTGAGTTCCACAGTATAGTTCAAAAAAAACTGACCTGCCAATTATCATTTGAGGGAGATTGTTTAAATATGGCCACACCACTTCTCTGCAGGATAAGAAAGCCAAAGGATATCGTTGCACTGCATCTGCACCAGATTAGTACAGGCAGGTGGAATGTGTGTGGGCCACAATAGTCATGAAGCAACATATAATAATGCTTTATATCATCTAGAAAATCTAAGGGTAGAATTTATTTTTTGCTTTTCTGGTACTAACACTGAATTTCATAGAAGCCAGGTTTGTTACACCATACTAACAGCATCTACCCTCAGTGTTCCCATATTTCATTATGTCATTATATATCATCATATTTCATTATATTTCATATAATAGAACAAATATTAGTGAGAAGTTATTTGGGAGGCTTTTAAAAACCAACAGAAGGCAACTAAAATGTCATAAAGATGGGAAAGATTGAATGTGAAGGCATGCCAGCCAAATAAATAATAAAGAGGCTACCAAAAGTTTCATCAGATATATAAAGAGTGAAAGAGAGGTGAGAGTGGATATCGGACCACTGGAAAATGATGCTGCAGAGGCAGTAGTAGGGGACTAGGAAATGGCGGACAAACTGAATGAGTATTTTGCATCAGTCTTCACTGTGGAAGCCACTAACAGTATGCTGGAAGTTTGAGGGCGTTAAGGGGCAGAAGTGAGTGAAATTGCAATTACTAGGGAGAAGGTGCTTAGGAAACTGAATAGTCTGAAGGTAGATAAATCACCTGTATCAGACAGTATACACCTCAGAGATTGTGGAGGCATCAATAATGATCTTTCGAGAGTCAATAGATCCTGGCATGGTTCTGGAGGACTGTAAAATTACAAATGTCTCCTCACTCTTCGAGAAGGGAGGGAGCAGAATGAGGGAAACTATAGGCCAGTTAATCTGACCTCAGTGGTTGGGAAGATGTTAGAGTCGATTGTTAAGGATGGGGCTTCGGGGTACTTGGAGGCACGTGATAAACTAGGCTGTAGTCCACATAGTTTCCTTAAGGGAAAATCTTGCCTGACAAATCTGTTGGAATTCTTTGAAGAAATAACAAGCAAGATAGAGAAAGGAGAATTGATGAATGTTGTGTACTTGGATTTTCAGAAGACCTTTCCCAAAGTGCCACACATGAGGCTGCTAAACAAGATAAGAGCCCATGGTATTACAGGAAAGATACTAGCATGGATAGAACACTGGCTGATTGGCAGGAGGCAAAGAGTGGGGATAAAGAGAGCCTTTTGTGGTAGGCTGCCGAACACTAGTGGTATTTCATGGAGTCTGTTTTGGGACAGCTTCTTTTTATGTTCTACATCAATGATTTGGATGATGGAATTGATGGTTTTGTGCCAGGTTTTCAAACAATACGAATATAAGTGGAGGGGCAAGTAGTTTTGAGGAAGCAGGGAGGCTGCAGTAGGACAGACAGATTAGGAGAATGTGCAAAGAAGTGGCAGATGAAATACAGTGTCAGGAAGTGTATGGTCTTGCATTTTGGTAGAAGGAATAAAAGCATAGACTATTTTCCAAGTGGAGAGAAAATTCAAAAATCCAAGGTGCTAAAGGACTTGTGAGTTCTTGTGTGGGATTCCCTAAAGGTTAATTTGCAGGTTGAGTCATAGCGAGAAAGGCTAATGCAATGCTAGCATTCATTTTGAGCGGTCTAAAGTATAAAACCCGGCTGGTGGCACAGTGACATCGGTGTCGGACTCCGGAGCGAAGGTTCCCGAGTTTGAATCCAGTCGGGCCACTCCTGGATATGCTTTCCATCCGTGCTGGGTTGAATGTCAACCTTGCAACTCGGCCTCATTTAAAAAAAAACACTGTGCTGTGTGAAGAACATGGGGGACCACTCACAGAATCTTTCCTCCAAAGACAACCACTCGATAAAAAAAAGTGGTCGCCGAGGCTCTGGCAGAGTATGGCTCACAAAAAAAAGAATATAAAAGCAAGGATGTCATGTTGAGGCTTAATAGGGCACTGGTGAGGCCTCACTCAGAGTATGGTGAGCAGTTTTGGACTCCTTATCTAAGGACGTACTGACATTGGAGAGGGTTCAAAGGAGGTTCGCAAAAATTATTCTGGGATTGAAAGACTTCTCATTTGAAGAGCGTGGTACTCACTGGAAGTTAAAAGAATGAGAGGGAACTCATTGAAACCTATTCAATGTTGCAAGTCTTGAAAGAGTGGATGTGGGGAGGATGGGGGAGTCTAGAATCAGAGGGTATGGACTCAGAATAGATGGACATCCATTTAGAACAGAGATGAGGAGAATTCCTTTACTGGAGAGTGGTGAATCTGTGGAATTCATTGTCACAGGCAGCTGTGGAGGCCAAATCATACATAAGGCAGCGGTTGATAGGTTCTTGATTGGTCAGGATGTAAAGGGATATGGGGAGAAGGCCGAGATTCGGGTTGAGAGGGAAATGGAACAGCCATGATGAACAGGCGGAGCAGACTCGATGGGCCAAATGGCCTAATTCTACTCCTATAATTCATGGTCTTATTTGCCTAGTTCAGTTTCGTTCAGTATTCATGACTGCTCATGAATATTAAGGACAGATCGAACAAAATTAAGCAAGCCACCATTGTTTATGCTATTCATTTGCCAATCATAAACGGTTTAAAAAGTTACAGTTTTGAAGGATGAGGGGTGCCCTTACTCAAAATTGTTAGATTCCAAGTAACATAACAGAGTAGATGCTAAGATGTTAGCCATAGTTACTAGTAAAGGGGAGAGTCATTTAAATCTGAGATGGGTGGGAATTCCTTCTCGCAGATAATGGCGAATCTCTGCGACTCTATCCTATAGCGTTGTGGAGGGTGCATCACTGAAACAAGTTAAGGAGGAGATAGATATAGTTTTTTTTGAAAGATTGGAGAACTATGGAACTGGAATAGAAGATCTGAGGCCTTGGGCAGATCAGTCATGGCCATATGAAATGGCGGGCAGGTGAGAGGGTCCAGATGCGATTATCTTTACTGGCATTAGCACATTACTCAGTGGATTGACGTTATTTGCTAAAGTTACTGAGGCTATAATGGTGGTTACGCAATCCTGCATCCCAGGAGATTTCAACTGTATTTTTAATCTTTACTGCACATCATAATGTTACATTTTTTTCTAAAGACTATGACTAGAGATAGTAAAACTTCTGGCTGTTTTAATTACGTGCTAATCATTAGCTTTGTACATATTATGATTCTGGGTTTATAAGTCTATCTATAGAAAAGGTCATAAACAGGAAATGAAATAGTTTTATTGGCAGGAAGTCAAGGCCACATTTTGACTGAGAGTAATGCAAGCAGGATTTAATGTTAAATATTGATGTTGCATGATATTAGTCTTACATTCTGACCCTGTAATGAAAAGCTTAAAATGGTGAAAAGCAGATTCAGTAGAATGATTACACTGGTGGAATGTTATGTGAATTGATTTGCAGCACTGTCATGGACCTCCATGGAGAAGGTTTATAGATTTGATAGGGTGTTCGAGATAATTAATTGCCATAGAATAATGACAACATCCTATAGTTCCCCAAGTGTGTTGACAATCAAGCCTTATTTTTCACTCTACTCCTACTCTAACCCATTGTATTTAGACCATAAAACCATAAGACCATAAGACATAGGAGCAGAGTTAGGCCATTTGGCCCATCGAGTGTGCTCCACCTTTTAATCATGGCTGATCCTGTCTTCCCCTCCTCAGCCCCATTCCCCAGCCTTTTTCCTGTAACCTTTGATGCCATGTCCAATCAAGAACCTATGAATCTCATAGATACCTGTGCTAACAAATTCCACAAATTCATCACCCTCTGGATAAGGAAACTTCTTTGCATCTCAATTTTAAATGGACGCCCCTCTATCCTGAGGCTGTGCCCTCTTGTCCGAAACTCCCCTACTATGGGAAGCATACATTCCACATCTACTTTGTCTAGGCCTTTCAACATTTGAAGGAACTCAATAAGCTCCCCCCCCCCCCCCCCACCATTCTTCTAAATTCCAGCCAGTACAGGCCCAGAGCCATCGAACATTCCTCGTATGATAACCCTTTCATTCCCGGAATCATCCATGTGAACCTCCTCTGAACTCTTTCCAATGCCAACATATTTTTTCTTAAATGAGAAGCCCAAAACTGTTCATAATACTCAGCTGAGGCCTCCCCAGTACTTTATAAAGCTTCAGCATCACATCCTTGCTCTTGTATTCTAGACCTCTTGAAGTGAATGCTAACATTGCATTTGCCTTCCTCACCACTGACTCTACCTGCAAGTTAACCTTTAGGGTGTTCTGCACAAGGACTCTCATGTCTCTTTGCAGCTCAGATTTTTGGATTTTCTCCCTGTTTAGAAAATAGTCTGCATATTTATTTCTACTACAAAAATGCATGACCACATACAACATGGAAATAGGTGCCAAATACGTCCAGGTGATTGTGTTTCATTTGCCACTTTCTTGCCAATTCTACTAATCTGTCTGCAGCCTACCTGTTTCCTCAACACTACCTGCCCCTCCACCAATCTTTGTATCATCTACAAACTTGGCAACAAACCCATCTATTCCATCATCTAAATCATTGATAAATGGCATAAAAAGAAATGGCCCCAACACAGACCCCTGCAGAGCACCTCTACTCACTGGAAGCCAACAAGACAAGGATCCATTTATTATTAATCACTGCCTCCTACCAATCAGCCAATGCTCTAAACATGCCAGTAACTTTCCTCTAATCTCATGGGCTCTTAACTTGGTAAATAGCCTCATGTGTGGCACCTTGTCAAAGGCCTTCTGAAAGTCCAAATATACAACATCCACTACATCCCCTTTATCTGTCCTACTTGTAATCTCCTCAAAGAATTCCAGTAGGTTTGTCAGGCAAGATTTTCCCTGAAGAAACCATGCTGACTTTGTCCTATCTTGTCCCGTGTCACCAAGTACTCCATAACTTCATCCTTAACAATTGACTCCAACGTCTTCCCAACCTCTGAGGTCAGGCTAATTGGTCTATAATTTCCTTTCTGCTGCCTTCCTCCTTTCTTAAAGAGTGGTGAGACATTTTCAATTTTCCATTCCTCTAGCACCATGTCAGAGTCCAATGATTTTTGAAAGATCATTACTAATTTCACCACAATTTCTACCACTACCTCTTTCAGAACCCTAGAGTGCAGCTCATCTGGTCTGGGTGAATTATGAACACTTAGGTCTTTCAGCTTTTTGAGCAGCTTCTCCCTTGTAATAGTAACTGCACTCACTTCTCGTCCCTCACACCCTTCAACATCAGGCACATTGCTAGTGTCTTCCACAGTGAAGACTGATGCAAAATTTTCATTTAGTTCATCAGCCATCTCCTTGTCCCCCATTATTATTTCTCTGGCCTCATTTTCTAATGATCCTATATCCACTCTCATCGCCCTTTTATTTTTTACATACGTGAAAAAGCTTTTACTATCCACTTTGATATTGTTTGCTAGCTTGCTTTCACATCTCAACTTTTCCCTCATCATGATTTTTTAGTTGCTCTCTATAGGATTTTAAAAGCTTCCCAATCCCCTGTCTTACCACTAATTTTTGCTTTGTTGTATGCCCTCTCTTTTGCTTTTACGTTAGCTTTGACTCCCCTTGTCAGCCGTCGTTGTACTATTTTGCAATTTTGTAGGATTTTTTTATTTTTGGAGTATACCTTCCTCATTTTCCCCAGAAATTCATGCCATGGCTGCTTTGCTGACATCCATACAACACGTACAACACACTGGAGGAACTCAGCAGGTCGGGCAGCATCTGTGGAAACGAACAGTCAACGTTTCGGGCCGAGACCCTTCGTCAGGACTGAAGAGGGAGGGTGCAGGGGCCCCATAAAGAAGGTGGGGGGAGGGTGGGAAGGAGAAGGCTGGTGGGTGTCAGGTTAAAAACCAATCAGAGGAAAGGTCAAGGGGTGGGGGAGGGGAAGCAGGGAGGGGATAGGCTGGAAAGGTGAAGAAGGAATGTAAGGGGAAAGCACTATGGGTAGCAGAAGAAGGCAGAATCATGAGAGAGGTGATAAGCAGCTGGAGGAGGAGGCAGAGTGAAACTGGGATGGGGGAAGGGAAAGGAAGGGAATTACCGGAAGTTGGAGAATTCAATGTTCATGCCAGGGGGCTGGAGACTACACAGACGGTATATGAGGTGTTGCTCCTCCAATTGGATTTTGGCCTCATCATGTCAGTAGTGGAGGCCATGTATGGACATATCCGTATGGGAATGTGAAGCAGAGTTGAAATGGGTGGCAACCAGGAGATCCTGTCTGTTGTGGCGGACGGAGTGTTGGTGCTCGACGAAGCGGTCCCCCAATCTGCGTCAGGTCTCACCGATATAGAGGAGGCCGCACCGGGAGCACCGGATGCAATAGATGACCCCAACAGACTCACAAGTGAAGTGTTGCCTCACCTGGAAGGACTGTTTGGGGCCCTGAATGGTGGTAAGAGAGGAGGTGTAGGGACAGGTGTAGCACTTACACTTGCAGGGGTAAGTACCAGGTGGGAGATCTGTGGGGAGGGACGTGTGGACCAGGCAGTTGTGGAGGGAACAATCCCTGTGAAAAGCAGAGCGGGGTAGAGGGGGAAAGATGTGCTTAGTCGTGGGGTCCTGTTGAAGGTGGCAGAAGTTGCGGAGGATAATATGCTGGATCCGGAGGTTGGTGGGGTGGTAGGTGAGGACAAGGGGAACTCGGTCCCTGTAGTGGTGACAGGAGGATGGGGTGAGGGCTGAAGTGCGGGAAATGGAGGAGATGTGGGTGAGGGCATCATTGATGATGGCAAAAGGGAAACCACGATTCTTAAAGAAAGAGGACATTTGGGATGTCCTGGAATGGAAAGCCTCATTCTGGAAGCAGATGCGGCGGAGACGGAGGAACTGGGAATAGGGAATAGCATTTTTACATTTGGCAGGGTGGGTAGAGGTATAGACAAGGTAGTTATGGGAGTCAGTGGGTTTATAGAAGATGTCAGTGGACAGTCTGCCTCCAGAGATGGAGACGGAGAGATCGAGAAAGGGGAGAGAAGTGTCCAAGATGGACCAAGTGAATTTGAGGGCTGGGTGGAAGTTAGAGGCAAAGTTGGTGAAATTGACGAGCTCAGCATGGGTGCAGGAAGCAGCACCAATGTAGTCGTCAATGTAGCGAAGGAAAAGTTGGGGAGCAGTACCAGTATAGATTTGGAGCATAGACTGTTCCACATACCCCACGAAGAGGCAGGCATAGCTGGGGCCCATGCGAGTGCCCACGGCTACACCCATGGTCTGGAGAAAGTGGGAAGAGCTGAAAGAGGAGTTATTCAGTGTGAGTACCAGTTCTGCCATCCGGAGGAGTGTGGTGGTGTTGGGGAACTGGTGAGGTCTATTGTCCAGAAAGCAACGGAGGGTTTGAGGCCTTCTGGGTGGGGAATTGAAGTATATAAGGATTGGACATCCATGGTGAAAATGAAATGGTCGGGACCAGGGAACTGGAAGTTATTGAAGAGGTGGAGGGCATGGGATGTATCCCTGATGTAGGTGGGGAGGGACTGAACTATGGGTGACAAAATGGAGTCCAGGTAGACAGATACAAGTTCGGTGGGACAGGAGCAGGCCGAAACTATAGGCCTACCAGGACAGTCAGGCTTGTGGATCTTGGGGAGGAGGTAAAACTGAGCAGTGCGGGGTGTGGGAATTATGAGTTTTTTGGCTGAGGATGGAAGGTCTCCGGAGCTGATAAGGGCAGTGATGGTACGGGAGACAATGGGTTGATGTTTTTTGGTGGGGTCCTGTTCCAGGGGTAAGCAAGAGGAGGTGTCAGAGAGCTGCCGTTTGGCCTCACTGAGGTAGAGGTCCATCCGCCAGACAACTACGGCACCACCTTTGTCTGCGGGTTTGATGTTGAGGTTAGGATTAGTGCGGAGAGAGTGGAGGGCAGTGCGTTCAGAGGGAGTGAGGTTGGAACAGGACATCCATGCCTGCAACTCCTTCCAACTTACTTTGGCCAATCCCTCTCTCATACCACTGTAATTACTCCACTGAAATACTGTTACATCAGACTTTACTTTCTCCCTAGCAAATTTCAAGTTGAACTCAATCATATTGTGATCTCTGGTACTTAAGGGTTCTTTTACCTCATTCCCTAATCACCTCTGGTTCATTATATAACACCCAATCCAGTATAGCTGATCTCCTAGTAGGCTCAACAACAAGCTGCTTTAAAATGCTATCTCATAGTCGTTCAACAAACTCATCTTTTTGAGATCTACTACCAAACAGATTTTCCCAATCGACGTAACTGTCGAAATCTCCAATGACTATCATAACATTGCCCTGTCGACACACTTTTTTCTGTTTCCTGTTGTAATCTGTGGTCCACATCCCAGCTACTGTTGGAAGGCCTGTATATAACTGCCATCAGAGTCCTTTTGCCCTTGCAGTTACTTAACTCGACCTACAAGGATTCAACATCTTCCGATCCTACGTTACATCTTTCTACTGATTCGATGCCATTCTTTACCAGCAGAGCCACACCACCCCCTCCACCTACCTTGCTATCCCTGCGATACAACATGTAACCTTGAACACTCAGCTCTCAACTACAACCATCCTTCTACTACGATTCAGTGATAGCCGCAACATCATACCTGACGATCTATGATAGGGCAACAAGATCATCTGCCTTATTTCTTATACTCCATGCATTGAGATATAATGCTTGGTGTGCTGTTTTTGCTACCCTTTTTGATTCGGCAGCTCTAATGCACTGATACTCACCCTGCTGGCTGCAACTTGGTCCTATTATCTGTCTGCCCTTCCTGACAGTCTGACTGCACACTATCTTCACTTTTTTTACCATCCGTCCTATCCTGAGTCCCTTCACTCTGGTTCCCCGCCAGATTAGCTTAGACCCTCCCCAACAGCTCTAATAAACCTACCCGTGAGAATATTGGTCCCCCTCGGGTTCAGGTGCAACCTGTCACTTTTGTACAGGTCATCCCTCCCCCAGAAGTGATCCCAATGATTCAAAAAGCTGAAGCCCTGCCCCCTGCACCAGCTTCTCAGTCACGCATTAATCTGCCAAATCAGCCTGTTTCTACCCTCACTGGCCCCACATCCTGCAAGCTGATCTCACAGATTTTTGAATTAAATGATACAATAACAGCAGATTAACAATTTTGAGGATGTAAGTAGAAACCAAAGGACCTGGAGGAAAACTCACAGTGCGTACGTGCAAATTCCACGCAGGCGGCATCAGAAGTCGGGATTAAATGACAAAGCAGAAAATAAAGATAAAAAGAACATAGAGGGGATGTGAGAAAGTTTTTTTTTGCATATACAGTGAGCTGTTGGAGAATGCTACTGAAATAAAATTAGATAAATGCAGGCATTTGGGAAAAAGGGTTGAATTCTAAATACCCACCAATGAGGCAGCACAAGGAGGAAGGGCTGAATGTACCCTTGATGATGTATCAATCCAGGATTCTATTCTCTACATGCAGATAATCATAAACTGAAACATGGCAGATTTAATCTAATGCGTTGCTATGTTTAATTAAGATTCCCTTCAACATTGTTTGAGCTCCTGACAAGATTGAAAATAGCCTTCTCCTGTCAGCTGTGCATGCAAATGCTGAATGCTTCCTGGATTTCATACCAAGATATATCACTTCTGAGTTTTAACTACTTCTCTGTGGGTGGAGGGAGAGTTGGTAATAGCAAGGGGGACACAACATCTCAGTACGTTTGCCCTCAGTACGGCTGCACATCTATGTCTCTCACTCTTACTCGATAATTTTGGGCTGGCTTCTTTTGCTCCCCTGCTGGGATGTGATCTGTCTTAGTGGCAGCATACCGGATAACTATATATGGGCAAACAGATGCAACCTGTTCATAGAGCACAAAGCACCCAGATAATGTGATATTCACTTAAAAAGGCACTGAAAATGATCCACTTGCCAATTGCTCACATATTGGAAGATGAAAACAAAATGAATATGCTCATTCAATAAGAAACACCACCTCTCATTTACTGACAAACAACATATTTTTCAAAATAAGTAATTAAATAAACGCAAACTTACTTAAAACTTGACAAAGATCTTTGTCATGTTTTTATGTTTCACCCATATATTAAAGGCTGGAATACAAAATAAGTTTTTAGGAAATATTATGAGCCATGCAACTTGATAGTTTTTGATGAACAGCGTTTTAGTTAAGTTCCTCAGAGGCTTTGCTAATAGTTGCCTTAAAGAAAACCACATCCTGCCTATAAAGCTAACACGTCACATTTCAAGCTTTTCCTGTCAGGTTTATTTTACATTTTTAAAATCTTAATCTACCATAGGACTGAATTGAGAGATTTTTAAAATATGCTTTCATATTGTCCAAGTTGTGGGAAGCCTGTCTATTTTGGTGAGTGTGCAAATCTTCAGAACATATTACTTAGCCAAAGGAAAAATTAATTCTGTAAACATGTTGGTGTGGCTTGTTCCCTCTTGCAGTTGGTAGAGTTGTGTAACTCAACTGAATATTTTTTTAAGAACATGGCGACAGAGACATAATATGTTCTTCTAAAGATTTTAAAGGGAGAATTTACTTTGACTTTAAACAAAAAAATTACAGAAATTTCTGGAACAGTCATGATGAGATGATTGTACACTGTGTGAACTTATTTATCAAAGTGTTTAGCCCTGAGCTTAACAGATTAATTAGTACAGAGTGAAGATGAATGTTTGTTAAGTATAACTAAAATAATTAACTTCCCTCTTTTTAAAACCATCTGTAGAGTGAGTGCACCATATGGGGAGCAGGGTGGCTTTGGAGTTACTCGACTTACAGCTGTTGGTAGATAAGGAGCAGGACTCCATATCAGTCACACGCCAATTTATCATTGCAGAACTGGCATATAAAAAACAGCATAAAGGGCGCGTTACCGTCTTTCATTGAAAAATCTCACTGAGATGATAGTTGTCTTAGGAGTCGGCCTCAGACATTGCTCTAGAAGAAACATGTTGAAATGAATCTTTTAGATAAAACAGCTAATCCAAACAGACAGAAAGGATATCAGTATCATAATGAAATCTCTGTTAGGGCCAATATTAAAGGTGTACTTGTTTGGGAAAGATAAAAGGATATGTCTCATCTACCATTCAGTTGCTCTGAATCAAACAGATCTTGGCAAAATTTTTACCATTTATAGGGAGAAAAGTGTTTCAGTTTGTATTAGTGATTTTTTTCAGTTATGAGAGCATTCTTTATTAACGCTATCCTTTCTGCAGGGGAGAAAAAGCGATCCTTAGGCAAAGATTACCACCCACTTTGTCTGAAATGCTACCGGTGCAAGCGTCAGTTAAGTCCTGGCCAGCATGCAGACGTAAGTGCAGTCTTCAGCCTTTTCTGTTTGCCCCAATGTCTTATTGCCTTGTTGCATTATTCCAATCTGGCCTATCAACCTAGCTCTATGCTTGTCTCCTTGTGGGAATTATAAACAACCAGAACATCTGCTGCTTCCTTTTTATTCATGAACATCAATATCTCCTGCCTCATGTACATCTGGAGATGAAACTAATTATGTTTTGCCTTGATCTGGGTTAGAATTCCACAACTGGGATTCTCCCCATTTACATGGCAGAGCACCAGGGAGAATGTGATTCTCAGCAAGCTTGCTTACTTGAGCAGTGGATAAATTGATCATTTCAGTTGCATTATGTGTGGTGTGCATTGCTGTGAATGCATCAGTGTAAATGAATGCTGTAACATGAGTAACTGGCATGAAGGTTGTTGGAATAAATAAAGGATATGAATTTCAATCACACTGACTAACTCTACAGGGTAAAAGCAAGACAGCAAATTAATACATTTTAAAATAGCCTAACACATGTTACAGTGACTGTTAATGTAAACCATATGGAGCTCGGAGACATTTTGTAATGACATGCTTTATGCAAATATAACTTTAAAATTTCAAAACGCCTATTTTGGAAATCCACTTTAAAAATGAGTGAAGGAACCAGCCAATCAAAAACTTCAAAGAATAGATGAGGACTGAACATTTCTTTTATCATCAGTGACATAATCTGATCCTTCAGAATGACTACAAATGCAATTAAAATGCAGTCAGACAAAGTAAGACTACCCAAAAACAAACATATGCTTTACATTTGTTTTCTTATGTGCATCTTTATTATGAGCAATTGACTTCAATAAAAGATTAAAGATACATATGTCTGAAATACTGAAGCTGTTGAAGCAAGAGATGCAGTAGCAATTTGCTTGGGGCTGGCAAGAGAGGTCATTACACTCAAACTCACCTCAGATGGTAGATTTCTAAAGGTATTAATTTCACCTTCATCTTGCTTTTAATTAACGTCTTTTTGTCTTTTACATTCATGTTTATTTTATTTTATTTATGTTTGTCCTTTTATCCTATTGTAAAGCACTTTGAACTGCATTTGATCTGTAAAAGCTGAGGTACAAGCTTAGCCAAGCACACTCATTTCTCAGTTGTGAGGAACATTCGGACTCTTCTCGTCATGTTTAACATTGTGGCTTTCTTGAGATTTACATAGATAATGCTGTGTAGGCCTGATTGTTTAATGTTATTGTGCAGTGACTTGGGGATGACATCAGTTGTAGGTAATTATTATCAGGACATTGTATACCCTGTTCATGTTCCATAGTCTTTCAATTACCTCTTTTAATTCAGCATATTTCTGGTGTTTTTCATTGACTGATCTTCATATATTGTATATGTTTGGAATGGTTATATCTATTAAGTAAGTTGTTCTTGCTTATCTATCCTGTAATATTATTTCCAGACTGTTGTTATTATTGTTATTATTTTTTTACAGCTCAAACTGTTAAACACTGAGATATGGGCATAGGCAAGCACATTCACTTCTCAGTTATGAAGAACTTTCAGACAATTCTAGTGGTGTTTATTATTGTGGCTTTCTGGAGATTTACACAGATATTTCTGTGTAGCCTTAATTGTTTAATTGTGTAGTTAACGATTATAATGATTGGTGGATTAGTTGTAATATAATTTGCAAGACTCTGAATCTAAAACTGGATCTGCCTTGTATTTGTAGTAAGGTTTAGTGTTTTTTATGAGTTTGCATTTTAAAGCAAGATTTTGGTGACTGATGGTTGCCACTTGGTTGAGCAAGTGTAAGTAATTGGAATATGTTAAAGTGCTGCAGGATCCTGTAAAGTGTTGGGACTGTCTCTGATATCTCTTGGCATTTTTTGCATTTATTGTCTTGAATTTATTGGTCTTTTATTATGTACTTTTGATCAATTTTGTATTAACCATCTGGTCTTGTATAGCCACAAGGAACCCCTCTTTCAGGGAGGAGGTCTCCAACAATGAGCCAGGCAGTTGATGTTTCCTTATCGACATTTCGTCTGCTCAGATCAGTATTACTAGACTGAATTTTGATTGTCGTTCAGATGTCTGGTGGGTGGAAATCCATCAAGTGTTTCACCCAAAAACAAGTTGCCAATAATCTGCACTAATTTATAGAGTGTATACTTGACCTACGTAGTTATAGAAAATATTGATAACTTTCATTTATATAAGTGTCTTTAACATATAGAAAAAGAAACCTGCGGCAAGTTTAGTACCAAATCACATCACGAAATGTTACCATATGCAAGTAAAAGACTGGTTGAAAAGTAGATTTAAAGTAAGAGAAACATCGAGAGGTAAAGCTATTTAGGGAGGAATTTCAGATTATAGGGCTTAGGAATGTATGGCTATTATTGGTTGTGCCAGGAAAATCAGGCATGCGGAAGAAGCAAGAATTGGATGAATGCAGAGATCCTTGAAGGTTGAACTGGAGGAAAAACACAGATATATTTAAAACATGTTATATTTGAATGCATGCAGTATGTGGAATAAAGTAGATGATCTTGCAGCACAGTTAGAGATTGGCAGTATCACACTGTGGGCATCACTGAGTCATGGCTGAAAGAAGATAATAGTTGGAAATTTGACATCCAGGGATACCCATTGTATCAAAAAGACAGGCAGGTAGGCAGAGAGTAGGCAGAAAGAGGTGACATAGGTTTGGAAGATATAGAATCCTTGTGGGTGGAGTTAAGAAACAGCAAGGTTAAAAAAGTTCTGATGGGAGTTGCATACAGGCCTCTGAACAATAGCCAAGATGTGAGATACAAATTACAATGGGAGATAGAAAAGGCATGTAAAAAAGGAAATTTACAATTGTCACAGGGGACTTCAATCTGCAGTTAGATGGGGAAATTAGGTTGGCACTGGATCCAAAGAGAGGGAATCTGTAGCGTGCCTACAATAGGTCTTTTTATGGCAGCTTGTGGTTGAACCCACTAGCGGAAAGGTGATTCTGGAGTGGTTTCAGTGTAATGAACCAAAGTTGATTGGGGAGGTAAGGGAAGGTAAGGGAATCCCAAGGACTCAGTGATCATTATATGATAAAATTTACTGTGCAGTTGAGAGGAAGAAGCTAAAGTCAGATATATCAGTATCACAGTGGAGTAATAGAAATTACAGAAGCATGAGAGAGGAGCTGGCCAATGTTGATTGGAAGGGTACATTAGCAGGGATGCCAACAGAACAGCAATGGCTGGAGGTTGTACCGGTAACTCAGAAAGTGCAGGATAGATGTATCTCAAAGATGAAGAAGTAATCTAAAGGGCAGATGATACAACCATGGCTGACAAGGGAAGTCAAAGATAGCATTAAAGCAAAAGTGAGGGTGTATAATATAGCAAAAATTAGTAGGGAATTAGACGATTGGGAAGCTTCAAAAAACAAATGGAGGGCAACTAAAAAGTTGTAAGGAGAGAAATGATGAAATATGAAGGTAAGCTAGCCAATAATATAAAAGAGGATACCAGAAGTTTTTTTTTCCCAGATATATAAAGAGGAGTGAGAGTGGATATCAAGCCACAGGAAAATGATGCTGGAGAGATAGTAATACGGGACAAAGAAATGGCGGATAAACTTAAGTATTTTGCTTCATTCTTCAGTGTGGAGTATGCCAGAAATTCGGGAGCTCAGGGAGAGTGTAGTCGCTATTTCTGAGGAGAAGGCACTTGGGAAGCTGAAGGGAGACAGGTCACCTGAACCAGATGGAGTAGCTACAATATCACCATGCCCTGAACTCATCTGCCTTTTCTTCAATACTTTTTGCATTGAAATGCACTGTACACAAATCAGAACATCTATCACACCTTGCCCAATCTTTTGCTTCCTGACTTTGTCTGAGGTCCACAATCACTGTACTATAGTTCTGACACTCTGGTTCCCACCCCCCTGCAACTCTAATTGAACCCCCCCCCCCCAGCCTCCCACCATCCAGTACTTGCAAAGTGTCCCACTAGGATATTAGTCTCCCTCCAGTTTAGGTACAAACCTTCTCTTCTATACAGGTCGCACCTTCCCTGGAAGAGAGCCCAATGATCCAAAAATCTGAAGCCCTCCCTCCAGCACTAACTCCTTAGCCATGTGTTAAATTGTATTAACTTCCTCTTTCTGACCTCACTAACACGTGGTTTGGGTAGCAACCCTGAGATCACAACCCTGGAGGTCCTGTCCTTTAACTTAGCACCTAACTCCCTAAACCTGTTATCCTTGTCGTTTCTTCTGGCAGGCACATACTAGCTTTAAACTCTCAAAATTTCACTTTTGAAGGCTTCCTATTTACGAGGTACACTTTTGCTAGAAAACAGCCTGTCTCAATACACGTTTACCAGATCCTTTCTAATACCATCAAAATTGGCCTTTCTCCAATTTAGAATCTCAACCCAAGGACCAGACCTATCTTTTTCCATAATTACCTTGAACTAATGGCAGTAAGATCACTGAATCATTGGCACTTCTATATCATGATTAAGAAAACTTTTGAACACATTTGACAAACTCTATCTCATCTAGCCCTTTTACAGTATAGGAGTCCCAGTCACTACGTGGAAAGTTAAAATCACCTACTATCACAACCTTATGTTTCTTGCAACAGTCTGCGGGTCTCTATACAAATTTGTTCCTCTAAATCCCTTGGACTGTTTCATGGTCTATAATATAGCTCCATTAATGTGATCATAACTTTCTTATTTCTCACCTCCACTCATAACACCTCACTGGACAAGTTCTCTGGTCTGTCCTGACTGAGCACTGCTTTGATGTTTTCCCTGACTAGTAACATCACCCCTCCCTTTAATCCCTCCCACTCCATCACGTCTAAAGCAAAGTAACCCTAAAACATTGAGCTGTCAGTCCTGCCCCTCCTGCAACCAAGTCTCACTAAAGGCTACAATATCATAATTCCATGCGTTGATCCATGCTCTGAACTAGTCTGCCTTTCCTTCAATACTTCTTGCATATTCTAAGAGACCAGATATATGAGTACTTGGGTAGATGTGGACTGACAGTCAGTACAGCTTTGAGCATGGTAGGTCGTATTTAACCAATCTTGCAGAATTTTTCAAGGATGTTACCAGGAAAGTTGATAAAGACAGAATAGTGGATGTTATCAACATGGACTTTAACAAGGCATTTGACAAGGTCCTGCATGGGAGATTGGTCAAGAAGGTTCAGTTACTAGTATTCAATATGAGGCAGTAAAATGGTTTTGCAGGAAAAGCCGGAGAGTGGTGATAAATGGTTGCCCTTCTGACTGGAGGTCTGTGATGAGTGGAGTATTGCAGGGATTGGTGCTGGGTCTGCTCTTTGTTACCTGTATCAATGATCTGGATGATAATATGGTAAAGTGGATCAGCAAATTTGTGAATGATGTCACGATTGGGGGTATTGTGGACAGTGAGGAAGGCTGCCAAAGCTTGCAGTGGGATCGTCAACCAGCTGGAAAAATGGCTGATGAAAGTTAATACTGAGAAGTGTGTGGAGTTGCACTTTGGATGAGCAGCCAGGTGACACCTTGGATACCAACTAGGGTAGGGCGAACACAGTGAGCAGTAGGGCACTGAGGAGTGCAGTGGAATAGAGAGATCTGGCAATACAGGTCCATAATTCCTTGAAAGTGGCATCTCAAGTAGATAGGGTGTTAAAGAGAGCTTTTGGCACATTGGCATTCATAAATTAATGTATTGGGTACAGGAGTTGGATGGTATGTTGAAATTGTATAACATGTTGGTGAGGCCTAATTATATTAGAGGGGAGGGTAGTTAGACATAAATTATTTCTGTAAAGCTGATCTCAGTCATTTAAAAAGGCTTTGATTGTCAGGGGAATATTCCCAATATCTCTCACTGTGACTATACAAATGTCACTGTATGCAGCCTTGTCTATCACCTCTATGATCTTGCCCTTCCTTATCTTTAATTTCCTTCGGTCTAAAAGCCATCCAAAATATTTTCATCTCTCTCACTCTAGATTTATGATCATCCTCTAACTTCATTGCTCCCACATTGATTGCTGCGTTTCAACTATCATGACTCCAAAATCAAACCTCCACTGATGTGCCATTTTGGTTCATTTGCAAGCTTGGATTAGAAAAATTCCTGTGAATCAACTTGGAGAAGCTATATAAAAGCACCTAAGCACCAAGTAGTTAAAATGGGGATTAGTCTAGTTACCCAACAAGCACAGTTTTGAGGAATCATCATAAAAAAAGTCACTTATCATTATGATGTACCTTATATAAAGGTTTTCGGGCAGGTGGGGCTGTCAGCCTTGGACGGCAGCCCGCCTCGGAGAAGGAAAACTGATCCTAAACTTCTGCTGCCTTGTGGCCATACCCACCTGTGGGAAAGGCTTTGGGTGTAAATGCTGAGGAAGAAATCCAAGGCCGGGGTCCCTGAGGCAGTTTGATGCTGTTTACAGTTTCACTCTGGCAACCTCTGCGATGACACTGGTGCCAAGCTGTATCAGCACTTGCCCTTCCCTTGGACTACATCAGTGACATGGAGAGCGGGAACACACTGCATTGGCAACAGCCGATTTTTCAAATCTTCCCGCCCAGTCTTGCGCCCTGGAGAGGACACAGTCCACCAGAGGCTCAAACCCATCATCCCCTGGGATCGACAGCTGCCTACTACTACATAAAGGTTTAGTTTCCTTTTGCTGTCATCCAACTACATTTCAATTTCACTTTATATGTAGGAATTCTCTGAGCTAATTCCCTAAAAGGATACAGAATGTTATATTCTGTAGGCTTATTAATATATGATGTAAACAAACATAACCCAGGACATGAGATTAATTTTATAGAATTAATTCTATAGAAATAATTCTCATTGCTACTATCAAGGTACAGGAACCTGAAGACACATACTCAACATACGCATACATTTTAGAAACAGCTTCTTCCCCTCCACCATTAGATTTCTGAATGGACAATGAACCCCTGTGCACTCCCTCGCTATTTTTTACTTTCATTTTTGCTCTCTTTTTGCACAACTTGTTTATATATATTTCTTATTGTAATTTAGTTGTTTATTATTATGTATTGCAATCTACTGCTGCTGCAAAACAACAAATTCCACGGTACATGCCACAGATATTAAAGCTGATTCTGATTGGATACGTTTTTGGACGAATGGTCAACTTGGGTTCCTGGATTAAGCAAAGCCACATTATTAGCCGGAATGACTAAGTTTGCCTGGCAGCTCAGGAATGCTCAGAGGTTATTTCTTCTGGCATGTAAGGAGATTGGTCTCTGGACAATCGGTTAGGAGTGAAGTGAGGAGAAATATCTTTACTGAGGGGGTTTACCGTTTGAAATTCTGCATAATTAATTGGGGTTGTTCATTGAATGTGGGGAAAGGGCAGAAAAATAGATAAGGTACAGGACTGGCCACGATATCCAATGCGAGAGCAGATTTGAGACACGACGTTGGCCTATTAATTGCGCAGGCTGCAAGCAGCACTCTGAATGGATGGTATCATGAGCTGCATATTGAGTCTACATGCTACTGCCATCCTCCTAACACATACCATGCCACAGTAAACAGCATTTACATCAACTGGAGGCTTTATAGCTGGCTCCAAATGAAACAGGAAGCTAGTTGAGCATTGAAAATGCAGTCACCATTAATCAGCCTCCTTCTGTAGTCCTGCAGCTTTGTACGAACCACTCTCCCATCATCAAGCATGAGCATAGTCGTAGGTGCTTTTTAGGAGAATTTATACTTTTCGGAAATCTGCTGCCCCATGTCTGTAGTCAAATGCTATACATTAACTGCTTGAACAGATATTTTGAGTGAGAAGTATTATCAGAGAAATGCATATTGTAAACCTGTGGATGATAAATGTGAGTTTCTGCTGACAAGAGTCTACAGTCATTGATGACAGTTCACTTGTTCAGATTCCTACACTGTTGGAGGTGCAGTTATTAAACAAAGATTCTTAATGACATCTCCTTCTCAATCAATATTACCAAAGAGAGACTGACAGGATATTCATTGCCATTTGTTGAATGTGGAATTTTGCTGTGCACATTACCCATTATGTTTAAAGCATGAGACTATGACAAAAGCAGAAAAGTTTTTTTAAAAAAAGGGAAAATCTGCAGATGCTGGAAATCCAAGCAACACACACAAAATACAGGAGGATCTCAGCAGGTCAGGCAGCATCTATGGAAAAGTCAACGTTCAGGCCAAGGTTTTTCTTCAGTCCTGCTGAAGGGTCTCGGCCCAAAACATCAACTGTACTCTTTTCCATAGATACAGCCTGGCCTGCTGAGTTCATCCAGCATACTGTGTGTGTTGCAAGTTTTTTTTTAAAAAGGGATATTTTTGGATGAAAGACATTTTCCATATTAATTTCATTGTTGTTTCTTTTGCTTAGCACGATGAGAAACCATACTGCAGCCACTGCTACCTACAGTATTTTGGACCAAGAGGTAAGGTAGTATATTCAAAGTAAAATTTATTATCAGAGTGCATACATGTCTCCAACCCGAGACTTTTTTCAGCGGAAACACTAAGCAAGTCTATAGAACAGTAACTGTAAACGGGATCAATGAACAATAAACTGTGCAAATACAAATATAAATAAATTGCAATAAATAACGAGCATGAATTGACAAGATAAAGAGTCCTTAAAGTGAGACCATTAGTTGTGGGAACACCAGAAATAGAATGAGTGTAGTTATCCCCTTCTGTTCAAGAGCCTGATGGTTGAGGGGTAGAAGCTGTCCTTGAACCTGGAGGTGCTTTCAACAGCAACGTTTCATGTAGATGTGGTCAATGTTGAGAAGGTTTTACCCGTGGTTTATTGGACTGAATCCACTGTCATTCCTAGTAGTTATCTATTATAATAAAGAGACCACAGACACAGACAAATAGTGAAAGGCAGAATTGCAGAGGTACACCTACACAAAGATCGAAGAGCAGAGCCATATATACACAAAAACACTCTCTAACCACAGAATAACATAACCTTAATGATTTTACAGATTCATTTTAAAATTTATTTCCACATTTTTGTGGTTAATAGAACCTTGGGGTAACTAACACATTCTTTTCATCAGCTGACCGATAGAGCTTCCATTCACTCCGATCTACTGTTCACTCTGCTTTCTCATGTTGTCCTGTGCAGGAAAATCTTCAAATAACCAAAATGCTGTGCAATTTATCCAAAGTTTTAGTATAAATCATTAAATAGGTTTGATAGCTTGTGGGTTAGCTCTAGCAAAATGAAATTGGTTCACAAAGATTAAGCTAACTGTGGTTAAACTGGAAAACTTGCAGAGAAGATTTACAAGGCTGTTGCCAAGTCTAAAGAGCCTGAGTTATAGGGAGAAGTCAGGCGAAGTCTCTATTTCTTGGAAAGTAGGAGAATAAGAGGTGACCTTATAGAAATGTTTAAAATAATGAGAGGCGCAGATAAGTCAAGTCCCTTTTATTGTCATTTCAACCATAACTGCCAGTACAGTACATAGTAAAAATGAGACAACGTTTTTCAGGACCATGGTTTACATGACACAGTACAAAAACTAGGCTGAACTACGTAATAAAAAAAAACACAGAGAAAGCTACACTAGACTACAGACCTACACAGGACTGCATAAAGTGCACAAAACAGTGCAGGCATTACAATAAATAATAAACAGGACAATAGGGCAGTAAGGTTTCAGTCCAGGCTCTAGGTGTTGAGCCTGATAGCTTGGAGGAAGAAACTGTTACATAGTCTGGTTGTGAGAGCCCGAATGCTTCGGTGCCTTTTCCCAGATGGCTGGAGGGAGAAGAGATTGTACGAGGGGTGAGTGGAGTCCTTCATAATGCTGTTTGCTTTGTGGATGCAGCGTGTAGTGTAAATGTCCGTGATGGCGGGAAGAGAGACCCCGATGATCTTCTCAGCTGACCACACTATCCGCTGCAGGGTCTTGCGATCCGAGATGGTACAATTTCCGAACCAGGCAGTGATGCAGCTGCTCAGGATGCTCTCAATACAACCCCTGTAGAATGTGATGAGGATGGGGGGGTGGGAGATGGACTTTCCTCAGCCTTCGCAGAAAGCAGAGACGCTGCTGGGCTTTCTTGCTATGGAGCTGGTGTTGAGGGAGCAGGTGAGATTCTCCGCCAGGTGAACACCAAGGAATCTGGTGCTCTTAACAATCTCTACTGAGGAGGCGTTGATGTTCAGCGGGGAGTGGTCGCTCCGTGCCCTCCTGAAGTTAACAACCATCTCTTTTGTTTTGATAAGGTGAATGGTAATGGAAGAGTCCAAAACTAGGGGGCACAGATCTAGGATGGGAAGGGAAAGATTTAAAAGAGAACTGAGAGGAAACTTTTTCATGCAGAGGGTGATGAGTACATGGGATGATCTGCCAGAAGAAATTGGTGAGGCAGATACAGTAGTATTGTTTAAGAAGTGTTTAGCCAGGTACTGGGAGGAGTGGGGCTCAGAGGGATATGGGCTGAATGCAGGAAACTGGGAAGAGCTGGTTGAGCAACATGAACAGCATGGAGCCATTGGGCAGAAGGGCCTGTTTCTGCACTGTATTGCTTTGTAACTCAATGACTCTAACTGAATTCAGTCTTGTTTACAAAGGATTCCAGTCCATTTTTGGCAATCCATTTTATTTCCGTTCAGATGTAGTTGTTCGTAATACCTAGATTTCCTATGGAATTACAGTTTGAAGGTCTTCACACCATGTAAGTGATGCACTGAGAGAGGGCTACACTGTCAGAAGTGTTGGCTTTCCAGCAAAACATTAAACAAAGACACCATTTGCTCTCTCGTGCTTACCAGTGAGCTTATATCAATATTGGCAAAACATGTGTCATGCAATGCCTGAACAATTCTTTTTCCTCATCAGGTAACACTACTAAAACAGATTATTTATCTTATGAATGTGAGTTATGCACAAATTGTCTGCCACACTGACTGAGTTAAAAACAACTGTAGGACCTAAACAATTCACTGGCTGTGAAATGCTTCAGTATCTCCTGGCAATGCAAAAGATGCTTTATATACTGTAAATGCTAGTTTACTCCTTCTTTCAATCTATGATTTTTATTTCATCACTGTTTTAACCACTTCTCTTTAAATACTTCTGGGGTTTTTTTAAAACTGAAACACTGTGCAAACTATGGTCTTCTCTTTTATTGTAATGAAAGGTACTTATTTTGTTCTTGTGGTGTAAATTGGAAAGATTACCACTTACTGCCTCCCCTTAACAAGCCTGAGCTAGTGAGGATATGCTTTATTCCTGTTTCTCACCAATTCTTTATATAACTCCACAGTTTGCTATGGCATTTCATGAAGCATTCAGACAACTGTACTGGGTAGAGTTTCATATCCATCAAACCAGGTTCCCTTTCTCTACTACCCAAAGATTTCAACAACTCAACAGCTCCATGGTCTTGAGCTACAAATCATGCAATATTTGTAATTAAATGGTACTATGCTGAGTTAGTTTATGATGTAGCATTGCCACCAGTTTCCGTATCTACAAACAAATTGTAAATATTATGTTATCAGGCTTATACCATTATCTGTAACATAATCAATTAATTTTGATTCATGTGATCAAATCCATTCAGTAAATTGATGTGATATTTTGTGGTTTTTACACTAGCCAAAACTGAAGTTCATAGTGATTACGTCACCAGTTTGGTCTATACAAACTCCTGCCAACTTTAGCAATCCTGCTTAATAATTTCTGTTAGAATGGCTACTAAAGTCTGAATTACCCATTGAATATCAATTCAAGAGTCTCTACTCCACAGCATACACTCCTGATATTCTGCTCTGTGGTACTACAAACACCACAGTTGGGACAAGCAGGAGCAGGTGTATCAGTTAACACAATATACATGAACACAGTATATATAGAATCTTTCCTCTTCCATCATTATCAATTTGGAAGGGTTCATTACTTCACAGAAATAATGATTCATATGCACTATCAGCTAATTACAGATTAAGGTTCAAATGCAATCAAGTTCTTGACATAGTTGCTGCATACTAAATATATGTACACCAACATGAGGACAGAGATAAGCGGTCCCATTACCAACAGCAAAAGAAAGATTCTGTGTCTTAACACACCAGATGTCAAGCACACATGAAACGCAGCAGCAAGCAAGTCACCTCTACCATCTTGCACTAAGGTTATTACATGTACATCATTGAGAACGCTACAATTTAACTTGCATTTCATATCACCTTCTAATGAAGAACGTTGTCAAACCAATATTAGAAAAAGAACAATCTGTACCATGGTATGTCTACAGAAAGTGAATCTTGAATCCCCAAGCCTCCTAAGAGATTTAGTAGTCAAATTTTCCATTTAATTTACATATAAAACTATGCTACAAAAAAAAACCAAATGGAAAAACAAGGTATCAGCCTCTTTCTGCTGGACTTCATCAGAACCTCTCAGTACATTCTTGTTATATGATCATGATACTTTCAACAAATATTACCAGCATTATTCAATCAGTTGCTCAGATAAACAGAGCCAATAATAGATACCCCTGTTTTGGTTGGGAGATCTAAAGCAGTGATTTCAGTCTGTAACTGTTCAGGCTGGGACTCCAGCTAGTGACGTACTGTACTTTCACAATTAACTTCACAGACAAACACAGAGCACTGAGTATTTATTGTAGTTTCTTGTAAATTTACCTTCTGAGTCTGAAGTAAATCAAAGTTCTAGGAACTTAGAAATAAAAAAAAATCAGTATCAAAATAGTTTTCTAAATAAATTACAGGCATAGAGTGAACAATAAGTGAATAGTCCAGGAAGAAACAACTTAGTCAGAACTGTGTACAGGTTTGAGAGGTTTAACCATGAAGTGATATGCAAATATTTAGCAGGGATATAACAAAATGTACAATGTACAGTTTTAGATATTAATCATTCTAAAGAAACAAACTAAATGTTAAATCATGCCCATACAGTACTATAAGGCAAGCAATTTGAGAATTGTGTATAAACTCAGTAGGTGAAGTTCCTAGTGTCTGATACTTTGTTAATAGTCCTTTAATATTCACTTAATTTTATTGTTGCTTGTATTTCACTGCAGGACCAAGGCGGCCAGCATCTCGAACGACTTCTGGAGCAGCCGGATCCAATGTTTCAGTTGAGAACCCCAGCACTTAGCTTCATCCTGTTATAAGAACGACTTGCAGCTTTAACTCTTGAGAAAATCAAACAGCAACGTACAGAAAAGTAACAGCTTGTAGAAACAATTTTATCTTTAGAAATTAATTAGTTGCTGTGCTCCATTGTTGTGTAAATGAGAAAATGTTTTAAAGTGACTTGATGTCAAACCATCCATGGTAATATAGCTTTGTACATGAAACCAATCTGTTTGCTTCAGAACGTCTGACAGTAATTTTGTGGTCCTGTTTGTACTTTTAGTGAAATCAAGTCTTCAAAGGACAATACAGAAATCTATGATTCTTCATAAAGCAGCTCATTGTTATTCTTTTTTCCAATTTGATTGATTGGAGACAAGCTGCTGTGAAACAGACCTGTCTCTACAGACTGGTTAGTGTTCCATCCATTTGTGCACTGAATCAATTGCAGTAACTAATGTATGGACTGGTATTTGCACCTATACATGAGTAACGTGTGCAATAGAATGTCATTGTGTTTCTAAGAATGTTATATCCTTCTGTAATAAAAAAATATTTCTGCACTTCCTGTCTGCATCTCTTGACTTCCTGTTGCTACACTATTATCATTTTCTCACTTTAAAATCCATATATAATAGAAAATTTGTATGTCAACTAATCATTGACTGAAATATAGATACTGAGTTTCCAGATGGCTTCTGAAAATAAAAGCTGATGCTATGTTTGCTCTCTCTGAACAGAAATTTCTTATCATTGAAATTGGATTTCATCTATCATTTGGTGCAAAATAAAGAGAAGCCTCTGCCAAATTAAACCTCCTCAAAAATTCACAGCATTGTTAAAAAGTAGATTTGAAACAGGGTATTTCAAATCCAGAAAGAAGCTTTAACATTTAGCACGGTTGGCTCCTGACAGAACATACTGCAAACTGCATACATAGAGCAAACTGCAAACATTTTGCACATAGCAGTTGGAGAAAGATGTCAGCCCCTAATGGCAGATTCATCACGGCAGTCAGCCGACATCATCTCACATTATTAATGCCATAGAGGAAAGAGAAGCTGCAGTGGAAAGGGAGAGAGTTCCCACATTCACAGGGATGTTCTGGTGAATGGGAGAGGTGACGTCTTCTAGCATGGGGAGGGGTGGGTTGTCCACCAGAGACTAGCTTGAGCTAACATAAGAGATTAATAAAATGTGGCTTAAATGCAGGCCCAGAGCAATTTAACACTCTTCATATGACAAGCTATTCAATCCTAGAATCATTTTGTGAACCTCCTTTGAACACTCTCCAGTTTCAGCACATCCTTTCTTAAATAAGGGGCCCAAAACTGCTCGCAATAAATGAGGCCTCATCAGTGCTTCACACTTAGCAACTAGTTAACAACATTTCATTACAATCACTGCATCCCCTTTGAAATGTTGCTAAGTAGGCATCTGTAAATCCAAGAGTGCAGCTATATACCCCTGATGGTGTTTGGGTTTCAGCCTATAAATCCTCTTCAGTTTGTCTCTGTTGAGGTGAGGCCGACTGTTTTCCCCATATCAGAACTTCCAAATATCTGCAGGAAGAGCAGGAGAGTGTAGGGTAATAGAAATGAAGGAGGGAGATGATAGTGCAGCAATAATAATAAATAATTGTAGCTGATAACCAAAGTACCACCTCAGAGACTGGTAACAGAAAAAGTGATTATACAACAATCGAGAATAGACTGAGAGCTAGAAGGGGAGATGAGAAGGCCTTGCCAAGTAGAATTCAGGAAAACCCCAAGACTTCCTACATGCATGTGAAGAACAGGAGGAAGACTAAAATGAGAGTAGGATCAATCAGGGATAGAAGAGGAAACATATGCCTGAGTCAAAGGAGGTAGGGGAAGTCCTTAATAAATACTTTGCTTCAGTATTCACCAGCGAGATGGACCGTGATGGCTATGAGAACAGCATAAAATAAACTGATACCCTAAAACATGTTGACATTAAAAATAGAACTCTTGGAAAAAATTAGCATAAATCAGTCCTCAGGACCAGATGAGATATATCCCAGGTTACTGTGGAAAATGAGGAAAGAGATTGCTGAAGCTTTGCTGATGATCTTTGCACCCTCTCTGGCCACAGGGGTAGTACCAGGTGATTGGAGGTTGGCAAATGTTATGCTTTGTTCTAGAAAGGGAGTATAGGTAACACTAGGAATTGTAGACCAGTAGGTCTTATTTCAGTGGTTGGCAAATTATTGGGGAAGATTCTTAGAGACAATACTTATGAGAATTTGGAGAAGCATAGTCTGATTAGGGTTAGTCAGCGTGGCTTTGAGAACGGTATGTCATGCCTTATGAACCTGATTGAATTCTTTGACAAAACACATTGATAAAGCTAGAGTAGCACATGTAGTGGATATGAATTTAATCAGGTGTTTGATAAGGTTCCACATAGTAAGCTCATTCAGAAAGTCAGGAGGCATGGGATGCAGAGAAACTTGGCTGCATAGATTCAAAATTGACTTACCTACAGAAGGCAGAGGGTGGTAGATGGAGCATATTCTGCCAGAGCTCAGTAACCAGTGGTGTTCTGCAAGATACTGTCCTGAGATCCCTGATCTTTTTGATTTTAATAATGATGTGGATGAGGAAGTGGAATGGGGGGTTGGAAAGTTTACAAATGATACGAAGGTTCATGGTGTTGTGGATAGTGTAGAAGGTTGACAAGATTTACAACTGGACATTGATATGATGTAGAGGTAGACTGAGGTCGAATTTCAAGGCAGAATAAGGGGTTAATGACAGGATTCTCAGTAGCTTGGAGGGACAGGGAGATCTTGGGGTCCATATCCATGGATCCTTCAAAGTTGCCTTGCAATTTGATAGGGTATTGATAGGCAAATGGTGTGTTGGACTTCATTACTTGGGGTTTTGTGTTCAAGAGGTAATGGTTTAGCTCTATACAAATCTGGTAAGGCCACACTTGGAATATTACATTCAGTTCTGATCACCTCATTATTGGAAGGATGTGGAAGCTTTGGAAAAGGTGCAGAGAAGATTTACAAGGATGCTGCCTGGATTAGAGAAAATGTTTTATAGGTTGAGTGAGCAAAGGTTTTGCTCTTTAGAGAAAAGGAAGATGAGAAGTGACTTGATGATAAGAGGCAGAGATCAAGTGGACAACCAGAGACATTGTCCCAGGGCAGAAATGGCTAATATGAAGGAACATCATTTTAAACTGATTGGAGGAAAGTATAGGAGGGATTTCAGAGTTATGTCAGAGAGTAGTGGGTGCATAGAAATTAGGATAAATTATGAGACTCTCGAATAGGCACATGGATGACAGAAAAATGGAAGGAAGGATTACATTGATCTTAGAGTAGTAGGTTAAAAGGTATAACCATATAACAATTACAGCACGGAAACAGGCCAGCTCGGCCCTTCTAGTCTATGCCGAATGCTTACTCTCACCTAGTCCCACCGACCTGCACTCAGCCCATAACCCTCCATTCCTTTCCTGTCCATATACATATCCAATTTTACTTTAGATGACAATATCGAACCCACCTCTACCACATCTACTGGAAGCTCATTCCACACAGCTACCACTCTCTGAGTAAAGAAGTTCCCCCTCATGTTAGCCCTAAACTTTTGCCCCCTAACTCTCAACTCATGTCCTCTTGTTTGAATCCCCCCTACTCTCAATGGAAAAAGCCTATCCATGTCAACTCTATCTATCCCCCTCATAATTTTAAATACCTCTATCAATTCCCCTCGCAACCTTCTACACTCCAAAGAGTAAAGACCTAACTTGTTCGACCTTTCTCTGTAACTTAGGTGCTAAAACCCAAGTAACACTCTAGTAAATCTTCTCTGTACTCTCTCTATTTTGTTGACATCTTTCCTATAATTCAGTGAACAGAACTGTACACAATACTCCAAATTTGGCCTCACCAATGCCTTGTACAATTTTAACATTACATCCCAACTCCTATACTCAATGCTCTGATTTATGAAGGCCAACATACCAAAAGCTTTCTTCACCACCCTATCCACATGAGATTCCACCTTCAGGGAACTATGTACCATTATTCCTAGATTATTCTGTTCTACTGCATTCCTCAATATGTCCTATTTTGATTAGTCCTACCAAAATATATCACCTCTCACTTATCAGCATTAAAATTCATCTGCCATCTTTCAGCCCACTCTTCTAACTGGCCTAAATCTGTCTGCTAGTTTTGAAAACCTACTTCATTATCCACAACGCCACCCATCTTAGTATCATCTGCATATTTACTAATCCAATTTACCACCCTATCATCCAGATCATTAATGTATATGACAAACAACTTTGGACCCAGTACAGATCCCTGAGGCACACCAGTAGTCACCGGCCTCCAACCTGACGAACAGTTATCCACCACTACTCTCTGGCATCTCCCATCCAGCCACTGTTGAATCCATTTTATTACTTCAATATTAAAACCTAAAGATTGAACCTTCCATGCGGAACCTTGTCAAAGGCCTTACTGAAGTCCATATAGACAACATCCCCTGCTTTACCCTCATCAACTTTCCTAGTAACCTCTTCAAAAAATTCAATATCTGTCAAACCTGACCTTCCACGCACAAATCCATGTTGACTGTTCCTAATCAGATCCTGTCTATCCAGATAATTATATATACCATCTCTAAGAAGGTCTGCACAACATTGTGGGTCAAGGGCTTGTACTGTGCTGTGATGTTTTATGTTCGAAAGAAGAAATGCAGATGCTGGGGATCTGAAATAACACATAAATAATGGAAAATCTCAGCAGATCAGGCAGCATTTGGGAAAAAAATAAACTGTCAATGGATCAGGCCAAAGACCATTCACCTGTACTGAGAAAGTAAGGAAATACAACTCTCTTTGCCAGTTCTGAAAAAGGATCTTCAATGTAAAGTGTTAACTGTTTGTCTTTTTACAGATGCTGTCTGACTTGTTTAGTTTTTCTGGCACTTTCTGTTTTTATTTCAGGTGCGAGGACAGGTTTAACAAGGAGGTACACTCTGCACTAATGGACTGCAACTTGGTACCAGGGGCGGGGAATCTAGTATAGAGTATTGCTGGAGGGAAGGTCTGTGTGTGAAAATTTCCTCAGATAGAGGCCACAAATATGACGTTATTTATGGCAGACTGGATAACATATGCAACATGTAGTCTGGTTTCTACTGTACAGAAGAAGCTACAGCTCTTCAGGGATTTGAGAGACTACCAAGGAGCTGATGGATGTTTGCATTGAGGCAGGAAACACTGCTAGGTGATGCAAAAGATACTGAGTGTGGTAATTTAGCTGTTCCAAAAGCAGAGGCACAAAGCAATTCAGAGTATTGCCCACCTGCATGAACAAAGAATAGACAAAACATATGTAGATCATTCTCCTATGAGAGCAGAGAACTGGAAAGTTCCAACTCATCTCTCTTCTGTATTCTGTCAGAGGCAGAGTTCCACACAGTTTCTGCAAAGGCTTAACTCGGAAAAGGAGAGAAGAGAGCACGGATAAGAAACCTATGATTCTAGGTCATCTCTGGGTCTGGAGGTTGAAATAATGATATCTCATGTGAGTGTCAGCAAATCGCCTTTGTTTACACAAAATTCACTTGGTATGCAGGTTCAAAACATTAATGTCCACTCTATTAAAGTCACTAATCATCTCCTGCAACATTCTCTCAGGCAGCACACTCACCCATGCTCTATCTGCAGCCATCCCAGAATTAGATGAGAAAGCATTAGTGAAAAGTGATTGCTTGAGCAGGAAGGCATGACACTATATACATCACATTTGATTGTTGTAAGCTGAGAGAATCGGTACTGCTGCTACTGCATCAGTTCTGCCCTGCTGCATCCACCGAAACGTTCAATTGGTACAATCACTTAAATGAACTCACTGAAAGTTTCTTAATGGATTTCTCTTTGTCATTGAACATGGACTTCATTGGCTTGAAATGTTAGCCTCTTGATGCATTTCCCTACCCACTGCATGCCAATCCGATTGATTGATTGATTGTGTTAGTGCAGTGACGTTAGCTACAATGCTGATGGGCCATCACTGACATTAAGCAACGGTCTGGAAGTCTCACGATCTTGATCAATATTTAGAACTGCAGAATAGAGCTATTTCAAGGAAAATAAATTTTACACAGAAGCTACAGGGATTGACATAAGTGCCACTCATCAGGAAATACATAGGTGTTGTAGTAACCCATTTAAGAAATTAGATGGGGATTCATTCATAAATAGCTCATGACCAGCGTAAGTGGATGTTCACAGAAGGATGTGAATGAATGCCAGCCAGGCTCTCCTGGCTTAGAACTTGTGTGCTATGTTGGTACTAAGGATTGAACAGTGAACTATAATTTAGTAGGTTTCTTTTAGAAAGTCCTTCCCCACGATGAGTCGCTTATAGTCCTCGTAATCAAAACCTCTCTGTTTAGCGTTATATGGTTATTTATGTGGTTAACTGAGGTGGGAGATGGTCTGCTTGATGTTAAATGACAAAATCCCCTACTTTGTCCTCTTACTCTTTCTAGGCTTCATTCTGTATTCCACGGCTCCCAGGCTTAGTTTACATTTATTCCAGGGCAGCTGCTGGTTGATGCTGGCCAAGCTCTGCAGTGTGCAACGCATTACAATGAAGAGTCTGCACTGGATTGGTAGTTACTGTGGAGAAGCCTCGGGCTACCTTATCTTTATGAAACCGAGAGTTTAGTAATGATCTTTCAAGAATCAATGGATTCTGACATAGTTCTAGAGGACTGGAAAATTACAAATGCTACTCCACTCTTCAAGAAGGGAGAGAGGCAGAAGAGAGGAAATGACAGGCCAGTTAGTCTGACCTCAGTGACTGGGAAGATGTTAAGGAAGTAGTTCCGGGTTACTTGGAGGTACATGATCAAATAGGCTGAAGTCAGCATGGTTTCCTTAAGGGAAAATCTTGCCTGGATTTTCAGAAGGCCTTTCACAAGGTGCCGCACATGAAGCTGCTAAACAAGTGCAGAGCCTGTGGTATTACAGGAAACATATAGGCATGGATGAAGCAGTGGCTGATTGGCAGGATGCAAAGAGTGGGAATACAGGGAGCCTTTTCTAGTTGGTGACTAGTGAAAAATGGATCAGCCATGATGAAATGGTGAAGACAATTCGATAGGTCAAATGGCTTAATTCTGCTCTGTATTTTATCATCTTGTGATCTTAAGAACATTTTCCACTAAGATCCAAATCTCCTGGGTGCTATAACAGCATCAGCACATAATACCTGATGTTGGAATCTGAACCGCTTCAAGGAACTATGTAACTGAAAGTGTAGCCCTGGTGTTTATATTGGTAAACTGGTTTATTATCATCACATGTACCAAGGTACGGTAAAAAATTTGTCTTGCATACCCTTCATTAAGATCAATAAATCACAACAGTGTAATGTAGCAGTACAAGGTAAAACAATATCAAAATAAATGTTTACACCTACAGAGAAAGTCCAGAGCCTGTAGACAATAAGCTTTTGTATCTTTGAGGAGGATTGTGAAGATAACAGACCATCTTATTGTACTAGGAAACCATAAAATAATCTTATAACAATGGGCTAGAAGTTGTCCTTCAGCCTAAGGGTAGGTACTTTCAGACTTTTGCCCAATGGGAGTTGGGGGGGGGGGGAGAGAGAACGACTGGGTGGGTGGGGTATTTCATTATGTTGGCTGCTTTACCCAGGCAATAAGTCCGTGGAAGGAAGACTGGTTCTGTGGTGTGCCGAGCTGTGTCTACAACTTTTTCTTGCAGTCTCGGGTAGAGCAGTTGCTGTACTTTGGGAGAGGGTGCTTTCTATGGTGCATCGATAAAAACTGGTGAGGGTCAGGGGACATCATTAATTTCTTTAGCCTCCTGAGGATGTCGAAGCACAGGTTAACTTTCTAGGTCATGGCCAAGTTCGACCAGGGTAGACTATTGGTTATGTTAATTCCCAGGAACTTGAAGCTCTCAACTTTCTCATCCACAGTACTATTGATGTAAACAAGAGCATGTGCACCTCCCTCTTTCCTGAAATCAATGACATGTTCTTTTATTTTGCTGATATGGTCCACTATGGTAGTATCATCTGCAAACTTGTGATACTAGAGCTGAACATAGCCTTGCTGTCATGAGAGTATAGGGAGTACAATAGAGGGCTGAGGACTCAGCCCTGTAGGGCATCAGTATTAAGGATAATATTCATGGAGGTTCTGGTGCCTATCCTGACTGATTGAGATTGCTACCTCTCTGGATGTTGCCAGTTTCTGAGAGTATACAACAACACTAACTTCTTCAAGATGAAGTTGTTAATATTGTTGTCAGGAAACATGGCATTAAAGAAGTGGAAATGCTTTATGGTGTTGGAAATGTCAAGGGTATTAAAAAGAACTCTTCTGAGCATATAAATGAACTCAATGACTGCCTGAGCTTGAGAGATGTAAACAGTGCTGGCTAATTTTTGTGTCCATGAAGTCATCTAAAGATTCCATGGAGTAAATTCTTTCCCTCTTGATTTTGCAGACAGCATGATTGTTCAGTGACCCTGCTATGCCTATCTGTTCTATTAGTGAATTGTTGACAGGCAAACCAACAATGAAAGATCTATTCTGCAGCAAAACAGTTTTATTACCTCCAGTACTTTCAGTGGAAAGTTGAAAGTGTTTGAGCAATGTGTGGTCAGGTTTGAGGCTGCCTGGTCGCATCGTCTGATACCTCCAGAGTGTTCCTCTAAGTAGTGAGAAACAGAAGAGTGAGTGTGATATGCTCCTGATCCTGATGAGACTCTTCTCTAATGGTCATTCTGTACAGCTTCAAAAATGGGCTTAAATCCGGGGTATACGTACAATGTCATTATGTGTACAGCTGAGGTCAGGGAAGATTCATGTCCACTAACATGAACTGCACTTGGAAGTGCCTGTCAAGTTTCAACTTTGGTGTAATTTCACTTGAAAATGAATGAGAGAATGAATAATCTCTGATAAAATCAATTTTGGGTTATGTTCCAATTTCTACTCATTGGTCTGCAAATTTAAGGGTTTAAATAATAAGACAATAATTCTAAAAAACTACCCATTTCCTAGGAAGATGATTAAATGTGTCTATAAATAATCTTCCATATATTTTAGAGCAATTATTAAAGTACATTTGGAAATCATCTGCTTTTCCCAGAAGCATGTTAACAGGTCATCAAGAATGTTTATGAGCTTGAACAATGCTATGGATTTAAATTCTTAGGGTGCATCAGAAGGCTATACTAAGAATATATTTTCCCCAAAAAATTAGTTGAGAAGGGGATAGATGACAAATATCAAAGACTTTACAAGTTAAATTTTAAATATGCATTTTTAAACAATGTGTTCTGTGATGGCAGAGTTCCTCATTAATGGCTTATATCTCTGAGGCAAAGCTTCTAATCTCTTATGACTAAAGCAGAAGAACAGTGACAGACAGGGAAAACAAAATGTACTTCCTTCTTCATATCAGATTGTTAAAGTTGAAGTTTGAATGCAAAGGAAGTGTTTTGAGAAAATGATGAATGCCTTGAGAAGGAAGTTGAAGACAGGGCTTTGGCCTCTGTGAGGAGAGTAGATGAAGGGTTACAATTGTGGTGAAGGCCTGCAGAGTCAGCAACAGCTGGCCATGTGGCAATGTCAAAAAGACTGGGGATGAACGACTGAGAAATGAACAGAGCAACTGAGAGGCATATTTTCCATTCAAGCCCAACCCCAAGTGAAGGATTTGGTGCTTCCTTTCTTCATTGCACCACACTGCCCTTCTCCCATCTCCGAGGAAAGAGGCAAAGGGCTGAAAGGAAAATATTGAAGTTTATGAGAAGATACTTTAATAAAGTTTCTGTAAAATGATCATCTTTCAAAAGTAGTCTTCTGGTTGTAAAGAGATTCTTCACAACCTTAGATTATGAACAGCACTAAACTTTAAAAAAAGTAGTACCCGTGGTTAAGAAATAGTGATAATAACACAAGAGACAACAGAGAAAGGTAACGATGTACTCGCTCTTATCTGTCTACGTGATGCATAGATAACATGAGTTTTTTTCCCACTCCATGACTCACCAGATCAACTAAAATTATGTCAGATAGATTCACTTAATGAATTTAACACAGATGTACTAAGATATGAGGCAGATCAACTTGATAGCAAGAAATTTGAAAGTTATATGAATGGAGGCATGAGAGCAGGCAAAATTATGTCAAAGAATTCTTCCCACTTCCTTGCATTGAATGGATGGATTTCAATGTAGGGAAGTGGAAAAGCATTCACTTTGGAGGTAAGGGAAGCAAATCCAGAATCCGTTTTAACAGTAAGAGACTAGATACTGATGAGAAACAAAAGCACTTGTATTGGTCAGAGTGGCTTTACCACCAGAAAAATTTTCTCCTCTGCTTCTGTCAATTAACGGTGATAATACAGAAACCTGTGACTGTCACTGTGGCATGGTGTTCCCCTCAGTAACTGAACTTGAGAACTTAGATCCTTTTTTTGTTCAGTTTCTTGTACAACCACATCCAACCACCACCTCCCCTCCCCACCCCCATCGATGTTCCATCCATCCAGTACTCACAAACTGCACCCACCGGTTCACTCCTTCATCAGGTTCCATCTGCTGATCTCCCCATTACCACCCTTCTTACTCATCATACTCGAGGACTATGCCCCTGTGTCCCTGCTCACAACCCCCCAGCTTCTCACCCACCTCTACCTACCCTTTTTCCTCCACTGTCTGATTCTGTTATGTTTCGTAACTTCAAAACATTAAATGAATTCAAAGGAGACATGTGAGGCCGGAAATACAGGTGTGGTTTGAGTTAACTTTAAGCAAGGCATGCACCTATTACATGGCAGCAAGATGACATATAACCCATAATTCATTATTTAACCAAATAAGAATGTTTAATCAAAACATTTATTTACATGATCACTCAAATATTACTGAAATATTAAATCCACTTACCAGACACCTGCTTCTGTCTCCCAATTCCCTACCTTCCTCTCTCCTATCTGGCTCCTTCTGCCCATTATTCCTGACCTATACTCATTCCACCTACTGGCCTATGTCTCATCATTTCCCCTCTTCTCTTTATATTGGCTATCATCCCTGTCTGCACCTAGTCCTCGAACAGGCTTTCAGCCCATAACATTGACAATTCGTTTCCTTCACAGATGCTGCTCCACTGGCTGAGTTTTTCCAGCACTTTGTCTTTCGCTTCTAATCCTAAAACTCCCTGACTCTGATTAAGTCTGGCAAAAGGAAATGACAACTCTTTATTCCTCATTGAATATAGTGTCTTATGAACCTTATAAACTGAAGTGTACAGGGACTATATCATCTTCGTCAGCCCAGAAAATTCTGAAAGCAAACCAATTCAGTGATCTTGATTGCTATATACAATGCTGTCGTGGGTATGCTGTAAGATCTGAACTTTGTACATAGCCAAAGATACCCAAAGTAGCTTACTTGGAAAAATGCAGCAGCTTCCTCATAAATTTATATTGGAATATGTTAATGCATTGGTCTCCAAGCAACTTGAATTAGTAGGCCTTCCTGGTGACAGTTCTCCTCTTGGACTCACTCTCACTACTGGTGTCATTTTGAATAGTTTTATCCCAATTGCTCCTCAAACAAGTGAGTCAAGATCCAAATGACTTCTCTCTAAAGGTCCCTAATCCCTAATAAGGTGGAATAGCATGGCATTGGTGTCTTTTTTTCAAGTGAAGTTGTAAGACAGCATTGGTACTTCTTGATGGTGTCCCAGAAAGTGCCTTTATATGTGTTGGAAATCCATTTCATTCAGCAAAGTCCCAGTTATAATTGAATGAGCAGGCTCTTATACTGTAATATATTCAATCCTCAGCAAAGACTTCTTTACTCCTGTATAACTCATCTCTGTTCTAGGAGATCATTAACTGTAGCATTAGGCAGCAAAATGGTTTGAAGAATCCTTGTGGAGTGTTAGGAGATGATCTGGTTGCTAATTAGAAGATTATTCATTTTGAATTCTTGTTGATCCTGTATTAATTGAAGGGTAACCTGCTGCTGCAGTTCAAGGCACAGTTTTGGTAATCTCAGTTTCAGAGAGAAAAATGGTTCCCTTTTATGCGCAGCTTTACGAATTCTTCCCTTCAATAAAGATTTCTTTTCTTTCCCACAGATAGTATTATGCTTCTAGTGGACATCATGTAAGATTTATTACGGCTGTAATTTACTCATTATCATTTATGGCACTTTCTTTTGAATATCTAAATTATTAAACTGCCAGCTATCATCGAGTAACTGGAAGTACTGAAATGTCTTCCACATAAAAAAGTTAGAGAAACAAAGCTGCTGTCTTCAATCCTTGTCTCAAATTCTAGTAATCGACTCCATCTTTTTTTTTAAACCACTTGTTAAACCAGGGCATTTGCACTTTAAACACAGTGAAAACCTACTCCCACCTACATAACACCATTTAATCCTCTTCACTACCTCAGGCTATCTCTTATTGGAATTTCCTTGAACTTGGAAATTCCAAAGCTCCTTGGCCTGCAACCTGCTTTCCACTCTCCATGAAATTAATCTTAACCTTAATTAGCCGATCAACATCAGCTTCTTGTTATTAAATCCCTGCACAGCCTCAGTCTTCCACATCCATGTATTCTTTTTCCAGGCTATCCATTCTACAAGTATCTGTTCTCTAATTTTGACCATAGAAAGTATCCTGACTGGTTGCATCATGACCTGGTACAGCAATTCCAATGCACAGGAATTCAAGTGGCTGCAGAGAGTTGAAGACACAGTCTGATCTGTCATGGGAACTACTCTCCCCATCATTGAAAGCCGTTCCTGAAAAAGAAAGAATCCATCATCAAGGATCCTTACCATCAGTCAGCAAGTACAGAAGCCTGAAGTCCAGCACCAGCAGATTCAAGAAAAGCTACATGCCTACATCTATTTTTCATGAACTATCATATTTTGCATGAATGTCTTGTTTTGCAGTCTTTTTCTTTGCTCTTTTGTTTATGTTCTGTGTGTTGTCAAAATCTACATGCCTGTGATGCTGCTCTAAGCAAGTTTTTCACAGAGCCTGCGTCTCACTGTGCATGCACATGACACTAAACTCAATTTTACTTCATACTAATCACATTTACCAGCATATGGCCCATAGCCTATCATGCCTTGGTGATTCAAGTGCTCAACCAGATGTCTCTTCTACATTGTGAGAGCGGCTGACTCCACCAGTTACTCAGGCAGTGTCTTCTGGACTTCAACCATCCTCTGAGTGAAGAGAAGATTCTTCTTCATATTCCCTCTAAACCTCAAACTCCTCATCATAAATCTTTGCCCTCTGGTCTTAGATACTTCTGCCATGGGGAAAAGTTTCTGACTATCTACCCTTTTCATGTTTTACACAGTTAATGAGGCTAAGGTGATTGACAGCTTCAAGTTCCTTGGCATGAACATCACCAATAGTCTGTCCTAGTCCAATTTAATTGATGTCACGGTAAAAAAAAGCTCACCAAAGCCTCTACATCCCCAGGAGGCAAAGGAAATATGGCATGTTCCTGTCAACCCTGACCAATTTTTACAGATGCACGTGAGAAGGCATTCTGTCTGAACGCATCGCAACACTATATGGCAACGGCTCTGTAAGTGACCGCAAGAAACTACAGAGAGTTGTAGACACAGCTCTGAACACCGTGGCAACCAGCCTGACAGAGATTCCCAACCTGGGGTCCACAGACTGCTTTCTTAATGGTATTGGTTCATGGTATAATAACCATTCATGGGAACCCCCTGCTCTAAGGACTGTCTTTACTTATTGCTGCCTCAGTAAAGCAGACAGCACCTCCACCCCCAGGCTTCTCTCTTCTCCCCTCTCCAATTGGGCAGAAGGTATGAGAGCTTGAAAGCATGTACCACCACGTACAAGGACAGCTTCTATCCTGCTTTATCAAACCCTTGAACAGATATGATAAGATGGTCTCTTGATTACACAATCTACCTTGTCATAATCTTCCACTTTTTAGTTTACCTGCAGTGCAAGATTTCTGTGGATTTTAGACTTTATTCCGTATTGTTATTGTTTTACCTCAATGCACTGTGTAATGATTTGCTATGTATGGACAGTTATGAACTGAACCTTGGTACATGTGACAATTGTAAACCAAAACCAAACCTACTGTGTTCTGTACATCTGTCAGGTTCCCCCTCAGCCTCTTCTGCTCCAAGGCAAACAAATCTAGCTTATCCAATCCCTCGGCATAACTCAAATGTTCCATTCCAGGCAACATCCTGGTGAATTGTACCCTGTCTACATCTAACATGCACTTCCTGTAATCTGGTGACCAGAAATGAATGCAGTACTGCATCTATGGCCTATCCTATCAGCATTCCATGCTGTCATATTCTATGTCCAGACATCCTGTTGGTCTCATTCACCATACCATCTACCTATGCTGTCACCATCAGATATCTTTGGACTTGTAACACCAAGCTGTTCAAATGTCCTCAAGCCTTATCATTCATGGTATACTGAATGTTCGACCCTTATTAGATCCCTCCAAAATGTTATTACTTCAGAACTAAATCAGAACCTAATTCAAGCTCTAAAATTAGTCGGCACCATCTTGGGTACCAGTCTCAAGATACCCAAGTATCCAAGACATCTTCAAGGAGCAGTGTCTCAGAAAAGTGGTGTCCATCATTAAGGACATTCATCTCCCAGAACATGTCCTCTCCTCACTGTTACCATTATGTAGGAGGTACAGAAGCCTGAAGGCACACACTCAGCAGTTCAGGAACAGCTTCTTTCTCTCTGCCATCTGATTCCTAAATGGACATTGAACCCTTTTTTTTAATAAACTTTTTTAATTGAGTTTTCAAATAATTACAGAAATAAAAGAAAATATATGAAAAAATATATATACCCTTCCCCCCTCCCCTTAACCCCTCCCCCCTAACATCCCTATATATAAAAAAAGAAGGAAAGAAAGAGTGCCTGGATATCGGAAGATCCCCACGTGCTCCACGGAGACATTGAACCCTTGAGCACTACTTCACTTTATTATTTGTTTTTGCACTATTTTCAATTTAACTATTTAATGCACAAACACACACACACACACACACACACACACACACACTTATTGTAATCGATTTATTTATTTTTTTCCTATGTTATCAGGTATTGCATTGTTCTGCTGCTGCTCAGTTAACAAATTTCACACATATGCTGGTGATATTAAACCTGATTCTGATCCTGAACCTGTCATCCCACCAGTTTGTGTAATCTAAGCTAACTCTGTTCACTATCAATACCTTCAATTTTCAAAATACGGCATGTCCAATGTTTTGTTGTTATTTGTCAAAATTATAGAAAATTGGGATACAAAA
Organism: Hypanus sabinus; assembly: GCF_030144855.1. Lineage (NCBI taxonomy): Eukaryota > Metazoa > Chordata > Chondrichthyes > Myliobatiformes > Dasyatidae > Hypanus > Hypanus sabinus. Next base: position 64,191,748 of record NC_082710.1, read on the forward strand.
TAACTTCGGTAGCACCCAAATTAGAAGGTTATTGTATCCACTGCATTCTTCAAAGAAGCAATTGAGGATGAAGCACAAAAGGATACTATTTGCAATGCAGCAAAAAAAAAGCTTTTGGATTGATTACTAACACTAAATTACTTTTAGTACAATAACAGTGTAAACCAGAAGGGAATTTAAACATCCACCAATTTTAAAACAAGTAAGTGTCCATAAATTGGAACACTGAAATCTATTTCCAACTATCTGGTAAGTAGTAATTATTCATGATTTGGTTGCCATTCCGAAAAGTATGCTGTACACTGTATCACAGCTAGATCTTAAGCAGTACATGTAAATACTTCAGAGTCCAGCTTGTTGCTTTTCCCTTCCCTTGATCAACTAAGGTCGCTTTAAATCTCTTCTAGTGTTTCAATGCACTTGAGGCACAACGATGATGAAATGTTCTTCTCACCACTGCGCAAATCAGGGCAGGAGCCGTTCCTGCAATTTCCCATTCAACTTTGTCGTTATTAGTATCTGCTTTTCCTTCCATAGGTTAATAAATGCAAAATATATGCAGATACTACCAAATGCAGCATCATTCCTGTTTTTTTCTGAGCTGTGAGGATCGTTGACCTTATAGGAAATATATTAAATTGTAAAATTAAAATGCTGTACTATGGATGCTGGGAATTTTAAAGAATCATGAAATGATAAAAATCCTTAGAAGGTTAGTCAATAGCTGGACAGAGTGAAACATAGTCAGTGTCTCAGCAGATATAGAAAAAGCTAGATGTATCATAGATTTTAAACTAGAGAAACATGCAAAGCAGAGAGGGGAGGGGATCAAAAGGAGGAAGCAACAGAAGTCTAATTAACAAATAGGATGATGGTACAACAAAAAACAATGTTAATAGGCTTGAACAAATGAAAAAAAAAACAGAAGGTGCACCTAACAAAGATATTAATGACAACAGCAGAATCACTACCAGCAGCTGTTATCTGAAAATTGCTGATCTGAAATTGCCAAATTTAGAGTTGATCCTTAGAGATTATAAAATACATAATTAATTGTTAATATGTTGCTCCCAGTGTTTCCATTCAGTTTGATTACTTTAGTGTCAGAAGAAAAGTAAAAGAAAGCTGTCAGAAGGCAGTGAGGTAGAGAACAAACCCAATCTGTGAGCAGAGGTTCTGATTCTAAAAGACTAATCAACAAGCTGATGTCTAATTTGGGGTTCCCAATTCAAATAAGATCAAATCGTGGGGAATGAATGCAGGAAACTATAAGAAGTTCAAGTAAATTATTGATTTTAAAACAACCTACGTTTATAATAGTTTAATGTCAAATAGCAATATCATCAGAAAATATGACAATGAGCCATAGAAAAATGTATTAGGATAGAAAACCAAAATTATGGAGCCAGAGATGAATTTTAATATGCTATAAAATGGGAATAGGAGTTTAAAAAGTGAAAAGATTTAGACAGTGAACTCCAGACTTAGGGTCAAAGCTACCCAATGTTCAAAAGACGAGATAGAAACTTGTAAGACTGGTAGAGGTTTTAGAAATAAGGAGAGACAAGTCCATAAGAGATTTGAAAACAAACATGCAAGTATGTGGGTATTAAATTTAAAGCGTAAAGATCACCAAAGTACAAGTCTAATAGATGCACAGGACTGATGTGGTGTAATATTGAAGAGATGGACAGCAGAGCTTTACAAGAGCAAAAATGTAAAATGGGCAATGGAAAACCTGCAGAGCACTGGAGTCATTATATTTCACTGGAGTCATTATATTTCAAGGAAACAAAAGCCAAGGGTGAGTGTTTTATTAGCACACATAAACTTACTCAAAACTATGCTATCCAAATAATTTGTATTATTTATTTCATCCACTACACAACAGTGCAAAGACATAAAAAATTATAAATTACCATAAACAGTAAATAAATAGTGCAATAAAGAGGAATAATGAGCTGGTGCTCATGGGTTCATTACCATTCAGAAATCTGAAGGGAAAGAAGCTGTTACTGAATCTATGAGTGTGAGTCATCAGGCTCCAGTATCTCCTTCCTGATGCTAGTAATGGGAAGAGGGTATATCCCAGAAGGTGAGGGTCGTTTTTGAGGCACTGCCCCTCAAAATGGGAAAGGTTATGTCTGTGATGGAACTGGCCAAGTCTATGACCCTCTGCAGCCTCTTGTGATTTTGAGCATTCATGACTCTATACCAGGCTGCAGCCCATCAGAATGTTCTCCACATTACATCTAGAGAAATTTGTGGGAGTCTTTATGATGACATACCAAATCTCCTCAAACATATTGGAAATCAGTGTGTGCCTTGTTCTGTAAAGCCTCACTGGGCTCATCCTTTCCTTCTGTAATTTTCCTTTGCCACACATTCTTTCAATTTACATCAGCCTGGATCCAGAGCTGTAAATTCACTCAATGATATGTAGTCTCATTTGTCACATTTTTAGTCACATGTCCAACAATGCTCTCCAGGGTTTGAGTTTGTCTGATAATTCTTGTGTTCAAAACTTTGAGTGCATCATTAAAGGGTCATATAAATGCATATTGTTGGATGTCACTTTCCATAAAGGCATATCATAAAAGAGCTATATAGCTGGATACAGGGTCAAAGCAACCAACTCTGCAAAAAACTATTTCTCTTATTTACAGCATCAAACAGATGATACAATTTTAGAAATATAATTAAATCACCTTGTTTCTGTCCAAATAATGATATTTTTAAATAGTCCACAGTGATCTATAGAGAGACAGTGTCACGTTGAGTTGACACACATCATTATTCTGCTGCAGTCAGTTAATAAAAGCATCAAGCCTCATTGTCAGTACATTTTTTAATAACACAGGCCTATATACAATGATACAGAAAAAACAGCCTTATTATAATGCTTACCACCAGGCAAAAGCGGGGGCAGTCCCGGGTGGCTAATCAATTCAGAGTTTGGAGTGCCGACTTGATAATTGGCTCAAGCCACACAGTGAGATCCAACTCACACCAGTCAGTAAGAAAGCAACATTTCAGCTCATCTGTAACTGAATCGACCATTGTGTGAACAGCTGTCACAAGATCTACAGGTACGTCAGATGAAAGGGATGTGTTAATATTCAAGAGAATACATTAGCAAGCTAAATCAGTTGGCACCATTTCTGCAGCTGAAGGTGTGTTCTTCTCTTGAATAATTGTTATTAACTTCACCATGCTGAAGATCTCAGCTACTTAATGCCTACCCTATGTTGTTCTTTGAATAGACAGGCTTTCAAAGAAATCTAGCTCTTTCACTCTATGCACCAGTTTTATGTGTATTAAATATGTGAATTAGATTTTGACAGAAATGCATTAGTAGAAACTGAAGTGGCTTTGAAAGAGTAAGAATAGAAATGGTTTGCATTTGAGCAAATGAACTGCACCAATATGCTATGTGGTTTGTATAATTCACTTACTGCTTACTGTTCTGCTGCTTTAAGGTGTTTCCTATGGTTAGTATCTCCATATTGGCTCTTGGCAAATTACAGTCATTAATATGGAGATTATATAAACAATAGATGCAAATCATAGAACCTGCTTGCTTCTGAGACCCCGCCAGCATGCAACCAGCAGGGTAGCAATGATCAAAGAAATTCAATCTTCTTTGTTGAACCTTTATCTCTAGTTATGCTATTGAAATTTGAATTAATTTGGGATCATCTTATCTCAAGGCTATTTGCATATTCCTCCCCCACACATCTTGGTTTAACAGAGGACCAAATAGCTCTTTCTTCTGATGATCTTTATGCTTTTGATTCCTTAGACTCTTTGTTACCATGGGTTTATATATATGTATATATATATATATATATATACATACACAACAAAATTTTAATTATCTACCTCAATGCATTAATCCATGCATGTGAGTACAACTGTGTTTATGCATATCCTATTCAAATAATTGTTTTTCATTCAAATATTTCAAATCTGCATCATAATTATCACCATTGTAAAGGAAAAGCTGTGGCAATACAAGCGGGGTTATGCATTTGGTTCTCTCAGTCACTCAGTACAATGAAGCCTCATTGAATGAATTGGATTTACTTTTCCATTTGAATTTCTGCACAAGTATTAGCCAAAAGACATACTTGCCCCAAGTAAGGGAAATGACCAGTCATCAACAGATGACAATAAATTTCCTCAGAACTTTCGCAGCACTTCCACTCAGGGAGTCCCTTTGGATTAAGGATGACCTTTGTTCCAGTTTCGAGGGTTCAGAGATGACTGATGGCTACCCTGGTAACTATAGATTCTTCCAGAAAATGCCTGATGGGATGGGTGTGTAGTTTGTGAGAATGCTCCGTCTCCACTTTGAGCGGTCATGGGACAAAAATTCCCAAGGCTCAGTGGGAATATTTCACATTGTCAAGGAGGACTTCAATCTTTTCCTATGACCACCTATTAATTTCTTCCCATTAATGATCTGAGAATATTTTGAAAGTTTGGTACCGAGCACATGAATGACATGGCCTGCACTACAAAGGTCACTGAGTGTGCAGAGGATCTCAGTGTTGGACTGCTGGTATGGGATAAGCCACTGATATTGGTTCACTTCTCCCTCTAGTGAATTTGGAGGAATTTACACAGACAGTGCCTTGAGTTGCTGTTCCAGTTGGCCTGAGTCCCAAATGCATAAAACAGGGCAGGGATTATTGGAATCCAATAGACTATGAAATTTTTGCCAGTTACTTGAGTTCATATTTCCATTATTCATAATTCATCTAAATAATACACAGAAAAACATTGTTAAGGAATAACCAGGAAAGCATTGTTGACCACAGGATAGAAGTAACTTTATGTATCTTGCTCAAACTTCAGTCTGTTTATGCAAGAGGATGAAATATCAGGAATTTTGTTATTAACACTGGCAATCTGCAAAGTCTCAGTTGAATTATAACAGCCTGAGGAAGCAAGCAGATTTGGAACACATTGTACAGAACACTCTTCTAGCAAACACATCCATTCAAAAAAGAACAGATCCCTGGGCTTCAGGAGCAAAACATTCAAAGATATAAAATCAGAAAGCATACTGTGATTCTACTCGTGCTGACGAATGTTCACAATGCAATCAATTTCTACAATACAGCAGATGTTATGCATTCACTGGGGCATTAAAGTTGTCAAGCTTCCCCTAAGGATACTTCCCTTCACTTGAAGGGTCCAAGGTTAGAAATGTGAAATGCTTCTCTTTCCACACCTGAACCAGACCCTGCTAAATGTTTCCAGTACTTCCTGTTTAGAGATCAAAGTTCCAGTACGTACAGCTTTTTGATTTCCTTTCCTTAAGTCCACGCCCCACCAAAACGAGAAAGAAAGCTGAGTTTATTGTCATATGCACAAGTACATGTACACAATGTGCAATGAAGAACCTACTTGCAGCGGCATCATGGAAACATAAGCACCACTCAGAAGAAAGGCATAAATCAAACATGAATCATTTATGAGAAAGGACACAATTAGAAGAGAACAAAAGCAAAATCAGTTTTAGTGCAAAGTGTCATTGTGTTGATAAACCATAGCAATTAGGGTTTTGCCAGTTGGGTCAAGAACCAAATGGTTGAAGGGTAGTTGTTTTAAACCAGGTGGTGTGGGGCTTCAGACTTCTGTATCTCCTACCCGATGGTAGCTGTGAGAAGATGGCATTGCCTGAACGGTGGGGACCACTGATGATGTATATTGCATTCTTGTATGTCCTACTAATGGTGGGGATGGACATACCCATGATATATTGGGCTGAGTCCAATACACTCTGCAGCTTCTTATGTTTCTACACATTCGACTTGTTATATTCCTGATCAATATTAATTCTACTGCTCTTTTGAGTTCATCTTACATATTTACTGCTCCATTGATTAAATTCCCATCTAACTGCTGATCATTTAATTTCCCATCTTAAGTCTTATGTTAGCTTTGTTAATGTTTTGCAACACTCAAAATGCTGGAAGAACTCAGTAAGTTAGGCAGCATATTTGAAGAGGAGTAAACAGTCATAATTCAAGCGAGACCCTTTGACAGGACTTAATGCTTCTCTCCCTTCAGAGGCCATCTCCTTCCCCTTTAAATATCTGATATCACTTATTTTCTTGTTAAAAAAAAACCTTGATTCTTTAGTCTTTACCAACCATCCCATCTTCAACTTCCCATCCCTCTTCAAGATCTTGAGCATGTTGCCACCTTTCAAATACATGCTTATTTTTCCAAACTTCCTTCAATGTTGAAGTGTTCCTCACTTCAAATAATAACCTTTGTGACTGTGATCAGGAAAAATTATTAATTGATTTGCTACTGTGATCAGGATAAACTACTGACTTGTCTGCAGAAATAGACCATATTAATAGTTATAGTGATTTATGGCTTTAGGTCATTTACATTTAGCAAATGGTTTTGGCTACTAGTCTTCTGTTCCTTGATAATGTATTGTGGATTTAATTTGGAACAACGTTTTTCCTAAAAGTTGTGGATCCCAGTCCAGATGCTGCTGGCGTCTGTGGGATGGATGCGAATCTGAAGGTGTGAAGTTTGTATGTAGTTTCAAAAGACAGCATTCTCTATAGTTTGTAAATATGGAATTGTCCTTTGCGTTTAGCAAATAAATATTGAGTCCCACGTTGGACCAGCAGAACTTTCCACCGAAAGCGCCTCCGTATGATGCTTGCTGTACCTTGTTGTGTCGAATAAAGAAGCTGCTTTGTATCGACCAGTAACTCTCTCCGGTGATTTCATTCACGCAACAACATTATCCTCCTCAAAAACCTCTGCGATGTCATCCTTTGTTAACTGAACAACTAGTTATATACTTTATTTATCTAGTTGCCTGGAATGGCTTTCCTTACAAACATTCCAATTAAGAGCAGAAGTTGAACATTTGGCCTGAAGCCCACTCTTCCACTTCATGAGAATGTGCCTTATCTGATCATAGTCTCAATTTTGCACTCCTGTTCATCTGAGGTAACCTTTCACAACCTTATTTAGGACCTATCTACCTCTGCCTCAAAGGTATTCAAACACCCTTCTTTCTCTGCCCTATGAGTGACAGACTTTTAAGTATTCATAACGCCCTGAAACTAAATTATTTCACCTTGCCTATCTTAAATGGTGGCCCCTTATTTTAAAACAATGGCTCCAAGTTTTAAATTTACCACAGGTGAAAAGAATTCCTCATCATACCCACTTTATTAAGATCTTGTAGGATATCATATGCTTTAACCATGTTCCCTCTCACATTTCCAAATGCCAGTGGATAAATCATAAGCAGGGGTGGGTCTAGATAGATTAAACCTGCAAAACTAGAATATAGGAAAATATGATATTCTCTATATTGGAAGAAAATTTTAGATAAAAGCAAGTATATGTCTAGGCTCTCCAACAATTTTTCATCAGACAACCTGTCATGCTAGGTATAAGTCTAGAAAACCTTCTCTGAACAGTTTCCAATGAATTAACATGCTTCCATAATTAAGGTGATCAATTCTGCATGTGATACTCCAGAGCTTGTCTCACAAATGGGTATATAACTAAATGATGATTTCCCTACCTTCACATTCAATTCTTGTAGCAATGAAAAATACCAGGATGATAGTTTCCAAATTATTTGCGGCACTTATGTATCAGCCTTCAACAAATCATGCAGCAGGACACTCAGACCCTTCTGCCTCTCAGAACTTTACAATCTCTCACCATGATATGCTTGATACATGCTTAAAATATTCGTTCAAAATAGAGAATTATTTGCCCATGTTATACCTTTAGTCCTGAGCATGACTCTAAACTGCAACCAGTGATGAGGCTCTGATTGGGGACTCAGAGCTTTGGGGAAAATGGAGTTGCCCTTTAGTCATTCTCGCTCCCAGGGCTGCTCTGACCCAGAACGTTAGCACCTGCGAGGGTTCCTGCTCAGGATACGAACAAAGGCCAACGGCAGATCCGACAGGTTCAGTAACTGAACTTATGACGAAGAAGGCAGATGAGCTACGACCTCAAGTGACAATGGCTATAGTACAGGCGGATGAACATTTGGGAAGAGAAATGGCCATTTCTTCAGTTCGCCCATCGGAAGGCAAAAGCAAACCACTGTTGCTAGATACTAGGTTTCCTAGAATCTATTTGCTAAGAAAACCCTGGCCAAACTCACAAAATGTATCACACAACAACAGCGTCAAGAGGATCTTCAAGACAATTCTGAAGATACTTCGCCCAGTAGGGTTGATTCTGGGCAGCTGGGGATCCTCGACCATCATCAAGCTACTGCTCATAAAGTTCAAGTAGCACAAAAGAAAATTATTGCCACTTGGAATGTAAGAACCCTATATCAAGCAGGAAGATTGGACAATGTGATAAATGAAATGGAAAGACATGGGAATTAGCAAAGTTCATTGGCCAGGTTCTGGGACATGTCAGATTAGAAATAAAACACTAATTTATTCTTGTGGAACATCTCATACTAAAGGAGTAGGAACTCTTATGTATGAAAACATGGCACAAAGTGTTTTAGGATATTGGGCAATATCAGAAAGAGTGCTCCTTGTTAGATTCAGAGGACAACCATTTGATTTAGCAATTGTACAGGTACATGCACCAACAACAGATGGAACAAATGAGGATATAGATAAATTCTATGAAGAGCTTGAACAAGTAAAGAATGGATGCAAATCTCAAGATCTTGTTATTGTCGTGGGAAATCTAAATGCTCAAGTAGGACAAGGTGGAAATACCATAGGAAAATTTGGACTAGGGGAAAGAAATTAAAGAACTGAGCAGTGGGTAGAATGGTGCAAGATAAATAATCAGGTCATTATGAATACCTTCCTTAAAAACCATCCAAGACGCTTGTGGACCTGGAAAAGTCCAGGTGATAACACCAGAAATCAAATTGACTTTATTACTATAAACCAAAGATTTAGAAACTCAGTGACTCAATGCAGAACATATCCAGGTGCAGACTGTAATAGTGACCATAACACAGTACTATGTCATGTAAAAGTAAAAAAAAACTAAAGAAGCAAAATCCTGAACAATCCCTTGACTGCTCGCAACTAATTAAAGAAGAAAACTTAAGACAAAAATTTACAAATGAAATAAGGAATGGATTTCAAAGTCTAGAAATAGAATCTGTTGAAGATGATAGTAATCATGTAGAAATGAAGTTTAACTCCCTAAAGGATGCCATGGTAGAATCAGCAAAGTCAGTGATTCCTGAAAAAGAAAAAAGCACAAAGAAGAAAATGGATGACAGATGAAATCAAAAATCTAATGGAAGAAAAGAGACTGAAAGCAAATCCTATAGAATATAAGTTCTTGATAAAAAAAAGTTAAAAGCTTATGTCAAAAAGCCAAAGAAGAATGGTTAAACCAGGAATGTGAACAACTAGAAAGAATCCCTATTACTGATCCAAAAAGGGTACATCAACAAATCAAGAAAATATCTGGTAAAAAGTCCCTCTGTTCTTCAGCTGGGTGTTTGAAAGCAAAAGATGGTACCATTATCATAGAAAGAGATGAGATTATGAACAGATGGACTGAGTATATTCAGGAATTGTTTGAAGACGATCGAGGCGAAAAACCAGAAATTAAGAAGAATATTGAAGGTCCAAGTATTTTAAAATCTTAAGTTCATAATGCAATAAATACAATGAAGAAAGGAAAGGCAGCAGGCCCTGATGAATTAGTAATAGAACAAGTTATCACCCTTGAAGATTATGGAATTGAAAAACTTACTGATTTAATCAATGACATTTATGAGACTGGAATAATACCAGAAGAGATGAAAAGTCAGTATTTATCACTCTTCCTAAGAAATCTGGAGTAATAGAATGTGAATTACATAGGACCAGAAGTTTAATGAGTCATATCACTAAGATACTAAGTTACACTAAGTTACATTCATCCAGTTATGTTATATGGATCAGAATGCTGGACAATATCTTGTAACTGAGGAAACGAATTGAAGCAGCAGAGATGTGGTTTTTGAGGAGGATGCAAAGAATATCATGGATGAAACGAATATCTAACGAGGATGTCATGAACAAAGCAAGCACAAAAAGAGAAATAATGTATGAGATCATGACAAGGCAACGTGACTTCATTGGACATGTGATTAGGAAAGAGGAGTTAGAATGCCCGGTAATTATGGGAAAGATTGAAGGGAAGAAAGCAAGAGGAAGGCAAAGACAAATGATGATGGAGACAGCAGCCAGAGAACTGGAAATAAATACCAATGAATTGATCCACTCGACCCGAAACAGGAGTGTGTGGGCCATGGCAGTCAAAGCTCAAATTAGGCATGGCACCTGATGATGATCATTATACCTTTGCCAAGTTAATCTATCTAGATCCCCCTGCAGGCTACCTTCATCCTTCTCATAACTTCCACACATACCTATTTTCCAGCCATTAGCAAATTTAGCAATCATATTATTGGTGCCATCATCCAAGTCATTTATATAAATTGTAAAATGGTGAGGTCCCATCACCAATCCTTGTGAAACATCACTTGTTACATTTTGTCAACTAGTATATGTAAGCCTATTCTTTGCCTTGTTCGGAGCACCCATATCCTTACCAATATCTCTCAAGTCCCCAAATATCTATCCTTGGACAGCTTCCGGTTTTCAACCAACATGATACCTTGCACATGCACAATAATGACACCCAAAACCACTTCAAGCCAAGAATGATCACTTCGCTGGTTATGATTTTCTTGCTGCTAGTCTGACATCTAGTTTCAGATAGGCAGAAACATTGTTCTATCACATATTGAGTAGATAAAATCATTCCCAAGATATCAACCCCATCATTACTCCTGATCTCTACATGAAGCTAAATCAGACCAGTGAAACATCAACATCCTGCTTGATTCCAAGATTCCTTATTGTCTGTTTACATTGCACCTTCTTTGTGGTGTTGTAACACTTTATCTGCAGTCCCTTATTCTACTTTTCTCTTGTACTGATGTGCTGAATCAATCTGTATAAATGGCATGCAAAACAGAGTTTTTCACCGTGCTCTGGTGCATGTGACAATAATAAATCAACTTATCAATTTACCTCCGTAATTTTTGAGAACATCCTAAACTGCTGCATGCACTCTGTTCATATCAAAATCCCATTCACTCATCTCCCACATACTTACCGAACTCCATTAGTTCCCGGACCTGTAATGCTGCAGTATGAAAATATTGGTATGCTTTACTAAGACCATTAAGATCACAACCTCACTTGTCGGTGCAACTTTATCACTTAGCTGCTCATCCTAGATTTTTTTGTAACTCTTAAGAATGCTGTGGATATTGTTTCATCAATAAGTAACCATTCTGTGTTCACTCTTTGATAACAATAGTTAACATATTGTGGAGAACAAGTTGCATGTTTTCATTCAGAAGTGATTTAGATACTGGGACTAAATGTTGCAAGAAAGACATAAGAATATAAGAAGTATAGAAACATAGAAAACCTACAGCACAATACAGGCCCTACAGCCCACAAAGTTGTGCCAAACATGTCCCTACCTTAGAAATTACCAGGCTACCCATAGCCCTCTATTTTACTAAGCTCCATGTATCTATCCAAAAGTCTCTTAAAAGACCCTATCGTATCTGGCTCCACCACTGTTGCCGGCAGCCCATTTCAGGCGCTCACCATTCTCCGAGTAAAAAACTTACCCCTGACACCTCCTCTGTACCTACTTCCAAGCACCTTAAACCTGTGTCCTCTTTTGGCAACCATTTCAGCCCTGAGAAAAAGCCTCTGACTATCCACACGACCAATGCCTCTCATCATCTTGTACACCTCTATCAGGTCACTTCTCATACTCTGTTGCTACAAGGAGAAAAGGCCGAGTTCACTCAACCTATTCTCATAAGGCATGCTCCCCAATCCAGGCAATATCATTGTAAATTTCCTCTGCACCCTTTCTATGGTTTCCACATCCTTCCTGTAGTGAGGCAATCAGAACTGATCACAGTACTCCAAGTGGGGTCTGACCAGGGTCCTATATAGCTGCAACATTACCTCTCGGCTCTTAAATTCAATTCCACGACTGATGAAGGCCAATACACCATACGCCTTCTTAACCACAGAGTCAACCTGTGCAGCTGCTTTGAGCGCCCTATTGACTCGGACCCCAAGATCCCTCTGATCCTCCACACTACCAAGAGTCTTACCATTAATACTACATTCTGCCATCATATTTGACCTACAAAAATGAACCACATCACACTTATCTGGGTTGAACTCCATCTGTCACATCTCAGCCCAGTTTTGCATCCTATCAATATCCCACTGTAACCTCTGACAGCCCTCCACACAATCCATAACACCCCCAACCTTTGTGTCATCAGCAAATTTACTAACACATCCCTCCACTTCCTCATCCAGTGTATTTATAAAAATCACAAAGAGTAAGGGTCCCAGAACAGATCCCTGAGGCACACCACTGGTCACCAACCTCCTTGCAGAATATGACCTGTCTATAACCAGTTTTTGCCTTCTGTGGGCAAGCCAGTTCTGGATCCACAAAGCAATGTCCCCTGGGATCCCCTGCCTCCTTTCTTTCTCAGCATTAGTGACTAGAACAAGAGCAAGCCATTTGGTTCCTTGCATTGCTCAATAATTCCAGAAGATTATGACTGATCTTTAAACTCAAAAATACACATCCGGTGATACAAAATATTGGTCAGTCTCTGCCTTCAATTTACTCACCAACTGAACTACCTCTTGGACAGAGAATCCCATGGACCCACTATCTCCAAAATGAGCAAGTTTCTTAACATTTCAGTTGAAAGTAATTAACCCCTTTATTTTATATGTCACAATAACATCGTTCTTACACTTATTCTATCAAGACTCATAAAAATTTATAATGTTTCAACAAGATGTTCTCATTCTTTGAAGTTCAATAGAATTTGATTGCCCAAGTGCACAAGCTTACATTCTCCACATTATAATCTATCATGTCCTTACTCATTTCCTTCACCTCTCTGTAAACTTCTGAGAGTTCTTAGCATCCCCCTCTCAACCCACACACACCCAGCTAATATCTTCTTAGCCTCACCCAAGATGACTCCACTTCTTTCGTAGATAAGATCTCCAGGAAGCACTTCCTCAAGAATGCAATATTCATCACAAAGGTGATGCCATTTCAGGGCGTGCCATTTTTTCACAGCTACCATTGGGAAAGGGGGTACAGAAGCCTAATGTCCCACACCACCAAGCTCAAGAACAGCTACTTCCCTTCAGCCATTTGGTTATTGAACTAACCAGCATAACACTAATCACTATAGTTTAGTGACACTGACCATTTTTAGTCACTTTGTTCTAATTGAGTTCTCTGGAAACATAGAAACGTAGAAAATCTACAGCACAATACAAGTCCTTCAGCCCACAAAGCTCTGCCGAACATGTCCCTATCTTAGAACTTCCTAGGCTTTACCCATAGCCCTCTATTTTTCTAAGCTCCATGTAGCCATCCAGGAGTCTCTTAAATGACTCTATCGTTCCCGCTTCCACCACCGCCACCAGCAGCCCATTCCACACACTCGCCACTCTCTGCGTAAAAAAACTTATCCCTGACATCTCTTCTGTACCTACTTCCAAGCACCTTAAAACTGTGCCCTCTTGTGCTAGCCATTTCATCCCTGGGAAAAACCCTCTGACTATCCACACGATCAATGCCTCTCATTATCTTGTACACCTCTATCAGGTCACCTCTCATCCTCTGTCACTCCAAGAAGAAAAGGCTGAGATCACTCAACCTATTCTCAAAAGGCATGCTCCCCAATCCAGGAAACATCCTTGTAAATCTCCTCTGCACCCTTTCTATGGCTTCCATATCCTTCCTGTAGTGAGGTGACCAGAACTGAGCACAGTATTCCAAGTGGGGTCTGACCAGGGTCCTATATAGCTGCAACATTACTTCTCGGCTCCTAAACTCAATCCCATGACTGATGAAGTCCAATGCACCGTATGCCCTCTTAACCACAGTGTCAACCTGTGCAGCAGCTTTGAGTGTCCTATGGACTCGGACCCCAAGATCCCTCTGATCCTCCACACTGCCAAGAGTCTTACCATTAATACTATATTCTGCCATCATATTTGACCTACCAAAATGAACCACTTCACACCTATCTGGGTTGAACTCCATCTGCCACTGCTCAGACCAGATTTGCATCCTATCAATGTCCCACTGTAACTTCTGACAGCCCTCCACACTATCCACAACACCCCCAACCTTTGTGTCATCAGCAAATTTACAAACCCATCCCTCCACTTCCTCATCCAGGTCACTTATAAAAATCACAAAGAGTAAGGGTCCCAGAGCAGATCCCTGAGGCACACCACTGGTCACTGACTTCCGTGCAGAATATGACCCGTCTACAACCACTCTTTGCCTTCTGTGGGCAAGCCAGTTCTTGATCCACCAAGCAAGATCCCCTTTGATCCCATGCCTCCTTACTTTCTGAAAAAGCCTTGCGCATGGGGTACCTTATCAAATACCTTGCTAAAATCCATATACACTACATCTACATCTACTACTTTACCTTCTTCAATGTGTTTAGTCACATCCTCAAAAAATTCATCAGGCTCGTAAGACACAACCTGCCTTTGACAAAGCCATGCTGACTATTCCTAATCATATTGCGCCTCTCCAAATGTTCATAAATCCTGCCTCTCAGGATCTTCTCCATCAACCTACCAACCACTGAATAAAACTCACTGGCCTATAATTTCCTGGGCTATCCCTACTCCCTTTCTTGAATAAAGGAAAAACATTCGCAACCCTCCAATCCTCTGGAACCTCTCCCGTCCCCGTTGATGATGCAAACATCATTGCCAGAGGCCTAACTATCTTCTCCCTCGCTTCCCTGAGTAGCCTGGGGTACATCCTGACCTGTCCCGGAGACTTATCCAACTTGATGCTTTCCAAAAGCTCCAGCACATCCTCTTTCTTAATATCTACATGCTCAAGCTTTTCAGTCCACTGCAAGTCATCCCTACAATCACCAAGTTCCTTTTCCATAGTGAATACTGAGCAAAGTATTCATTAAGTACCTCTGCTACTTTCTCCCGTTCCATACACGCTTTTCCACTGTCACACTTGCTTGGTCCTATTCACTCACATCTTATCCTCTTGCTCTGCACATACTTGTAGAATGCTTTGGGGGTTTCCTTTATCCTGTCTGCTAAGGGCTTCTCATGGCCGCTTCTAGCTCTCCTAATTTCATTCTTAAGCTCCTTCGTGCTAGCCTTACAATGTTCTAGATTCCTATCATTACCTAGTTTTTTGAACCATTCGTAAGCTCTTCTTTCCTTCTTGACTAGATTTGCAACAGCCTTTGTGTACCACGGATCTTGTACCCTACCATCCTTTCCCTGTCTCTTTGTAATGTACCTACTCAGAACCCCACACAAATATCCCCTGAACATTTGCCATTTTTCTTCCATGTTTCCCAGAACATCTGTTTCCAATTTATGCTTCCAAATTCCTGCCTGATAGCCTCATATTTCCCCTTACTCCAATTAAACTCTTTCTTAACTTGTCTGTTCCTTTCCCTCTCCAATGTTATGGTAAAGGAGATAGTATTGTGATCACCATCTCCAAAATGCTCTCCCACTGAGAGATCTGACACCTGATCAGGTTCATTTCCCAAAACCAGATCAAGTACAGCCTCTCCTCTTGTAGGCTTATCTACATATTGTATCAGGAAACCTTCCTGAACACACCTAACAAACTCCACCCCGTCAGAACCCCCCACTCTAGGGAGATGCCAATCAATATTTGGGAAATTAAAATCTCCCACCACAACAACCTTGTTACTATTACTCCTTTCCAGAATCTGTCTCCTTATCTGCTCTTCAGTGTCCCTGTTACTTTTGGGTGGTCTATAAAAAACACCCAGTAATGTTATTGACCCCTTCCTATTCCTAACTTCCACCCACAGAGACTCCGTAGACAACCCCTCCATGGCTTCCTCCTTTTCTGCAGATGTGACACTATCTCTAATGAACAGTGCCATGCCCCCACCTCTTTTGCCTCCCTCCCTGTCCTTTCTGAAACATCTAAAGCCTGGCACTTGAACTAACCAATCCTGCCACTGCACCATCCAAGTCTCTGTAATGGCCACAACGGTGTAGCTCCAAGTGCTGATCCACACTCTCTCATATGCTTTATTCATAATTAAAAATGCTTTATTCCTCACATTAAAATAGACACAACTCAAACCATCAGTCTGAGCATGTCCCTTCTCTATCACCTGCCTATCCTTCCTTTCTTGTAAAAATTATGTTTACTTTATGCTTTTCTTGTAAGTGGTGCTTATATGTGCAATGTGCCTGTGATATTGCTACAAGTAAGCTTTTCATTTCACCAGTGCATACATATACCTGTGGAAATTTGACTTTGATTTTATGACCTAAGATCCTTTCTTTGTACTGCCTCTATTATGAGATCACAAGACAGGAGCAGAATTAGACCATTCAGCCCATCAAGTCTGCTCCGCCATTCCATCATGGCTGATCCCAGATCCCACTCAACCCCATACACCTGACTTCTTGCCATATTCTTTGACGCCCTGACCGATCAGGAAACCATCAACTTCCTCTTGGCCTCTATCACAGTCTGTGGCAGAGCATTCTACAGATTCACCACTCTCTGGCTAAAAGAGTTCCTCCTTACCTCTGTTCTAAACGGTTGCCCCTCAATTTTGAGGCTGTGCCCTCTAGTTCTGCATATCCCCACCATAGGAACCAGCCTTTCCACATCCGCCCTCTCCAGAGATATTCCTCTCCCTTTCCTTTGTTACATATATCCTCTAAAAGCTATGTATCCTGGAGTATTTAAATAACCTTGATCATTTTACATCCATTCTGTAATGGCTATTGGATAATACCCACTTATTTTGTATTTGTGCCATTACTCTTTCTTTCTTCTGCATACATAACATTTTGCTGCTATGCACATTTTAAATTTCTGCACACCAGAACTGTCCCCTCTCTCAACAGTTTAGTTTAAAGTGTTAACTATTTTTGATTTGTTAGCTTGCTGGCCAATCCCAACAACCCTTACACTGTTCTTCATAAACCCTGGTAATGGGTACAAATTTTTGTTGGAATGTTAACAGTGGAAGATGTGTCCATTGCTTTTCTTGTTATTTATGACCCAGAACTAAATGAAATAAAATTTCCACCTCACCTCCTATGTTTTGTTTTGTGACTAATATCTATAAAGAGCTATTGTTTATTCTTGAGATTACTGCCCAAGTGATCAGGATGACAATATGGCCCCTTGGCTACTCTATTATACAATTTTTGGTTCTACAGAGTTAAAGAATCAATATGTTAACTTCCATTTATGCAGCACTTTTAACTCAACAAATGTTCCCAAGAAATTTCTTAGGAATGTTACTGAAGATTGATTTTGATGCACGTAAGCTTAAGTTTAACTGATTAGGCTATTTGACCAGAAGCTTGGTCAAGAAATGAGTTTCCAAAAGAGGTCAAAAGAGCTGAGAATCAAAGTCTTCGGGCAGAGGACTTGGGACCATCTGTGCAGCAATGGCATTTGAGAATGATCTTAGATGTTGAGATAGTACATTAAGCAAGGCTCAAGAAGAATTTGAGAGAAAGATAAATATTAAAAGAAAACAGACTTGTAGAATTGTCAATGTACTGTAGGTCAACAATGACAGAAATGATGGCCCCAACAGCTGGCAATGTGTTAAAACTCGGCAGGGAGATTTGGGAAGAACACATTTTTGGTGGTATGGAATGAGGAAGGCCAGCAAATAATATATTGGTATGATCAAGTCTTGGGATAAGAAACACATGGATGTGTATCTCAACAGCAGATATCTAAGACGGGCAAAGGAAAAAGAAAAACAAAATTGTTTCAATCGGGATAAAAAAAATTAACAGCCCAGATGGAGCAAGGACAAGGAATAACCAGGAGGGAGACTTTGTTATGAGTGTCTTGGATTAGCATCTCTTCCATTTAATAGTGCAGCAGTCACTCAAATTTTGATATTACAATCTTAATTTATTGGGAAAATCCTATTTCACTTTAAATCAGTTAAAACATATCAAAATGTCTGCCCGTCATCCCTACTGCTGGTTGTGAACCACCTCCATAGTCAGTTCACTATTTTCCAAATGTACTCTACCTCGCTTCAATATTTAACAATGTGTTGCTGAATATTATGGATTCATTAAAATCATTCCCACTGAATAGTATCTTACATCATAATATGACATACAAAAATTATTTAAGCTCATAGTCATTAAAACATCAGGGGAAACACATGTCATGCAACACACAAAAAACTGAAAGAACTCAGCAGGTCTAGCAACACCTAAGAAGACAAATTGATAGTTGATGTTTCAGGTCAAAACCCTTCATCTAGACTGCCTAACCTGCTGAATTCCTGAAGCATTTTTGTGTGATTCAGATGCCAGCAACTGCAATCTCTTGTGTTGCCATAGAATAAATTTCAAATCAGAATCAAACTTAATATCTCTGACATATGTCGTGAAATTTGTTGTTGTACATTTCAATAAGCAATAATAAAAACTGTGAATTACAGCAAGACGTATAGTATATATATATTTTTTTTCTCACCCTTATGGGTGGTGTGTATGTGTATTTTTCCCTCGATCTCGGGTCCTCTGCCAAAGGCCTGGGAGCTTGAGAGTTTGGCGCAGTGTCTTTGCTGTTCCTAGTAGAGCAGTCTTCTGGACCAAGATCTCAGATGTTGCTCCTGGGGTTTGTTAGAGCCACTCTCCTAGTCCTGGTATTACAGTTCCAAGTGATGGGATTACTCTGGCTTTAACCTTCCATATTCTATCTGCTCTTTCAAGCCTTGGCATTTCTCCAGCTTCTCATATTCATTCTTCCCAGAGTTACTGTCATTTGGGATTGCCACATCTATTACTATTGCTTTTTACTGTTCCTTTTCAAGAATTATGATGTCTAGTTGGTTGGCCAGTACCTGCTTATCAGTCTGTATTTGGAAGTCCCACAGGATCTTAGCTGTTATTCTCCACTACCTTCTCAGGTGTTTCCCATTTGGACTTGGGAGTGTCCAATCCATAATCAGCGTAGATGTTCCTGGACACAATTCCTGCAACTTGGTTGTGCCATTCAGTGTAGTCTGTCCCTGCTACTTGGATGGTTTCAGCGGAGTCCTTCCACCGTCTGCATCTTGGAGTCTTGTCTGGTGTGATAGACCCTGCTTCAATTGCTCTTATTTTCAGCACTTGTTCTTGTTCAGCCAAAAAAAAATGTGTGTGTGTGCAGGTTTGTTGATGACACCACTGTCATGAGCTGAATCAAAGGTGGTGATGAATCAGTATATAGGACAGAGAATGAAAATTTGGCTGAGTGGTGTCATGACAACAACCTCTCGCTCAATGTCAACAAGACCAAGGAAATGATTTTAGACTTTGGGGAGGGAAATCAAGAGTCCATGAGCCAGTCCTCATCAGAGTCTCAGAGGTGGAGAGGGTTAGCAACTTTAAATTCCTGGGTGTAACTATTTCAGAGAACCTGTCCTGGGCCCAGCACATACGTGCAATTGTGAAAAAAGCATGGCAACATCTCTACTTGGGAGCTTGCAGAGACTCAGCATGACATCTAAAACTTTGACAAACTTCTATAGATGTGTGGGGGAGAGTATATTGACTGACTGCATCACAGCCTGGTATGGAAACATCAATGCCCTTATGTGGAAAATCCTATAAAAAGTAGCAGGTTTGACCCAGTACATCATGACTAAAGCCATCCCCATCATTGAGCACATCTACATGAAACCCTGTCATAGGAAAACAGCATCCACCATCAGGGACCCCCACCATCAAGACCATGCTCTCTTCTGCTTGCTACCATCAGGTAGAAGGTGCTTACACCACCAGGTTCAAGAATAGTTATTAGCCTTCAACCATCAGGCTCTTGAACCAAAGGGGATAACTTCTCTCAACTTTACTTACCCCATTATTATAATGTTCTCCCAACCAACGGTCTCACTTTCAAGGACTCTTCATCTCCTACAATCATTATTCATCGCTATTTATTTTCTAATTGTGTTTGCACAATTTGTTGCCTTCTGCACTCTGGTTGAACGACCTAGTTGGGAGGTCTTTTTTTCATCCTGTTCTAATTACTATTCTATAGATTTGTTGAGTATGTCCACAAGAAAATGATTCTCAGGGTTTTATATGGTAACATATATGTACTTTGATAATAAAATTTACTTTGAACGTCAAACTTGTTAAGTATCTAATTACCCAGTCTCTTTTCCTTAAGAAAAGTTCAAAGAGCCCAATCCAAATAATTCCAATTCTACACATACAGCTATCTTCTCATTATGCTGATGCTTCCTTGATTAATGGTGCAGATTGTTTCTCAATGAGCGGCCAATGGCTGGAATTCCTAAGGCTTAATATGAGTCACGGGGAAAGTACTAAGAGTCTTCAAGAAATTATGAGGTTTTTTTTGTTCTCCGGTGGAACAGAAAATGTATCTATTCATCTGTGCAAGATGACATTTTTCAGTAGCCAATATATTCTGTCATTGAAAATGGAAAGATCTCAAAGCTCTTTGCATACTAAGTGTATATACAGTACAAATTCAAATCATGGAAATTCAAGAGTGGAATGAGGCAATAAAAGAAATAAACTCATAATGTTGTAAATCAAAGACTTTATTGCAGCCAATTTGCATTGTTATACCTGACATGAAAATGGTATACTTATATAATATGCATTTTTGTTCTTGGGGTCACAAAACTAGATGCGCATTATCGCGCTGTAAGTGGTGTGTTTGCCCTGCCAGTGTTAAGGAAAGCACTGATCAAAAGCTAATTATTCTGGGTCTGGGTGTCATTTCAACATTGTAAATGTGACAACATGATCTGGAGCAGCAGTGATTATTTTCTATAACAACAGTCATCATATCTAAATGTGAGACATATTCCCAGCTGCACGGCAGTGAAGAGCTGAAAGTGGGCTTTAGTGTTTAAGAATTAAGCTGTTGTTATGACCCAAAGGAGATGTTGAATGATCTATTTTCCAATCTTCAGAAAGTCTTATAATCTGGACATAACAATAATGATTTCATACATTTAATGAAACTCCAGGTGAAACTCACAAATTAAAATGAAACCAACTTTTACAAAGCAGAACCAAGCCTTTTGAATTATCAGGTTTTACTTCCTTATACCAAACAAATTATTCCTTAACCCCTATTTCCATATACTTTATTCCAATGCTTCGGAGCCTCTAACTCCAGGTATATTGAACTTTTTATGGCACTGTTCTACAACCACATCGACATAGATAATTCATGAGTTATTTGCTCTTTTCTTTCTGTTCTCTTTAAGCACTTTTCACCTTCTAAAAGTAGCAGTTGCAAATTAAAGCACTCTCGTAATTACATCAGGTGTCTGAATCGGAGTATACTACAGAACAACTCTAGCTATTAAAGGATCAAAAGCTATTTCCTGAAACAACAGCAGTCATATTGATTATGCTTTAGTTTCAGGCATGTATCTCTTGTAGTGTTTCTCAGCCACTGTACATATCATTCAGTGAGTGATTGTCTGCAGGGACAGTTTTTTTTTTCTTTTTTTACTTACTTATTAATTGTTAAAGCTAGAAAGAGTTGAGTCAACTTTCAGGACACCTCTTACCAACATGCAGCATCATTTTGCATGTTGCTGCAATGTGCAAGTGGAGGAAAACATTCCTGCTGAGAAACTTGAGAGGAGAAACTCTCTCTGAGAAACTCTACAAAGATTGAATATTCCTCAAATTTCTACCCAAGATATGAACAGTCTAGATGTACCCATTAATCGAGAGGAGATAGCAAGAATTACATCTTCTTTTCAATCAGGCAAAGCTCCGGGACTGGATGGATTTAGGGTAGAATTTTTTAAGATGTTTACGGATATTCTTACACCTCATCAATGCCAAATTGTTACTGAATCTATATCCTCTGGGACCCTGCCGAAAACTTTTTATGAGGCATCAATTTCATTAATTCCAAAACAGGAAAAGACTTATTAGAATGTGCCTCTTACAGACCAATCTCTTTACTAAATGTGAATTCTAAAATTCTTTCAAAGGTTTTGACTAACAGGTTTGAGAATGATTTACCTAAGGTTATTTCTAAAGACCAAACTGGATTTATTAAGAATAGATAATCATATTTTAATATTCAGAGATTATTGAACATTATTTTTTCCTCTCCATCTAAAGAATTTGAATGTGTTTTTTCTCTTGATGCAGAGAAAGCCTTTGATAGGGTAGAATGACTCTATTTATTTCAGGTTTTAGAAAGATTTAATTTTGGTCCTAGTTTTATTTCCTGGATTAAGCTGATTTATCAAGCCCCTATGGTGGCAGTTGGAACCAATAATCAAAAATCTTCTTATTTTAGGTTATACAGAGGTACCTGGCAGGATTGCCCTCTTAGTCGGTTGTTATTCAACCTGGTTTTAGAACCTCTTGCTATTGCTCCAATGAGGGTCTTGGTATTAAGAGAGGAGATAAAGAGCATAAGGTTTCATTGTATGCAGATAACTTGTTAGTTTATATTTCAGATCCTAAGAAATCTATTCCTGCTATGTTATCTATATTTTCTGAATTTAGTAGTTTCTGTGGATATAAATCGAATTTGCGCAGAAGTGAGTTATTTCCTTTTAACAATGATTTTGATCAATATAACCAAATTCATTTTAGTATTGCTAAAAATAACCACTTATCTTGGTATTAAAATTATCAAAAATTTTAATGACCTGTATAAATATAACTTTCTTCCATTAATTGAGTACAAGCAACAAGTAATTTCTAAATGGTCTTCTATGACATTATCATTAATTGGCCATATTAATGCAATTAAAATGATAGTCTTACCAAAGTTTTTATATGTATTTCAAGCAATCCCCTCCTTTGTTTCTAAACTGTTTAAAGATAGATTAGACTCTGAAATTTTATCTTTTATTTGAAATAATAAAAATCCTACATTGAGTAAACCTTTATTGCAGAAATTAAACAAATTTGGTGGTATGGCCTTGCCAAACTTTAGAATGTACTACTAGGCAATTAATATTTGTTATATTTCTTTTTGGATTTATTTTTTGGATATACATAACAGTCCCTTATGAGTAGATCTGTAGAAAAACTCGGTGAAAGGGTACTCTTTGGCTCTTTATTGGGAGCTCCTCTTCCTTTTTTGCTTTCTAAGATTGGTAGTCGAGACCTTAACCCTATTATTAAACATACATTAAGAATTTGGTTTCAGTGTTGTGGATCCTTTGACTTTAATAATTTTGTTCTTTTTAGTAAAATTCATCTTAACTTTTTTTAAACCTTTAATTTTTGATCAGACCTTTTCAATTTGGAAATCCAAAGGAATAGTAACTTTTTTAGATTTGTTCATGGACAACTGTTGAATGTCTTTTACTCAGTTAGTGGATAAATATGATCTATGTAATGTACACTTTTTTAGATATTTACAAATTAGGAATTTTTCACGTAGTTTGCTTCCAGGTTTTCCTTTGGCTTATTCACCTAATATTATTGATACTCTTTTTCAGGTCAAACCATTTCAAAAGGAACTGATAGCTATAATTTATAAATGGCTATTGAATTTCTGTATGTTAGCTAATGATAAAATTAAAGCTGTGTGGAAATTGGAGTTTCAGAAATCTCTTTCAGATAATCAATGGAATAAATTTTTTTATTTGGTAAATACTTCTCCTATTTGCGCCCATCATTCCCTGATACAGTTCAAGGTAGTGCATCGGGTGCATATGTCAAAAGATAAACTAGCCTATATTTTTTCCAATATTAATCCTATTTGTGATAGATGTAATATTGAGGTGGCTACTTTAACACATATGTTCTGGTCTTGTATCAAGTTAAATGATTTTTGGAAGGAAGTCTTTAAAACTTCATCCAAAGTCTTGAATTTGGATTTACAACCGAAACTATTAACAGCAATTTTTGGGATTATTCCATCAGAAGCAGGATATATTCCTGTTTCCACTCAGCGTATGATAGCTCTTACAACTTTATTGGCTAGGAGAGCCATTTTGCTTAAACAGAAGGATTCTAATCCACCTACTGTCTTTTTTTGGCTTTCCTCCATTATGTCCTGTTTAAGTTTAGAGAAAATAAGAAGTCGGACATTGGATACATCCTTTAAATTTGAG
This sequence comes from Hypanus sabinus, assembly GCF_030144855.1. NCBI lineage: Eukaryota > Metazoa > Chordata > Chondrichthyes > Myliobatiformes > Dasyatidae > Hypanus > Hypanus sabinus. The sequence continues at coordinate 64,215,989 of NC_082710.1, forward strand.
GAAACTTGGCAACCCTTCATTCATTATTTTCATAGGCTCTGACTTATGGCCCGTCCAGTTACCTTTTTGAAGTTTTGGATTTGATCAGAAAATTTTTCCTTTTTTCCTGCTTTTACTTTCAAGATGAACTGCCCATTTTTTTTTCTTTTTTTGTATTTTTTTTGTGTTTTGGGTTTTTTTTTCAATGTACATTTCAATTATAAAAGTTTCTTTATCTTTTTTCTTCTTGTTATGGATAAGGAGAATCAATTATAATTTTTATTATATACTATTAGACTAATTTATGTATGATCATGATAATTTGTATTTTTCCTTTTATTTGAATTATTACTGATACAGATTTTTGAGACTATTCTCCTCTACTCCTCTAGTTTATTTATATATAAAAACACACACACACACACACACACACACATACTTTTTTTTATCTAACTGAAAGAAAGAAAGAAAGAAAGAAAGAAAGAAAGAAAGAAAGAAAGAAAGAAAGAAAGAAAGAAAGAAAGAAAGAAAGAAAGAAAGAAAGAAAGAAAGAAAGAAAGAAAGAAAGAAAGAAAGAAAGAAAGAAAGAAAGAAAGAAAGAAAGAAAGAAAGAAAGGAAGGATTGCCCATAGGTGCCTGGCAAATTGTGTGGGTACCATTAATTCCATCTTGGACCTCGGGAAGGATAAAACAATAGCCCTCTAACACTCAAAATCAAAGTGAGTACATCAGTCAACGTAAACTGGAAGAATCTATTCTATCCGGAAGCTGAGGTAGAACTTACTTCCTAATAGGAAAAAGGGCACCAGTGAAGTTAAAGGGAGTCTGGGAAACTAGGTTCTGATGAGGTTAAATAGAGTATGGGAAACATAGAGCACCAATGAATTTAAAGTGGGCACAGAATATATGGCCCCAGTAAGTTTAGTAGGAGCACAGGAAACAGGGCCTCAGTAATTTACCAAAATTTACTGGAAACAGAATAATTCACAGGAATTAGAGCCTAGAAACTTACTGGAAGTTACCAGAAGAAAATTCTAAATTTAGTATTAGTTGGCACATCGGTCAAATAGTTACCAATATTTTGGTTGATGAACCCTGGCATACTGATTTACCTCATGTCAACCAGGTCAAGACAGCCGAAGAATAACCAAGAAGCTATGATAGGCCACTGGGGGAACTGAAGAAAAAGTAAGAACAAAATAGTTCTGCAATTATTCCGTTTTTATAATCTATTACTTTTTAAATGTACTTCAAGTCATTTCCAGAGAGAAAATTAAAATCCTGGATTCTGAAATAAATCAGACTGAATACAATTTTTTTCGGTTAGCTACTGGACACTGGAGTTAAATTATTAAACATCCATCGCTGTTAAACTGAATGATAATTGCTACCTCTAGCTTTCCTAGACTTTTGGCCATATTAGAAAATGACCGTAGTTTACTACAGTTTCAATTACAAATTCAGTTTACACTGCAGAGAATTTTGCAACTCAGCATCAATTTATTCACAAAGGCACACTGCGAAACATGTCTTGGAGCAAATGATAGAATGCATAAGATGTAAGCAAATGACATGAAGGGGGCATTTGCGACCCATTCTCAACATCCTCTGTCTCAGTTGGATATCCAGGTCTGAATATTAAAGGCACAATCAGCATTATACCCTTGGAAAGATCAACAAAAACATAAATCGTAAATACTGACCAAGGCATCAATAGTCTTTAAGATCACTACAACCTACCTCTATCTTGGATAGAAAGAAAATCTACTTTTATTGTGTAGATTATTGGGAGATAAAGGGGCAGATTCTACATTCAGTAAATGAAAATGATTCTACAGGGATCCCTTTTAGATATCAGGGCAAAATGAAATACCTTCAGCTAGATCAAGCATGTAGCTGAATTGTAGGAACATAATAGTAATCAATATATAAATAGTAATCTCAATATAAATAATTCACTATTACAAACAGTAATAATTGACAATTAAAGAACTGTAAATACACCAGAATAATTCATAACAGGTTAACTGCTCTTTTAAACAAGGTGATTCATTGTACTAAGTCTTTATGATAAGTTCTATTTGTTTTTAAAATTCTAATTCCAAAGGGAAATCTATTACAAAAAGTCATGTTCCCCGCCTAAGCACTTCACAATAAATACTGCTTTCACAACAAGAGAATCAACAAATCTCTCTGGAACCTGGTCACCATCTCTATAGAAATAACTGCAGTATCAGTCACTCCAACATTAGACTTGATTCAGTGATAACACTCACCAAGTCAGAAAGTCCATGTTCTTTCCCCATACTGCAGAGATTTGAGCAAATAAATTACATTAACACTGCTGTGTGGCACTATATCTGTACTAAACTGTTGAAAATAGGATTTTAAATTGAGATGTTATGAATTCAGGTGACAATTAAAATTCATATGGGTTCCAAGGTCTGAAATGCTCAATTTACAGAACTGAATATCAGCAATAAATTGCTGAAATATTAATTTCTGGGCCTGGTAATCATGACATTATGCTGCTCATTAAGGGATCAAGTTGAACAGACTCTATTTAAAAATCTAAATCCAATTTACATATTCTAAATTTCTTTTGCCTTTGATAATGGCAAGCTCAAATCACTCAAAGGGATCTTCAATTTCAGAAAAGCCAAACACAACTACTGGAAATAAATATATGAATATTAAACAGAATAAAGATTTACGTTGCATAATATTACCCAGGAATATGCATAAAAGATTGTTTTGAATGTTTCTCTCCAGAAAACGATAGTCAACATTCACAACATACTAAATTATATATCAAATTCAGAATTGAAATGCATATTTCATCAGAACCTTCTTGTAGGTTACTCCAGTATCTGTCATTTTTGTATATGGCAATATGATGTCTTTTTAATGTTCAGGTCAGCAGACCACTCTGATCAGTAATTGTGTAATTTGATTTCAAAGTTCACACACGTTCACCCCAAATGCTTTTGTTTCGCCAAATAAAAATTCTAATTCTCAAATTAAGTCCATCAACTTTTAATACTTTGCTTTGATATATTTATTTTTGCCCTGAGTCGTGCTTCTGCAAGCTGGATGTATGATGTGCAATTTGAGAGCATATAATGCATCAAATTTCCTGGAGTGCTTTTGTACCAATGGAATATTTTTCTTTATCATCTAGTAATTTCTATCCAGCTGTCTTTCTTCATTGTTGAAAACACGGTAAAATCTGTAAAGTTTTCTGAAGCTAGGTTAACAATGGTATCATAGAGTTATACAGGACGGACAGCAGAATTTTGTCCTGCAATCTCCATGCTGCTCTTTTTGCCCCCTAATACCATTAGCCCACATTACATCTGTACCTTATGTTTGTCTAACTGTCTCTTAAACATTGTGATTATATATATTCCAGATAACAACTACACTCTGTGTAAAAATCTTTCCCCCCAGATTTCCTTTAAACCCCTTCCATCTCACCCTAAAACTAAGTCCTCTTGTTTTTGATATTCCTACTATGGGAAAAAGATTTTGATGAACTACTATATCTATGCCTTTCAACTTCTTTCTCTCCAGGGAATATAAGGGTGTACAGCAGGATATAGTTCAAATGGAAAGTGTGCAAAATATTGGCAAATGGAATGTAATTCCAACAAGTGTGAAGTGGTGGATTTTGTTCAATCAAATAGAGGTAGGACATGCACAGTAAAATATAAGGAACTAGCGAATGTTGAGAAATATATATATATGCCTAAGACTTTTGCACAGTACTGTATTTGTCAATGTGGAGCAGAGACCAAGTTTGTAAATTTGGCAGAAGCAAAGGATGTTGGGAAAGGCGAGAGTGGAGTACCATGAGGGAGTTGTAGAATAGATGGCAGAGGAGTGCCAGGGCAGGAGTTGTTGTGATGCAGACATCAGGTAAGGTCACTTGATTTCAAACAAATGGTTTATTGATTGTTACAGAATGTCTCTCTGGTACTTTCTACACCCTCCCCTCGCCCTTCCCCTATTCCTCTTTCCTTGCCCTCTTCCCACTCTTAGTCCATAATAGAGACCATATCAGAATCAGGTTTATCATCACCCGCATATGTCTAGAAACTTGTTTTGTTTTTGTAGCAGTAGTACAGTGCAATACATCAAATTACTACAGTATTGTGTAAAAGTCCTAGGCACCCTTGCTATATAAATGTGCCTAAGACTTTTGCGCAGTACAGTAGGTGTCTTTGGTATGTGGGAGGAAACCCCTGTGGTCATCAGGGGGATGTATAAACTCTTTACAGACAGTGGAGGAACAACCTGGCATTACGCTAACCACTGCACTGCCTTGCCACCCAAGACACTGTTACAAGGGACAGTTATTTGTGGAGAGTGTCATCAGATTTTAAAAATGAGTAGGGCCTGTCAGGACTTTTTGTGGAGCTTGAGATGGCTTAGATTATTAGGCACTTGGCAAGGGCCAATAAAAAGTTAGGTTTAAGTGGAGCAGCCACTCCATGGGTGGACAGAGTTAGAGTGGGGAACTGAGGCTTCGGCAAGGAGAGGTGGAAGCTAGCTTGAGGTTTCTGTCATTTCTTATTTCATTTTTTATGAGTAACCAGTTAGAGTAATGTGAATGGATCCCAGGTCATTGGTGTACTCCTCGTGCAAGATGTGAGAGATCTGGGAGACATCTGGTTTACCTGATTTTTATATTTGCATGAACTGCATCTGGCTGCAACTTCTTACAGACCATGTTAGGATGGACATAACAGCAATGGCCAGGACTGAAAATATGATAATGTGAAGGTCCAAACAAACAACGTTGACCTGGGAGGCAATCATTGCAAAGTGCCACTATGGCAAAATCTGCAAAAACATCAAAGGTCTCAAGACACACTGAAGCACAGGTCCAGCTGTGGTACAAAGGTGACTCACATGCAACACACAGACTCACATCCAGAGAGACGATGGAGAACTCCAGGCAGGAGGCACCCCACAGAGCTGAAGACCTTTCTGCACCTGAGCCACCCCAGAGCCAAAGAATAGACCGAGTGAGCACTCGTCTGACAGCTAATCCATTAAATCAAGGAAAGAGAGGATCAGATGGCCCAGATCATCAGACAATGTATCTTGGAAGCAGTCTGATGATTGACCTGGATTGCATCTTGGAAGCTACAATGGCAGGAGCTGTCTACAGGAAAATCAACTCCCTCACAACCATTGTGATCAACTTTGCTAAAGAGCAATTTGGCCCAATGGAGAAGAAAGGGGATCTCCAACCATCACAGCAACCAAACAGGAGGGAAAGGGAGATTCACCACCTGAGAGTGAGATAAAGACCCTGAATAAACAATTTAAAAACATTTTATTTGACAAAAAAGGTGTCAAAGATCTAACCAGCAAACTGCGGGGCAGCTGTGCAGGCTCAGGATGGTGGAGCAGCAACAAAAGTAAAGAAATGAGAAAGAGAAGGAGAACCCAGTTTGTTAAAACCCCATTCAGGTTCACCAGGACTCTCCTCAGCCAGCAAACATCTGGCACCCTAACCAGCACAGAGCAGAAGGTGGAAGAATTTCTGTGGAAATCACACAGCAATCCCTGTAGGAATCAGGGACTAGAATTCAATCCAAAAGTCTTCCAACCAAGAACCCTGCACCGAGTTGAACGTGGCAGAGCCCACTTGGCAGAAGGTCCAGGATACCATCTGCCGCCCCTCAACCAATTGGTGTAGCCTACAAGGTATATAGAAATATCCAAAACTCCTCCAGAGGTTGTGAAAGATAATGAGAAAGATTAGGACCAAAGGCTCTATCCCACCAAGCTGGAAAATAGCTAAAGGATGTTTTGTTCTCAAGGAAGACTTCTCTACAATCACCTAGTTTAGTACCATCTTCCTCCTTAGCATTAAGTGCAAGATATTGTTCTCGGTGTTTGTGAGAAGGCTGACCTTTTACTTAATGGAGAACCACTACATCAACTTATCCATCCAGAAAGGTGACATCCCAGGTTTCTCTGAGTGTCTTGAACACATCTCAACAATCAGCCAATGGATCCTAGAGGACAAGCAGAAGAAAAATGACCTAACAGTTGCCTGGTTAGACCTAGCCGAAGCCTACAGATCAATTCCACACATCCTCATCCAGGTTGGTTTGGTCCACTGCCATATCTCGCTAGTAACGCAAGACATGATCACCAGCCACTTAGGAGAAACCAAGCTGTTTCACTTCAGCCCACTTTACAAGTAGGTTGAAAAGCCTCCAAAAAGGGATTCCAACCGGCTGTATCATCTCCCCCATTTTGCTTGTCATGGGTACGAACCCCCCTCATATCAGTAGCCTGAGGCCCAGTGTTGAGGCTTGGCATCTGAAAACCTGTAATATGGGGGTTCATGGATGGCATCACAGTAACCACCGTAACCCATATCCAGGCAAGATGGTATTGGAAGCCCTGGACAGTGTAGTTACTTGGGCTAGGATGACCTTCAAGGCTAGGAAGTCCAGATGCACGATGATCAAAAAGGACAAGGTTACTAGTAAAAACATGGAGAAGTCTTTCCATTCATAGTATATAAAGGGTAAAAGAGAGTTGAGGGTAGATATAGTACCAATAGAAAATGATGCTGAAGATATTGTAATGAGACACATAGAGATGGCAGAGGAACTGAATGTGTATTTTGCATCAGTTTTCACAGTGGAAGACATCTGCAGTATACTAGACATTCGAGAGTGTCAGGGAAGTGAAGTTTGTGCAGTGAAAATTATGACTGAGAAGGTGCTCAGGAAGCTTAATGGTCTGAGGGTGGATAAATATCCTGGACCTGATGGAATGTACCTTCAGGTTCTGAAGGAAGTAGCTAGAGAGATTGTGGAGGCATTAACTATAGTCTTTCAAGATTCGATAGATTCTGGCATTGTACTGGATGACTGGAAAATTGCAAATGTTACTCTGCTATTTAAGAAGGGTGGGAGACAGCAGAAAGGAAACAATCAGTGCCTGACATCAGTGGTTGGGAAGTTGTTGAAATCAATTATTAGGGATGAGATTACGGATTACGGAGTACCTGGAAGCACATGACAAGATAGGCCAAAGCCAGCATAGTTTCCTGAAAGAAAAATCCTGCCTGACTAACCTACTGCAATTTTTTGAGGAAATTACAAGCAGAGCAGACAAAGGAGATGCAGTAGATATGGTGTACTTGGATTTTCAGAAGGCCTTTGACATGGTGCTGTACATCAGGCTGTTTAGCAAGATAAGACTCATGGAAGTTTCTAGCCTGGGTGGAGCATTAGCTGGTTGGCAGAAAACAGAGAGTGGGAATAAAAGAATCCTATTCTAGCTGGCTGCCGGTTACCAGTGGAGTTTCACAGGGGTCGGTGTTGGGACCATTGCTTTTTATGATGTATGGCAATGATTTGAACTATGGGATTAATGGATTTGTGGCTAGATTTGCCAATTCACAATGTTAGCTGGAGGAGTAGGTATTGTTGAGGAAACAGAGAGCCTACAGAGAGACTTAGATAGTTTAGAGGAATGGGAAAAGAAATGGCAAAATTAAATAAAATGTGGGAAAGTGTATCGTCATGCACTTTGGTGGAAGAAATAAACGGGCAGACTATTATTTAGATGTGGAGAGAATTCAAAGTGTAGAGATGCAAAGGGACTTGAGAGTCCTTGTGCAGGATACCCTGAAGGTTAACCTCAAGGCTGAGTCAGTGGTGAAGAAGGCGAATGCAATGTTGGCATTCATTTCTAGAGGTATAGAATATAAGAGCAGGGATGTGATGTTGAGGCTCTATAAGGCACTCGTGAGACCACATTTGGAGTATTGTGTGCAGTTTTGGGCTCCTCATTTTAGAAAGGATATACTGACATTGGAGAGGGTTCAGAGAAGATTCACGAGAATGATCCCAGGAATGAAAGAGTTAGCATATCAGGAACGTCTGGCAGCTCTTGGGCAGTATTCCCTGGAGTTCAGGAGAGCGTACAGGGATCTCACAGAAGCATTCCAAATATTAAAAAAACCCTGAACAGATTAGATATGGCAATGTTATTTCCCATGGTAGAGGAGTCTAGGACAAGAGGGCACAATGGTGGTGAATCTGTGGAATTTGTTGTCACGAGCGGCTGTGGATGCCAAGTCATTGGGTGCATTTAAGGCAGAGTTAGACATGTTCTTGATTAGCCAGGGCACCAAAGGGTATGGGGAGAAGGCAGGGGAATAGGGATCAGCCCATGCTTGAATGGTGGAACAGACTCGATGGGCTCAATGGCCTACTTCAGCTCCTATATCTTATGGTCTTATGGTCATAGAGGCCGACCCAATAAAATACATTGGAAAGTGATTTAATGCAGCAATGACAGACAGCGCCAACATCACCAATGCTGTAAAGCAGACTGAAGAGTGGCTGAAAAAGATCAGCTGCATGCCCTGTCAAATTTAGACATGGCTGTACCACCATGGTCTTCTACCAAGGCTACTTTGGCTTTTTGTGGTGTACGAGTTCCCCATGACCACTGTAGAAGGCATCAAGAGGAAAGCCAACAAGCAGCTGTGGGGGTGGCTGGGGATCCTCCCAGTGGGGCTCTACATTAGATCAGGCCAGCTACAGCACCTGTTGTCACCGATGGTGATGGAGCTCAAGGTGGCAAACTGTAGAGTTGTGTTAACACTGAGGGGATCCAATGACAAGCTAATGAATCAAGGAGGTGTCACATCGAGGTTGGGCCAGAAATGGGCTGCCAACTCAGCCAGAGACCAGACAGTGAGCTCCCTGCAATTGAGGGACATCATTAGCAACCCATTACTGGGAAGGCAAGGCCTCAGCTCTGCATGCTTCCAACATGGAGGAGTGCAAGTGCAAAAGATAGGCATGTGACGTGGTCCAGGCAGAGGAACAGAACCATTGAGGATGAAAGGCAGTGGACTTTGGGTCACAGGGCGCCTGGAAGAAATGGAATCTTCCCAAGAGCAACATCACTTGGGCAGAGCTTTGGAGACTGGAGCCCTTCTGCATTTCTTTCCTCCTGCACTCTGTCTATGATACTCTCCCTACACCATCACAGCTGCACCCATGGGGGCTGAGAGAGGACCCTAACTGCAAGCTTTGTGGTCAGCAGGGTTTGCTGACTCACATACTGTCAGGATGCAAACCAGCTTTAACACGAGGACAGTATAGGTGGCACCACGGCAAGGTCCTGATGTCCTTTGCTGACACACTCAAGCGGGAGAGATGAAAAAAGGGACCAGGTGGCAGAAATGCAATCAGGGCAGTCATTTTCATCAAGGAGGGGACCATGCCAGTCATTTCAAAGAGACCTAAATCCAATCTGCTGTAAACTGCCCAATCATGGGAAATGACAGTCAATGTGGTGAAGAAGCTGCAGTTCCCAGAGGTGGTGCAAACCACACTTCGATCAGGCATCATACTAAAGTCCACCAAAGAGTTTAAAGTACCATGGGAGAAAGGGTATGAGGAGGCTCATGAGAGGAAGGCCCTGAAGTATCAGTCCTTAGTCCAGGAGTGCAGGGACAAAGGTTGGCAGACGTGGCTATTCCCCACAGAGATCAGCTGTGGAGGGTTCCTAGCAAGGTTGGCATGGAGGTTGCGGTCTGCACTGGGCCTTGATGAAAAGAGCAGGAACCAAGCAGCTCGCAGGATGGAAGTGGAAGCAGAAACAGCCTCTTCCTGGATATGGAGCAGGAGAGAAGAGCTGAGCTGGAAATCAGGAGCAGATGGGCAGTGACTTGGCCATCACTGTTGACCTGCCAACTGGAGTGTATTGGTTAAGGGTTGAAACACTCACTCTATGAAGGTTGGGCACCGCCTGATAACATCTGCCTCTGGCCAAAGGCTATGGTTATTTCATCAAGTAGCTGAAGAGCGCACCCTGGTGTATGATGGAAGGAAACTGGAACTGGAGCTGGATGACCTACAGCTCATTTGGGAGAATGAGGAGGTGTTAGCTAGGAGTTCAGGGAGGTTGTAACACCAAAATTGCTGGAGGAAGATAGCTGGGTGTCTGTCTAGAGAGGGAAAGGGAACAGACAAAAAGTGTAAAATAGCCCTGTGGCCACTTTCCTCAATAACAAGTACAGAGCTTTGGATACTGTTGTGGGGAAGACGTATCAGAGGAAACCTCAACAATGAGTCTGGCTCTGTGGATCTGAATACAAGGGGAGAGAAGAGGAGAGAGTTGGTAATATGGGATTCAATTGTTAGGGAACAAACACGTGTACAAGATTCCTGGACGGTATGTTGTTTCCCAAGTGCCATGGTCAAAGCTGTCTCATTTGGGTCCGTAGCATTTTAAAGGGGGAGGGTGAGCAGCCAGAGCATATTGTTATCGATAAGATTTTGGAAAAGTGCAAAAATAACCAGGCTGTTGTTCATGGATGACTTCATTTTCCCTAATAATGTTTGTCAGCTTCTCAGTGCAAAAGGTTTAGATAGGGTAGAATCTGTTAGGCATGTTCAGAAAGGATTCCTGACACAATATGAAACAGGCTGACCAGAGGAGAGACCACACTGGTGCTAGGCAATGAATCAGGTTAGGTGGCACATCTCTTGGTAGGTGAGCATTTTGGAGACAGCGACCACAACACTTTGACCTTTACTTTGGAGACAGGGATAGGAGCTGACAGGATAGGAAAGTACTGAATTCGTGTAGGGCATATTATGATGCTATTAGGCTGAAACCTGACAGCGTGCATTGGAAAGATGCACTCAGGGAAATGCACAATGGAAATGTGGAGTAGGATTGGAAATGGAAATGGAGCATATGAAGATTATAAAGAAACCAGAAAAGAACTAAAGCAGGGAAGTAGGAAAGCTGCAAAAGGCCATGAGAAGTCCTTGGTAAGTAGGATTAAAGCGAACCTCAAGAAATTCTATATGTACATCAAGAGTAGGAAGATAGCTATGGTAGGACTACTCAGGGATAAAGAGGAGAACGTTCACTTGGATGTGGAGAATATGCGTGAAGTACTTAATGAGTACAGTACTTTGTTTCAGTATTTACCAAGAAAAAAGATTTGGAGGAGCAGGAGATCAGTGCTGACATATACACTCTGAGTCATATACACTCAGAGTCTGTGGTGTTTAGAGGTCAAGGAGGAGGAAGCGTTGGGTCTCGTAATGAGTATTAAGGTGGATAGGTCCCCAGGGTCTGATGGGATATACCCTCGGTTATTGAGGGAGGCAAAAGACGAGATTGCTGCGACCTTGAAGAATATCTTCATGTCCTCTCTGGGCACAGGCAAGGTCTCAGAGGACTGACAAATGGCTGATGCTGCACCTCTACTTAAGAAGGGAGCAAGGTAAAATCCTGAGAACTATAGACCAGTGAGTCTCACCTCAGTTGTAGGGCACTTGCTGGAGAAAATCCTTAAGGATAGGCTATTTTGAGCAATTGGAAATCCAGGGCATAATTAGGGAGAGCTAGCATGAGTTTGTGCATGGTAGGTCATTCCTGAGTTTTTTGAGAAGGGAATGAGAGAGAATGATGGAAGCAATTGGCGTCCACATGGATTTTAGTAAGGCATTTGACGAAGTCCCTCACAGGGCGCTAACTCAGAAGATCAGGGTGCAAGAGGTCTGCAGCGAATTGGCTGTTTGGATTCAGAACTGTTGTGATGTATAACAGTAGTTGTATTGTATAGTACATAAATTGAGATGCATTCTATATTGAATTGGAGTTTCTAGCTAAGCAGGGAGGAGTGTTTTGTATTTAATACGTCAGTAATAGTTCAGTAATATTGTAAATACATAATTTGTTGTGTATATTATTTATTGCAGGTTATATGTACCTTAAAGGTACGTGAATGGCGTATGTCTTACGCCATTCATTTACTGTAGTCAGCGCCTCACTCAAGTAAAAACGGAGTAGACATGTCATCCTGGCACCCGTGTTTATCTTTCGATTAATTTCTGGAGTTTCATAATAAGAGTTGAAAAGTTTAAGGGGAACACGAGAGGGAACTTCAATTGGAGGGTAGTGAGAGGGTTGAACAAGCTGCCCAGAGTTAAGAGATGGACGCGGGTTCGATTTCAACATTTCAGAGAAGCTTGGAACAGTATATGTATGGGAGGGCTTTGATCCGGGTGCAACCCGTTGGGATTAAGCAGATTAATAGTTCGGCAATATTGCCTGAAGCGGTGTAGAGTTCTCTGACTGTTACTCTCTTACCCCTAATCTTTCTCTTCCATTTTCGGTAAATTATGAAATGCGAAGTAAAAACTGCATTGCAATCAGCTAAACTGTTTCTACGTGAAAGAGAACAGGGAAGCGGAAATGAGAAGGAGGAAGGAAGGATATTGTGCCTCTACTTCACCTTCGACTGGGGCTCGCATCTGGTAAATGACTTTGCGACCCGACCCACCAAAGACCGAGCCGAGCCTGGCCGAGCCGAGCCGAGCCTGGCCGAGCCGAGCCGAGCCGAGCATGGCCGAGCCGAGCCGAGCCGAGCCGAGCCGAGCCGAGCCGAGCCGGGCCGAGCCGAGCCCTCTAGCAACGCCCGTCCGTCCAGTGTGCATCTGATTGGCCCGTCTGGCTTGGACAGGAAGTTGTGTTTGAAGGAGGGAAATTTGATCGTTGGGCTCGAGCGATTTTAAAAATAAAGCCGAGTCTCAGCTCAGGACGGGACGGGAGATCAGAGTTCTGCCAAGACAAGGTAGGGAGAACTTAGACCTATCTTGTCTCTCGGTTCTTTTGGGGACTGGGACACATTTCCAATAAAAACGGCCGTTGATCGAAAACATTAACCCCGTTCCCCCCGTAGATTTTTGGCTTGACTTGAATTTTTTAAGTACTTTTTACTTCAAATTTTCAACACGTAGTTTTTTTTGTATTTTCGATTACTGTATTTGGCTTGCTCTCACCCAAACTGGCCGAAGGAAACATTTATTATTTGGAGATGGTGTCTGAAAAACAGCTTCCAATTATGTAACAGCTTTCCTTGAAGTAACTTAACAGTCAATTGGTTTCTTTGGAGTGTTGTCACTCTAGTCTTTATAGTGACTTTCGTTCGTTATAGCGATTAATTGGTGATAAAATACCAGGAATTTTCACTCCTAACGTTGTGACGTAAAGAGGAGGATGGGTAAAATGCTGGTCTGATGGCCCAGATTTTGCTGAACGAGCTTATCATTCGCTCCTGCAGCTTGCAATTCCCCCATAAACTCTATACTGAATGATCAGCTGCTTTTCCATAAGGTTATCTGTTACTCTTTGAAATACCAATGATGAAAAGACTTTCCTGCTTGGCCCTTCATTTCAAGAATCTAATATAGTGAAATTTCTCTGAACTCCCTCCTGCATGTAATCCTTTTATTATCCATAAGGGTACACAGAACACTGATACGGTCTTTTGGTACTTCATGTAGCATTCTCTTTACAATAAAGGCTATAATTCCATTTGCTTTCCTAATTGTATTTCAACTTTATTTCCTGTCTTTCATGTTGATCTTTAATCTCTTCACAACTTATTTTCCCATTTAAAACAAACTTGAGTATAAAACATTCAATTAGAATGTTTAGAAAATTTAAATATTGAAAAGGAAATGATTAAAACATGGCTGTGACTACAAGAAAGTGCAGAGTTGTGGATGCATCATGGAAACCAATCTCCCTTCCATTGACATCATGTACTCTTCTTGCTGCCCGTGTAAAGCAGCCAAAGACTCTGCACACTCTCAGTTCTTCCCCAACACCCCCCCCCCACTCACTTTCAAGGACCCTTGAAGGTTCTTACTTATTTGCTTATTTATTATCATTTGTTATATTTGCATAGTTAGTTGTCTTTTGTACATTAGTTGCTTGTCTTTCATGTGATCTTTCATTGATTCTATTGTATTTCTTGACTTTATTGCGTATGCCCCCAAGAAAACGAATCTCAGGGTTGTTTATGGTGACGTATAAGTATTTCACTAATAAATTTACTTTGAATTTTATCCTGTGTGCTGTTATTTTACCTTGTACTATGTCATGCCAACACACTCCATAATGAATTGATCTGTATGCAAGACAAGCTTTTCACTACAGTATACTTCAATACTTGTGACAAGAATAAACCAATTTACCTGTGGTTATTACTTTAACAATGAAAGGAAAAACTTTAACACTTATTCAAATGATTGAACATGAGACAAAAGATTTTTGAAAGAACTTACTTACAATGTCAATTTTCCATTAATGTGAGTGGTGTTGTAAATCTTGCACCAGTCTAACCTGGAGTGGGGTCTTGCCCCTTGAGACAGGACTTCACTATATGTACTCAGTCATGTCAGGTTGGTTTTTGGGGTGAGGCATGTATTATCTCCAGGTTTGGTTCTGATCTGGACCAGTTTAAGTCTTATTGTAAATAAAGTTGAGATCATTAGAAGATCTGCTGTGATCTTTTCAGGTGTGGAGAATGCTAGGGGAGACTTGCATCAGTACCTTTTTTGATATCTAGGAACAGGACCTGCTACTGCTCGCCTGTTGGTCTACTAGGCTGAGGATCAAGAGTGGGCAAGCTGATGTAGACTGAAAGCAGCGAGGGTAGGGTGAACATGAATGAGTTAAAGATGGCCAGTTTCCATAGTTTCCTAATGAAGAACATGAGACTAAAATCAATAATTACTGATGCTGCTCCAGACACCCATGAATCTGAATGTGCCATGTTAGTGCATTCTGAATACTGATTTGAGTATGCCAGACACAGGATGGTGGCTTCGTGCACTGACAAGCGTGGAAGGAACACAGAGTGACAGCTGGGAAATGAAGGCCCTGCCTGAAGATAAAACTTGTAGTGAAGTGCTGTGAAAACTACCGAACTGGGGTGGTTCTTTCCCTAATCCGTATGTTGTGCAGCAAGCCACCAGCACAGATATAAAAATAAGATGTGATCTGAGTTGACCAGAAGTGTGGGGTCAGTGTAATTAATATTGTGCATGATTTGGACTATTCTGAATATGTTGCAATGTGACTGGTAGGACCAACAGGACCAGAGTTAAAGAGTCTGACTGAATGAATCTAACTTGAACAGTATGTAGAATATTGGATAAGCTTCTTTAAATGAATAGGCACGAATTGAGGGAAATGGTTGCTTGCAATCAGGTTCTAGTTCTGATATGAGCCTGGCTGTTGACCAAATTTAATTGGTCCTACATGTCAAATTATCAATAAAACTATGGGTTTGGGTTAGGTTTGGATTGGCTTTTTTGAAAAAAAAATTATTATACCCTGGCAAACTTGTACACTGGAGCAGGCTGTAGGATTTTTCCAAGTGTATGTGCCAGAGCAGAGAGGGCAGGTAGGGGGAAGTGTGTGTGAGTGTGGTGGAGGAGGGCTGACAAAGTAAGAAGCAGGGAGGGAATAGGTGTGATGCACTACCAATAACTCCAAAAGACTGGAAGCAGAATAAATACTGAAAGGCTTTTATGAGCAGTAAAACAGAGCACGCCCATGCCGGATGACTACCCTGGACTGTGGGAGGAGCAGTGGCACAATCACCTTTATCCAGGGGTCTGTGGGAGGAGCCACAGGAGCAGTCAGCAGGGGGCGTGTCCAGACAGGTATATGTAGTTCACCACAAGTAGAGAATTGAATCTCTGCCATTCTTTGACCCAAAGAATTGTGAAGACTAGATCATTAGAACTGTTTAATGTGGAGGTAAGGAAGATTTACACTATGGAATTCTGATATGGAAAAGGAGTAGATCAGCTGTAAATGTACTGATTAGTGGGGCAGACTTCAAGGCTTCTACTTTCCTGTGTTCAAAATATTTCACGGTATTGGATTGCCAAAACATAATCTAGCCATGTGTTATCTTGCCATGCAAAATCACAGTGATGTAGGATATGATTACATTTTGATTTGAAAGTAATCTATTCATATTAGATATCTTCAGGTAATGAAAGGAGCCAGAGTGTAGGCAAAATTTTCTCCAGTTCTTTTGTTGCTTCCCATTTTCTCTGCCTTGTTGCAAAGCCAAGGATTTTGTGGGGTTTTTTTTGTTTTGAAGTTCACTCCTTGAGCCTCCACCTTTTCTTAAATATGGAGATTATGTTGTTCAAGATTTACAGCAATGGATGTGGTTTCACTGGGCCTTCTTTGAAAATGTGTAATTACTTCAAACTGCAGCAATGCTCTATCCTGAGGTATCCAAATATTTTACCAAATGAACATTAACAAACTTGGAAGAGTCATTCTCTGAAAACTTTGGTGAGATTTATGTGCTTGCTTCTCGCAAGTTAAGTGACAATGTATCAGGGTTTTGTTTTGAATTCAGCGGTGCAGACTCTTGCATGCACATGATCATAATACCGACATGATTTGAAATTTGGTGTGGCAGTTCTTGCCCATGAAAGGGTCTGTTCACACATCAACATAGCTTGCGAACACAGCAGTGAATCTTTGCACAATTTTTGTCGCACTAGTCACTTGAGACTGAGACCCTCTGGTTGGGGTTGACCATGAGATGTTGCATCCCAGCTGTCTACATGACATGCATACCAGTACGCAAGCCAGGACCGTATGGTACGTAGAGCAAGTTGTTGCCCATGAAGCAAACTCACGCTCTCCATGGAGCTGATAAATCCAAAGGAATGGCAGAAACTAATACAGTTTGGAACCATTGGTGTTGCAGGAGTTGCTAGTCGATGTTGAATTCAATATAGGACTGACTTAGGGACTCCAGCTTCAGATATTTCCTCGGGGTTTACTCCTGAAGCCTTCCCCATGAGTGTGTGTAGCTGAAAAGCAGCAGAGGTTTGAGATCAGAGTTTCCCTTCTAAGTGAGCTGTCAGTCGAAGCTGATGAGCCCCATTTGTTCAAAGCAACTGGTTTTAAGGCTCCAGTAACCTGCCTTTGCATCTTCTCCTTCAGTAGAAACATTTCTGCTGGGCTCAGTAACTAAACCCCACATGAAGATCAGAAGCTTGACTTAGTTGTCAGTGGCTACTTGAGACACACGCTATTGGGCGCATTTCATAGGTAGTGGGAGATTATCCCTGCTACCTCCTCTGGCTGCAACAACCACTTGAACGCTTGTATAAAGCATCATTATACTTGCCTTACAAAACATTGTTTGTCTAGTGATCAGTGAACCCCATTGTAGAGATTTGAGTGTTGAAACAACTCCGACAGCAGAGATTTTCAGGAAGTCAAATGCTGGTATTCTGTTAGTGGAAGCATTAGAATCTCTGAGTGATTATAATTTAATGCCCTGAATGTGCCATTCTTTCCTAAATCTCTGTCCACCTCTCCACAGAACTTGATTGGAAATACTGCCAGAAGTTCATCCCTGACGCAGCTCTGAAATGTCTCCAACAATAAGATACAAATAATTGTATTCTCCCAAAGTTATTGTGAGAAATTCTCTCTCCAACATCTCAATGCAATTTATAATTTATGAAAGATGCACAACAAAATGAACCACAGCAAACATCAAAATATTTATATTTGGAAGTGACAAGAGGAATGAAGGTTTCATGTCTGACACAAGGAAAGCAGTCACAATTTGGAATTGGATAAGTTGTATTGTTCCTAAGATTATGCATAAAATTAGCAAATGGCTGTAGAGTATTGAAGGATGATAGAACATGATCAACTGTGTGCAGAAGCCAATTCCATATCTGTAGATAACATAATTGAAGGCTGCTGTGTAGATAAGGAAAGGGTGGAGGTAAAGTGGGGCTTGAAGTTCCAAAAGTATAATGTGAAAGGCTGGGGAAGTCTCTATTTTGTATGTTTTGCTAATAATGAAACAGGTGAAATGAAACATGGGCTGATGCCAGAGCAACATCCACAAAATGCTGGAGGAGCTCAACACATCAGGCATCATCTATGAAAGTGAATAAGCAATCAACATTTTAGGCTAATCCTTTCATTAGGACTGGAAAGGAAGGTGGAAGATGCAGGATAAGAGGTGGGGGGAGGGGAAATGAGGACAAGCTTGAAGGTGATAGTTGAAGCCTGACGGGTGAGAAAGGTAAAGGGCTGAAGAAGAAGGAATTTGATCGAGGAGAGTGGATCATGGAAGGAGGACCTGATACAACGTTTGTTCTGTAATTTTTTCCCGCCTGCTCTCTATGTGCTTCCCAAATCCCTCTGCTTTTGCCGTTGCATAAATGGTCAGTCTTTTATTTGTTGAATATAATTAGTCAATACATTTGTACCTGGTAATCATTTTTATTATTTGCACTAAGTATTTGCTATACAGTTGGCATTTTTCATCCTCTGATTTTGAATACGACCTGCACTTCCTCCACAGTATCTAGTAAATCTATTGTCATAGCTGTCCTTTCCCAGATCTTCTGTTTAATCTGTATTTTCTGAATTCCAGGATAAATACACTTCTCTCATAATACAGAAATGCATTGCTTGGTCCATACAGTACAACAGTCACCCAAATTCAATGAAATAGTTTAAAATACATTTGCTTACCTTATTCTTGTATATTTTCAGTAATGTTCCTTAATACAAACTGATTTTGAATATTAATATAATTTTTGGCCTGTCTAGGAAACCTGGAAAGAGAATTCTAAATCCTTGTAATTCTAATCGCAAAGAAATTTCTCCTGTCTGCTATTCTCTTCCTATTACACCCAGGATTTTCATTCTGATCTCGATTACATTATCTGGAATATCATGCCAAAAACAGGGAGTAATGGCTTTTTGAAGGGATTCTTGCAGGTTCATTGTCAAGTTGCTGAGGAATAAATCCATTAGAGTTTCTACTAACTTGTGTTCAATTTTACAGACGTTAAGGATGACCTCCAAGTACATCACTGAGGGGAATGGTACACATCCGAAGGGACTGTCTGTCATTGAATCATTATAGCATGGAAGGAAGCCATGTGAACTATGGAATTTGCAAGATACTGTTCCCCTTGTGGCTATCTTTCTCAGAATTTTATTTGTTTCAAGAATAAACAACTCCAGCTTGGCTAATCATTCTGGAAAAACTAAAATCTCTGACCCTGGCTACATCCTCTAGACCTCTGTACCTTTCCCTTTGAAAATGGATCCTTGAATTCCTCATCAGGAGAACACAGTCAGTGCAGATCAGAAGTAACATCTCCTCCTTATTGTCAGGCAACACTGGTGCACCTCAAGGTTGCGTGCTTAGCCCATTGCGCTAATCTCTCTACATTCATGACTGAGTGGCTAGGCACAGCTCAAGTACCATCTATAAATTTGTCCATGATGCAACTATTTTTGGCAGAATTTCAGATAGTGAGGGGGGGAGGAATGCAAAGATAAGATGGGTTAACTGACACTCAATGTCAGTAAGACCAGGGGATTGATTGTGAACTTTAGGAAGGGAAAATTGAGGAAAAACACCAATCCTCTTTGAGAGATCAGTAGGGCAAAGGGTGAGCTGTTTCAAGTTCCTGGGTGTCTGCATCTCTGAGGATTTATTCTGGGTCCAATATATTGATGTACTTGCAAAGAAGGCACAACAGCTCTGTTTCATTAGGAGTTTGAGAAGATTTAGTATGTCACCACACTCTCAAAAATTCCTACAGAGCATTCTAACTGGTTGCATCACTGTCTGGAGGGGCCACTAAAACTGATCGGAAAAAGACACAACAAGTTGCAAACTCAGCCAGCTCCATCATGGGCATTGTCCTCCCCAGCATTGAGAACATCTTCAAAAGGCGATGCCTCAAAATTCTGGTATCCATCATTAAGGACCCCCATCAACCAGGCCATGCCCTCTTCTCATTGCTACCATCAAGAAGGAAGTACACAAGATGGAAAACTCATTCAATGTTTTAGAAACTGCTTCTGCACTCTACTATCACATTTCTGAAGGGACAATAGTTCCATGTAAACTACCTCACTACTTTTCCTTCCCTTTTACACTACTTCTTTAAGTTTTATGTACTTCTTATAGAAATTTGTAGATTTTTATTATGTATTACACTGTAATGCTGCCACAAAAAGACAAATTTCATAATTATGCCAATGATATTAAACCTGATTCTGAAAATTTTGCATTTCTATCTCTAATGCTCCTTTTAACATGATATAGTACATTAAAACATTAGTATTTATTGTAATAACACTAATTCTTCAGTTATCATTTATTTGTGTTCATTTTGCATTAATAGTTTCATCTGAGAGAATATGGGTGCAAACTGCATTCAGAGCAGATAAAACATTTATTTAAAATCAATTAAATGTTAATTATGTGATTAATCTCTTATCGTGAAAAATAAAGTAGCTTCTAAAAGATTTTGTCCATTTTTCCTGTAATTTTCCTTTAGATATTGACAACCTGTAAAGTGTAGAACAGCCTTTCGCAACCTTTTTCCCCTGAAGGAACCTTTGAAATAATTTCAGATCTCGGGGAGTCCTGAATAATAAAAATTATTATATCTAGAGCTCACGGTGCACTAATATGGTTGGTAAGTTGCAGATATAATAATCCAAGAATAATTGTCAATGTTCTTTTGAGCAGAGAATGAATTTTTAGCCAGCCTGCCTTGGGGCAGGGGTATCAGGTAGTTAAGCTTGACTTACTTTTCTTGCAATTACTATTTCCTCCTTTCATAAATTTTAAAATCTCATAAGGCAAACATAATAAATTTATCAATTCTAGGTCAAACTTGAGATAAGCACACACAGATTTCACCTTCAACTGAAATGAGACAACTTCTATCCTTGCTGTTGATGCTTGTTAAACAAGAAAAAGCTTGCTCACACATTTAAGAGTCGAGAACTGCAGCAAAATATTTATTGCTTTCCTATGATTGGCATGGTACTCTTTCACAGAAATCCAGAACTTGTTCAGGGATAGGTCAGTAAATCCGGTCTTGAGTCCATGATCAGAGTGCACCTCACAAAGTTCTTCCTCCTCTCAAAGTCAAGTTCTTGGGCTGAGCAGTAGAGTCAGAGGTCCCTCACCCAGTCATAGACTTGTGTTGAAAAGGAGGAAAAATACTGTCCAATTTTGTTCTGCAGTTCTTCTAGGTGGTTTTCAATAAGACTCAAGACTTTTTAATATCCTTCCTCATGCTCAAGCCTGAGCAGCAATGGAAACATTTCAAGATTTCCTTTTGCACCATTATTTTTCCAAAGATTCAGTTTCCTTTTAAATCCAAGAATCTTGTCACTTGACGTCAAAACTTTATCTCCAGGGCCTTGCAGAGACTTGTTCAGCTGGTTCATATGATGAAAAATGTCTGTTTAGTAGGCTGGTTTCTGCAGCCATTCTTCATCTTCAGAGCACTTAGCAAAATCTCACCTACTGTTTTCCTGGAAGCACTCCTGCAATTCACCTGTCAGCTCAAACACCCTTTGAGAACTCTTCCTCTGAAAAGCCGTCCGATTTCTGTATGTAGCAGGAGACTGGTGTGTTCTTTGTTCCGGTTTTCACATAATTTTTTAAAACATTCTCAAGTGAACTGGTCTTGAAGCTACTAAATAACTTGTGTAACACTTACCCAACAGGCTGGTACATGTCTAAGGGAAAAGGAGATCCAGCCTCTCACCAACCCACCTCCCGTACACGCAGGGGCTGTGAGAATCAAGTTTATGCCGCACACACACACACCATATCAAACTCACACCAGATAGCGTTATAGAATACACTTTAAAGATTTTACTAAAACTAAAAGAGTACTATGCAATACAGTATATATGAAGGAAAAGAAAATAAAGTAAAAGGCGCCAACTTATCAAAGTTCAGTCAGTTTAGTGCACATTGTTGGAGCTCAACCATCGAACCATTCGACCCCTCGTCACTTTCCTCCGACCTCCACGTCCTCGCACCTGGGAACACCCTGGTGGTCGACCAGGCAGTGCAGCGCACGTCCACCTTCCTTGGCATCTCCTTCCCACCTCCCCTGAAAAGATCGCAAAACCCCCCCAAGCTCCCAGCCTCACAGGACAAAATAACATTCCCCATTGGTTAACAAATGAATACAATCCCCATATCAGTAAGTCCAAAGCTTAAACAACTGCGAGAGAAAACACTTATCAAACATAAAAGCATTCCTACTCTAGCAAACCAAAGAAGCCATTTTGATGAACATACACAGTACATTGTACACTTGTTTTCTGAATCTTTTTACTGACTGACTTTATTTTTAAAAGCTTTAAACTGTTTGTTTTGAGATTCCAATAGTTGTTTAAAATAATCAGCTGTCATATAACTGATTTGTAGTTCTGTGTCTTTTCAATTTTGCTGGAACCTTTGCTCCAATTAGTAAGCTGTTTGCCACAGACTAGACACAATGGAATAGGACAACTTGGATCACCATTAATAAGTGTCCTTCATTGTAAGGATATGGTATCGGCTGATTACATTAGTCCCATCCACCGATTTTGACTCCGGGTCCCAGAAGAGGCTGGTGGATGACAACAGGAAGCACTGGGTCTTTGCTGCAGTCCTCAGTCCTCCGACTGTGGGAGGCAGTCAGTCATTGATGTGTGCGCGCACCTAGCTGGTGTCTCTTCACCTCAGGACCCTGCAGAGATGCCTGTGTAGCGATCACCCCCAAGATGTCATGCACTGGCGACACACTTTCTCCACTGGGGACATTGCCTGCAGGAGGATGTGCAGCTTCCAATAGACAGCATCAGTTGTGCTGCCTCACTTTTACCAAGAGCTGTTGAGGGTATGGGGTTAGTCTTATCCAGACAGAGTGCTTCTGGTGATCTAGTTGCGAGGAGACTGGTCCCCATCCTATCACCCTAAGTGACGATGGGGCTCAGGGAGGTGGAAGGGTTCCAGCTGCACCACCACCCGATGGGATGGATATACTCATCAGACCCAGGCCTCTGGATAGCACGCGAGGCAGATCTCCGGGTGGTCTTGCTGTGGGCCTGGCCAAGATGGCCATTCAGGTGGCGGAAAGTCGAGGATTCTGCCCTGGCCCGACTGCCTGCCCCTCTTCCGAAGAAATGTTCATGTCTGGCTGTCCTTGGAAAGGGAGTATGCGGTCACAGTGGGTACCGTGGGGGATCTCCGAGAGTGGTGGCCACCCCTCAAGAGAATTGACTGTTATATAGACAGTAATAATTGCATTTTAATTTGAATGTATTCACTGTCTTGTAAATACTTCGAAGGTACATTTAATGTCAGAGAAATGTATACAATATAAATCCTGAAAAGCTTTTTCTTTGCAACCATCCATGAAAACAGGAGTGCCTCAAAGAATGAATGACAGTTAAATGTGAGAACCCCAAAGTCTCCCCCCAACTCCCCTCCTGCCCATAAGTGGCAGTAAGCAATGAACCCCCTTCCCCACCGGCAAAAAAAGCATTGGCACTCGCCATCGAGCACTGAAGTGTGCAGCAAAAGCAACAGCAAAGACACAAACTTGCAGTACTCCAAAGATTACGTGTTTACCCTGCATTTGGCATACCACAGGCTCGTTCGTCTTTGCCCCTCCCCCCTCTCTCCCTAATAAGAGAGAAAGAGATGTCTCCTTTCACAGCAAGAGCAGAGACCTAATAAACAACTTGTTGGTTCACAATGTCAAAGGTCAGTTGCATCACTTTTTCTGAGCTCTGTGCCCAAAGATCTCCGGTCTCTGGGCACACAGCCAAAGATCTTCCAGTTCCTATGACACACCGGTCCAGGACACTGACCTTCGATCCGCCCGTCTCCAGAGCCCCGAAATCCTAGGCCTCCAAAGGCGAACTGAACTCTTAGGCCGAACCCTTGGCACGTCAGATAACAGCCAGTCATAACACCCCGAGAGCGGGTGCCAATCCCACAAAGAACCGAAGTCAGCAAGTAACTCCAGGTCAGGGTCTTCAAAAGAACCCTGAAAGGGAAAAATAGAGATATTAAAGATGGAAATAGAACTGTTTCCAAAGATGCAAGCAAAGGAATCACCATTTAGCGCCTGCTTGACTACTACTTTGTTTGTAGATTGTGTATTTGTTGTGTAAACAGATTTGTATAGTTTTGTGAAAAAGACTTTTTGTTTTCGTTGCTGCACTAGTGCAGTAAAGTGACTCAGAATTTTATAATTCTTTGTCATTAACCTCCTCTTCCTTCTCATACCTCTTCACAAATCGCCACACCAGACCATCATTGGAATGAAAATTTCCCTCCAATTTTTTTTTACTACACCAATAGAGTAGTAGACTGCTCGATTACTAACTACCACTGTGAGCGCTAGCATTGTGCGTTGCACGAAGTTCAAAAAAACTGTTTATTTCATTTTGATCATGGTCTCTCGCAGAATCCTTGGCAGTTCCATGGAATCCTGGTCGAGATACCTTGGTGTAGAATATAGATGTGAAACTATTCTAAAATGCTTTTTAAATATTTCAGGTGCAGATTTGAAGGTCTACAATGGCTATTGATAATGAAGAGCTACTTAAACACTATGAATTACAGGAAACTATTGGTTCAGGTATATCTTATTATTTAAATTTGCCTCTAAAATTATTCTACCACTTTCTTACACTGGAATGTGCCTTGAGAAATTTTGTGCAGGTTTGCCCTTGATACATGTATTACATGAAAGGTTTTAAAGTTAAATATGCTGGTATGCTATTTTTACTCTCAATTTTTAAAAAATTGTTTTTCATCAATCTATATATTTGAATTTATCCTTCATTTAGAAAGATCATCCTTCAGTTGGCATGAGAAATTGTGATTTTATTTTTGCTTTAAAGTGATCAGCACATAGATTTGCCTGTGTTCTTTTTTTAAAATTTCTAATGTTATTGGCTTTCAGTCTTCTATAAAAGGCCTTGTTTATAAAAGTGGATGTGAAGTAGCTACTTAAGTGTATATCAGTGAAGCACTGTAGGAGTATCAGTGTTTGAATGGAGCATTTAAGGAAATGGTAGCAAGTGTTCAGAAGAAATGTCCATCCATTTAGGAAAACAATGGGAGTGCCCAGTTCTGCATCTTAGCCTGATACATGGAGAATACAAGGGAGGATAAAAGCAAAAGAAAAGAAGCCAATGACTGATAACCAAAATATACTAGGACAGAAGTTGTAAAAGGAATGTGATCTAGAAGTGTGAGATAATGTATTTGGGAAAGTTGACTTGAAGTGGTGTAGAAAGTATAATTTATAACTTTACTTATAGAGCACTTTTCATACAGACAGTGTTCTTCAAAGAGCTTTACAATGAGATAAAAATACAAATATGAAAATAAGATAAAAAGAAACATGAAAATAAAAGACATCAAGATGTTAGTTAAAAGCAAAGTTAAATAAATAAGGCTTGAGCTGGCGCTTAAGTGTCAATTGAGTCTGCAATACCTGTAGGTTTAGGTATTGAATTCCACAGTTTAGGAGTGTAGTTTGAAAAAGTTGACCTGCCAATTTTCTTTTGAGGGTGATTCTTTAAATTTAAGAGAAAGATGGAAGAAGACCGAAGAACTTGAGCAGGTTTATAAAATGAAAATGATTCTGTGGTGTACTCTGGTCCCAGACCATAGACAGCTTTAAAAACAAGTAGGAGAACTTTGAAATCAATTCTAAAATATGTAGGAAGCCAATGCAGAGTAGCTAGTACAGGAGTGATATGTTCCCTCATCCTGGTTTTGGTTAAAACTCCAGCAGTGGCATTCTGAATGAATTGAAGTTTGTCAGTAGATAGTTTTTGAAGGCCAATAAAAAGTGCATTGCAGTAATCTAGTCTATTTGATATAAAGGCTGAATTAATTGTTATCATTACATGACAAACAAATGTATCTTTGCAATATTTTTAAAGTGTAGAAATGCTGCTCTGGTCATTTTCTTTATGTGGCATTTAAAATTCAAATCTGAATTGGGAATAATACCCAGGCTTCTGATTTTACAAGGGTAACCAAGTTCCTAAGTTTACCACTTTTGGCTTTGGGACCAACCAAAAGTACTTCAGTTTTACCTTCATTTAGTTTTAGGAAATTATTGCCCACCCAGTTGTTTATTGCAGCCAGACCACAAGTTAGAGAAGATAGGGTGGTATCATTATCCGACTCCACCGAGATCTATAATTATGTGTCATCTGTATAATAGTGGATATCAAGTTATACTTTCTAATGATGTCTCCTAAAGGGGGCATATATAAGGAGAAGAGAAGGGGACCAAAGTAGCTTTCCTGAGTAACACCAAAAGATACATTGTATCTCTTAGAAAATTGGTCTCTAAGACAGACAAATAATTCTGTCCTTAAAAACAAAAATGACTGAAACCGGTTAAGAACATTACCAGAGAGGCCAATCGAGTTCCTAAGGTGACTTAGGAGAATGCTGTGGTCAATTGTGTCAAAGGCAGCACTTGGATCTAGAAGAATTTGAACTGGGATGCTGTTGGCATTGCTGAGCCGAAGGTCATAGGCAAGTTTGGTGAGGGCTGTCTCCATGCTATGGCTTGCTCTAAAACCTGACAGAAAATTTTCCAGAATATTGTTCTTAGTCAGAAAGATATTGAGTTGATTGAAAATGACTTCATCAAGAATCTTGCCCGTGATTCTCAAGGGGGCCGGTACCAACCCCCGCCCCTAAGTGGGTAGTTACATGAGGTGCATGAGGGGAAATAAAAGTCATAGGGAAAGGTGTTTAAAATTCTCGGGGGTGGCGGAAAGCAGCACCTTAAGTATGGCACTATAATTATGAGATCTTGTGTGATTGGTCAATTGCTCTAACTGGAATAGTATAAATGTAGCTTGCCAAACACCAGCTCAATCTTGACCAACATTCAGATTCCAGTGTGAATCCTTGTCAATGTAATGTTTGTACATAAATACGTACGGCACCATCTCTGAGTCTGAAGGCTGTGAAGCCTTGAATTCTAATCCTGCTAAGAATCAGAAACTACAGAAAGTGCATCAATACAATGTTACAGATCTAGGGTATGGTTTTATTCCATTCCTGTCAGATCAGTGGTGCCCCATGTATCACTATTTGTTGGAATATGTGGAATTTGTTGCCATGTGCAGCTGTGGAGGCCAGGTCATTGGTGTATTTAAGGCAGAGATTGATAGGTTTTTGATTGGACATGGCAGCAAAGGTTACGGGGAGAAGGATGGGAAATAGGATTGAGAAGAAGGAAAAAATAGGATCAGCTCTGATTGAATTGTGGAGCAGGCTGTATGAGCCAAATGGCCTAATTCTGCTCCTATATCTTATGGTCTTATTTGTAATACTGTACTGTCTAATGAAACCATGAAACCATCAAGATTGCAGGAACACTTCTGCAAAAGACACCCTGAAAAGGCTACTTATGGTATTAATCAGTTCCAGAAGATGAAAGAAGCATTTGAAAAGTATTAGACACACAAGACATTTGCTAAGAAAGCTAAAAATGTCCTTGATAGTGGTCTCATTGCTTCTTATAACATTTCCAAAATGATAGCATTGTGGAAAACCTCATACAATTGGTGAAAGACTAATAATGCCTGCTGTATCAGAATTCCTCGCCACTCTTCTCAAAATGGATACCAATATTTACTCTGTGGCTTGTTTTATTGATGCAATGAGTGAAGACATTAAGCATCATCTATGCACAGAGCTACAATAAACAGAATTTGGTGTACAACTGGATAAGTCAACTATGCGATACAAAGAGGCATTGCTAATGATATGTACAGTTTACAAAAATGGTGATTCTCTTTTGTATAAACATAAAAATCTATCAATGTAGAGTCAATCTATGATGAGCTCAAAATGTATATTGAGGATAAAAGTATTCCAATTAGGAACATGATTTCTTGTGCAACAGATGAAACACCAAATATGACAGGTTGCCATGCTGGTTTAGTGGCATTTATGAAAAAAAGAAATTCCAAGTCTGTTTGCAATCCATTGTGTAATTCATCATCAACACCTAGCAGCCAAAAACCTCAGCCAGCACCTTTTTTTTTCAAGCGTGACTCTTGTAATAGCTGCCATCAACAAAGTTAAAGCTCACCCATTAAATAGCAGAATATTTCACCAGTTTTGCCAAGATAACGATGAAGAGTTTGAATGCTTGCTTCTTCACACAAGTGTGTTGGCTGTCAAAAGGCTGCTACTGAATGTGTTTCTTTGATTTTTTTTTTTGACACTGGTTGAAATTTTGCTCAAAGTCAACAAGAGGTTGGGAAGCAAGGTTAAACTTCTACATGGCGATGTAGCATACCTAGCCGATCTGTATGACAAGATGAACATTCTAAATATGAAACTGCAGGGTGAGAATTTCAATTTAATCCAAGCAAATAGTGCAGTCTCCACTTTTATCAGAAAATTGGAAATGTATAAGCAAAACTTTGGAAGAATGTTCTCACAGTTTCCCTGCATGGAAGTATGGCACTTTCTTTCACAGACGGTGATTTGTGAACTCAAAGAATTTAAATTGCATTGCAGCTTCAAGACCTGTTTTTAAACTCTAATTTATTTTGGGGTATTGGTTTCAGGCAGGAGGGCATCTAAAAGTACACAAATGATCAGAGATAGTGGTATCAGACAGAGACATTAATAATATTTAATCCTTCTGTCATTACTAAATCAAGTGTATTTAGAAGTCGATGAGTGGGCTCAGTGACATGCTGGGTAAGTACAGGGGAAATTTAAACTGGAATTAGGAAGTTAAAGTGGATGTACAGAAAATATATTGACAAGGAAAAGTAAGGAATGTGCTAAGGTTTTCTATAGAAGGGAGAAGGTCCTGTTGAGATAAGCATCAACTTTAGCATGGAGGCATTTTTAATGAATTTTAGTGAAAAAAGAAATTTACTAAATTCTTTATATCAGACTTTGTGAAAGATGGGGAAAATAGACATTGATATTTAGGAGGAGGAATATTCAGTTTTGGAAATACACAGGCTGGATAGCCACAAAAATGGCTAAAGGTATCCAAAGCAATATACAAAATACTGGAAGAACTCAGTAGGTCATGCAGCTCTATGGAAATGAATAAATAGTTGATGTTTTAGCCCAAGATCCTTCAGGATTATAAAGGAATGCAATCTAGAGAAGTGTGAGAATGCTTTTGAGAAAGGCAAATAGCAGCAAATTAAGAAGCTTGCACAGCGGAATGCTGGAATCCACAGAAAGCAGTACGGTGTACTGTTCTGACCACCACACAACAAGAAAGATTTAATAGCACTATAGAATGTGCATGTGACATTTACAAAGTTGTATCAGGCTAGTAAAATGTAGTTACATGGAGTGGTTAATGTGGAATTGTATCTTGTGGAGCAAAGATGACTGAGAAAATTTAACTGGTGTTTCATGAAAAGAAGAGGCCTAGACTGAGTAAAGATGATTTATTTCCCTTGGCAGAGAAGTCAATAACTGGAAGCATAGATTTAAGTTAATTAATGGAAGAAATAGATCAGGGTTGAGAGAAAGATCATTTTTGCAATGATTGATGGGAGTCTGGAACTCATGGTCTGAAAGGGATGGTGGAAGCAAAAGCTAGCACTACATTTAAGCAATATCTGAAATATAGGGCAAGTCATAAAGTGAAGCACTCTTGACCAAGAAATAGAAAGCAAGATCATTATAAAGTTGATTTTGACTAGCCTGAAAATGATGGGCTGAATGGCTTCCTTCTATGTCACTCATTTCTGAGATCATGTGGCTGCCCCAAGTGACTTGCCTGAAGTAATTAATTAATAGAAGAAATGGATCAGGTTTGAGAGGAAGTTTATTTTCACAATGATTGATGGGAGTCTAGAACTCGCCACCTGAAAGGCCGAAGGGATTCGGCCCGAAACATCGACTGTACTTTTCTCCATAGATACTGCCTGGTCTGCTGAGTCCCTCCAGCATTCTGTGTGGGTTCAGATTTCCAGCATCTGCAGATTTTCCCTTTTTTGTGCCTGAAGTAATGTTTTGGACTTAGTGCTTGTTTATCAAATTTCTACTTCTGGTACTATTTTCCTTTTACTGGAGTTCACCTTTGTACCTGTGCTCATGTGGAGACTAAATGTGGCATGAAGGGCCTGTAATGACATACTTCTAGATTAGAACTTCTGTGCCGTTTTCCATCTGCCCTTGCACTTTCTTTCATTTATATGGGATTGATTTTACATTTACAACAGCTTTGTAGCCTCCAGCTTTTCAGTGGGATGGTTTAAAAAGCCCCTGTGGATATTTAAAGTTTCATTTTATTATCAAAGTATGTACGCAGAATACAACTGAGATTTGTCGTCTCCAGATAGCCATGAAATACAGAAAAACCATGGAGGTCATTTGAAAGAAAATACATCAACCCCCCTCCCCCACCAAACAAAAAAGAAACAGAACTTGTAAACCCCAAACCCCTCCTTCACACAAAAAATAACAGATTACTTACCTAGACATGACAGCTAATACGTCAAACCCCTAACCCACAAGCTTCTCCCATGCAAAAAAAACAGTGACAATCACATCATGCTCACATGAAAAAATACTAACAAGATCATCAGACCTCAAATCTCAAATTCCCAATCCCTCCATCACCCACAAAAAGTAACATATTGCCACCTGCCAATCAGCAGAAAGAAAGAGAACTGAAAAACTGAAGAAGACCAATATAACCTACATTCTACACCAATGATCACATGTCTTGGAATTTCAGTCTTTCTGTGGGGAGCAACTGCCAACCTCCGGCCTGACCCATGAAGAGCAACTACTGACCCAGCCTCCTCTGCATTCTGCATCCTCTGCATTTTCATCCTCTTCCTCAACGCTCCATTTGCTGAGAAATGGAGTTGATCATGGCCCCGTGCCCCATCTCTGGTCTCCAGATCGGTACAACTCATGCTTATGGTCCTCATGGAATCCTCTTGAGGAGAGCAGAGTACTAGATCACTTGATTGAACTCTAAAGTATAAGTCACAAAGTTCCAAAACACAATTAAGATCAAAAGACTAAGTAAAATAATAAGTTTTAAAAAATATATAAAATATGCGGTTCTGTGGTATAATCTCCTGGAAAAGCAAATATTGAGAGATTGGCTTATTATTGTTCCATGTACAAGGTGCAGTGAAGTAACTTGTTTTGCTTTTCCTTCATACAGATCAATTGATTACAATACTTCATTGAGATAGTAAAAAGGAAAGCAATAACATTGCCGAGTAAGGTGTTACAGTTGGAGAAAGTGCAAGTAGACGATAAGGAGTGAAGTCGTAACGAGGTGGATTGTGAGGACAATAGTCCATTTTATTATACTGGAGGACTGTTCAATAGTCATAACAGTAGGATTGAAGATTCCTTGAGCCTGGTGGTACACACTTCCAGGCTTTTGTAACTTCCCAATAGATGGAGAGGGGACAATGGCTGGGGTTGGTGATGTCTTTGTTAGCTGTTTACCAAGGCAGCAAGAAGTGTACACAGAATCTATGGAGGAGAGGCTGGTTTCCATGATGTGCTGAGCCGTGTCCACAACACTTTGCAGATTTTGGTGTTTGTGGGGAGAACAGTTGCCATCCCATCCACCTGTATTGACTGTAACTTGGTGAGGGTCGAAGAGATGTGACTATATTTTTCTGTACCTGAAAATGATTGCTGTCTCTTTGAACGGACTTTTCTGTGGTTTGAGGGGAGGGAAGAAAATAATTATTTTCTAATGTTTGTTGTCTACCCACTCTGTAAACACTGGGCATTTCCAGAAAATACAAAGTCGCCAGAAAAGTAAGTGATGTTTGAACCCTGTTAATTCAGCTCCCTCCCATGGCCATTTTGAGTAAAGTTTTCCAGCCGAGTTTCCAAAACAGGATGCAATGTTTAAATAAGAATAGTGGAACTCAAATAATAGTTTCAAGTATTTTGTCTATTAAGTGTTGACCTACTTGGTATTGGAGTCAATGGATAACTCTTCCCCATGGTTTGAGCTAAACTTAGCAAATGTAAGATGATTGTTGTTAGAAGTTGATCCTTTTAGCTCTGGACATTGCTGAAGGATTCTCAGTGCAGTGCAACCACCTTCAGCTACTTCATAGGGAAGAAGTTGGGTTGGAGATGTTTACTGCCAAATGTATGGGGTTCAGTTACATAAGAAACTCTTCAAATAACGATGCTTTCTCTGGATCAGCATGCAAGAAGAATGGAACAATATTTGGGTATGAATAAATGGCAAGCAACATTTGTGGCATAAAAGTAACAACCAGTGACTATCTTCAACCATGTGCCTTTCACTTTACAAGCATGAGTGTAATCCATATATGTCAAACTCAAGGCCCGCAGGCCAAATCCGGCCCGTGGTGGAATTATCTTTGGCCCGCGAGATAATATCTAATTACTATTAAAGCTGGCCCCAGTAATCGAAGCGCCTATGGCGTATGATATGGCTAATGCTGAGTTTATTCAGGTACCAGGTTTTCAGGGTTTTTAGTGTTTATTCGGTTTCCCTGGTTTATTTCCTGAATATCATTAATGAATATTTTTTTTCTATTAGAGCTGGCCTGCGGGTATATTGCATGCACCACTAATACTACAAATCCCACAATGCACTGCCAGTGCATTGCTCGTGCTTGCCTTACTCTCTCATCAGCATCCTTATGGCGCTAGTCACGTGTGGTCAACTTTCAGCTATCCCTCACCCCAAAAATGGCTGAACGAAAGGTGGACTTTGAAAACAGGGGTTTTCAAGGCAGGTGGGAGGCAGAGTATATGTTCGTAGATATAAAGGGCAAACCTGTTTGTCTTGTGTGTGGAGACTGTGTGGCTGTAATTAAAGAATATAACGTAAGACGACACTATGAAACGAAACACCACGACAAATACAAGCATCTGGACAAGAAACAGAGGCCTGCGATGTGTGGTCAAAAGAGTGGATTGGTGGGCAGGACCCGGGAGAAGATGCGGCAGGAAAACGGCGCAGGTGAGCTGACAGCTTATCACTGCATCATACACCAGGAATCGTTGTGTGGCAAAGCCTTGTAAATGGAACATATAATGAGCACCATAACACGAGCAGTTAACTTCATAAGAGCCAAAGGTTTAAATCACCGCGAGTTCAAGTCGTTTCTGGAGGATTTGGGTTCAGAATATAATGATTTGCCCTATCACACAGAGGTGTGATGGCTAAGCCAAGGAAAAGTGCTGAAAAGATGTTTCAAGTTGCGTGAGGAGATCTGTCAGTTCATGGAAAGCAAAGGGAAAGGCACAACAGAGCTCCGGGATAAAAAGTTGCTTTGTGAAATGGCGTTTCTGTGTGACATCACGAGCCATCTCAATGCGCTCAACCTGCAGCTTCAGGGGCGGGGTCGTGTGATCACAGACATGTACGCTGCAGTGAGGGCTTTTAAAACCAAGCTGCGCCAGTGGGAGATGCAGATGCAGCAAGAAAACTTGTGCCATTTTCCGTGTTGCCAACCTATGAAAGAGCAGGTTTCTACCGCAGTGTTCCCACATGCAAAGTTTGCTGAAAAACTTACCATACTTGGTGCCGACTTCACACGGCGATTTGCCGACTTTGAAGCCCAAAAAAGCAGGTTTGAACTGCTCAGTAATCCATTTGCAGCTGACGTGGAAAGCGCACCAACCAACATACAAATGGAGCTGATTGAACTCCAATGTAGTGACACACTCAAGGCAAAGTATGACTCGGGCGCTGCACAGTTTCTACGTTTCATTCCCAACACCATGCCCCAGCTGCTTACCCAAGCTGCTCAAATGCTCTCTATGTTTGGCAGCACATATCTGTGTGAACAACTGTTCTCTTTGATGAAGATAAACAAAACATCACACAGGAATCGTCTTTCTGATGAACACCTTCACTCAATTCTGAGGATTTCCTCAGCTCAGAGCCTGACTCCAAACATTGATGAACTTACATCCAAGATGAGATGCCAAGTATTTGGCTTAGACTAGTGTGAATCACAGAGTGTTGACCTGTGGAAAAATGTTTTCATTAGAAATTACTCCGGAAAAGCTGCAGATAAAGCCATAAGAAATAAATGCAACTGATTTTTTATTTATTTAATGTTCAATGTTGTTTTTGTAGGCAATAACCTAAGCTTTGTTAGTTCCAGGTTAATATGTGTAATAAATTAATTTCAATAAGTTTTGCAATAAACGCTGAACCATTCCGGCCCTCGACTTGTACCGATTTTTAAATTTTGGCCCACTGTGTATTTGAGTTTGACACCCTTAGGTCTACATTTGTGTTTGCTAATGCTTGATTTCAAACGGTTTATTAATGGAAAAGGTATGGCTCCCAAAACAATCTTAGCCGAAATAGCATTGTTTCTTTCTCGTTGCCTACTTTCTTGTCATCTACGTCTGTAAGTTAATAACAATCATAAAAAGAATGCTTGCTAGGCAATCTGCTTCATAAAAAATGAAATTCGTAAAGTGAAACAATTTTAGATATAGCAGAGACTGAGACACATGAGAGCAGGTTGAAAAAATGAAGACAACGAAAGCTGTGGGAGCACGCGCGCACACAACTGATCCGGCCCGCATGAAGTCGCATTTTTCTCAATCCGGCCCGTGACCTAAAATGAGTTTGACACCCCTGTTGTAATCTGTTAATTCGAAAGAAATTTGATACTGGCAAGGATACATTGCATTCATTCTCCTTCCCTAAAGGTTCACTTCCTTGACCACTGGCAGCCCACACATTTTTCAAACAATGCATAAACAGCAGACCTGGGGAAAATTGCCGATCATGAGGGTGACTGGGACGTTGTCAGTGATATCCAAACTTCCTAAAGTGTTTTTATTAATGTATTCACAGTTATAGATGTGAATTATTGCCACTGGAAGTGAATTGGCCATGATCCTTGTAAAATTGCCAGGATTTTGAAAAGTGTCTTTACCAAACTACAAAAAAAATTGAAATCTACTAATTTGGCTGTTTTCATCCATATGTATAATCTTGAGCAGATTTTAGAGGGTGACTACTTGCAGATGTCATAA
Organism: Hypanus sabinus; assembly: GCF_030144855.1. Classification (NCBI taxonomy): domain Eukaryota; kingdom Metazoa; phylum Chordata; class Chondrichthyes; order Myliobatiformes; family Dasyatidae; genus Hypanus; species Hypanus sabinus. Next base: position 64,250,727 of record NC_082710.1, read on the forward strand.
TTATTAATTTTGCATTTGCACTTATTTTTAGGGCCCCTGGTAATGTAGTTTCAAAACATTTCCAGCGTCTGTGACAAGGAATTCCAAAGAATTTTAGCACACTTTAGCTGAAGGAATTCTTTCTCTGCATATCTAAAGGGACATCCATCTATTTGAGGCTGTTCCCTCCGGTTCTAGACTCTTCCGCAATTGGAAACCTCCGTTGCATATCTACTCTGTTTAGACTTTTCAATAATCGGTAGGTTTCAATGAGGTCCCAATGTAGTCTTTTAAACTCCCGTGAGTACAAGCACAGAGCTCCTCATACCTGTCATTTCTCTTGGCCCTCTCCAACGCCAACACATTCTTTCTTAGATATGTGGTCCAAAATTGTTCACAATACTTGAAATGCAATCAGACTAATGCCTTATAAAGCCTTAGCAATACATCCTTGCTTTTATGTTTTGGTCCTCTTAAAATTAATGCAAGCATTGCATTAATCTTCTTTTTTACAACCAACTCAACTTACACGCTAACCTTAGAGAATCCTGTATTGGGACTCCGAGTCCCTTTGTACCTCTGATTTCTGAATTTTCTCCCCATTTAAAAAATAGTCTGTTCCTTTATTCCTTCTACCAAAGTGCATGACTGTACACTTCCCTACGCTACTGCCATTTGTCACTACTTTGCCCATTCTCCTGTTCTTATTCCTATTTTTCACCCATTGTCCTTTAGTCTTTTTGCAGGCTCCTTGCTTCCTCAACGCTACTTGGCCCATCACCTATCTTTGTATTATCCACAAACTTGTCCACAAAGCCATTGATTCTGTCATCCAAATCATTAACGTATAACTCGAAAATGAGCAGATCCGACACTGACCCTTCCTCCTGGGCAATTTTTCATTGATGTTTAGATGGTCATTTCTTTTTTTGGCCTGCACCATTCTACTAGTTTGATGTTTAGCCATTCTCTTTGAATTAAGCTTAGCTCATTGACATTAACTCAGTGTGCAAAATGGTTTCTTCATATACTGTATCAGATCTACAATTCCAGGTTGATAATTCTACATTGTGTAATTCAGTCATGTGTGTAGATTTCTGATGATTTAATTGGACTCTTTCCTTCTTGCTTTCTTCCAGTTTCGGAAAAAGGAAATGATAAAGATGGAAATAGCTTCATTATTGTTCAGCTGAGATAAAGGAATTCTACAAAGATTGAGCCCAACACTACTTTATTTGCAGTATCTTGATTATAGCAGCTAGTGAGGGAACCTGTGCTGTTCATCAATTTAAAAAAAAATGCTGAAATGGATGCTTTCACTGTAAAGCAACATTCAGTTTTTGATTACAATGAAACAGTTAATCCAGGTTTATGAGTAATCTTTGCACAGTATAGAAAAGAAAACATTGTTAGAAATTCATAATTTATACATGTAAACAGAAATTATGCAAGCTAAAGGTATATAAAATTATGATGGATATAGATAGGGTATGTGCAAGCAGGCTTTTTCCACTGAGGCTAGGGGAGAAAAAAAAACAGAGGACATGGGTTAAGGGTAAAGGGGAAAAAGTTTAAAGGGAACATTAGGGGGAGCTTTTTCACACAGAGAATGGTGGGAGTGTGGAATGAGTTGCCAGATGAAGTGGTAAGTGAAGGCTCAGTTTCAACATTTAAGAAAAACTTGGACAGGTACATGGATGAGAGGTGTATCGAGGGATATGGTCCAGGTGCGGGTCAGTGGGACTAGGGAGAAAAATGGTTCGGCATAGCAAAGAAGGGCCAAAAGGCCTGTTTCTGTGCTGTAATGTTCTATGGTTCTAATTCTTGAAGATAGAACCCTTACTCTAACTTACCTTTACTTTCCAGCCCATTCTCTGCTTCTTGAACTATCAAGATTTCATCTTTCCTCTCCAAATGAGAGCAACATATACTGATTGTTTCCACAGTCCCATGGATGAAAGAAAAATAGAGGGTTATGGGGTAGTGTGAGTTTAGCACTTATTTTAAAAGGATTATATGGGTTCTATGGTTCGATTATTGTAACCATATGGGTAGCAGGGTGGAGATACTTCTCTACCAAAGGAGGTATAAAGCGCTCCTTCCTTCCACTAGCTTGGAGGTCACCCTTGGGTAAGGTGCAGCACCTGCTTAGCCATCCCCAATCAGGGTCACATGAAGCCATGGGAGCAGATGATGGATGGTCGTATGAGCAGGAATGCATAACACAAGTTCTGATCATGCGATTACTGGCACCAGGCAAACAATTTCTGAAGTGTACTGATAATGGCTGGGGTCACTCATCTTGTAAAGACACTGCTCAGAAGAAGGCAATGGCAAACTACTTCTGTAGAAAAATTTGCCAAGAGCAATCATGGCCATGGAAAGACCATGGTTGCCCACGTCATATTACATGGCATATAACAACCAAACAATTGTAACCATGCTGAGGCTATGTGCTTTAAAGGGATTGGGGGGGGGGGGGGAAAGGGGAGGAGGGGTGGCATTACTGGTCAGGGATACTATTACAGCTGCAGAAAAGGTGGGTAATGTAGCAGGATCCCCTTTTGAGTCAGTATGGGTGGAAGTCAGGAACAGGAAGGGAGGAGTTACTCTACTGGGGGTATTCTATAGGCCCCCTGGTAGCAGCAGAGATACCGAGGAGCAGATTGGGAGGCAGATTTTGGAAAGGTGCAAAAATAACAGGGTTGTTATCATGGGTGACTTTAACTTTCCTAATATTGATTGGCACTTGATTAGTTCCAAGGGTTTAGATGGGTCAGAGTTTGTTAAGTGTGTCCAGGATGGATTCCTGTCACAGTATGTTGACAGACTGACTAGGGGGAATGCCATATTTAATCTAGTATTAGTTAACGAACTGGGTCAGGTCATAGATCTCTCAGTGGGTGAGCATCTAGGGGACAGTGACCACCACTCCCTGGCCTTTAGCATTATTATGGAAAAGGATAGAATCAGAGAGGATAGGAAAATTTTTAATTGGGGAAGGGCAAATTATGAGGCTATAAGGTTAGAACTTGCAGGTGTAAATTGGGATGATGTTTTTTGCAGGGAAATGTACTATAGACATGTGGTCGATGTTTAAGGATCTCTTGCAGGATGTTAGGGATAATTCTGTCCCGGTGAGGAAGATAAAGAATGGTAGGGTGAAGGAACCATGGGTGACAAGTGAAGTGGAAAATCTCGTCAGGCGGAAGAAGACAGCATACATGGGGTTTAGGAAGCAAGGATCAGATGGGTCTATTGAGGAATATAGGGTAGCAAGAAAGGAGCTTAAGAAGGGGCTGAGAAGAACAAGAAGGGGGCATGAGATGGCCTCAGCGAGTAGGGTAAAGGAAAACCCCAAGGCATTCTTCAATTATGTGAAGAACAAAAGGATGACAGGAGTGAAGGTAGGACCGATTAGAGATAAAAGTGGAAAGATGTACCTGGAGGCTGTGGAAGTGAGCAAGGTCCTCAATGAATACTTCTTTTCAGTATTCACCACTGAGAGGGAACTTGATGACGGTGAGGACAATATGAGTGAGGTTGATGTTCTGGAGCATGTTGATATTAAGAGAGAGGAGGTGTTAGAGATGTTAAAATACATTAGGACGGATAAGTCCCCGGGGCCTGATGGATTATTCCCCAGGCTGCTCCATGAGGCAAGGGAAGAGATTGCTGAACCTCTGGCTAGGATCTTAATATCCTTGTTGTCCATGGGAATGGTACCGGAGGATTGGAGCAAGGCGAATGTTGTCCCCTTGTTCGAAAAAGGTAGAAGGTAATTATAGACCAGTGAGCCTTACGTCTGTGGTGGGAAAGCTGTTGGAAAAGATTCTTAGAGATAGTATCTATGGGCATTTAGAGAATCATGGTCTATCAGGGACAGTCAGCATGGTTTTGTGAAGGGCAGATCGTGCCTAACAAGCCTGATAGAGTTCTTTGAGGAGGTGACCAGGCATATAGATGAGGGTAGTGCAGTGGATGTGATCTACATGGATTTTAGTAAGGCATTTGACAAGGTTCCACACTGTAGGCTTATTCAGAAAGTCAGAAGGCAAGGGATCCAGAGAAGTTTGTCCAGGTGGATTCAGAATTGGCTTGCCTGTAGAAGGCAGAGAGCCGTGGCGGAGGGAGTACATTCACATTGGAGGGTTGTGACTAGTGGTGTCCCACAAGGATCTGTTCTGGGACCTCTACTTTTTGTGATTTTTATTAACGACCTGGATGTGGGGTTAGAAGGGTGGGTTGGCAAGTTTGCAGAAGACACAAAGGTTAGTGGTGTTGTAGATAGTGTAGAGGATTGTCAAAGATTGCAGAGAGACATTGATAGGATGCTGAAGTGGGCTGAGAAGTGGCAGATGGAGTTCAACATGGAGAAGTGTGAGGTGTTACGCTTTGGAAGACAAACTCCAAGGCAGAGTATAATGTAAATGGCAGGATACTTGGTAGTGTGGAGGAGCAGAGTGATCTGGGGGTACATGTCCACAGATCCCTGAAAGTTGCCTCACAGGTAGATAGGGTAGTTAAGAAAGCTTATGGGGTGTTAGCTTTCATAAGTCGAGGGATAGAGTTTAAGAGACGCGATGTAATGATGCAGCTCTATAAAACTCTAGTTAGGCCACATTTGGAGTACTCTGTCCAGTTCTGGTTGCCTCACTATAGGAAGGATGTGGAAGCTTTGGAAAGGGTACAGAGGAGATTTACCAGGATGCTGCCTGGCTTAGAGAGCATGGATTATGATCAGAGATTAAGGGAGCTAGGGCTTTACTCTTTGGAGAGGAGGAGGATGAGAGGAGACATGATAGAGGTGTACAAGATATTAAGAGGAATAGACAGAGTGGACAGCCAGCACCTCTTCCCCAGGGCACCACTGCTCAGTACAAGAGAACATGGCTTTAGGTGAGGCGAGAAGTTCAAGGGGGAATATTAGAGGAAGGTTTTTCACTCAGAGTGGTTGGTGCGTGGAATGCACTGCTTGAGTCAGTGGTGGAGGCAGATACACTAGTGAAGTTTAAGAGACTACTAGACAGGAATATGGAGGAATTTAAGGTGGGGGGTTATATGGGAGGCAGGGTTTGATGGTTGGCACAACATTGTTCTACATTCTCCCCTTTAACACTGTGAATTGATTTCCCCCCACCCTGGATTTCTCTTTCCCCACATTTAGCTTCTAAACTGGAGGGTATGGTATTTCAAATTCAACCATGTGCTACAATGTAGGAGATTCAGAAAATAAATCTTGCAACTGAAAAGTGTGCGATGATCCAGTTTTCCTAAAACTACTGTTTTGTAGAGGACACCCCAATGTAATTCTTTCTTGTCTTGGAGAATTATCAAGTAAATCTTACAGACTTTTTTGTACTCCAGGAGGTTTTGCTAAAGTAAAGCTGGCTTCTCACAAACTGACAAGGGAAAAGGTTGCTATAAAGATAATGGACAAAGAATCACTTGGGGTAAGTTTGTAGAAGGTTGATCAAACATATTGTGGTTAAAGCCTGAAAGCCTGATATTCATTGTTTCAAAATTTTGAATCAATTAACACTATGTACTTATTTTACTTAGAATTTTTTTTTCATTTTTATCTTAAAAGAGTTAGGCTGGATTCAAGATAAGTCAATTAATTGTGTGTTCCCTTGATTGATAGGAAGACCTGCCTCGTGTTCAAACAGAAATTGAAGCAATGAAGAATTTGAGTCACCAACACATTTGTCGTTTGTATCATGTTATTGAGACTGCACATAAGATCTTCATCATTATGGAGGTAACCATCTACCTAAAGCAGGAGTTCCCAACCTGGGGTGCGACAAAGAGTGGCTTTTGTCCTAGAATGATGAGTCACGAGTCATCACTCAGCCAGCTGCCAATGTGCCTTGAGAAGTGGTAGTAACATTTGTACCAAGCACACTCCAGTCTCCCGCTGCCCAAGTTAGCGTTGAGGATTCTCATTAGTGTTACCTGGGAAGTTACACCTCAGAGTTGAGGAGTCTCATCATTGTTAGCTAGAAGGTTACATCTCAGAGTTAAAAATCATCTCATAATGCCAAAATCTTTATATATCCCAAATCAACCATCAAGTAACGACTTCACGTTAAAACCAAACCCACAGACAGTAGGTAAATTATTCAATTTTAAAATTTAAAAAAGCCGCATTTTGATTAAAAAGCAGCTGAAGTCATTCATTCATATTTGTCTCAATGCATTAAAGAAGTTTTTGAACTTCAAAGGTTTTTTTCTCTTAAAAGGTTTTTTTCTTGAATCATTGATAATTTTGAATTATGTTAGTTGAGGAGGTATCATGGTTAGCACTGAGGATTTTGAATCGTGTGATGGGAGTTCATATTTCCTGTAATCATTGGAAATAGGTGTGTAAATTCAATAGAGAGTAGTCTAATAATTCATGTTGCGTCCCCGTAGCATTTCTACCTGACGATTTATCTTGGCTTAACCGCAGATAATATCGTTATATAATATTCGAAAGCGTATTTCTCATGATACTTTGCTATAGGCGTGTCTGGTTGAGTAAAGTGGTCATCCCTGACTTAGTCAGATAGTTCTTCTCATACTAGCTCATATTTTTCCCTTCATTAACCCTTCATCATGTCAAAAAGAAGGAAATGGAATGATGACTATGTGTGCTTTGGTTTCACTTGCACAACAGGAAATAATGTCTTGCAAAAAACCCTGTGCATTCTTTGTAGCGTTGTGTTATCCAACTTAAATCTGAAGCCATCCAACTTCAAAAGCACTTCAAGAACAAGCATGGCGGAGCTGATGTTGAAGGACATGATGTTGGGTCATTGAAAATCAAAAGAGCTCGTTTTGATTCCCAAGGAACTCTTCCAAAATTAGGTTTTGTTTCTGTTGAAAAACCACTACTTCTTGCTTCATACCAAGTGGCATATAAAGTGGCCAAATCCAAGAAGCCCCATACAATTGCGAAAGATCTCATCAAGCCGTGTGCACTGAAAATGGCAACAATTATCCTGGGCAAGGAAGCAAGAAAAAAATTCAAACAGGTGGCCCTATCAAATAATGTCATTCACAACCGAATCAGCGATTAGAGTGACGGTATTTTGGATCAAGTCATCTCGGATGTCAGAGCTAGTCCTCTTAAAATCTCAGTTGGATGAGTCAACTGATGTCTCCAGTTGTAGTCAACTCATCATATTAGTGAGGTATGTCAATGATGGTGCTGTGAAGGAAGATTTTCTGTTTTGTAAAGATCTGAAAACAAACACAACCGCAAAGGGTGTGATGCAGCTGGTGAAAAACGTCTTTGCCAAACATGATTTAGATATCAAAGTCATTGGTTCTGTGTGCACTGATGGGGCACCTGCAATGCTTGGAAATAAATCTGGCTTTTCTGCATTGATGAAAAAGGAGATTCCAGACTTGCAAATTACCAATTGTTTTCTTCATCAGCATGCTTTGGCATCAAAAACATTGCTTTCAAATTTGAAGAAAGTCATTGATACTTGTGTGAAGATCATCAACTGGATTGGGGGCGTGCTTTGAACCATCGCATCTTCAAATCATTTTGTGGGGATCTGGGAAGTGAACATTCAGTTTTGCTTTTCCACACAGAAGTCCGTTGGTTGTCACGAGGAAAGGCTTTAACCCGCTTCTTTGAACTGCGGGAAGAAATCAAAGTTTTTCTAGAGGAGCATGAATGTGATCTGGTTGGGGCAATGTAATCACAGGAATTTGCCCAAATGCTGGCTTACTTAGCGGACATTTTCACTCGTATGAATGACCTGAGTGTTTCTTTTCAAGGAAAAGGGATAAACATATTGAAGGCTTGTGAAAAGTTGAATGCCTTCAAAGAACAGTTACGTCTTTGGCGTCGAAGGATGGAAAGAGGCAGTCTCTCAAATTTTCCTTCATTAGAAGAGATGGTTTATGATGCTGGATCCATAACTCCTACTGTGCATGAAGAAATTGTGGCTCATTTAGAAATGCTGTCAGAATCGTTTGATGGATATTTTGCTGCTGGAGATCTGAAGATTTCAGAAGAATGGATCATGAGTCCATATTCCTACAATTTGGAGAAAATGTCAGATGATGAAGAGCTGAAGGAAGATCTTATTGATTTGTGGACAAATCGAGCTCTTGAAATGCAATTTGAAAGCAAGGCTTTGGAGGAGTTTTGGTGTGCAGCACTGGATATGTTCCCAAGACTTGGTGAAAAGCACTCTGTGTCCTCACTCCATTTGCAACAACATACTTGTGTGAACCTGGATTCAGTTCTCTTTTGTCAGTCAAGACAAAATCTAGGAATCACCTGAATCCACAGGCAGACCTGCGGATTGCAGTCAGCAAGGAAGTTCCGCATTTTGACCAAATCATGAATGAGAAGCAGGAGCAAAGAAGTCATTCAATTTTATGTTCACAATTGGGATTGATTTTACTGTTTACAATTTTTTCTGACTAAATTAGAATCTAATTGCTCAGTTTATATTTGCATTGTATGCGCTGAATTAAAAGCTTATTTTTTTAAGTTCAATTTGTTCGCCTGCAGTATCGTATGTGGTTCAATCTGTGGTTCAAAAATTAGAAATTAGACTTCTTCATCGTCAAATGTAATATTACTTTTGTAGGGGGTGCGAACATTAATCAAACATTTCCTAGGGGTGTGGGGCATAGAAAAGGTTGGGAACCACTGAATTAAAGTAACTGAAACTGCATGCATGTAGTTTCAACTCAAATCTTTGCTTTAAGTTAGATTTATTGATGGAAATGTTAAAAAATTGATGTGATTTGAGTTCCATTCCTTTCCTAGATGAATGGGGAATAAACATTTGCTTTGAAGTTCAAATGAAATTTATTATCAAGTTGCATACACGTTAACATATACTACTTGGAGACTCATTTTCTTGCAGACATTTCCAGGAAACATAAATACAATAGAATATATGAAAAACCTTGCATAAGCAAAGACTGACAAACAAGTAATGTGCAAAGAAAGACAGATGTTATATTTTTTTAAAAACTGAGAATGTATGTTGTAAAAAAAGTCCTTAAACGTGAGTCTAGATTGTAGTAAAGATGTGGTCAGTGAAATTATTCATGCTGGTTACAAACAAAAAAAAGTGGAAAAAATGCAGTTCCTTCATCTTTTCCTAGCATGTCCTTGTTTATTGACTTCCTAATTCTCTTAACTAACCCTAGTTTGCATTTCCAATTTCTACATTTGATATCTGTGTGTATCTGTCCTGGCAAAATTAATTTTGGGATGAAAATTGTACTAATATATTTAGTAGAAAACAATTCAAAGTATTCAAGTGTATTCAGATTGTTGGGATCGGTGAGTTTATGCAAGGGATGCATTTCTGCTGAAGCCTGATCAGAAGAGTGGCGCAGTTTAGTTTGGCACCACCAGTGAAGCTATAGTGCAGGTTTTGAACCAAACTTAGTAATTTACCATTCCTTCAGATTTTAATTATCGCAAGTCATTTTCCTTGTCTTTGCCTGTGATGCTTAATGTCTCACTTTCTGAATGAGATTTAACATTGAATTTAAATTATTTAACTTGTGCCTTTAAAGTTTTGACTGGCTAGAATTTATTCTTTAATCAAATCCATTAAATATCTGAAACTGTAGAATGTAGAGTCCTCTATATTTGAAATTTGATTGCACTGAATTCAATGGAAGCAGTTAGTAAGGAATATGTTGCATGAATCAGTTTTTAACCTCATATCCCATTGAAGATACAGACAGGATTCCCTGCAGAGGTTGCCCTTTTTTTCAAATTTGATATTCAATGCCTAAGTTATTGCTTAACAATGCCTATGTATAGTTGAAACCATAACAAATATCACTTCATTTGCTGTAGATCAGTTTAATAAATTGACAGCCTGGCTTCCTCAAAATATTCTTTATTATTATTGTAAGGAATAACATGTATCCCATGTCACACTTTTTTCATCATAACACCAGGCTAAATGACTGAATTTTGGCTTCCATCTTGAAACTGTAAATTTTTAATAATTTTCATTTGTGCCTTCAAGTTCGGACATAACTTCATTCTTTTTTCTGTTATCTCCAACTCATGCATTCTTCTGATTCTGGCTTTGTTTATTCCTGATTTTAATCACTCAGCATTGATGTATGTTCCTTCAGCTGCCTTCACCTCTTAAATACCTTTTTAAATTTTTATGAACCTTAACCACTCTTCCAAAAAGCTCTTTTATCTCTTTTATGTGTCATAATATCACTTTAATTGGCTTGTCAAGTTTTGTTCGATAACATTCCCTGTGAAGTACCTTCTCTGTTAAAGATATTGCTCAAATGTAAATTATTCCTTTGCCTGAGGCAAGTCCAGTTTATCACAGAGCACATGTTATAATAGCCTGCTGGCAGTTACATTTGTAACCGCTTGAATTTAACAGGTTCCTCACTAGGAGATGGGCAAATGGCAAGTGCATATAGTTGATTACTTTCTTAACAGTCACCTGCAAATCCAGCTGCTTTCTGGTGTAATGCTGAACCTTCCTATAGCTTCTCAGACCTGTAGAATTTCCTGATCCATGCATCAAAGGCTAGGTAATGACACTGGAAATCAGATGAGCTGATGAATTTGGACTATTGAATGGAGGCACACTCATGCTTTCTGTTTACTTGACTGTCCCATCCTTTATCCCAAGTGTCCAGACCTGATCCTAGGCTATCATAGGCCTGATCTCAAGAGTCCTGCTCTGCTAGATTATTTTTTCCCCCATTATTCTCTGAGCCATTTGACCTCACCAATTACAAGTGAACTATGAGTGGTTCTTCACTGCAATCAAGACTGTTTGGGGCAGAGCCAATCACAAATGGTCAGAAAGGCTTTGGTAATAAGCTGGGAATCTAATCCTATTCTCTGATTGCTCATAGGAGCATGTTGGAGGGAATTGCATTATCCTGATGGCATTAATCTGGTGATCTGGAATGATCACTACTCATCAGATGACCTTGCCACAGACATTTGTAAGAATCAAGCTGCAAAATCATGCTTCTAGAGCATTAATAATTGCATACTTTTAAAAACACAATCTTTGTGCTCAACATTCTTTCACCTTATTCCAGTACTGCCCTGGTGGAGAATTGTTCGACTACATTATTGCAAAAGACCGTTTATCAGAAGAGGAAGCTCGAATTTTTTTCCGACAGATTGTATCGGCTGTAGCTTACGTTCACAGCCAGGGCTATGCTCATCGAGATCTTAAACCGGTACGTATTTATAAGTTACCTTATAAATCACCAATAATCAAATTGATTGAAGTTAATACATCAAGTTTCTTATAAGGAAAGCTGCAATGCTAGCAGTTGTGTTTCGAAGTACTAATGGACAGAAGGTCAACTATGTACTGTGAAAGGAGAATTGTGCATGGCTAAATATGATTCACCTGACTGAAGGTGTAAGATGAAGGTTGTGTTAGTGCAACAATCAGACAGTTTTTGTAATAATCAGAAAGCAAAAAACTGCAGACATTGAGAAAGTGAAGTAAACACAAAAGCGCTATTAATACTCAGCAGGTCAGGTAGCATCTGTAGAGGGAGCAATATCTGAAACACCAATATAGAAGACTGAAGGGGTACTGTGGAACAGGACGGCTTTGTCAACAGACTTGACGTGTTGAGAATTTCTAGCATTTTCTGTTTTTACAACAAAATTAGAATTTCTGATATCATTTTTTCAGCATGGTGGGATTGGAACTCAGGCTAATGGGTTACAGCTCCAGCTCCACAATGATTATTTCTTTAATGATCATTTACTCAGGTGCACACAAGCACATTGGAAGAAATTGCACACTACTGAATAGAGGCATATTGCTGACATTAGACACTAATTCACTTTGAGAACATGATGCAATGTTTACCAATGTCTTGATCCACTAAAATCCTTGAGTTACCTTATAGGATCAAGTCATTTCATCGTCACTTTCAATTTTATCTTATTTAATTAACTAAAATGTAAATACCCTAGCTGTCATGGTGATACTTAACCATGTTTCTCAGTTGGCTCTGGATAATCATTCTAATAGTTTAACTGCTGTCCTTGTTAGTTCCTGAAAGGTTGAGTGTCATATTAACTTGAATACACTGTGGCATAATTATTTTTTCATCACCTTTCATCCTCATTTTCAGGTCAGATACACATGCAGTTTTCATGCTGATGTTTAAAATACCTTTTAGAATATACTTTTAGTATTAAAATGGACATCTCTGTAGTAAATTAACTGACCAGTGTAAATCTCAACAATACATACTTCAATATAATAGAATTTGATAGTGAATTTAAGAAAGAGCAGGGGAAATTTAGGCTCAAGGTTTAAACCAAATCATTTAGTTTACGAACAACAGTAATCATTTTTAAAATGACTTTTCTACTATTCCTTTCTGGCCTCTTTTTAAAGTGGTGAAAATGACGATTATAGTTTGTCCATTCATGTTGCAATATTATGTGTATTCATTCACCTTGATCATTGACATTCCTTGCGAAACATCCTTTGCAGACACAATTGATGGTTACAGCGATGTTGTTCCCTACATTTTAGGGTAAGAGATTTAACTGTGTTTGCAACAAGGGAAAAGATCCAGTTGTTGTTAGGAGCAACAGTATTTGGAAGGAAAAGATGGTCCTAGTGAGGAAATGCCTAGAATTGGAATTCTTAAATAAATTAAGTTGCTGGGCTTATTAACCAAACTTTGCAAGCTGGCACTAGGCAAACTGAACAGGAAATGTAACAGCTAAAGGATTTTGCAGGAGGGAGGGAGATGGTGTGGAATGATTCTCTCATGAAGTATTTCCTGTAGAATTGGGACAGGAAGGAATTGCAGCTGCATCAACAAGCCTGACCTGAATAAGATAGATTGCTAAAAGGTTAAATAGGGTTGTGTGATGTGGAGAAATAACTGAACTATTTGTCAGTAGACTCTTCATGGAACTTAGTGTGACCCAGGTTAATTGAGCCCAAAATTGTAATGTTAGAAAGTTCTACCTGCAGAAGGATGAAAATGAGGTTTACTGATTTTTTTAAAATAAAAACACTATGTGGGGGGGGGGGCGGGCTGGACACAGGAGGGACAAGGAGAGAAATGCAGCATTGATTAGAAGCTGAAGACATGAACTGGTAAGAGTGGAATTAGTAGTGAGTATCTTTACCCTACTAACTTGAAATCCTCAGGAGGAAATCCCTGGAGGAGAGATAATAGCAATAAACAATTTATTGAAGCTACAGCTATAAAACGCAGCAGTTTTAACGAGACAATATCGGCAGAGACCAGTGTCCAAAATCCCTACGGTGTAGTTGTGAATTAGTTCTGCAAAATCATACCAAGGCATTTGGTCAAGTTTTGTACAAGTTTGTGAATTGACTTGCTGTGGATGATCAACTATTTTATCCAACGAACCAAGATGGCCAGCCACCCAGATAAGAACCAGCACAGGAAGGAAATGTGTAATGACGCAGAAGATTTAATACAGTTGGATGTATAAGATATTTTCATTCGAAGAATCTGAATTTGATTTTCTGCAAAAACTGATTATTTTTGTACAGACTTTGATAAGTTACTGAATGAAATTTTGTTTAACAGTTGTGATGTTGTGAAAGGAGTTAAACTGTATATATAGAATTTTTGAAATTGAATTTAAACTTGTAGATATACTGCCTGGAACTAAAACTGAAGTTAACTATAATACTTGAGAATAGGAATTATATTTGGTTTTCTAACTAACTAGGGATAAGTAAAAAGAGAAGTTTAGTCTGTAAACTTTTAAATACGGAATAACACTAGATCCAATTAGTTTGAGAAATTGGAGTAACAAAGGTTAGTCTAATGAATATCACTGATGCTAACTAAACAGTTATTTGGCTTTTGTTGATATCTAAGATTTGGAATGTAGCCAAGTCACTTTTATTGTCATTTCAACCATAACTACTAGTAAAAATGAGACAGTGTTTTTTCAAGACCATGGTGTTACATGACACAGTACAAAATCTAGACTGAACTACGTAAAAAACTACACTAGACTACAGACCTACCCAGGACTGTATAAAGTGCACAAAACAGTGCAGGCATTACAATAAATAATAAACAGGACAATAGGGCAGTAAGATGTCAGTGAACAGAATGCTTGAATTTTGAATTGTTCTTGCACATGTAGATATTTTGTACATATTGTTTTTTCCTTATAAACAAAACCTTATTTCCAGAAATGTGTGGTTTCTATTCACTGCCTCCTTCTGATACCTGAATTCTCCTGATGGCCTATTAGTACCAAGTATAATTTGATTTTCTCTAAAGAGTGCAACGACTAGTCACACACGATAAGACTGGTGCTACACAGGTGTTACATTAGTCAAACAAAGATAGAACTATGGAACATTACAGAACAGTACAGGCCCTTCAGCCCTCCATGTTGTGCCGACCCATATAATCCTTAAAGAAAGTACTAAACCCACACTACCCCATAACCCTCTATTTTTCTTTCATCCATGTGCCTGTCCAAGAGGCTCTTAAGTACTTCTAATGTTTTAGCCTCCACCACCATCCCTAGCAAGTCATTCCAGACACTCACAACCCGCTGTGAAAAATAAATAAATAAATAGATGGATGGATAGATAAATAAATAAATAGCTTTTTATATATATATATAAAAACACAACAAAAAAAACACTTACCCCTGATGTCTCCCCTAAACTTCCCTCCCTTAATTTTGTACGTATGCCCTCTGCTATTGGTGCCCTGGGAAACTGGTACTGACCATCCACCTTATCTATGCCTTTCATAATCTTGTAGACCTCTATTAAGTCCCCTCTCATTCTTCTACACTCCAAAGAGAAAAGTCCCAGCTCTGCTAACCTAAGATAAGCAAATAACTTTAGAGTTAGAACAAATGATGCACAGTAGCATAGTGATTAGCACAAGGCTTTACCGTATCAACAACCCAGGTTCAGCTCCCGCTGGTTCCTGTAAGAAGTTTGCATGTTCTCTGTGTGGGTTTCCTCCGGGTGCTCTGGTTTCCTCCTTACAGTCCAAAGATGTCCCGGTTGGCAGGTTAATTGGTCATTGTAAATCATCCCATGTTTAAACTAGGATTAAATTGAGGGATTGCTGGGTGACACGGATCAAAGAGCTAAATGGCTCTATTCCCTGCTGTATCTCAATAAATTATAATTACTGTGCAATTCACACGTTTGGAAAACTTCAGGCAAAAAGCAGAAAACGATCTTTTGTTAAAATATCACTTTTATATAGCTTGTTTCATTTCTTATAAGTGTTTTTGAAGTACATAGTGCTAAAACTAGCTACAGACACAATATAGCTAGGTTACAAAAGATCCAAGTTACAAAACTTTTTGAAAAGGTATGTAAGTCAAACAATGAGATGCAAATAACTTGTTGGAAGGAGATGCCAACAGATGTGAGCAGGCCGTATAAATTTTTTTGAAGGCAAAAATGTAGAAGAGAAAAGAATTTCAAGAATTCGGCAGCAAATTCAGGCTGCAAGTGGGGCATAAAGTGATGAGGAAAGGTGATGTGGTCTATGTTTCTTTTGATTAAGTGTTGTGATACGCAAAGATTAAGTCTGCAAATATACAGTACCTGCAATAACTGGAGATTTTAAAATATTGGAGAAAACAGAACTCCAAACTGAAAAGCAATGGACTTTCTTTGCAATGTATTTGCTAATTTTCTGCAACAGTATGTTCTTAAACCAACATAAAAGACTATCTTTAATTTTCAACAAATTATGAATCAGGAAAAAATTGGTAAATAATTGTTTTTTTAGAAAATGGTTCTTGAGAAGAAAGCAACAAGGTTTGACAGGGAAAGTTGTTAAAGGGGAACCTACAGGTGCAATGTATCTATATTTCCAAAAGGCATTTAACAATGTGTCACAAGAGGCTTTTGCATAAGTTAAGAGTCCAAGGTATTGGAAAAAGTGTTTTAGCTTGTATTGAAAACAGATTGTCAGATTGAAAATAGTGGAAACAAGTTTGCCATTTACAGGCTGGATGTAGCCCAATTGGCCCTCTGTTCTTTAATATTCACAGTAATGACCTGAAAGATTCAAAGTTTGCCAATGGTACAAAAAGGGTGGATGAGCATGTTATAATGACTACATTGTAATTCTGCAATAGGATATAGATTTGTGTGATTGGACATAAATTGGATTAGTTCTATTTTCTATTAAGATTGTGAAGTTGACAGGAATACAGAGCCTAGCTGCTATTCTGTCTCTTTAAACTAGGGACACCAAAACTAGTATATTTTGCTTCACTCACAAGCAATAGAACTCTCATAATATTGTCAAACTCACAGTGCTTATTTTTTGTGTATGTTAGGACCCTGGTTATCATTTGGGTAATTTTGACTTTGGAAGAAGTAGGATTTTGCCAAGGCATGAACAATGTAGGTGATGTCTCTTAAAAGTTTTTGCAAATATTTAAGTAATGAGGGTAGTCAAAAATAACTAAGTTGAATTCCTAAACCACTTAAAGACTATTGATCTGGAATTGTTTTCTGGACAGAAAACTCAAATGGATTGCCAGCAGACTGCTTGTCAACAGTTATATTATGGGTGCCTCTTTTTTTCTCTTTTGACATCTTAACTTTGCCACTTTGAAATAGGAATATGAAAGCAGAACATTTCTAGAATAACGTGGTACCTATGTGAAATGTAGCAAAATGTAGTAACTTAAAATCAATTTGATGGGACAGTGATTTGCAACAGTAGAACATGTAGCTGTAACAAAGCATTCTACTTTACATGTTTTAGATGAACAGAGTTTTCTGATTCTAAAAGCTAATCCTTGATGTAAGATAAACATTTCAATTTCTGTATTTGTGACATTATCTAGTATTCTTGAACATAGGAAAATCTACTAATTGATGAAGATCATAATTTGAAGCTGATTGATTTTGGCCTGTGTGCAAAGCCCAAGGTATGTAGAATCTTTTATAGTTCTAAACATTCATCATTTATTTTTCTAAGGCAGCTGATGTATTTCTTCCTGTCAATATAAGGACTTTTTTTTACCTACTATCCCTTTTCCTTTGCTTCTCTGTGCACAGTTGACCTGCTGAAAGTGTCTCAGAATATCAAAGGCACTTCAATAAATTACACAACTATAGCATTTTCTGCCTGCCTGCCATATATGTTCACACTATGGGAGAAATTCTCTTGGTTTCATCAATGTGTTCCTGGTACGCAGATTAATGTTCTTACCTGTGTGTAATGAAGGATCCATCATCTGAAGCCAATTAGCATTTTCACTTTCTACAGATACCACATGCCCTGCTGAGACTTTCCATTATTTTGTTTTTATATTGCTTACCTTCTTGTTTTGCTGTACTATAAAGAATCCACGTCGGGGAGTAAAGTAACAATAGAGAATAAAATTAAGGAAATGTGTATTGAATTGTATGAAGATTTGAAGAATATGTTTTGTTGGGGCGGATGCAGACATTAACTTACAGATTCTCTTTGCTGTAGGGTGGTTTGAATTACCAGTTAACAACTTGCTGTGGTAGCCCTGCCTATGCAGCTCCTGAACTCATTCAAGGCAAAGCTTATATTGGTTCTGAGGTAAGTTATGCATTTTATTAGTGTATTTTTTATTTAAGTACTATAATTTTAGGTAGTATTTTATTCCAGTCTTTCCTCATACTGGTTATCCTTTTGCTCCTTTAGTGCGTTCTTTGATGTATTCCATTCTCTCCCAGAAATCTCTATTGGATGCTCAGTCATGGCAGAAGTTCAATGTAGTGTAAAATCTTCCAGTCAATGAATGATAATTTTTAATTTGTTTTAAGTCCTGCTTTCTGTCTTTTCTTCCAAAAACATGTCTTTGTTTTCCAATGATGTGCAAGGTAGCAAACTAAAAATACTCTTATTTAAGAACACGAGAAAATAGAAGCAGCAACAATTCACTCATCTCCTCTAACCTTCATTTTCAAAAATTTGTCGTACTTTTTAAAAATAAGCCTTCACAACCACAATGGTTAGGATATTTTAGATTTGTCAACCACTGCGAGGAAAAACCTGCATATCTTAGTTTTAAGTGATTGCCTTCTAATCCTTAAATGGTGTCTCCTTGTTTCAAGTGGAAGTGAGAAGAAGTTTTTAAAAAAAATCTTTGGACCTCTTAATGTTTCATCTATAGTCACACAATAATACAAATTTAAGATGAGGTTATTCTGTCCCTTGGGGATGCTCTGCCATTCAATAAGGTCATGGCTGATCTAACAATTCTTCAATTCTTATTCCATGTTTCATCTGCTTCTTTATTAACAATCTATCTTGCTCTCTCTTTAAAATATTGAAAGCTGTTTCTTCCATAACCCTCCGAGGAAGATAGTTACAAAGTCTCATGCTATTCAGAACAAAAACCACCTCTGTATCCTAAATTGCAAGCACTTTATTTTTATGATCCCGCCCCAGTTCGAGATTCTGTCTCAAGTGGAAACATCCTATCCACACCCACCTTGTCAAGATTCCTCAGAATCTTCTATTTTCTCAGGTTCTCTTTCACCCTCTAGCTCGTGAGATCTAGAAAGAAGATGCTTTTTTAAAAAAATCATTATTATTAGGTGTGGCAAGGATGATGTAATTTCATGAAGGAAAAATAACAAGTGGATTTATGGATTTTCAAAAGCCATTTGGTAGGGCAATATATTAGCTTGTTAGAATTAAAATTATTTTTTAATATTGATTCAGGGATAAACTAGCTACTTTCAAGATGGCAAACACCTATTCATTGATGCTACAAAATTAATCCTGGGTACTTAGCTATTCACACTTAACATCTCCTTCATATAAGTCATAATATAACTAAATTAGTTAATGATACCAAGTCAGCTAGAAAAGTTAGGTTTGAGGAAGGTGCAATAAACTATAGATTAAGCAAGTGGACAGCAAAGTACCAAATGGAGCATAATGTGAGGGTTTGCACTAGGTAGGTGAATTAATAACCACATTTAAGTTGTTCAAAGCAAATAAATATTGGTAAAAATACACAAAATGCTGGAGGAACTCAGCAATTCAGGCAGCATCTGTGGAAGGGAATAAATAGTCAACATTTTGGCTCAAAACCTTATTATTTGAGATTTTAATATGATATCTGGAATGGTAAAAGTGAAGTCTGGGCTCTTTTGTTAAGCATGTCACATGTTCCTCAGTAGTATTGAGGGAAATTGATTTGAAAAATGAATGTTCAAATGATCTGATGAAGTTTTCTTATTTGAATGAAGCTAGTAAATGATGATATTACACGATATTATGATTACTGTACCTGTGTCACAGTTATGATGTCTGAAAGTTTAAGATGAAGAAGATGCTCTCAATAATTTCCCTTTTTCAATTTAAAAAAAATCAGGCAGATATCTGGAGCATGGGGATCCTCTTGTATGCACTTCTTTGTGGATTTCTCCCATTTGATGATGATAATATGGTGACTCTATACAGAAAAATAATGGTAAATTCTTTACCTTGAATTATTTGTACATTTTGCATAAGCACATCCCTGCCTTCTCTTTATTCTAGCCAGTGCAATAAACTAGATCTTTTGGGCTGCTCAACAACATGTCAATTGATCTTCTGTAAATGACAGAACAGAATTATAGTAGAATTTGGACCAACTTGAACAATTTGTGCAAATTAAAGATCTGTTCTATAATCCACACAATTTCATAACTTAAAAAAAATAGTTGTATGAACGCAAGTGAGTGAGAAATTATCCAATAGATAAAGGGAACAATTCAAGAATGTGCTTAAAAGCTCCTAAGAAGGGAGGGGGTGGTCGGGGGTAAGAAACTACAACATCCTCACTAACTCAATCCTCCCTGCCCATATTGAGAACCTAGAGTCTGTTTAAGAGTTCATTGAAGCCCTGAATTTCCTACATAAGGAAACTCCATAAACTACTCATCTGGTATGTCAGGATAGCATAGCAGTTAATGTAATGCAATTACAGTGACCCAGATTCAATTCCATTGTTGGCTGTAAGAAGTTCAAACATTCTCCCTGTGACTGTACAGATTTCCTCCAGGTGCTCCAGTTCCCTCCCATGTTCCAAAGCTGTATGAGTTAGTAGTTAATTGGTCACATAAGTGTAATCGGGTGGCATGGGCTCTTTGTGCTGCATTTCTAAATAATAATCTGCCTGCTCTATCAGGTAGTGGGGTTTCCCATATTTGGCCTCACTATCACTGAGGTGCACAAATTCAGAGGGGGATCAGGTCACTCTCAATCCCAAAGATAACCTACCAAGAAAGTTGTTAACTCTGATAAAGGATGTTCAAGAATAAGGTGTAAGCAACTAATAGGCACTTTATCCATGCAAGAAATTGTATAATGAAGGTGAAGTGCAGGGAATTGCATAAGATTTTGTTCTTTAAGATGTTTTTAGAATGTTAATTGAAAATACATAACACTTCTAAGAAGATTTGGATTTTAATTGATAACTTCCTTTTAGAATTGAGAATCAGTTGAAAATTGAATCCAAAAATACAAACACAGGAAATTAGTCTTGTACTTGTTTGTACTGTATGCAAAACTATTTGTTTTTGGTATAGGAGCAAATATATCTCAATGAATAAGCATGCAGTACAAATGTCATATTCTTTCCATTCTTAATCCTTAATTTTTTTTAGGCCTTATCTAATACCCAACAGCTTCAATATTATTGATTTGCAGTCTACCAGTTTAATCATGCCTTCACTCCTTCAATCCTTCAATTTCTTGAACTTTTAATGTATATGACTCAAGTTTTTGCACTGTAGTTTCTTATCTCAGATTTATTATCATCTGATTCCTTTAAAGCACACAACAGAAAAGATTTTTACCATTGTGCCTTCAGCTGGATAACTTATTCCTTTTGGCATATTGAACCTTTGGATGTTTGAGGAATATTGAACATACTTAAAACAAACATTTCAACTTACTTTTTTTTTTGCAGAGGGGAAAATATAACATACCCAAATGGCTCTCGCCTGCAAGTGTACTGATTTTGAATCAAATGTTGCAGGTAGAATTCTATTGCATGAACTTCTTGAAATCTGTTTTGAAGTGTTTTAAGAAACTTGAAAAGTGTGCAATTTAATTTCCTCTAAGGTGTTATATTTATTGTGTTTAATTACATGTATGTCTTGATAGGATTAGCAGTGGGCACTTTTAAATTACTCAATACTGTATATTTTAAATGCTGCAAATATTCTTTACCATCAGCAAAATTTATCTCTTCAACAAAAATGACTTTAGAGCTTCCCAAATGGGTATGTAAGGGTATAGGCTCTGTATGGTAGCCCAGATATAAAGATACCTGTAAAAACACCAAAACTCGGAGACTGCCATTTGGCAAATATAGCCTCTGCAATACAACGGTCATGTCAGAAAATCAACATTCATGAGAATCAGCATCAATCCAAAATACTGATACATTTTACATTTTTGTTTTCTTTTAAAAATAGAATTTAATCTAAAAATGGGTAACTTAATTCTTTTCCTAGGTGTATTCTACAGTTATTTAATTAAGTTATATTCAATAACAATGTAGTGTAAAACAATAATGGACCACTTTTCCTGATTTATATGTAGATATTATACAGCTATGAAGATCAGGCAGTACTCTAGCAAAAAAGGAGAGAAAAGTGACCACCTTGTTCTTGGGATTATTGCTATTTAGATTGTCCTATTTCTAGTTGGAATTTTGGTACAGCACTGTTTAAATATCCCACTTGCTATGAAACTAAGATACTGAAGTGTATCAAAGCACCTTTGGGCACCTGATTCTATAGATTGTTCTAATACCTTTTGAATTTTAAAAAAAGGCCAAAGATCAAGATCAAAGACTGGTGCAGAGCCAACAACCTGTCTATTAATGTGAACAAAACAAAAGAGATGGTTGTTGACTTCAGGAGGGCGCGGAACGACCACTCCCTGCTGAACATTGATGGCTCCTCGGTAAAGATCGTTAAGAGCACTAAATTTCTTGGTGTTCACCTGGCAGAGCATCTCACCTGGTCCCTCAACACCAGCTCCATAGCAAAGAAAGCCCAGCAGCGTCTCTACTTCCTGCGAAGGCTGAGGAAAGTCCATCTCCCACCCCCCACCCCCCCCATCCTCATCACATTCTACAGGGGTTGTATTGAAAGTATCCTGAGCAGCTGCATCACTGCCTGGTTCAGAAATTGCACCATCTGGGATTGCAAGACCCTGCAGCGGATAGTGAGGTCAGCTGAGAAGATCATCGGGGTCCCTCTTCCCTCCATCATGGACATTTACACTACATGCAAATCCGCAAAGGAAACAGCATTATGAAGGACCCCATGCACCCCTCATACAATCTTTTCTCCCTCCTGCCATCTGGGAAAAGGCTCTGAAGCATTCGGGCTCTCATGACCAAACTATGTAACAGTTTCTTCCCCCAAGCTATCAGACTCCTCAATACCCAGAGCCTGGTCAGACACCTTGCCCTATTGTCCTGTTTATTGTAAATGCCTGCACTGTTCTTGTGCACTTTACACAGTCCTGTGTAGGTCTGAGGTCTAGCGTAGCTTTCTCCGTGTTGTTTTTTTTTACGTAGTTCAGTGTATTTTTTGTGCTGTGTCATGTAACACCATGGTCCTGAAAAACGTTATCTCATTTTTACTATGTATTATACCAGCAGTTATGGTCAAAATGACAATGAAAGTGGCTTGACTTGACTTGATCTTTGAAATTTATTTGAATTTGATTCTACAGATGTTTTGTTTTTTGACAGCAGAGATGTTTTAATATTAGAATAATCCACAGATTTATTATGATACTTGACCCTACATAATTTTAACGTTGTTTAGTCATCTTGCTTTGCTATTTCATCAAGTGAAGGAAATCTTTACTTCAATTGTATTTAAGAACACAAACATGAGGAAATCTACAGATGCTGGAAATTCAAACAACACACGCAAAATGCTGGTGGAACGCAGCAGGCCAGGCAGCATCTGTAGGGTGAAGTATAGTCGACATTTCGAGCCAAGACTACTTTTCTATAGGAAGAAGTACAGTTAATGTTTCAGGCCGAGTCTACTTCTCTATAGGAAGAAGTGCAGTCGACGTTTTGGGCCAAGACCTTTCTCTATAGGAAGTACAGTCAACATTTCGGGCCAAGACCCTTCTCTGTAGGAAGTACAGTCGATGTTTCGGTCCGAGACCCTTCTGTACTTCTCCCTATAGATGCTGCCTGGCTTGCTGCATTCCACCAGCATTTTGTGTGTGTTCCTTCAATTGTATTTCGTTGTTTACCAAGACAGTAGATCAGAATCTCTTGGGCTGAGGAAAATCATGAATAAATGACATTTTGTTAGACTTCTGTTCTTCAAATGATTGGTAATTCACAATTTTAGTTTATGAATTTCATGAATTTATAAGGATTAGGAATTAATTTTAGGGCATTGAGCCTACTGCAGTGTTCAGTGAGTTCATGGGTGCTCTGATCTTCAGCGACGACGTACCCCATTTATCTACCTGATCCAAAAGCCTTGATTTTACCCTTTTTCACATCCTTAAAAATATTTAAGTTCTCAGTATCCACAGCTGACTTTGGTTTAGAGTTCCAAAGATTCTTAGCTTTTGAGAGAAGAAAATGCTTCATCATGATTTTTAAGTAAATGGCCTC
Source organism: Hypanus sabinus (assembly GCF_030144855.1). Taxonomy (NCBI): domain Eukaryota; kingdom Metazoa; phylum Chordata; class Chondrichthyes; order Myliobatiformes; family Dasyatidae; genus Hypanus; species Hypanus sabinus. The sequence goes on from NC_082710.1 coordinate 64,274,347, forward strand.
TTGCAGTGAATAATCACTTAGTCACTACTAATTGCAGACTCTCTAACCACCAAAAACGCCCTGGTACCATCTACCCTGTCAGTTCTTCTTGTGTTATATTACGAATCTTATGCTGTATTGGGGTTCATTCAGAAAAGGTTGAAAATCTTCATAGATGGTGTGTTTGGAGCAATATTACAAGTTGTAGATATGAGGCATTGAAGTGGGGGAGAAACATTCATGTCAAAAGCACTTCAAATTTGAAATACACATATATGTTATAATGAAATGTAGTAACCATCCTGATTTAATTCCCAAAACATCCCAAGTTGTAAATCATTTTGCACTTGCTTCGGGGAAAATAATCCAGGATAATTGAAATTTGGGTTGGGGGGGGAGTCAGAGTTACACAGTATAGAAACAGGCCCTTCGGCTCAACTAGACCATGCCAATTAAGATACCCCATCCACCCTGGTCCCATTTGTCAGCATTTGGCCCATTTAAAATCTTTCCAATCTATGTACCAGTCCAACTGTCTTAGAAGTCATTATTGTAGCTTCTTCCGTCACTTCCTCTGGAAGCTCGTTCCACATTAATATCACCCTTCGTGTTTATATATTTTTAAAAAATGTTTCCCCTCTCACTTTAAATCTGTTTGCTCTACTTGTTGATTCCCCAGCACTGGGGGTGGAGGGGCGGGGGAAGACTGGTGTATTCAGCCTATCGATGCTCCCATTGATTTTATGCACATCTATAAGATCACCTCTGGAGTCCCTAAGGCAATGCCACATTGAGTTCAATGCTGATTGGCAATTGTTGCGATGCCACTGGAGCCGAACTGTATTGGTCTTTGCCGTTACTCTGGATTCATCAGCTACATGGGGGTAGGGGGAGCATGCCGCATGGGCAACAGCTTGCTCTCCATATCATACTGCCTGGCTTGTGTATGGTATGTGTACCAACACGTAGACCACTAGGTGGCAACATCAATGATAGACCCTGACTAACAACCGACCTCTATTTATAAGATCACTACTGTCTTATGCTACGAATTATGTCCTAACCTGCCTAACCTTCTCTATAACTCAGTCCCTCAAATTCTGGTAACATCCTTGTAATTATTTTCTGCATTCCTTCCAGTTTAATAGCATCTTTCTTACAGTAGTGTGACCAAAATTGAACACAGTATTCCACCTTTGACCTCAGCAACGTCCTATACAACTGCACCAACACCATCTAACTTTAATACTCATGGCCATGTCATACATGGGTTGACAGGAATATGGAGAAATTTAAGGTGGAGGGGTTATATGGGAGCAACTCACACAAAATGCTGGTGGAACACAGCAGGCCAGGCAGCATCTAAAGGAAGAAGCACTGTCAACGTTTTGGGCCCGAAACGTCGATAGTGTTTCTTCCTATAGATGCTGCCTGGCCTGCTGCGTTCCACCAGCATTTTGTGTGTGTTGCTTGAATTTCCAGCATCTGCAGATTTCCTCGTGTTTGGGTTATATGGGAGGCAGGGTTTAAGGCTCGGCACAACATTGTGGACCAAAGGCGCTGTACTATTCTATGTTCTATAAAAAAGCTGCCTTCACTGACCAGCCTACCAGTGAATCCACATTCAGCGAATTATGTACTTGTACTCCAAAGTCCCTCTGTTCTATGACATTCCTCAGGATTCTGCCATTCACTGTGAAAATCCTATCTGGTTTAATTTTCCAAAGTGCAATACCTCACATGTATCTGAATTAAACTCCATTTGCCTATGTTGGCCTACATATTCAGTTGATCAAGATTGTCCCCCTCCCTTAATTGTTTGATAACCTTCATTATCAACTATCCCAACCGTTGTCATATCATCTGCAAACTTACTAACCATGATTTGTACATTCTCATACAAATACCGTAAATTCCAGACTATAAGCCGCTACTTTTTTCCCCACGCTTTGAACACTGCGGCCTATACTATGGTGCGGCTAATGCATGTTTTTTTGTTCATGCCGCCAAAAACATTTTGCCTCGTAACAGTAGACCAATAAAATTGATGAGTAGTTCACAGAGGTCCAATAAAATTGTACGATAAATCAAGCGCACTTTCACAATTAAATTATTGTAAATCAGTCATTTGTACTCACCCTCATCAACATGGAAAACACTTGAAGAAAAGCATATGATGCAGCTTTTAAGTTAAAGGTGATCAATCTGGCGGTTGAAGAAGGAAATCGAGCTGCCGCACATAATATTGGCATAAATGAATCGATGTTGAGACGGTGGAGACGCCAGCGTGAAGAACTGAGTCAATGCAAAAAGACGACAAAAGCTTTCAGAGGTAATCATAGCAGATGGCCCAAACTTGAAAACTTTCTTGAAGACTGGGTTAACACACAGAGAGCAGGCGGCCGCGGTGTTTCCACCATGCAGATCAGACTGAAGGCTAAAGCAATCGCCGCCAAAATGAAAATCGAAGATTTTAGAGGTGGGCCATCGTGGTGTTTTAGATTTATGAGACGAAAAGGCCTGTCCGTCAGGGTACGCACGACTCTGTGTCAGCAGCTCCCTCCCGACCACGAGGAAAAGCTTGCTAACTTCCACACATTCACTCAAACAAAGATAGCGGAGAATTCCATCGGGCCAGATGATATCATAAATATGGATGAAGTACCTTTGACGTTTGACCTGCCTCTCACTTGGACTGTTAATAAAAAAGGTGACTCGTCCATCACACTGAAAAGAAGTGGCCATGAGAGAACTCATTTTACTTGTGTTCTGAGCTGCACAGCATCCGGACTAAAGCTTCCACCGATGGTGATTTTTTAAGTGGCTGACAATGAAAGTTCAGTGAAAGCTGCCATCAAGAGTACAAACTCAATTCCAGCTGTGATTCCTGGGGGCACCACGAAGTAATTGCAGCCACTGGACATCAGCGTGAACCGGGCATTTAAAGTGGCGCTGCGCGTTGAGGCTTGGATGACGAGCGGTGAGAAATCCTTTACCAAAACAGGACGCATGCGAAGAGCATCTTTAACTCAAGTCTGCCAGTGGATCCTAAATGCGTGGAGCCGTGTCACAACATTCACCATCACCAGCGGGTTTCGAAAGGCTGGACTGCTGCGTGATGAAGAGGACCGCGTGCGCTCAAGTGAGAGCGACAACGAAGAGACTGAAGTGAGTGACGAGATCCTGAGGTTTTATTCAATTCGGACACTGAAGAAGAGGACTTTGATGGTTTTAGTGCGCAGGAGGAAGATGAAGAAGGCGATCAATAACTTTTCCTAGTAGACTGCAGTATATATATATTTTTTACCAGTCGTTAGGAGATATTGGAATGTTGTTCGTGCACTGTTCAGTAAAAAAGTATACGCAACGTAATTTGTGTGTTACCAATACGTATGTATATTTAAAAGTAGCTGTGTTACAGGCACTGTTCGAAAAAAAGCATTTGCAATATATATTTGTTTATGTTACCATACGGATTTAATTAAAAGTTAAAAAATCCTCACGTGTAATATCTTTCTGTGTAAATATCTCATATTACAACGTGGGACACCTGCGGCTTAAATTCAGGTGTGGCCTGTACAAGTACAAAATTGATTTTCTTTCTAAAATTAGAGCGTGCGGCTTTTAATCAGGTGCGCTCTGTAGCCCGGAATCTACGGTAGTTGATATTCATGATTTAAAAAAAAATGGAGCCCAACACCAGCCCCTGAACATCCCACTAGTCAGGAGTCTCCAGTCTTAGAAGCAACCTTCTACTATCATCCTCTGATTTTTAACAAGCCAGTTGTGTATCTACGCAGCCAGCTGCCCCTGGATTCCATGTGATCTACTGAATTCCATTTAAACCTCATCTGCTGCCCTGCCTTCATGCTTTACACTATCAAAAAGCTCACCAAGTTCTTGCTCTTCCATGCACAAAACCATGCTGTCTATCTTTAATCAACCCTATCTTTTCAGATGTACATATATCTCAGAATGCTCTCCAGTAATTTACCTACTACAGATATTAGACTTACTGGTCTGTAGTTCCCAGGTATTTCTCTGTTGCCCTTATAAATAAAAACACATTTGCTACCCTTCAGTTTACTGCAATATCATCTGTGGCTAACAATAATGCCAGGGCTTCCACAGTTTTTTCTTTAGCCATCCACAGTGTTCTTAAACATAGATAATATTTATGAACAAAATATTTAATTATTCATGCATTCACTGAGTTCTCTAATCCACTATCATAATATCAACTGTCAGTATTTTACCTGAATCAATATAATCCTGCAACTCTGCTTAAGTGGTCTCATGAGTGATGCCTACAGCTTAATTTATGATTCGACAAAGGCTAGTTTGAGACATACGTTAATTTATCTAATACAATTGAGCATCTATGATTGAGATAAAGGTAAATTGGATAGATTATTTAAAATAAATGTAATTATTCTTCTCTCAACATTTTCAAAGGCTAAAAATTTCTATCACATGGACATTTATAACATAGAATTTGAAAACTATGCATTGATTTGTGCAAATCTTTCACTGGAGCACCTTCAATTAGTTGAATTTAACATTGCTGAAGTGCAAGGACAATTATGTTGCCAAACATCAGCAATTCAAAATATGATAAATATTTATATTAAATTTAAGTTTTCAAAATTTAGTTACTAACTAAGTTGGATCTGAAGGCATATAAGTGATTTTAAATTTTGTTTGATTTATTTTGCATTTTCAAAGGTATTTGGAAGGCCATTATAGCTCTAATTCCTTCTCACAGGTAGATCCAAAGAAGAGGATCACTATAAAACATCTTCTAACCCATCCCTGGTTAATGCAAGATTACGGCTGCCCAGTTGACTGGCGTACCAGATATCCAGTGAGTGTTCATAAATAAAATGTGATTTTCATATTTAATGTTAAAAGTACAATTCTTAATTATTGAGATTGCTACCATATGATTTGCTTTCTAAGTTTATAATTGGTAATAATTGAAAGGTTCAGCATGCATTTTTTTGATCAAAGAATATACAAGTTGCAAATTATTCAACTTTGAGATTTGTTTGTTTATCAGGCAGTCGCCTGTTAATGATGGCAGCGCGGTCAGTATGGACTGTTTAGGCCAAAGTTCCTGTATCCGTGATGTGCTACTCTATGACAATCACATTCTAAAACATTAAATTCATTACGTTGTAACAGTTGTAAGCTTGAGGTTACATCTCCTCCCTCATTACCATTTAGAGCCTCAAACAGCCCTTCCAGGCAAGGTGACACTTCACCTGTGAGTCTCTTGGGGTCATATACTCTGTTTGGTGCTCTCGGTGTGGCCTCCTGTACATTGGGAGACCGCTTCACTGGGCAACTACGTTCCATCTGCCAGAACAAGGTGGATCTCCCAGTCACCACCCATTTTAATTCCACTTCCCATTCTCTTTCTGATATGTCCATTGTCACAATAAGGCCACACTTAAATTGGAGGATCAATATCTTATATTCCATTTGGGTAGCCTCCAACCTGATGGCATGAACATCGATTTCTCTAACTTGCAGTAATGCCTCCCCTCCACTTCACCATTTCCCATCCCCTTTTCCCTTTCTCATGTTATCTCCTTGTCCTCCCATCACCTCCCTCTGGTGCTCCTTCCTACCCCACCCCCCCCACAGCCTTTTTTTCCTTCATGGCCTTCTGTCTCTTTCACCAATCAACCTCCTAGCTCTTAGTTTCATCCCTCCTGCCTCCAAGTTTCACCTATCACCTGGTGTTTCTCTCTCCCCCTCTCCCCTCCCCCCCACCCAACCTATCAAATCTACTCCTCGGCATTTTTTCTCTAGTCCTGCTGAAGGGTTTCAGCCCTAAATGTCGACTGTACTTTTTTCCATAGATGCAGCCTGACCTGCTGAGTTCATCCAGCATTTTGTGTGTGTTGCTTGGATTTCCAGCATCTACAGATTTATCTTGTTTGAAGCTTGGGATTACATCTTCTGGGGTTTTGTGTATCTAAGAATTTTTTAAAACCTTCTAATCTGAATGTGACCATTTATTAAAAAATATGTAGAAAGTATATATTCTGTTTCTCCAAACACCTTTAAGAAAATCCGACAGGTTGTTTCTTGAGATCCTATTGCTATTGCTACTGCCTGGTCCACACGTCCCTCCCCACAGATCTCCCACCTGGCACTTATCCCTGCAAGTGTAAGTGCTACACCTGTCCCTACACCTCCTCTCTTACCAGCATTCAGGGCCCCAGACAGTCCTTCCAGGTGAGGCAACACTTCACTTGTGAGTCTGTTGGGGTAATCTATTGCATCCGGTGCTCCCGGTGCAGCCTCTGCTACATCGGCGAGACCCGACACAGATTGGGGGACAGCTTCGTCGAGCACCTCCGCTCCGTCCACCATAGCAGACAGGATCTCCAGGTTGCCACTCACTTCAACTCTGCTTCACATTCACATTCACATTCGGATATATCCATACATGGCCCCCTCTACTGCCATGATGAGGCCAAACTCTGGTTGGAGGAGCAACACCTCATATACTGTCTGGGTAGTCTCCAGCCCCTTGGTATGAACATCGAATTCTCCAACTTCTGGTAATTCCCTTCCTCTCCCTTCCCCCATCCCACCTTCACTGTCTCCTCTTCTAGCTGCCTATCACCTCTCTCATGATTCTGCCTTTTTCTGCTACCCATAGTGCTTTCCCCTTATATTCCTTCTTCACCTCTCCGGCCTATCCCCTCCCTGCTTCGCCTCCCCCACCCCTTGACCTTTCCTCTGATTGGTTTTTCACCTGGCACATTCCACCTTGCCCCCTCCTTCTTCAGTCCTGACAAAGGGTCTCGGCCCAAAATGTCGACTGCTCCTTTCCACGGATGCTGCCTGACCTGCTGAGTTCATCCAGTTTGTTTGTACATGTCTATTTGACCACAGCATCTGCAGTGTACTTTGTGTTTACAAAAATTATAGCTGTTGCAAAGTATTATTCTGTGACCTAGAAGTCCATTCTTCCATTTGGATCAATTTTACAGTGAATACCACATTCCTTCCCCTTTGTGTAAAACAGATATAATGATAGTTAAAACTGTTAGAGGCCTAAGTAAAAAGAAAATTGAAAAAGGTTGCAGATGTTGCAAGGTTTATTTTGATGGGTTAATTTAGATATTCACATTGAAATCATCCAATGGGTTTTACAGGAATTAAATTATTCATAAAATAAAGTCAGTAAACAAAGTGCTGGCCAGTGGCACAGTGACATCAGTTGGGCTGCTCCCGGACACGCTTTCCATCCTTGCCAGCTTGAGTGTTTGAGCTTGCAACTCAACCTCGTAAAAAAACAACAACAAGCTGCGTTGCGAGGAGGACGTGGGGGACCACTCACAGAATCTTTCCTCCAAGACAACCACTCAATAAAAAAGTGGTCGCCAAGGCTCTGGCCCAGTATGGCACACAAAAAAAACAATAACATTGATCAAACTTGATTAGAATCAAATGCAGGTGTGATTCTGATACAAGTAGCCCTTGTATCTATATAATTTAATTAAAATTGAATCATCTCATCTATAGGTATTTTTCTGTAGTCTGGCTTGAAATCACATGCATTTTTTCCTATATTCTACGCCTTGACATCAATGAAACAAGGGCACCAAGAGATTTGTGTTGTATTAAAGTAACTTTTTTTAAAAAGTGACAGCCTAAGATAAAGAAGCTAAAGAAAATATTACTTCCACTTGTAATGTCTGATCGTTAATGTTTCTATGTATTCTTTCAAAACAACAAGTTTTAAGTTTTGTAATATTGCAACAGTGTTGATGTGTTAATCTACCATAAATATAAGTTACAGAATGCATTTTATGCAATGTAAACTTAAGACATTGAACAACATTCTAACTACGTTATATCTTAACTTTTTTTTTCTTGACTGTTTATATTTCTAGATTGACCGTCTTGATGAGGACTGCATTACAGAGCTGTCAGTGTTTTTCAAATGCTCCAGAAAGCACATGTCCAGCTTGGTATCAGAGGTATGAATCTCCCTCCAAAGTTGTTTATTTTTGATCTTCATTAAATGAATTCATCCTATTCTAGAGCCTGAATTACATTTGTCTTTTTTATTGTTGTTTTCAGTATTAAAGGAATTTAACACCTTTTATTGCAGCGTTACTACCTCCATTAAAATTTAAAATGATCAGGTTTACTTATCTTAACAGCTATAATGTTATAGATGCTTAACTAAATCTAAGTGTTAGTCTTCTTATTTTCTTTTAGCAAACGGTCTAGCATATGATTAGCTCTTCATAAAAATGCTAAATCTCTGTCTAACAACAAAAATTTTATTACGTCCCTTATTGTGGCTCGACTGCAGAAACTTTACTACTGTATTATTAAGGTATGACCCATACAAAAAGGTTGGGCTACACCTGAAATTGGGAGGATCAATTTTCTTGTAGGCTGGTTTGCTAGAACTTTTGGAGAGTGTTTAAGTTGATTTGGCAGGGGGATGGGAACCCGAGTGATAGACCAAAAGATGGGGCAGTTGGCATAAATGGGAAAAATTGCTGTTAGTGCATTGGGTTGAAGTGTGCCTTTTAAACTAAGTAGTAGGTACATACGGCAAGTTTTAAAATGGTGTCCAATACAGGACTGAAGGTGTTATATTAGAATGCATTTAGTATACAGAATAAGGTGGCTGACCTTGTAGCACAGTTAGAGATTGGCAGGAATGATTGTTGTAGACATCACTAAGTTGTGGCTGAAAGAAGATCACAATTGGGAGCTTAACATCCAAGGATACACTTTGTATTGAAAGAACAGGCAGATGGTGGCTCTATTGGTAAAAAATGAAATTAAATCCTTAGAAAGAGATGACATAGCATCAGAAGATGTTGAATCCTGGTGTGAAGAGTAAAGAAACTATAAGGGTAGTTCTACACAGGCCTCTGAACAGTAGCCATGATATTGGGTACAAATTACAATGGGAGATAGAAAAGACGTATAAAAGGCAATGTTACAATAGTCATCGGGGATTTCATTATGCAGGTAGCTTGGGAAAATCAGGTTGGTACTAGATCCCAAGAGAAGGAATTTGTAGAATCCCTACAAGATGGCTTTTTGGAGCAGCTTGTGATTGAGCTCACTAGGAAAATGGTAATGAATGGGCACCTATGGCACCTATGGAAAAGAGTCCATTTAACATTTTGGACCGAGATCCTTCATCAGGCCTGCTGAGTTCCTCCAGCAATTTGTGTGTGTGCTGCTTGGATTTCCAGCATCTGCAGACTTTCTCAAATTTGATTAGGGAGTTTAAAGTAAAGGATCCCTTAAGAGGCAGTGATCATAATAGAATTCACCCTGCAGTTTGAGAGGGAGATGATAAAACCAGGTGTATCAAAATTACAGTGGAGTAAAAGCAGCTAAAGAGACATCAGAAAGGAGCTGGCCAAAATTGATTGGAAGGGGACACTAGCAGGGATGACAGCACTGGAGTTGGTGTGCAAACACTATGTGCAGTTTAAATGCAAATGATTGTCTTGGGTGATTCTCTTGCAAGTGCAGGATCTTGTTAGATATTGTTAATGTAAAATGTTGCAAGTCCATTTCTCTTTATTGGTGAGACAGATGGCGAGGGAGCTGAGTGGCTGTGGTTGTAGCGAAGTCTAGGCCTCAAGCTGCAGGCTTGTTTTTTCTTTTTTTTTGCAGCATTCTGGGAGAGGAGACGCTGGAGTCGGTGTAGTGTGGCCATCTGTGCTGGGTTGGCGTCTGGCCCCTCCCGTGTTTGATCAGTGGAGTGACAAGCTGGATTGTGTGTGTGCATGTGTACATTCATCTGCTTGTTCTTGCCAGTAATGGCCATGCAGCATCAATTTACAGGGCATTTCACTTAGTGTGACTCTATGTTTTACTACTATCTTGTATGAGCCTTGTGTTGTGTATGACTGTTGATATGTGTTTTGCACCTTGGCCCCGGAGGAGCACTGTTTCATTTGGATGTATTCATGAATGTTTAAATGATAATTAAATTTGAACGAAAACATTTACAGATAATTAAAGAGGGGTGAGGGTGAATATTGGACCACTGGAAAATGAGATTAGAGAGATAGCAATGTGGGACAAAGAAATTGACAGATTTGATTGGTGGAATTGACGGCCTTGTAGCCAAGTTTGTCATTGATATGATGATAGGTTGAGGGGAGGGTGGTGTTGAGGAAAGAAGAAGTCTAGAAGGACTTGGACAGATTAGGAGAAGGGGTCAAGAAATGGCAGGTAGAATACAGAGTCAGGAAGAGTATGGTGATGCACTTCGTTTGAAGGAATAAAGGAGTAGGCTATTTTCTAAACTGGGAGAAAATTCAGGAATCTGAGGTGTAAAGGAACTTAGGGAATCCTGCACAAGGACTCCCAAAGGTTAACTTGCAGGTTAGGTCGGTGGTAAGGAAGGCAAAAGCAGCGCTAGCATTCATTTTGAGAGGACTAGAACATTAAAGCAAGAATGTGATGCTTAGGCTTTTTAAGGCATTGGTCAGACCATACTTGGAGTATTGTGAGCAGTTTTGGACATGGATATGCTGACATTGGAGGGGGTCTAGAAGAGATTCATAAGAATGATCCCAGACATGACAGGTCTAATGTAGAAGGAGAATTTGATGGTTCTGGGCATGTGCTTACAAGGGTTTAGACGAATTGGTGGGGGTGGGGGGGGGGGGGGGATCTCATTGAAACCCATCGAATATTGAAAGGCTTAGATAGAGTGGATGTTTCCGAAAGCGGGAGTGTCTAGTACCAGGGGGCACGGCCTCAGAATAGAAGGACTTCCCTTGAGAACAGAGATGAGGAATTTATTTAACCAGATGGTGTTGAATATGCGGGAATTCATTGCCACAGATGGCTGCTGAGGCCAAATCATTGGATATATATAAAGTGGAGGTTGATATGTTCTTGATTCATAAGGTTGTTAAAGGTAACAGGCAGAAGAATGGGGTTGAGAGGGGTGATAAATTAGCCATGATTACCAGGCCAAATTGCCTAATTCTACTACTCTGTCTTATTGTCTTAAAAGTTTAGTAGAGTTGTGGGGGGACAGTGGGAGGAGGACAAGCTGAAAGAAGATAGGTGAAGCTAGGTTGGGTGGGGAAACTAAAGGGCTGGAGGAGAAGGAATCTAGAAGGAGAGGAGAGGAGAAAGAGAAGGAGGAGGGAACAAAGTGGGAAGTGACGGCAGGTGAAAAGAGGTAAGAGGCCAGAGAGCTGAATAGAAGGGGAGAGGGGAAGGGAAATTCTTACCGGAAGGAGAAGTCAATGTTGATGAAATCAGGTTGGAGGCTACCTAGACGGAATACGAAGTCCACCCTAAGAGTGGAAGTTAACAAAGCTACAAACCAACGTGTTGGAATGGGAATAGGAATAGCAATTACAATAATTAGCCACTTGGAAATTCTGCTTTTTGCAGATGGAGTGGAGGTGTTTGTCAAATTTGTCCCCAATTTATGACTGGTCTCATCAATGTAGAGGATGTGCAGGTAAAGTGTCCATCACCTGGAAGGACAGTTTGAGACCTTGACTCAAGGTGAATGGGCAGCTATAGTATTTCTCTCACTTGCAGGGTCATGTGCTGGGAGGGAGATTAGTGGAGAGGGAGGTATGGACAAGGGAATCACAGAGGAAGCGATCCCTTTGAAAAGTAGTGTCCCTTGTTAGTATCTGGTCTCTTAGAATACCTTCCAATAATTTATCCAGTACTGAGATTAGGCTCAAAGGTCAATAATTTCCCAGCTTATTCTTAGAGCCTTTCTTAAACAACTTATCATTAGCTATCCTCCAATTATCTGACAGTTCACCAGTGACTAAGGACATTTTAAATACTGCTGCTGGGGCCCCTGCAATTTCTGCACTAGCATCCCACAAGTTCCAAAGGAGCCACAGTACTTCACGCAATTGAATCAATTTCAACATGCCACCAATTTTTAATCCACGAATGCATCTTTGATTTTCAAATAAATGTTTCTACTACCTGAATGCAGTCATTGGTTATCAGAATTAGTTTGAAATTGAACCCCTGGTTCTAGCTTGAGCATTTGATTTTATTGCATTGAAGGTACACCTGCTATAACTAAACCATTAAAGGCTAACAGTCAATTTGGATGCTATTAAATGGAGTCTACTTTCTAATTTGAATGACCCACTGTCTTCAGTCTTTTCTTTAAATGAAAACCATTGCATTGTTCAATTTAATTCACAAATGGAGGTTCATTTGGGTTCTGTTTCAGTAGCAGTAACTTAAGCACGACAGAATGTCTATATTAGAGAAATGATGATTCTGTATCAAATATCATTGGTTACTTAAGGCATAATTTCTTGGTTCAAATACTTCTTATAAAAGTAATTGGTGAGGTATAGTTGTGTCTAAGAACACAAGAAAATGGTAGAAGGAGTGGGCTACCCTGTGCCAGGTCCCTGTGGTTCTTGATTTCACAGTCTTTCAAAAATCTATCCCCCTCCTCTTTAAATTCTTCTGATGATCTGCCCCTGAGAACTCTCTGGAATAGAAAATCCCAAGTATTTGCTGCCCTTTGTGAGAACCAGTTTCTATGTGTCTGTGTTTTAAGTTGTTTTAAAGTTGAAAGGTAACTGATATAGTGATTGGTTATTCAAAGCCAATAGGAACCAGCCTTGACCAACTTGTTCCCATCTTGTTAAATATGAATTAGTTTGGTCTTTTTTGCCATCAGGTTAACAAACTTGGTAATAAAACCAAGCTGGGAATAAAACCAACTAGTTTTAATAAAGGGATTACTTTTGAAATTTACAGTATTTTGGAATAATCCCTGCAAGATGCAATATAAGAAATGAAAAGTTATTGTAAATAAGACAAGTTATTATGAGCCAACCAAACCACTATTTATTCAACTAAATACTTTAAATTTCAGAGATTTCATAGATTTTAAAATAATACAAATTATATATAAAGTAAAAAATGAAGAGTTACCAGAAAGTATCCAAAGATTGTTTAAAATGAGAGAAAGTCAACATGATTTGAGAGGAACATGTATATTTCAAAAACAAAGGATAAGAACAAATGTGATCATAGAATAATACAGCACAATGCAGGCCCTTCGGCCCACAATGTTGTGCTGACCCTTAAACCCTGCCTCCCATATATTCCTCCCCCCCAGCTTAAATTCCTCCATAGACCTGTTTAGTACTCTCTTAAATTTCGCTATCTACCTTCACTGCAGACTCAGGCAGTGCAATCCATGCACCATCCACTCTCTGAGTAAATAACCCTCTTCTAATATCCCCCTTGAACTTCCCACCCCTTACCTTAAAGCCATGTCCTGGGGCAGAGGTGCTGGCTGTCCATGCTGTCTATTCCTCTTAATATCTTGTATACCTCTGTCATGTATTCTCTCATCCTCCTTCTCTCCAAAGAGTAAAGCCCTAGCTCCCTTAATCTCTGAGCATAATGCACCTCACTCACTTCCACAGCCTCCAGGCACATCTTCCCACTGTTATCTCTAATCAGTCCTACTTTCATTCCTGTCATCCTTTTGTTCTTCACATAATTGAAGAATGCCTTGGGGTTTTCCTTTACCCTACTCGCCGAGGCCTTTTCATGCCCCCTTCTTGCTCTCCTCAGCCCCTTCTTAAGCTCCTTTCTTGCTACCCTATATTCCTCCATAGACCCATCTGATCCTTGCTTCCTAAACCTCATGTATGCTGCCTTCTTCTACCTGACTAGATTGTCCACCTCACTTTTCACCCGTGGTTCCTTCGTCCTACCATTCTTCATCTTCCTCACCAGGACAAATTTATCCCTAACAACCTGCAAGACATCAACAACATGTCCATATTGTACATTTCCCTGCAAAAACATCATCCCAATTCACACCCGCATGTTCTAGCCATACAGCTTCATAATTTGCCCTTCCCCAATTAAAAATTTTCCAGTCCTCTCTGATTCTATCCTTTTCCATGACAACGCTAAAGGCCAGGGAGTGGTGATCACTGTCCCCCAGATACTTACCCACTGTGAGATCTGTGACTTGACTTGGTTTGTTACCTAATACTAGATCTAGCATGGCATTCCCCCTAGTCGGCCTGTAAACACACTGTGACTGGAATCCGTCCTGGACACACTTAACAAATTCTGCCCCATCTAAACCATTGGAACTAATGTAATGGAACTAATACTAATGTAAAAAATCATTGTATTTCAGTCAGAGGGGTGAATTTATGGAACAGTTGTGAGAATTTAAAAACATGCACCACGCTTAACAAGTTTAAAAAAATTATTTAAAAATTTAATGAACAAATATAAAATACATGATTTTAAATGAATGGGAGTAATGTAAATAAATGATACTTGGAATTGGATTTTGTGTTAAAAGATTAAGAAATTTTTTGTTGTGATGATTGACACCAACTATGTTTTTGTATAGTAACAGGAGTAGGCATAATAATCAGTAGCTTCAGCCTACACCCTTTTGGTCTGTTTTAAAGATTTTTATTATTTAATTTTGTTTTATGAAATCATCATTGAAAATTATGCTTTTTGTTTGTACTGACTGAAATAAAAATTTCATTCATTCATTAAAATTTTGTGATTAAAGAAAGAATAAGATTTGTAGACCAGTTAGTTTGACATCAGTAATAAGGGAAATAGTAGTCCATTATGAGGGATCTGGTAATAGAAATGTGGTTTTGTCACATTCGTGCACAAACTTCATATTCCTTAATTTCTTCCCTAATATCTAAAAGGCTATTACCTCTGGCTTTTCTGAGATCCAGCAAGGGAAACATCGTTTCTGCATCTACCTTGTCAAACTCCAATCCTCCTGCCTCCAGGAAGAATAGGGCAGGCCAGATGACCTTCCCTCTCATTCCAGAAATCAATCTGATAAAATTTCATGATACTCCCTCCATCACAAAGTCAAACCTGAAAATAATGCTACAGATGTGGTCTCAAAAGAGCTGTATATAATTAGAGCAAGACATTTCTAACATTACAGTACAACAGACTATTTGTTGAAATGTTAATTTTCATGATCTGTGTACAGTCAGCCCTCCTTATCCACAAATTCCACAAATGCGCGAATTCAACCAACCGCGAATCGCAAAAACCCGTAAGTGCTCTTCCAGCACTTGTTGTTCAAGTGTGTACAGACTTTATTTTCTTGTCATTATTCCCTAAACAATGCAGTGTAACAACCATTTTACATAGCATTAACATTGTATTAGGTATTATAAGTAATCTAGAGATGATTTAAAGTATACGGGTGGATGTACATGGGTTATCGTGAATCGGGATTGAAAAAAATCGGAACTTCTCTTACTAAGGAAGTGAGAACAGGTACATCTGGTATTATTTAGCGTCAGTTAGTCAAACGTTTGTCTTAGTATATAGTATATATTTTACCTTTTTATGCATATAAAACACTTAAGAGTCTATGTTTCAGCACCGAGCTTGGGAATGGAAGTTCTTGGGACTCGGGACAGATTGCTCCCAAGTGTGCTTTCCACTGTGTCAGATTGATGTTGAGGATCAAAAACCCAAACCCCCCCCCCCACCCAATAATTAAACCACAGCGTTGCTTAGTAATAATTGTAGTTTTCATTGGGGCAGAGCCTTTCTCACTTTATCCTTTAAAATTGTTCCGATCGTTGACTGATGTAGTCTAACGCTTTTCCAATGACCGATGGCGTTTCACCTCTTTCCGATCGCTTTATTATTTCCACTTTATTTTCAATCGTTTTCATGATTATTTTCACAAACAGAAACACTGCAGATTCAGATCTCTGCCGCCGGGTCTTAATGTCCACCTGACTGAGACAGGTTAAATAAGGTCTGGAGTTCCGCTGAGTCCAAAGCTCCACCACATTGAGACAGGTTGAATAAGGGACTTGAGCATTTGTGACTTTTGGCATCCATGGGGTTTCCTGGAACTAATCCCTCACGGATAAGGAGGGCCGACTGTACAACACCAAAATCTTTCTGAACGCCAGCACTTCCCAATCTTTAACCATTTTAAATAAAAGTAGTCTTTCTATTTTTTAATGAATGATCCCACATTTTTCCACATTGTATTTCATGTGCTGTCTTTGCTCATCACTTAGCCTGTCTATACTCTCCCGAAGCCTCTCTTCTAAAAAGTCCTCACTGCGATCTACTTTGGTATCAGCAAGCAGAAATAAATTACACTTGAGGGCTTCACAAAATCAGTGTTAAAAATTTTGAGCATCTTGAACACCATTGGTCACATCTTCCCTATTCCAGTTTCTGTTTGCTAACCAATTCTTGATCCATGCCTGTATTTTACCAATACTGTGCACCTTCTTCATGGGCCCTTAACTCTCAGTGGAACACAGGCCTTTGACGACCTCCCATCTCCATCATCCAAAGCCAATGGTACGGTTGGAGTTCATTAATGTTTCTGTAATCATTGCATACACTGTACAGGGGATTGTCCTATACAGCTTCATCAGAGCCCCGCTAGCGGGCCTTACCCATTTCCACCTCTCTCCACGGGGATGTAAGGTTGAACTTTGAGAGGCACCAATACTGTGCCCTTCACTTTTACTTAATCGTCTCTTGCAGTGTTGTAGAGGATGTTCTTTGAGTTCATAAGCACCGCATTAACTGGTTCAGTCTTATTTACTGTTAGTTAAAGCACAAAAAAGCTTAACAGATTTGTCAAACATAACTTTCCTTTAATAAATTTGTGTTGCTTTTGTCTAAAGCTATTGTTATTATCTAAGCACACTGTTACTAATTTCCCATTAATAGTTTTCAGCATCTTCCTTAATGTTTAATGTCCAACTGGCCCGAAGTTCCCAGATTTTCTCCCTTCCTTTGTCTTGCTAAAAACTTCTGAGACCATACAAGAGTATTATATAATGGGGGAAAATATATTTGCCTTACAAAATAAATTAAGTGTAATGCTAATATCCTAGTAACATTAAATCATTGATTAATTTTGGTTGTCCATTGTATCCAACAATGACAGTAAATCTGTGCGGGAGATTTTTTTTAAAGTAGAAAAGCCATTGCACTGAGGCCGCTCCCCTCTCTTGAGCTTGGAAGTCCGATTCCAGTGGCACAAGTAGTCTTCACAACTGGGTTTTCCTTGGTTGACCATGACTATTTTTGTGCCTTGTCATGCCCTTTGCTTTCCACTAAATATTACCGTATTGATCGTTGGATCTCACTATTGAACTCATCTGTCCAGTCCGCCGGAGCTAACTTTGCATACTAGGACCGACATGTCCCTATCACTCCAGGGTATGAACTCCACCAGCTACCCTCACCTAGTTTACCCCACCTGCCAAAGTAGCGATTTGTGGTGTGGCCAGTGTCATTAAATCATAATTGTTATTGGAAACGTGTATTAGTTCAAATACAGCTTCCTATTACACAGTAGATCAAGTTTTTTATTATTTTGTTTTAGTGGAAATATGATAGAATAACTGCTGCATATCTACTGCTGTTACACAAGAAAAGCCATGGAAAGTCAGTCCGCTTATTCTCTTGTGCTGAGAAGCAGCAGGTGTCAACACCTCTAACAGAACTGAAGGTGAGGAGTTTAGTTTAAGACTTAATTTTAAAATGTCTTAACAGTAACTTAATTTTTTATTGCATATTACAACAACCAAAATTTTTAAAAATGCAACTTATGAGGAAAATGTATAAATCACTATTTTAGGTGCAAATCCTTTATTTTTAATGCCCTATTTTCATGCCCTTCATATCCCACTCCCAATTTAAAAGAACCTCAGGCTCATGATGATCTGGAGTTGTCTGGGACCACTCCCTATATAATCCATAGCTAAAAAACTGGTAAGTGCTTGTCTTTGAAAAGGACAACATGAAGAAGAGCGACTTGTAGTTTCAGCTTCCTAGCCTACAGCAAAACCAGTTTGTCTGCTTACAGGCAAAAAGCAGGAAACCTGAAAGAACCCAACTTTTTTTTTAAAAAAAAAAGACCAACATCTGATGAACAGAGAAAGAGGGAAAAAATACAAATCACGCTAATGATAGAAGCAAGCAACAGAGTTTTGAACCAAATTGAGTCCATAAACCCATATCCTGGAGCAGCTGATGTAGGCTCAAAGCCTCAGTCTCAAGTTCATTATAAAGTGGGCAAATCGCCACAAAACTCGCAGACACAAAATGGATAGCAGCCAGAGGAGTGCCACAGAGATAGGAGTGAATGTCGCAATAGAGCAAGTGCAATCAGCCTGACCTCTCCTCTGGCTCCGACATCCTACCTTTCCAGTCTATCAGGCTGGCATATAAATTCTCCAAACACCAGGTCGTCCCCCACACTAGCACTCAGGCCCCGCTGCAGTGATAAGTTCTCAGCCTAGACCTTGCCGCCCAGCCCAGAGCCATTCTCAACCTTTCCATATCAGCTGGCTGCTCAGATCAATCCTACCTTGCATCAGGTTTAGGTGGACAGACATCGAAACTCCCCTGCCTTGACTCGTCTCTGAATCACTCGCTGCAACTGCTTCCCCGACTCCGAAACCATCTCAAACATGTTCTGTTATGACTTTGCAATGCACCAGCATGGTTCATACTTCGAGTCAGCTTCATCTTTGCTCACCTCTTCATTGCTTGTGGTGACAGTTTACCACAATTTATCTCAGAAAAGGTGTTCTTAATGATGTTTTTAGTTGTATTTCTTGCCTTCCCTTCTATTGGGAGAAACCTGGTCTCCCAATAGAATTATGAGAAATTCTAAATTTGATCCTTGTTTGTATTCTATCTACTCTACTCTCCCCCCCCCCCCCCCCGCCGCCAGAAAAGAAAGATTCTTATTACAAGCCTTTTTGAAAATAAATGAAGGATATAATTAGTGGATTGGCATGTAGGTTGTTTTTTCTTAAAGAGTAGGATATTATCTTGTGAAAGAATGTGAAATGGATTGTAAGTGGTTTATTTCCTATGAAATTGTTTCATCTTTTTGCATCAGTATTGGTGTACCTTTGAATATAGATGTTTATATAACTGATGTTATGACTGTGCCAAACTAGTGTTTGTAATGTAAATTTTATCATGTAGGTTCTTTGAAGAACTGTTTTTCTTTGAAATTTATGGTGATATGAGGTATTTTTACTTTTTGCAGTCACATTACTATTTAATCTTTGTATTTTGTAGCAAATTTATCTCCTATTTTTTATTAGTCAAAGAGAAATATAAACTTCGAAGATTTGGAAGATGATCAGGCCTGCATACGTGGATCACTGGACTTTATCGATAAGTGCATCCTCAAAGAGAAATTTCCTTTTACAAACTCATCCCAAGTTACAGAGGTCTGCATAATTTTTCATAGATTTCTTTATGATCTGGTATTTCATTTTACCAAAAATAAAAATATATCAAATTGTATGAATTCTTGTGTTTGGAGGAATCAAGTTCTCTGCATTTTTGCTCATGATTCCAGCCATTTCTGGATCCTTAAAACTGTGGGGATCTTAACTTCTCAGCCAATGGCAAGTGCATACAAAACAGCAAAACTTGGAGTAATCTGTGTTTGTTTGCATAATACAGTGACATCTTGATCAGGAATAGCACATGCCTCTGGAAGATTGATACTGATGGCTGATGTTATTGTATTTAAATGTTCATTAGTATGTCATTCTTGTGAAGAAGAAAAAGCTTTCTACTGTTAACATTCCTTGATAAACTTGACTGAGGTCAATACTAAATAATTAGCTAACCTCCATTTAAACCTATCAAAATAAAGTTCTACAACTTGTGAATCAATTACCAGATGAATCATCATGTCAACATTTCAATATTGCGTGCTCAGCATGTTATTCCCCAAAAATCACTAAGTGATATTTGGCATTCATATAATTGAATTAATGAGGAAGACCCAATGGATTGCTAGATTTGTTTTTCTGTGTGTAACATCTGTCTTTGTATCTTTGGTACATTTGCATTTTATGCACGTGCACGCCCGCACATGCACCCACCAAATTGACATGTTGATTACTGCAAACTTTAATCAATTTGTACTGGTACGTTTGAAGTGTTTTAAACTATACAAAACATTTCTTCCATTTGTGATTAAGCACCAAATTGCTTCAATTTTGACTTGAGGTCAGATCGATGCCCAATATGAAAGCTTCTTCTATATTGTTGGATCTTGTGCAGCCAATAAAATGGAGTCTACTTAAAACTGTTGGAAAAACTGCTCGTATGTTTTTCGTAGGAACAGTCTTTGTGTCAAGATGCTCATGTTTCTAATCTTTATAATCATTCACAGGCATGTTGTATTTTTGAAATTCCATGAGATTAACTCATTGATTTCTTTAAAATACTTTTTAATCTTATTACACAGCAAGCACTTAAAGATCATTCAGAAGATAATTTACAGTCTTTCGATAAACAACAAAAGCTTGCTTCAATGAAATCTGGAAACAAAGAAAATATAAAGCAAATAAAAGTGAATATGAATGTCAACGATAACTTTGTGCAGCCTGAAACCAGAACACCGGTTATTCAGAAAAGCCGTGAAAAGAAAAATCTAGTTATTCCTAGAAAAAATGAAGATGTTCCTAATAAAGGTAACCTCTTCAGTTGTTAAAATCTTAGGTTTTTGTGTCTGTTATGAAACAGTAAGTGGTCCAGCCACATGGTTCAGTTTCCAGCCAATGTAGTCTGGCAGTCATAGATTAAGAAAGAGTTGTTTGTTCTATAGAGTGTAACAGTAGGGATGTATGTACAAGCTATGAAACTGTTGCCACATTTCTTTCTGGTATTTGAAATACTGATTTGCTTTATAGTGACCACTATTTTCTAGCAAGACAGATGAAACATGTTGCATTACAGAAAATCAGTATACTTCATGAAAGCATAGAAATAAAACCAGGAATAAGCTAAACAGCCCCTCAAGCTAGTTCTGCCAAGGAGCAAGATCACTGCCAATCAACCACCTCAACACAATTTTTTTTGTCCTATCTCCATTTCCTTTGATTCCCATGCTTTTCGAAAGTGTATTACTCAAATTTTAGTGACATGTCTGAGTTTTCACAGAGGGAATTCCAAAGATTTGCCATCCTTTGAGTGGTGGTGGGGTTAAGACATAATTAAGACATTATTTATAAATCATAAATTAAGACATAATTTAATGATATATTACCAGATGTGTACTAAATTTCCAGTGATTATTATTTATGTCAAAATAGTAAAGCATTCTTGCAATTACACCGCAAATAATGATCAAAACATGATCTTTTACCTCTGTTTTGGAACACTATTTTTGTACCTGGTCACCTAACACTGATGTGCAAGATACTATTTTTGTTCAAAATGAACATTAACTCCAGCATAAAATAGTGGTTGATTTCAGAAATTAAGTTCTTGAGGAATTATGGTTTAAGCATATTTTATTTGGAACAGAAGATATAGTTTCAGTTAATAAAGAATTATCCAGCACATTAGAATACAAGGAATTTAGAACTTTGGAAGAGAAGCTACATAGAACATTGGAAGAGTGAGAGACCTGTGGCATAACTGTAGTTCAAAGACATATAGTTGTGATTCCACAGAGAAGACAGAGAAGTCGTCAATATAACTGATTAGTGAATATAGGAGGTATTCATAAAACAGTATAAACTTTTTTGGCTGATTTTTGCTTCACATGGAATAAATAACATTTTAGATATTGCATAATTTAAAACTAAATTCTAATATAGAGGAATTAACTTTTTCATCGTTTTATGATTTAAAGGAAAATGTAAAGAAAACCAATATCCTGCTTCCTTCTTAACTCTTTCCAAACAAAATTATCTTTCAAACACAAAACTTGCATTGGTTTTCACTTCACCTCCAACTTCCACCTTGCCCTCAAATTTATCTGATCCATTTCTGACACTTCCCTCCCCTTTCTCAATCTCACTGCCTCTATCTCTGGAGACAGCTTATCCACTGATTCTATTATAGAGCCACGGGCTCTCACATTTGTCTGGAATATACTTCTTACCAGCCTGTTACTTGTAAAAGTGCCATCCTCTTCTCTCAATTCCTCTGTCTCTGCTGCAATTGCTCTCAGGGTGAGGCTTTTCATTCTAGAATGAAGGATGTCCTTTCTCAAATGAAGGGGCTTCCCTTCCTCCACCTTCAAAGCTGCCCTTAACCACATCTCTTCCATTTCACGCATGTCTGCTCTCACCCCATCCTCCTGCCATCCTACAAGGGATAGAGTTCCTCTTGTCCTCATCTGCTGCTCCACCAGCCTCCACTTCCAGCACATAATTCTCCAAAACTTCCACCATCTCCAACAGGATCCCATCTCCAAGCACACCTCTCCCTCCCACCCACTTTCTGCTTATCATAGTGGTTGCTCCCTATGCGACTCCCTTGTCCATTCGTCTCTCCCTACTGATCTCCCTCCTGGCACTTATCCTTACAAGAGGAACAAGTGCTACACCTGCCCCTACACCTCTTCACTCATTACCATTCGGGGCCCATTTTAATTCTACTTCCCATTCCCATTGCGATATGTCCATCTATGGCCTGCATCACTGTCATGATGAGGCCACACTCAGGTTGGAGGAACAACCTTATATTCTGTTTGGGTAGCCTCCAGCCTATGGCATGAAAATCAATTTCTCAAACATATGGTAATATCTCCCACCCCCCCACTTCACCATTTTCCATCCCCTTTTCCCTCTCTCACTTTATCTCCCTCCCTGCCCATTGTCTCCCTCTGGGGATCCTTCCCCCGCCTTTCTTTCTTCCATGGTCTTCTGTCTCTTTCGCCAATCAACTTCCCAGCTCTTTATTTCATCCCTCCCCCATCAGGTTTTACTTATCACCTTGTGTTTCCCTCCCCCCCCCCACCTTTTAAATCTACTCCTCAGCATTTTTTCTCCAGTCCTGCTGAAGGGTTTCAGCCTGAAACGTCCCTCCAGTGTTTTGTGTGAGTTGCTCGGATTTCCAGCATGTGCAGATTTTCTCTTGTTTGTGATTAGCTTTCACTTGCCTTTTTCCAAGTTAGAATACATTTTTTTAATCCGTTCTTAAAAATTGTGTTTACTTTGAAGAAAGTCAGTATTTTAAATATCACTAAGTTATCTTGCTACTTGTACTGAATGGTAATAATACCCATCAATGACAGGAAATACATTTTTGTACTTGCATACTGACTTGTATTGAAACTTTGATTTGTTTTTGCATAGCTACAAAACTTTGCTGGAAATTTTATGGTTGAGCTGAGTTTAAAGCAAATATTGAAAGGTTTTTATTTTGTATTACATTTTAATTTCTTTGTCTCATTATTTAACTGTCAGCTGTGGTCAAAGAGACATCTTTAAATCAGGATTCAAACCAAGATGTCCCACAGGAACATACAGCTGCTGCATTTAGTCCGGAAAGACGGTATGTGCATACAGCAACTGTATGATTCTAAGTAAGCAGTAGAGCATTTAATTATTGGGGAAACTCTTTTTGTCTGCACATACAATTATTTTCTGTAACCACCACTGCCTGTGAGGTGTTTGTACGTTCTCCCCTTGACCACACGGATTTCCTCTGGGTGCTCTAGTTTCCTCCCATCTTTTCCTCCCAAAAGATGTACCATTTGGTAGATTAATTGTTCATTGCTAGGTTTACATTGGGGGGTTGCTGGGCGGCGTGGCTCGGAGAGCCTATTCTGCACAGTATCCCAATAAATAAAAGAAATGCCATCAATAGAATTAGCATATATACATAGCTCCTCCCATTTCAGTTCTAGTTTCCTTTCCTTAAACTACTACCGGCATTGGATATTTTCCAAATAAGAAGAACTTATGAATTCAGTACTAAATTTAAAAGTTCCCCAATACAGAAATCAGTTTTTAAAGAAAAGTAAAAAATACAATTACAAAATTATTAAATGTTGGCCTTTATCTCATGAGCTGGAAATTGTTATCAAAGTCCAAGCTGTATCTTGATTAGAGTACTTATTCATATCTGGGAATTGAACCTGAAAGTATATATTGGCATTTGAAGGCATATTAATGCACGCAAGTATGTTATTTTCCTGAAATTTCCAAACAGTAAGCTTCTGATATTTTCTTCATCCCCTTCTGATAAGTTCACACTTATGCAGATCTTAAAACACCATCTTCTTCCAACAGCTCTGATTAATTGATAACACCATGCCCAAAGAAATGCTTTAATAGCTGGCAACACACACAAAATGTTGGTGGAATGCAGCAGGTCAGGCAGTATCTATAGCGAGAAGCGCTGTCAACGTTTTGGGCCGAGACCCCGACAGCACTTCTCCCTATAGATGCTGCCTAACCTGCTGTGTTCCATCAGCATTTTGTGTGTGTTGCTTGAATTTCCAGTATTTCCTCGTGTTTGCCCTTTAATAGCTGGTTAAGCCAAGCTCCCAGCTGCTAAAGCTAACAATTTGAATGTCTTTCATGTGCAAACTATAAAAATCACACTACTAAAATGTAATTAATAAAATAAATAAAACTATTAACTTGCACGTATTTTAAAATCAATCACTAAAAAGCAATTATCCAAAAGGTTGTTCATTGAATTAGTGGAATGATTTAACCTTATACTTCAGCAAACAACAGATTTCCCAACATAACTGCTGGGAAACTGCAGGGAGTTGGTAATGCATAATACATCTAATACAAGAATGCATTTGGAAAACAGCTGGAAAACAACTCTGAAGAAGTTTAGTATTTCCACACCCTTGTTTGGTAGTCTGAGGTTGCCTCGAGAGAAATGATAAGAGTTTGACAAAAACTAATGGCATTTCTCATGGAAGTCCAGATCACTATTTTCGAAAATAATTTTTTTTTACTTTGAATAAAACTTGATGGGGGTGGGGCACACCATTCCACTTGATGTCTTTTCCAAATAGCCCACTCAGTATCTCTTCTGGTATTCTAAACAAAGACTGTTTCTGTTCTGCATCAAGTGAAACAGTTGGTTGCAATCAAGATTCTCTTAAGTACCTTAAAATCAGTAAGAAGTTTCTTAATGCAATCTATCCAGCCATCCGCTATAGGATGAAAGCGATTAAAATAGAAAAAGTGCAGAAAGGATTCACAAAAGTATTGACTGGTTTGGATGGCCTGCGCTCTAAGGAGAGGTTGAATATCCATGGTCTGTCTTCTCAGGAGTGAAGGAAGGTGAGAGGTGACACGATAAAAGTACATAAACTATTAGAGCCCTGGTAGACAAAAGACTATAGATAGTCAGTGTTCATTTCCCATGCTGAAGGATCTCAGCCTGAAATGTCAGCTGTACTCTTTTCCATAAATGCTGCCTAGCCTATTGAGTTCCTCCAGCATTTTATGTGAGTTGCTTGGATTTCCAGCACCTGCAGATTTTCTGTCGTTTGTTCATTTCTCATGGTAGGGTCGTCTAAAACTGGAGGGTATACATGAGTGAGGAGAGCTTTAAAGGGGATCTGAGGAGCTGTTTTTGTTTTTAAACCATAAAGGCTAGTTGGCATCTGGAATGAGATGCAAGAGGTGGTGGAAGTGGAACGGTAACAGCATTTAAGAAGCATCTATTCAGGTACTTGAATGAGCAAGGAATGGAGAACATAGAATTATGCATACAAGTGGTATTGGTGGGTATGATTGTCAGCATAGACAAGGTGGGCTGGAGGGCCTTTGTTTCTGTGCTGTATAACTATGACCCAATGATTTTACTTTCTGTCTTCTGTATTTCGGGACTATAGTATTATTTTTCTACAGGATTATTAAAAATTTCAGTTGAACCTCTTTTTGTTTTCTTAACTCTTCGCTCATTATTAAGATTTCATTTATTACCATTGGATGATTGGATTTCCCTTTTAACAAACACATGTAGTAGGTCCTGTCTGATTTCTGAAACCTTTGCATTTTTAATCTTTGAATTTCTTCTTTCTCTTCTTGGCCTAATTCCCTAATCAGTTCTTCCAGTAATTTATCTTATTCAGCTTTCAAATCTGTCATTTTCATTAGGTTTGTATCATCTGAAAGTTTTGCCAGTGGTATTTCTCTTTGTACCATATACTTCATGAAACCACTCATAAGATACCAGACTCCCAGTGGAGCGCTTGCATATTGCTGCATATTCACAAATGGTTATTATTCAAGGTCAGTCGTAAACCAACTCTCATCCTGGTAGGTCTAAGGGCTCCTGAACAGTTAAGTGAAGAACACTGTAAATTAACAAAAGATCCACTCAGTGATGATGAAAATTATGTAGTTTTATTATTTGCACATTTTTGGTTCTGCTTTATAAGGAGTGGATTAGGCTTTTCATATTAAAATAAAAGAACCTATTAAATGTTGGAACATATAGGACTCGTTCGTTGGACATTAATTTATATCAGAATGATGGTGAAAGCAGCCAAAAGAAAAAGGGAACCAAGATGTTTGGAAGCTTGGAGCGGGGGTTGGACAAGATGATCACAATGCTAACTCCTAGCAAACGGAAAAGACCTTTTAAAGATGGACCAAGGAAGATCAAGGTTAGTCTTTCAGGTTAACTTTACCAATTGATCCATTGTTAAAAATCAGATTGAATGGTTAAACTGTGGAATCGGTTATGTTGAACATACTGAGGAGTAGTATGAGGAGTTGAACATACTAGGAGTAGTAATGGTAGGACACTGAGGAGTGCAGTAGAACAGAGGGATCTGGGAGTACAGATACATAATTCCCTAAAAGTGGCGCCACAAGCAGATAGAGTTGTAAAGAGACCTTTTGGTACATTGGCCTTTATAACTCAAAGTATTGAGTATAAGAGTTGGAATGTAATGATGAGGTTGTCTAAGACAATGGTGAGGCTGAATTTAGAGTATTGTGTGCAGTTTTGGTCACCTAATTACAGGAAGGATATTAATAAGGTTGAAAGAGTGCAGAGAAGGTTTACAAGGATGTTGCCGAGACTTGAGAAATTGAGTTACAGAAAAAGGTTGAATAGATTAGGACTTTATTTCCTGGAGCGTAGGAGAATGAGGGGTGATTTGATAGAGGTGTATAAAATTATAATGGGTATAGATAGAGTGAATGCAAGCAGGCTTTTTCCACTGAGGCTAGGAGAGAAAAAAAAAACAGAGGTCATGGGTGAAGGGGGAAAAGCTTAAAGGGAACATTATGGGGGGCTTCTTCACACAGAGAGTGGTGGGAATGTGGAATGAGCTGCCAGATGAACTGGTGAATATGGGCTCACTCTTGACATTTAAGAAAAACTTGGACAGGTACATGGATGAGAGGGGTTTGGAGGGATATGGCCCAGGTGCAGGTCAGTGGGACTAGGCAGAAAAATGGTTCGGCACAGCCAAGAAGGACCAAAAGGCCTGTTTCTGTGCTGTAATGTTCTATGGTTCTACTTTTGCAAGGGGGGATATTTATTAATTTTATTTGTTTCTGTTAATTGATGTAAGGTAAAAATATTGGTAATCGATAATTTTGTAAATCTTGACTCTTGGATGTTTTCCTGCACCATTTGTACTTTATTGGCAAGCTCCATAGCATAGTCTTTGCTTTGCCTCAAATTCTGTTGTAGCCAGAAATAATTACCACCTATAGGCCATCAAAATGCAACGACTCAATGAACCTTCTTGACTTTTTTTTTTGTTGTCACCATTCACAAATGTAGGCCTTAAGTTATGCATATTTGTGACACAATTCTCAGCTCTCAACTTTTTCACTGCCTCTCTGAGCAGCAACTTCTGCAGCCAAATGTTTAAATGACAAACAATTCAGACTTGTGCTTTAACTTCTGCTGCAAATTTTAAACTATTAACTTTTTAGTTGCAGTATCACTTATCTATTAGCAAATTGCCTATGAGCAACTTCATATTGCTCATATGAGCCTTGTACTTCTGACTCATATAGAGTCATAGAAAAGTACAGCTCAAAAGCAGACCCTTGGACCCATCTAGTCCATGCCGATCCACTTAAACTGCCTCTCCCATTGGCCTGCACTGGGACCATAGTCCTCCACACTGTACCTATCCAAACTTCTATTAAACTTTGAAATCGACCTCACGTGCACCACTTGCACTGGCAGTTCATTCCACACTCTCATGACCCTCTGAGTAAACTTTTCCCTCATGTTCCTCTTAAACTTTTCATCTTTCATCCTTAACTCATGACCTCTAGTTGTAGTCCCACCCAATTTCAGTGGAAAAAGCCAGGTTTAATTTGCCCTATCTATACCCCTCATAATTTTGTATACCTCTCTCAAATTTCCTCTCAATCTTCTACATTCCAAGGAATAAAATCCCTTACTGAAGGTAGGGCCTTACTGAAGTCCATATAAACAACATCCACTGCTTTACCCTCATCAACTTTCCTAGTAACCTCTTCAAAAAATTCAATAAAATTTGTCAAACATGACCTTCCACGTACAAATCCATGTTGACTGTTCCTAATCAGACCCTGTCTATCCAGATAATTATATTTACTATCTCTAAGAATACTTTCTAATTTACCCACCACTGACGTCAAACTGACAAGCCTATAATTGCTAGGTTTACTCTTAGAACCCTTTTTAAACAATGGAACCACATGAACAATACACCAATCCTCCGGCACCATCCCCGTTTCTAATGACATTTGAAATATTTCTGTCAGAGCCCCTGCTATTTCCACACTAACTTCCCTCAAGGTCCTAGGGAATATCCTGTCAGGACCCAGAGATTTATCCACTTTTATATTCCTTAAAAGCACCAGTACTTCCTCCTCTTTAATCATCATTGTCTCCATAACTTCCCAATTTGTTTCCCTTACCTTACGCAATTCAATATCCTTCTCCTTAGTGAATACCAAAGAAAAGAAATTGTTCAAAATCTCCCCCATCTCTTTCAGCTCCACACATAGCTGTCCACTCTGATTCTCTAAGGGACCAATTTTATCCGTCACTATCCTTTTGCTATTAATATAACTGTAGAAATCCTTTGGATTTATTTTCACCTTACTTGCCAAAGCAACCTCGTATCTTCTTTTAGCTTTTCTAATTTCTTTCTTAAGATTCTCCTTACATTCTTTGTATTCCTCAAGCACCTCATTTACTCCAGGCTGCCTATATTTATTGTAGGTGTCTCTCTTTTTCCTAACCAAGTTTCCAATATCCCTTGAAAACTATGGCTCCCTCAAACTTTTAACCTTTCCTTTCAACCTAACAGGAACATAAAGATTCTGTACCCTCAAAATTTCACCTTTAAATCACCTCCATTTCTCTATTACATCCTTCCCATAAAATAAATTGTCCCAATCCACTCCTTCCAAATCCTTTCGCATCTCCTCAAAGTTAGCCTTTCTCCAATCAAAAATCTCAATCCTAGGTCCAGTCCTTTCCTTCTCCATAATTCTATTGAAACTATTGGCATTGTGATCACTGGACCCGAAGTGCTCCCCAACACATGCCTCCGTCACCTGACCTATTTCATTCCCTAACAGGAGATCCAACACTGACCTTTCTCTAGTTGGTACCTCTATGTATTGCTGCAAAAAACGATCCTGCACACATTTTACAAACTCCAAACCATCCATCCCTTTTACAATATGGGCTTTCCAGTCTATGAATGGAAAATTAAGATCTCCCACATTCACAACCCTGTGCTTACTACAAATATCTGCTATCTCCTTGCAAATTTGCTCCTCCAATTCGTGCTCCCCATTAGGTGACATATAATACACCCCTGTAAGTGTTACTACACCTTTCCCATTTCTCAATTCCACCGAAATAGCCTCCCTTGACGAGTCCTCTTATCTATCCTGCCAGAGCACAGCTGTAATATTTTCTCTGACAAGCAACGCAACACCTCCCCCTCTTGTCCCTCTGATTCTATCACACCTGAAGCAACGAAATCCAGGAATATTTAGTTGCCAATCACACCCCTCCTGCAACCATGTTTCACTAATAGCTACAACATCATATTTCCAGGTATCAATCCATGCTCTAAGCTCATCCACCTTTCTTACAATGCTCATAGCATTAAAATAAATGCATTTAAGAAATTCTCTACCTCTTCCTCTCTATTTATCTCTAACAGTACAAAGAACTTTACTGTCTTCTTTTTCTTCCTTCTCCCATACATCTGTTTCTACACTCTGGTTCCCCTCCCCCCCTCATATCTAGTTTAAATCCACTGGAGCCTCTCTAGCAAACCTACCTGGAAGAATATTTGCCCCTCTCCAGTCCAGATGTCCCACCAGAACAGGTCCCACCTTCCCAGGAAAACTGCCCAATTATCTATAAATCTGAAGGCCACCCTCCTGCACCATGTCTTCAGCCACATGTTGATCTGCACTATCTTACTATTTCTAAACCCACCTGCACGTGGCACTGGTGGCAATCCTGAGATTGCTATCGAGGTCCTGTCCTTTAACTTGGCACCTAGCTCCCTAAACTCACCTTTCAGGACCACCTCACTCTTCCTGCCCACGTCATTGGTCCCTACATGGACCATGACGTCTGGCTGCTCACCCTCCCTCTTGAGAATACTGAGAACTCAATCCGAGATATCATGGACCCTGGCACCAGGGAGGCAACAGATCATCTGGGATTCTCAATCTCTTCCACAGAACTCCTATCTGTCCCCCTAACTATCAAATCCCCTATTACTATTGCCCTCCTCTTTTCCCTCCTTCCCTTCTGAGCTGAGCGTCCAGTCTCGGTGCCAGAGACGCAACCACTGCAACTTGTCCCTTCTAGGTCGTCCCCACCAACAGTATCCAAAACTGTATATTTATCGTTGATGGGAACGGCCACAGGGGTACTCTGCTCTTCCCGTCTACTCCCCTTCCCTCTCTTGACAGTCACCCAACTACCTGCCTCTTGACTCCTAGGGGTGACTATCTCCCTGGTTAAATTGGTTAAATACAACCTACCACACAAAAAGCCGTACTGACTATCTTTAATCAGTCCGTGTCTATCCAAATACTCATATTCCGGTCCCTTAGGATACCTTTTAGTGACTTTCTGCCTATTGATGTTAGGCTCACTGGTCTATAATTTTTATTTGTATTTATTTTTATTTTTAAAGCCTTCTTTTTATCCTCTTCATTACATCCTAATCTTTGTCTTAACATTTTTTTTCCATTGGATATTTTTTCTGCATTAAAAGCACTTTTGGGATTCTGTGAATCATGTCAGCTATGGAAAATTAAATGCCAAAGTGACAGCTAAATTTGTCACACTAAGAGGTGGAGTAGATGAATGAACTTTTTGCTTTTAAGGATATGACTCATTACTAAAACTCAACTTTCCTAATTTTCTTATTTTGATATGGCAAGAAGAAAATTCTTAAACTGATTTTTAGATTGAATTATGGTGCATTTTGAGGTAATAAGCTTTCATAATGAAATCTTCAGAACCTCTTAACTTTCAGTGCAGGGTCAAGATACAAGTCACACCTGCACAATGTACATCAGTACTGAGAGACCTCATACCTGATGTGTGCCATGGAGAGGGTGCCCCTCTCCCATTAACTTCAGTTCCTCCTTGACTTCAAAACACCTGACTGCTACCATTCACAGAACAGCTCTATTAGTGAAGCCTAGGAACATGAAACTCTTATCAAAGTCACTAATAAATTGTCTACAGAAAAGATAAAACAGTACTTTCTGAACACTTTAAAGTTAGTGACAGTGAACCTTAAGGAACATGACTAATCATAACCTGCCAATTTGGATATCAGCCCATCATTCCTGTCTGTCCCTTTTAGGCCCACCTCATGCATGAAGCATAATTGGCACTGATCCCATTAACCTACATTAGGCCCATATCTTTCCTACTCTTTTCCTATCTCAGTATTTACCCAAAGTGCTTTTAAATGTTGTAATCATATCCAGATAACTATGGATCTCCTTTAAATTTCTTTCCGTCACCTTAAACCACTGACGTCTAGTTCTCAACTAGCCTACCCTGGAAGAATAACTACCTACCCTATCTATAAGTCTCATAATTTTATAAACCATACAAGATTACCCCTCAGCCTCCAACATTTCAATGAGAATAAACTCATTCTATCCACACTTGTATAACTACAGCTCTCCATTCTCAGTAACATCCTGGTGAATCTCTTCTTTACCATGACCTTCCTGAAGAGTAGAAACCTGAGCACCACATAATACTCCAAATGCAATAATACCAACATTTCATATGGCTGTAACATGGCGTCTGATTTCTCAGCTCCTATACCCAATGCCTAGCTCTGTGCAGGCAAGCATACTAAAAGCCGCCTTTGTGTGACCTCGAGCAATAGAGTCAAAACACTACAGCATAGAAACTGACCTTTTGGCCCATTTGATTGGCACCAATGTATTATTCTGCATAGTCCCATTAGTCAAGGTATAGATCATACTGTAGCTCTCCATACCCTTCCCATCCATGTAATAATCCAAATTTCTCTTAAATGTTGAAAACGAAACCACATGCACCATTTGTGCCGGCAGGTCATTCCACACTCTCATCACCCTCTGAGTGAAGATTCCCCCTCAGGTTCTCTTAAATATTTTACTTTCACTTTTAACCTATGACCTCTAGTTATAGTCTCACCCAACCTCAATGGAAAAAGCCCGGTTGCATTTCCCCTATCTGAAACCTTATAATTTTGTAAACCTCTACCAAATCTCCCCTCATTCTCCTACACTCCAGAGAGTAAAGTGCTGATCTAACATGCAGCTTGTATTTGTCCTTTCTCTGCAGTCTCACAGAAATGTAGCTATGCTTGCCTGATACTATCATCTGTTATGCAGTAATTCACATAAACCATCCTGAGAAATCTTTTAAAGTAAATTATTTTGGAATACTTTAGATGGTCTAATAACCCAACCTGGCTTATTTTAAATACTGAATCATTAAAGGATCATCATATTTATTTTCTCTGACAATATATTATATGCAAATAGATCCTTGAAGAAAATTCTAATTTGTTTAGTATTACAAAAAGGAAATTATTCCAAAATTGGAATTGCACTTTTGTATTCAATGCTTGTGGTTAAACAAGCGAAAACTCTTTGAATTTGTAATATGGAAACTGCAGTAAAATCATGCTTGCTCTTTTAGGCACAATATAATGTGACAACAACCACCATGGTGAATGCAGATCAAGCTTTGGATGAAATTATTCGGATTTTACCAACCAAACGTGTAGACTTTGTGCAAAAGGGGTAAGTTTTTAAAATTAGTCCAATATTTGAATGAAAGTAATGGGTATTAGTGTTAAAGTATTGCAGGTTTGATGGGAATGAGGTACCTATGCATCAACAAAATTGAAAACACATTCAATAGTTTCATCTCACAAGATTTATTGTTTTAGTGTTTACTTCTGTGGCAGTGAATAAGTGCAAAGTTCTCTATTTACAACTTCTTTTAAATGCAGTTATCTTTTATACACACACAAGCCATTATATAAATGGAATACAGATGATTATTTACTGAAATAATTGTTTAGAACATTTCAATATTATTTTAATTCCTACTGTAAAATGTCCCAATTGTAGTTCTGTAAATTGTTCAGTCAATTTATTTTAATTTGGTGACTTATGAATTTGACCATTCACTTTGTTAGGTTACTTGGCCTGCTTGATGACACCTTATACTAGATAACCAAGATTTCCAAACATTTTTGATTATGGACTGAAAATGAGTCACAATCTGGCTACTTTTGTCTTCATCATATCCAGCCATCGCTGGCATCATTCTTTTATTCCCTTTTTCTTTATACAGTCTGATCTGCTGGATATGCCCAATAGACTAGACAATATAACATTACATAAACTTTATAATATTAGCAACATATTGCATAGACACAGGTCTTGCTGTTTTTAATGCCTTAATGGACATTTTATTTAATCCAATCAGAAACAAATTGATTTACTCCAGCAATTGCTCTACTTCACCTTCAATGATACCTACAGTTGCTTCCTTTCTTATTCTGATGAAAAGTCTCAAACCTGAAGCATTGTTTTTCTTTCTATAGATGCCGCCTAATCTGCTGATTCCTTCTAGTATCTTCTGATTTTTATCTTGGCTTTCTTGCATTTGTAGTTCTTTTGATTTTCACTCTTTTCAAGCTGGAAGATGACACGCAGCAGTGTTGCTTGCGTTGCTTAGATGGCACACAGGGTTGGTGCTAGAACAGACTAAAGTTTCAAAAACTGCAGTGATGCTAAACTTTAGCAGGTGGCAAATGAGAGGCATTATGCCATCTCTGTACAATAGGACATGGGTTAGCAGAATAGACAGGCAAGTGGCAAATAGAATTTAATACTCAAGTTTGAAGTGTTGCATTTTGGCAGAAGGGACGGGAAAAGACAGAGTAACATAAAATGATGATGGAACTCAACAGGGCAGGCAGCATCTATGGAGAGGAATAAAGTGATGTTTGGGCATCAGGACATGATTTCCTCTAGCACTTTGTGGGTGTTACTCTGGATTTCCAGTATCTGCAGAACCTCTTGCGTTTGGGATGGGAAAAGGCAACAGGTTTGGTGAGATACTTCTGAGATGTGCAGTAACAGAGGGGAATGGGGAGGGGTTAAGTGCAGAATTCTTTGAAGATGATGCGGGCAGTCCCCGGGTTACGAACAAATTCTGTTCCTGTCTGGTTTGTACATAAGTCAGAACAGGTACATACAGTATTATTTCGCGTCAGTTAGTACAGTCGGCCCTCCTTATCCGTGGGTGATTGGTTCCGGGACCCCACCCCCACCCCCCGTAGTTACAAAAAACACAGATGCTCAGGTTCCTTATTTAAACTGGCTTAGTGCGGTGGTCTTTAGGACCCAGCGGATCTCTGAATCCACAGTGTTTCTGTTCATGAAAATAATCATGATCATGATTAAAATGAAGGTGGAAGCGATAAAGCGATTGGAAAGAGGTGGAACACTGTTAGTCATTGGAAAAGCATTAGGCTACAGTCGGTCAACAATCGGAACAATTTTAATGGACCATGTGAAAGCCCCTGCCCCAATGAAAGCTACAATTATTACTAAGCAACGCAGTGGTTTAATTATTGAAATACATACGTTTCTTAAGTGTTTTATTTGCATAGAAAGGTAAAATATATACTATATACAAAGACAAACATTTGACTAACTGACGCTAAATAATACCGGATGTACCTGTTCCGACTTCAAATCTGACTTAAAGGCGGACTCAGGAACAGAACTCATTCATAACCTGGGGACTGCCTGTACTTCTAAATCATCTCTAGATTACTTATAATGCCTAATACAATGTAAATGCTATGTAAATAGTTGTTATACTGTATTGTTTAGGGAATAATGACAAGAAAATGTAGCCTATACATGCTCAAACAACAAGTGCAGGAGAGAAAACCTGCGTTTTCGTGATCCACGGTTGTTTGAATCTGCAGATAAGGAGGGGCGACTGTATAAAGTATATATTTTGCCTTTCTATGCATATAAAATACTTAAATGTATATATTTCAATAATTAAACCACTATATTGCTTAGTAATAATTGTAGCTTTCATCAGGGCAGGGCCTTTCACATGCTGCATTATTCTCACTTTATCCGTTATCCTTTAAAATTGTTCCGATCATTGACCGACTGTAGCCTAACACTTTTCCAATGATCGGTGTTACACCGCTTTCCAATCAGTTTATTATTTCCATTTCATTTTCAATCGTGATCGTTTTCCGTCAAGGGAACAGATAACTGCGGATTCAGCAGCAGCTGCGGGTCCTCTGCTCCCCTGGGTCCTAAAATCCACCCGCACTGAGACAGGTGTAAAGGGGGTTTCTTCTGCGTATGTTAATCAAAATGGCTGCTTTGTTTTGTTAAAAGTAGGAATGCTTCTTTGTTGCGAGAGAGTGCTGGAAGCTTGTTTGGGTTAAAATTTACTGATAACAAGAAATGTATTCATTTATTAACCAATTGGGATTAATGTTGTTCTTTCTTCTGAGTCTGTAAGCTATTGTTGGCGGTCATTTTGGGGGAGTTGGCACGAGGGGGTGAGAGAGGGAGGACGCGATGCTGTAAACTGGGCGAGGAACAGACCCCAAGCGGGGTGTCCAAGGCCAGGAGGTACCCTGAGGAGAGGAGACAAAGATAGATGTGCTTGGTTGACCACTTTGGGTGGTCCTGAGCTGCGAGTCAAGGAGTTCGGAGGGGATCGAATGGTGGCCAGAAGACTTAAGTAATTGAGCTCTGACAGTTGTGCACGAAGTGGTTTGGACTTTCATAAGTTTGGCGCCTTTTCTTTATTTTCTTTTCCTTCATATATACTGTATCGTTATTAATCACTTAGTTGTAGTAATAAGTGATTAATAACGATACAGTATATATGAAGGAAAAGGCACCACCCGAAGTGGTCAGCCAAGCACATCTATCTTCCTCTCCTCGGGGTACCTCCTGGCCTCAGAACCCCTGATTGGGGTCCGTTCCTTGCCCAGTTTACAGCATCGCGTCCTCCCTCTCTCACCCCCTCGCGCCAATCTCCCCAGAAGCCCGCCAACAATAGCTTACAGAAGAAAGAACAACATTAATCCCAATTGGTTAACAAAGGAATACAATTCTCTTTATCAGTAAATTTTAATCCAAACAAGCTTCCAGCACTCTCTCGCAACAAAGAAGCATTCCCACTTTTAACAAAACAAAGAAGCCATTTTGATTAACATACCCAGTAACAAAGAAAAAGAAGAAACCCCCTTTACACAGGTTAGATGGGACAAGTGGGGGCAGAGCTGACTGGAAAAAGGGAGGGGATCAGGGTGAATCTTGCTAACAAATATTTAAGCCAAATACAAAGTTGCACACTTAACGCAGTGTTAACAGCAACGACTTAAAATGGAGGATGGCGTCATGATCTGACTTAAACTGGAAGACGGCGTTCTCCTCCCTCCATTCATAATTATGAGTTGTTCGTAAGTTGGACATTCATAATTCGGGGACTGCCTGTAGAAATGAAAGAGAAGTAAGTGGCTATGAAGTCCAAATTTCAACATACTCTACTGAATATATAAAAAATAAAGGTATGACGAACCTTTATATAACTCTGATTAGACCACATGTAGAGAATTGAATTCAGTTTTGGTCACAACATTTGGGGGTGGATGTGAAGGTTCTAATGCAGTGATATTATCTGAATAGTCCCAGTAATGGAAGATTTGACTACATTGTTAGGAGAGAGAAACTTGAGTTGTTCTTAGTGTAAAGGAGATTGAAAGGTATGAGATAATTGGGTTAGAAAAGGTAGATAAATAAAAGCAGTCCCTATTAGTTGATGGTATAGTGGCTATGGCTTATGGATCTCAGATGATGACGAAGAGATGCACATGGACAAGGAAGGACATTTTTTTCTTAAGCAAGGAGGAGACCATCAATATTTTCAAAAGTAAATTGGATTAACACCTTAAACTTGCAGGATTACTGGCTGCGTGTAGGGGAATTGAACTGATTAGATTACTCAACAAAAAGCTAATTTGGGTTACAAGATTGCCTCCTGTGCCATAATGAGTCTAACTTAACACTGGACAGCAAAAGGAAAAAGGGAGTGCATCCAATGGAAAGCATGAGATCTTTGTGGCCAGTTTGCTTCTTTGTTTTCCATATTCTATCTTTACACTGCAATATTGCAAAGGTGGGGATGAGATGGTGTACAGTTTTTGGGTCGCTAAAGTTAGAGGTGGGAGTAGGTAGCTTTCACAGGATGATGTAGGAGGAAAAGGAGATGGTAGGCCTACATAGGGATGAATAAATAACAAAGATCAGTTGAGCTTTCAAATGATACAACATTAGGAAGTACAGTGACCCCAATGCTGATATCCTCTCTGATATCCTATCAGTTGTCCTCCTGGAGCATGTTGAACAACATTGCCATCAGCAACTTCATCAGCTTCCTGTAAATCTGAAACTTAATGTATTGATTTTGTTAGATGATGCAGGATGGGTAAAAAAATGTTCATTAACGTCCTTCACAAGCTAATACTGCCCCCCCTACAAGTCACACTTACGTACTAAGGCTGTTTAAATGTAAAGCAAGAGCAGCTCTTCAAATACTCCTCATCCAGAAAGTGCCGTAATATAGCCTATAGTGCTTTTTCTTTGACATTGCAAGTAATCCCACTGCTTATATTACAAGACACTTTGCAGTAAATGCATTAAAGAAAGGATCAGTATTAGTTACGCGGGGGGGTGGAGAATGACTAAAATTTAATTGAAAATTTCTTTACATTATTTTTTCACATTCAGGGCTTTGTTTCCTAAACAATACAACTCTCAGCATATTAGCTGCACCAGATCTTAATAAATAAGCTGACTTTTTTTGTAAAGCTATCTATTCCCAGGGGTTGAAACAGAAAATGTGCTTCTACTGGGATTTGCCACATTAAACCTCTCAAGCCATCTCCATTTAATTTTATGAACTCAATATTTTTTATATCCTTGTAAGATACTCTGACATTGAAGTTCACTCTATCAATACTGACGTTAATCACACAAAGCACAAGGAATAATTTTGCTTCCAGCAAGAAATGCAAACCTAGAAGCAAAGTAATTTAGCCTTGTATAAAGGAGATTGGATGCAAAAATTGGCAAATGAATGGATGAAGTAACTCCATTCTGCTAACCCATTAGTGGTTGGAAACATTTTAAAATTCAAAGTAAGTTTAATATCAAAGCACATACAGCATATGTCACCATATACAGCCGTGAGATTCATTTTCTTGCGGGCAATCACAGTAAATACAAGAAACACAATAGAATCAATGAAAGATTACACCCAACAAGACAAAAAAAAACAACAAACTGAAAGTAAGTAAATAAACAATAAATATTGAAAACATGAGATGATGAGTTCTTGAAAGTGAGCCCTTAGGTTGTAGGAACAGTTCAGTAATAGGTCGAATGAAGTTATCCCCTTTGTTTCAAGAGCCTGATGGTTGAGAGGTAATAGTTCGTTCTGAATCTGATAGTGTTGGTCCATGTAGCCTCTTCCTGATGGCAGAGGAGAGAGCAAGGCCTGGAGGTGGGGATACTGCTTATCTGCGGCAACACTCCTTGCAGATGTGCTCAACGGTGAGGAGGGATTTACCCTTGTTGGACTGGACAGTATTCACTACATTTTAGGCTTTTTATACAAGGGTATTGATGTTTCCATGCCAAGTGTGATACAACCAGTCAATATACTCTCCACCACACATCTGCAGAAATTTGTCAAAGTTTCAGATGACATGCAGAATCTTCACAAACTTCTAAGGAAGTGGAGTAGGTTGTCATTGTATACAAGCCACTGGCTCCGTACCCTCTCTCTGCAAATGCTACCTGTCATGCTGACTTGTTTCCAGTTTTAAGTTTTTGTTTCAGATTTCTATCTGTAGTTTTTTTTCTCTTTTCAGTCCCTAGCTGAGTTTGATGTGCCTGGCCGGTTGGACTTCGCCTATATTCTCCTTTATTTCTGATTTCAAGCAAGATTTTTTATTTTTGCTTCTGGGACTTTTCTCTTTATCCAGATAGATTGGTTGTCATTAGCAAGCTGCTTACATCATTTCTGTTGACACTCATTTGTTATCTTTTTTTCTCCTGGTCTTCACTTTGTCACAAACATCACCTTTGTTCTTCCCATTCGTTTCTCTTCTATGCAACTTTTAAAACATACCTGCCTTCTAAATTGACCCAGTTAGATGCAAATATAAATCTGAAACCTCACTGCGCCTCACTCCACAAATGCTAATGACCTGCAATTTTTGCTTTTATACCAAACTCGGAGGCATTTCACTTGCAACGCTTTATATAAAAGTACTGAGTAAATAGGCTGACTCACTGTGACGTATTGAAATACATTACCTACATATTCTTGCATGTACAGTAAATGCAGGCAGAAGAATAATTAGTATTCTCTTTATTGTAAAATGATAAAACATGATGCATCTGTTTTCCTTAATCTGTATCTAAATTGTAGCATACTACATTGGAAATATGAGCTTGGCCATTGTCTCTCTTAGATTCTTAACCAATTTTTTGCTGAAAATAGCTGTTGGTCAATCAGTGCTATAAATGACAGAACCCCAGAAAATGCTGAAAATATCAGAATTCTAAATTCCAGAAAGTAATCAATAGGAGTGCAAATTTGACTATTTTATGTTAATCCTGCTCTTGTTTGGGAAAAACATTTTTTGGTAGACCAACATGTGATTGTTTTTGTTAGTCAATGTTACAATTCCTTTCTATACACAGTTTTCAAGAATCAGTTTATATTGCTTCCTCTGGATGGTGCTATTGTATTAATTACTCAATGTTCCAACATTTAGACATGGTTGATACACCAAGAATACTTTTGCAAAATAAACCTTTGCTTGGGAGTTGGATTAACTTTTATCGCATGGTGCGGCAAGCTTTTCAATTTCCCAAATATTATCAAGGACTGTTAAGTCTTGAAGAACATTTAACATTCCTATCTGGATGAATGAATCCCCTAGCAAAAAAAAAGGCATTGTCATTCTTCCTTCATAGTGTTTTTATGAGCACTGATTGAGAATTTTATGTGAACACATTATTCTTATGCTGTTTTACCTTCATCTTAAATGCTTCTATGACATTTACTTCAACTATATATGGTAATACCATCTATATTTATAGAAGACTGCATTTGCTAGTTCTCATTTATGTTTGAGTGGAAACTCTGGTGGGAGGCAGTGAAGAAAATATATCCTTTGAAATGGAAGCAACTTTGGGTGTAATTTGCAGCAAAATTAGTAATTCTGTTCAAAGTAGAAATATCATTTTACTTCATTATTCTCACTGCTTTATTTTTCATTCAGAGAATATCTTGTCTTTATTATTAAAAATTACTTTAAATCAATTGATGGCTTGGTAATTAGCATAACAGATATGGAGAATTTCCTTTGGTAATTATTTTGTAAAATCAAAACTGGTAATTGGGAGCAATTGCAATGCAATAAAGTCTCCTGAAACTTGCCACAGTACCATTTGAAATACAGTGTGAACATTGATGAGATTGAACTTTTAAATAGTTCACTTCTATCTGTTTTGACTAAATTTTGTGGTCTTAACATAAAAATCTTCCATATATGTGTGCACTTAAGGAATGATAGTCTCTCAATGGGTGATTAAAGTATGCTTATAAATCTATTTTTTTCATACTTTATTCATTAGATGCATTAAGCCAATTTGCTCAAGTTAGAACAACATTGAAATAACAGAATTTTAGAAGAAATTCTATGTTATGATTATATATTCATACTGTGCAATCATCACCTTGTTCTCCATCAGCTATACTTTAAAATGCTGGACGAGGTCAGACTTTGGAAAGGTCACCATGCAGTTCAAATTGGAGATGTGTCAGCTCAGCAAGCCTGAAGTGATTGGTATCAGAAGACAGCGACTAAAGGGTGATGCCTGGGTTTATAAACGTTTAGTCGAAGATATTTTATCCAGTTCCAACATCTAATTAGTGCTTATATTAGAAATTAAATTTAAGTTCTTTGATTAATGAAAGGAGTATTTTGTTGTTGTGGCATTGTGTACCATTTACTATTTTACTTGTGCCTTCACTGATTTCTCAGTTTAATGTAACCTAGCTGCATCAATATACACTGACCATAACAAAAAAAGTTTTGGAAACATGTGCATGTAGAGGGTATTTTTTAGTGATTCTTTTTATAAATAATTCTAATATCTTTTACATCAACATTAGGACACTATCACCTGAGAAGGTTCCTAAAACACATGAGGATGAGGATGGATGTACTCGGCATGTTACCCTAGGCACTGAGAAGTTTGTGTTCCTAGCTATGTAAACCTAAGAAGCTGTATAAAATTGTGATCTTCCTAACTTAAATTTAGCCTTGAGTGAGTGAATTTTAAAAATCATTTGCATGCCGAAATAGAAATATTTATATATGGGAGGGTCAAACAAAGAAGTTTGAAATGGAGTGGTCCATTCAATTTTAAATTGCTTTACTAATGTTAAGTTAAACCTCTCTTGGTGAAAATTGAGGCATAATTAATGCAGATAAAGAAACTCATGATTAAATTGCACAACATAGCTTTGTAATAGTGTTACATTCAACTTCTATTTTATTTTCTGTTTATTTTTTGTGATCATGTAATGTGTAATTTGTAAAAAGTGCATTTTTTATCTGTGTGAGTTGGTTATACTGTCATTCCTTAATAAACGTAAATTTTCTTAGATTTGGTCTTAATATACCATCTTATTTTTGAATCTTAATTGTTAATTTTCTAATTTTCAGTCGTGACTATTCCAATTTTTTTGAAAATCCAGCATTTACAGAACACTGCATTCAGTCAAAGATTGCTTAATATATCATTTGCATAATTCTCTTCCTGTCTGTGATTTAAAGAGGATTTATTGGGATCGTTAAAAGAGTCACAGCTGCAGTTACCACAGTTGAACTATACACTCAGTATGTTGCATAAAATTAAGTTGATTTAAATAACTTGCCTGTCTTTCTGAATGTTAAATGAAATTTTGTATTTACTAACTAATGATCTAAAATGGACTGACATGACACAAGGAAATTGCCTCTGGAAGCTGATTCCAGCTTATCAGTGACTTGTGACAGTACTATTAAAGGGTACTGTGACAATGTTGAGAGTGCATTTTACCTGTAGAGTATTTGCAATGATCCCTTTTTACCTGCTTAAATGTTTCCCTTTGCTGGTTTACATTATTCAGCTTGTTTAGATTAAACAGCATACAATAAATTGACTGACTTACCAGCCAAAAAAAAAGTACCATTCTTAATGGTTAAAGGTCTCTGAGCAATTGCAGGGAATATCAAAGTGTCTGATTAAATTTACGGTATTGAGATCTGTTTACATTGCTCAACCACACTTCAGCTAATCGTAGAACTATAAGTTAAGATAAATTTGATTTTTATGACAATCAACGAAGTGATGAATGAGCATACCAATTTACATATTTAACGTGTAGTGCAAGGCCATTTAATGTCTGACAGTTCTCAGCAGTTGTATGAATATCTGATACTATGAATATTTAGTTCATAGAGGTTATAGTATATTGCCTCATTTTGCATTCATTCCCCAAGGATAAAATTGCACATTTTGCCTATACAGATACAGTCCAAATTTGGTCTGCTGTTTTCTTTTTGAATCTGCCTTGGTTAAGAAATTAGCATCCATTGTTTATGAAATGAATTGTTAACTGAACTTTTTTTGTTTCT
The DNA here is from genome assembly GCF_030144855.1 of Hypanus sabinus. NCBI lineage: Eukaryota > Metazoa > Chordata > Chondrichthyes > Myliobatiformes > Dasyatidae > Hypanus > Hypanus sabinus. The sequence continues at coordinate 64,317,455 of NC_082710.1, forward strand.
TTTCTTTACTTCTGTTCCAATTGGTATCAATGTGTGGGCATCCAAGTAGAGAAAAGCAACAGTTTTAAAATAAAAATTCAAGAAAATACACTGGGATTTTAAATGCCATTTTACAATATTGTACCTCTGTGTGCCGATTAGAGATATTCATTTAGTTAATTTCTTGGTGTTTTTTTATATAAATATAATTAACCTTAATGATTCCTGCTTCTGTAAAAAAAAATTGTACCATCTCTGAAATTCTCACCCTCCTTATCCCTCATCTCCCACAATCTAGTATGTTCTTCTGATTCTAGCCTCTTTGTTATTCTCAAATTTAGACCCTAAAACTCTATTTCTACATCAGATTTGTCCTTTCAGGATACTCACTGCTTAAACCAAGTGCTTGGACTCCATTTTTATACCTCCTTATCTTTCTCAGTAAATTTCGATAATAGTGAAGTGTGCCTTGGGTAATTTTTGTATTTTTGAAGAGGAAACATGAAAAGGCATAAACATTGTTTTTAAAAAAAAACCTCTTTCTGATTCCATAAATATCTGTCATCTTTTATTGCACACAAGTGCTTGAAGAACTCAGCAGACCAGGCAGCATCTATGGGGAAGAAAGCACAGTCGATGTTTCTGGCTGAAACCCTTCAGCAGGACTGAAGAAAAAATGCTGAGAAGCAGATTTGAAAGGTGGGGGGAGGGGAGAGAGAAATGCCAGGTGATAGGTGAAGCTTGGAGAGCGAGGGATGGAGCAAAGACCTAGGAAGTTGATTGGTGAAAAAGTCAGAAGGCCATGGAAGAAAGAAAAAAGGGGGTGGGGTAGGAGCACCAGAGGGAGGCGATGGGTGGGCAAGGAGGGTAACATGAGAGAGGGAAAGGGGAATGGGAAGTGGTGAAGTGGGGGGGGGTCATTACTGGAAGTTAGAAAAATTGATGTTCATGCCATCAGTTGGAGGCTCCCCAAATGGAATACAAGATGTTGTTCCTCCAACCTAAGTGTGGCCTTATCCCGACAGTGAAGGAGGCCATGGATGGACATATCGGAATGGGAACGGAAAGTGAAATTAAAATGGGTGGCCACTGGGAGTTCCCATTTGTTCTGGCGGATGGAGTGTAGATGCTCGGCAAAGCAGTCTCCCAATCTGTGTCAGGTCTCACCAATATACAAGAGGCCCACCGTGTGCACCAAACATGGTATATGACCCCAACAGACTCAGGTGAAGTGTCACCTCACCTGGAATGTCTGTTTGGGGCCCTGAATGGTAGTGATTTTACCAAACAACTTCCTAGCTCTTTACTTCATCCCTCCCCTTCCAAGTTTCACCTATTGCCTGGAGTTTTTCTCTCCCCTCCCCCACCTTTCAAACCTACTCCTCAGCTTTTTTCCTGAAGTCTGGCTGAAGGGTTTCGGCCTGAAACGTCAACTGTACTTTTTTCCATAGATGCTACCGGGTGTGCTGAGTTCCTCCAGCTTTGTGTGTGTTGTTTGGATTTCCAGCATCTACAGATCTCCTCTTGTTTGTGATTCTGCTCTCACAGATTGCTATTCTGCTTTTCTTTCACGCTAAAAGAAAGCTTAAAGAGCATTTCTATGGATACTGGAATTAAGCAATAGGAACAAAATACTCTGCTGTTCAGGCAGCATTTATGGATGGTCAAACAGTTAGCATTTCAGGCCACCTCATCTGAAGTGATAGCATGTTACCTGACCTGCTTGACCACAAGTACTACTGCATCTGTCACTGGATTCCATGTGGAATGGGATCAAACCTGGTATAAGATCAGTGATCCCATTGATTTTGATGGAGATTCTTCACTGGGTTGAAAAGCAAAAGGGAACACTTACTAAATTTCAATAGTTTTGTAATATCTGAATGTTAGTGACTTTTTAAAAATATTAAATTTGCCCAGAACAGTGCGGCTGTGTACTAATTTACCATAGTCATCAGTGAAGCCTTCCCTTCTGATACCAGTGTGATGAGATGAGTCCTTCTGTAGCCAGTTGTGTGTATGAAGACAGTAGTCTAGAAACAACATCATCCAAAAAGAAAGCTTCACCCCATATGAAACCAAATGGTAAATTCTCAACATCTTCCTTGACTTGTACTGGCATGTCCAAGTACAAAGTCAAATGGGAGACGCTGGGAAATTACAGCTTCTCCAGAGGGAAAAAATGTTAAGGTGTCATCTTGTAGAAAAATGATAGGCTGAACTGAAGTACTGGTTGAGTGGTGGCTCTGTACGGTGGCTGACTGAAGTGCATATGACAATACAGTCTGGACTTCTCTACCTACATACTATAGTATGGAATATGCTGAAGAATGAGTACTGGTACACTCAATCTTTCCCCCCAGCCCTGCTATTATCAAAGTCCAGAGACATGTTGTATAATGCTAAGTCAAGTGGCTAGTTATGGCTCACGTCTAGCACTTCAGCTTTACAACTGCCAAGGCAATACATTTCATTCAGCTCCACGCATTTTAGTAAAATTTGGTGACCTCATCACCCTCACTAGCCCAGCTTCAAAAGATAAGTGATTTGATTTCCTAATTTAATGCTTTTACTCACTTTGAACACCTAACTATGAAATATTGCCAAATATGTTCTATTCATAAACAGCAGGCCTAATCCAATTTGGCTAATTATTATCCAGTTCAACTATTCTCAGCCATAAGCAAAATAATGCAGAGGTTGTTCACAGTACTGATAAATGGCACTTGCCCACCAATAACCCATTCACTGATATTTATTTTGGGTTTTCTTGAACCATACATTCCAGATCTTGTCAATGGTTGCGATGGTACAAAGCAGTTCCACAATATGTCTACGCACTTGGAGTTCAATGCCAGCACCATCTGTAAGGAGTTTGTACATTCTCCTTGTGAATGTGTGTGTTTCTTCCACATGCTCCAGTTTCCTCCCACAGTCCAAGACATCCTGGTTAGTAGCTTCATTGGTCATTGTAAATTGTCCTGTAATTAGGCTATGGTTAAATTGGTGGGTTGTTGGTCTGGAAGGGCCTGTTCCATGCTGTATATCTTATAATATTATTTTAAAAAAATAGCCCAAGTTGCAAAATTCTTGGTCGGGATGGCTGTATCAAAGCAACATATGATCATCTGGCTTTGAAGAGTCCTGTTAAAACTTATTTCAATAGGCAACAAGAACAAGGCACTTTAGTGGTTGAAGTCAACCACAAAGGACATTGGCAATTGACCATTCCACCTCTGCTACCAATTTAGTTCCTCAAGTTCCCTGAACATTCAGATATTACAAGCATTTTCAGCTGTTTTATCAATGACATTGCCTCCAAATGCTGCATACATATTTCATTTGCTTCCAGATTTCAGACAGCATTGAGGCATAGTCTGGTAAGTGAGAGGTAAATTTTGTTCCCTGAAGGTACTAAGCAATGGGAAAATCCAACTGTCTATCCTTGATATTCAATAGCATTCCCATTGTAATGTTTACTCTATTAACATTCTCCTGGAGGTTTCCTTTTACCAGTAATTCCACTAACTACAAGGAACACAAGAAGAACCATGGAATGTTTTCATTTTACCTGGTTGAGTACAGCTCCAAAACTATACATGAAACTCAACATTGTCCATTACAAATCAGCTCACTTTATTGGCATCACATCTGCTGCCAGCATAATGTGAACAATTACTTTTTTACTCTCCTAGGCTACCCCTACCGTACCTGACAAGTCTGAGACCTCAGTCACCAAGGACAATGGGGGCAAGCACATTGAACAACTTCACATTAGTTTTCTCCTCTGTATTGCGCCCCATTCTGACATGGGAATATATTACATTCCTTTATCATCGCTGGGCCTAAATCATAGAACTCATCATTGAGGGAGTGTCTTTGCCAGAAAAACTGCAGTATTCAGGAAGGAAAGAGGAATAAATAACGTTTCTAAATTCCTGAATGTAACTGGCATAAACCTGAGAATATTGTGAACTATGAAGAAGATAGCAATCGAAGGTAGATTGGGCAGTTGAAATGAATTCACAGAAATGTGAGATGTTGTATTTTGGTAGGAAGAATGAAGGGAAGCTATAGAGAATAATAATGTTGTAGAGAACACAAGTAATTTCTGAGCTTTATAAGTAGAAGCAGAGAGCATAAAAACAGGTAGGTCATACTGAACCTTTATAAAACATTGATCTAGCCTGACCTGGATAGGAAGGATGTGAAGGCATCCAGAAAGGATTTAATTAAATACTTCCTGTGATGAAGGGTCAAATAAGAAGGCTAGAGTGAAAATAAAAACAAGAACTGCCGAAACAGGCAGTATCTGGGGAAAGAGAAATGTTAATGCTTTAGGTCTGGGACCCTTTATCAAAACTGGGAATGAAAGAAGTCAAGTAACACATGCAAAATGCTGTGTATGTGTTGCTTGGATTTCCAGCATGTGCAGATTTTTTCTTGTTTGTTGATGAGAGAAGTTTTATGAATGGAGAAGGTGGGGGAGGAATGAGTAGTTCAAAGGGAATATGTCTGATAGGGTAAGACCAAGAGTTAATATGACAGAAGTACATTATGCTTCGGTCGTTTCAGTTCTACGTCTGAACTGCAAAAAAGAGAAAGCATATGAATATTCAGTAGCAGGGAAGGTCAAAATAGGATGGATACAATCAAGCAAATATCTCTGAGAGGCAAGACCAAATAAGTTAAATGTGTCAAACAAATTGCGCCTTTTTACCTGCCTTGTGTTTTGTTAACAGTAGGGCTGTAGGACATGGCAAACAGTTGTACTAAAGGGGGTAACATCATTGATGCTGTATTCACTGTTCAGTGTATTCTCTATGCTGGAGAAACCAAATATGCTTTGAGCAATCTTATTGCCAAGAACCTGCCCTCATTCTGGTGGAGTGACTCTGAGCTTCCTGCTGCCTATCACACTAATTCATCCTATCACTCCCATTCTGACCTTTCTGTCTATAATCTCTTGCACTATTTCGAGGCCTATGAAAGCTTTAGGAATCACCCTTAATTTCCATCTGAACACATTCGAGACTCAACCTTGAATTATTTGACTTGAGGTCTTTCTTTCATTCTTTCTGTATCAGAACTGGCCATTTCTGCTCATAACGTCTGATTGCCTCTCAGTTAACATATCTTGGCATGCTGGGTATGTCCCTCATACTTGCTACAAGAAAATGTAACAGACTAAGAAACAAACTGTACTTCTAAAAGCCACATTAATTCATTTGGTCTTGCCCTATCTGACATGATTCCTTTTGTCCAACTCTTTCTTTCTCCACTTTCTCAACTACATAAAGCTAAATTTCTTTCTCTCAAAGTTTGAAGTAAGCTTGTCAAAATATGTATGTGTCACCATATACTACCCTGAGGTTCATTTTCTTGTGACATTCACAATAGAACAAAGATTACAATAGAAACAATAAAAAACTATGCACAGAGACTGACAAACAACCAAAATGCAAAAGAAGACAGTGTACAAATACAAAATAATAATAATAAATAGTAAATAAATAATACTGACTCTACTGTTATAGAGTCCATGAAAATGACGCCATAGGTTATGGAATCAGTTCAATGTTGAGGTAAGTGAAGTTATCCACACTTGTTCAGGAGTCTGTCGGCAGCAGGGTAATATCTGGATATGGATGCTGCTTTCTTGTGGCAGTGCCCCCTGTGGATGTGCTTAATGGAGGGGGAGGGGGTTTGCCTGTGATGGACTGAACTGTGTTTGCCACTTTTTGTAGGCTTCTTGGACACTGGTGTTTCCATACCAGGTCATTAAGTAACCAGTCAGTATACTCTCCACTGTGCATCTATAGAAGCTTATCAAAGTTTTAAATGACATACCAAATCTTTGCAAACTTCTAAGTAAGTAGAGGTGCTGCCTTGTCTTCTTTGTAATGGCATTTTTGTACTGGTCTTAGGACAGATCCTCTGAAATGATAACACCAAGGAATTTAAACTTACTGATCCTCCAATAAGGACTGGCTGAGAGGTGGTTGTCGTGGCACTGTTCAACTAGGTTTTCAATCTCTCTCCTATATGCCAATTCGTCATCACCTTTCATTTGGCCAACAACAGTGGTGAGGTTAGCAAATTTAAATATGGCATTGGGGTTGTACTTAGCCTCACAGTCATAAGTGTAAAATGAATAGAGCAGGGGACAAAGCACACAGCCTTGTAGTGTAACCATGGAGGAGATGTTGTTGCTAGTTTGAACTGAGTGGGTTCTGCTAGTGAGGAAATCAAGGATCCGGTTGCACAGGGAGCTATCAAAGTATAGATCTTGGATTTTAATAATTCATTTTGAGAGGATGAAAGTGTTGAATGATGGGGTGTAGTCAATGAAAAGAATGCCAATATATGCATCTTCACTGTGCGGGGCTGAAGTTGATATGTCTCAAAACAATTCATCACAGTGGATGTAAGTCCTATTATGTGACTTAGGATCTGCTCCAAATTGCCTATCATCACAAGAAGTCAACAACAGATACCTTTTTTTTGGCTTTTCACTCAGCCCTGCACAGTGACAATACACATATTGGCATGTTTTTCATTGATTACACCCCATCATTCAACACTTTCATCCTCTCAAAACCAATTAATAAAATCCAAGACATCCAAATCAATAGGTTAATGATGTCAGTAAACACTCTAACCAGCTGATCAGCATGGGTATTCAGCACTCAGCCAGGTACACCATCTTGGTCAGATGCTTTCTGTGGGTTCACCCTCCTGAAGGATGCTCTTATATTGGCCTCAGGTACTGAAATCACAGGGTCGTTGGCGATTGTGAGAATTTGTGAAGGTGCATGCATGTTCTGTTGATCGAATCCCAGACTTGGAACATGAACTGTTTCTCTTTCCAGGGGTACTGTCTGACTTGATGAGTGCTCCCAGATATTTCTGCCTTTATTTTGTACTAAAAATGCCTGTTGAATAACCACTCTCCTGGAACAAGGTGATCATATAAATTGCCTCTGTTTCGATTTGATTGTAGTTCTTTACCCCTACTGCTTCATTTCCCAGAAATTGCTACTCTTCCTCATCTTCCTAACTGCTCCCCCTCATCCTGCATTCTAAGAACAAAATTCTCAGTGCCTCTCATACGTTACTCGGTGACACTACTTAGGAGTCCAAGTACATGCTTCCTTGAAAATGGGAACACGGGTTGATAGGTTGGTGGAAAAAACATGGCATTCTTGCCTTTGTAGATCATGTTATAAAGTATAAGTGTTGGGACATCATGTAGCAACTTTAAAAAACACATTTTAGAGTGAAGTGTTTACTGCAACACTATATAAAGGATGTGGTTGTGATGGAGGGAGTGCAGAGGAGATTCACTAGGATGTTGCCTGGATTGGAGGACTTTAATTATGGGCAGAGATCAGATAGGTTGGGCTTGTTTTTCTTGAAGCAAGGAAGGCTGAGCGGTCAGCTGATAAAAGACATAAATAAGGTAGGTAGTCAGAATCATTTTCCCATGATAGAGATTGCATGGGTTTAAGGTGAGATTTAAAAGGGATCTCAGGGGAATGTTTTTGTTTTACACAGAGAATGGTTGACATCTGGAACATAGGGCCAGAGAAGGAGTTGGAGTTGGACACAATTACTACATTTAAAATGGCATTTGAATAGGCAGAAAGGTTGACACGGACATGATGCAGCAAAGGGCCCATTTTTGTGCTATATGTCTCCATAACACTGCTTAATCAATCTTTTTGGCAAGGGTTTGGCCTTGGTTTTCATGTCTCCATAAACTATCTCATTTACCTTTCTAGTCATTGGGTGTTTTCTGATTTTAATGGTACTACCTTAGTGCAAGATATTTGCTGGTATAGTGTACTAACTTCTTATTTTAAATATTGTTTTAAATATTTAAATTATTTTAAATAATGCATATCTGCATTTTCTCAAGACCAGTTGTGAAGTGCAAAATCTTTGGAATGTGCACTTAGGTAAGGCAAAGGCAATGGAGCAGCATAATAATTAAAATATTAAATTAATTAAATTATCTACATAACCAAAATTAATATTCCGACTAATAATAGGCTGAAGACAACGTACAACTGTAGTAGGTGGAAATAATTATGATCTGAAGCAGCCATATCTGCAATAAATGTCTGCCTTGAGGAACCTTGGATCAGAATTGAAAATAATTTCTGGTGACAGATCTTCAGCCTGAAATATTCATTCTGTTTCTGTTTTCACATATGCAGCCTGACCTGTTGAGTATTTCCAAGATTTGAATTAGAGTTGCTGGACTGAAATCTTACATTGGAACACCAGGATGCAGGGAAAATTACCTGCACATTTTGCTTTAGAGGGCAGTCACATATCTTAGATAAAGTTCTTCAGAACTGATCAGACAATAGGGACAAGAGTGTTTAGTAGTGTGATCCATTTGATGCAGTGGGGCAGATGTGGAAACCCAAAAGATAATGACGGGAGCAGCTGCAGTCCTTGCACTCCTCCAACAGACATGGCACTTGTGTACCCTATGTAAACGAGAGCATAGTCTGCAAGGAGGACAAGCAAACCAATCATGTACTATGGGATGGGGAAAAGGGCATTCAAACTGGGGAAGTGTGAAAGAATGTAGCAGTCATAAGGGACAGACTCACTAGCAAAACAAATGCCATCACCATCAGCTGAGAGCAAGACTGAGGACATCGGCTCTGGACTGGAACTTGTTGTTGGCTGTCAAGGTCCATGTGGAAACCAGAGAGTAAACTCTACACAGATGGAGCTTCTGCTAAAGGAAGGCTTGAAATTACAAAGGCAACAAACTATGGGTTACTATTTGAACCATATACAAACTGACACATGGACAGAATTGAATGAGAGTACAATACCTGCTTCGAGGACTACATGGGAGAAATGGATTTTGTTTATTGGAGTACTGGAACAACTACTAGGAAAGAGGTTCTGTTGGGAAAGATTTCCTGAATTGCATTGGAACTGATTTCCTGGAGAATCAGATAACCAGGCTACAGATAAGGCTTTAAAGTGAACAGTGGAGACAAGTGTTCTGATGAAGGAAAATGCGGAAAATTGAACAGAAGAACAAGGTGATGGTTTAGGATACCAAACTGAGTAGAGGCAGTCAGGAAGAGACAGTGCATGCACCCAGGTGAATGAATATCTGATCAGAGTCAGAGCAGGGAAAATGATAGAAAGGCAATACTGAAGGCTTTTCATTGGTGCACATAACAGCAAGGCCAATACGTTAGTGGCACAAATCAAAATAACTGAATACAATATTATAGAGGTGTGGTTGCAGATCACCAGAGTTAGATGTGATATATTCCATGATATTTAATCTTTGGTGCATTAGAAAAGAATGGAACAGGTGGTTCTGATAATAAAGAATAGGACAGTACTCATGGTTTGCAACATATCTCCCTATAAGACAGAAAAAAAACTTCAGGAGGAAAAGTAACCTAACTGAGAGAGGTCAAAGGAAAAGGTTTATAATGCTATCAAAAAAAAGGGCAGGAAGCCTGTCTTGCAAAATTAAAAAAAATCAGGAAAATCATAAAATTAATATGGAGAGAAAAAGTAGGATACAGACAGTCCCCAGTTTATGAATGACCAATTTATGGACAACCATTTATAATTATATGTAAAATTTTATGTATCATTATATGCAGGATTGATGATAATGTTATTAATCTTATATATTATTATTAAATTCTGAAGTCTGACGTATGTATGCATACATTCATTTCTACAAATGTTGTCACTATTTTTCTCTCTCTCTCTCCTTTTAGTAATTGTTCTTTCTCATCCATCTTATGTGTTTTTTGTCTTTCAATACATTACTGTGGAGCTTTAGTTACAATACTCAGTGCTTTTTTTGACTTATGGACATCAGTAAAATCAGAACCTGTTCATTACATGAGAAATCTAGAAACAAAGCATGAAAACAGAGTAAAACCTTCTATAGGTATACAACAAGAATTATTTAAGAAATAAAAACTTTTCATATTATACAGCGTTAATGATCCAGAATGCAGAATTGATGGCTTTCTGGCCAAGCTTACAGATGCAAAAGTAGGTGGAGGAGTAGGTAGTGCTGAGGAAGCAGGGAGTCTGCAGAAGGACTTGAACAAATTAGGAGAACAGGCAAAGAAGTGGCAAATATTATGTGTCTATATTCATTGAAGAAAATAGAGAAAGCCTCCCACAAACGCTGGAGCCCAGGTCTAAAGTGAACAAGATGCTGAAAGAAATTAGCATCAACTTAAAAATATTCAACAAATTAACGGGACAGAAAGCCAACAAAACCACAGGATCTGCTGACCTGGACCTTAAGTTCTAAAGCCTTACCATGCAGATAGTCAACGGACTGGTTGTTATCTTCCAATATTTCCATAGAATCTAGAACAGTTGTTGAAGGTGTAGTAAACTTAAACATATTGTGTAAATAAAAACATGAGGAAGAGGGAAAGTTAGGTACAGGAGACAATCAGTCTTGCATCAATACAAATCAAAAATTTAGAATCAAGTATTAAATAAGAGCATAAAATCATAAGATATAGTAGCAGAGTTAGGTCATTTGGCCTATTATGTCTGCTCTGCCATTTCATCATTGCTGATCCGTTTTCCCTCTCAGCCCCAGTCTCCTGCCTTCTCCCTGTATTCCTTCATGCCCTAACTGATCAGGAATCTATCAACCTCTGCCTTAAATATACCCCGTGACTTGACTTCCACAGCCAACTGTGGAATTCCAGCCAATTCCACGGATTTCCCACTCTCTGGTGAAAGAAATTCCTCCTCATCTCCATTCTAAAAGCACGTCTTTCTATTCTGAGGCTGTGTCTTCTGGTCTTAGACTTCCTCATCATAGGAATCATCATCTCCACATCCACCCTATCAAGGACTTTCAACAGTCAATACGTTTCAATGAGGTCACCCCTCATTCTTCTGAATTCCAGTGAATACAGGCCCAGAGCCAGCAAATGATAAGCTGTTCAAACCTGGACTAATTTCTGTGAACCTCCTTTGAATTTTCTCCAGTTTCAAAACATCCTTTCTTAGATAAGGGGCCCAAACTGCTCACATTGCTCCAAGTGAGGCCTCACCAGTGCTTTATAAAGCCTCAAAATTACATCCTTGTTCTAATATTCTAGTCCTCTTGAAATAAATGCTAACATCACATTTGCCTTCCTCACCACCAAGACAACCAGCAAATTAACCTTTAGGGAATCCTGCATAAGAACTCTCAAGTCCCTTTGCACCTTCGATCTTTGAATTTTTTCTCCATTTAGAAAATAGTCTACCCTTTTAGTTCTTCTACCAAAGTGCATGACCATATACTTCCCGACACTGTGTTCCATCTGCCATTTCTTCCCCCAGTTTCCTAATCTAAGTCCTTCTGAAGCCTCTCTACTTCCTCAAAGGTACCTGCCCCTTCACCTATCTTCATATAATTTGCAAACTTTGCCACATCCAAGTCATTGACATATAATGTAAAAAGAAGTAGTCTCTGTGGAACGCCACTAGTCATCGGCAGTCAACCAGAAAATACTCTCTTTATTCCCCCTCTTTGCCTCCTACCAATTAGCCATGGCTTTATCCATGCTAGTATTTTCTCTGTAATACCATGGTTCTTAACTTGTTAGGCAGCATCATGTGTAGCAACTTGTCAATGTTAGCAGGGTATTTAGGAAATAATGCCAGATAAAGACAACATGAATTAATGAAAGGAAAATCACTTTTGACAATCCAATGGAGTTTTTTTTTTGAGGTTATAACTTGCAGAATATATGGGGGCAACAAATAGATATGTTGCATTTGGAAGGCCTCCAAGAAAGTACACACAAGAGGTTATTAAAAGAAATTGGGGCACCTGGTATTTAGAGTAATATATTGGTATGGATTAAGGATTCATTAATGGACAGAGTTACAATAAATAGGTCATTTTCAGTTTGAGGGACTATGACTAGTGGATTGTCACAGGGAATGGTGCCAGGGTCCCAGCTGTTCTCAGTCTATACCAGTGAACTGGATAAGGGGACCAGGTAATATTTCAAAGGTAGATGATGATACTGAGCCAGATTGCAGAGTGGGTTATGAGGAGGACACAGAGAGGCTTCCGGGGGATACTGACAAACAACTAGATTGGAAAAGGACCTGCAGTACTTAATTAAATAAAATATATGAATATGTGAAATTATTCTGATGAAGTAGATAACAAGACAGAATATTAGTAAATGGTGAGAGACTGTCAGACATTAGTCTTCAGGGAGACCTGTGTGTCTTGGTTAAACATCAAGGTAAAATGAGGAATTATAAAAATGGTATGTTGTGCTATGTTGACCTTAATTACAATGAGATTTGAGAGAAATGTAGAAGTAATTTTACTGTGATTATACAGTGCATGGCCCTAGTGAGACAGTTGTTCAATTATTATAGTCAGGTCAGGTCACCTCCCAAGCCTTCCCCACCCCACACCCACCAAGAAAAAATATGTTGCAAAAGAATGCAATAAAATTTCAGTGTTTTGAGTCCTGGAATGGGGGAGGGGATTTGTCCTCGAGCTTAAAAGAATAAGAGGTGATCTCAAGGACACAAATAAAATTCATTAAAGGCTTAACTTGGTATGTAGAACCAGGGATCAAGGTCTCAAAATAAAGCTTGAAATCATGAAAACTGAATATGCTGAACATGTGAAATTAATGATTTTATTTGGTTCTGATGAAAGTTCTTGAATCTGTTATCTAAAATTCTTAATCTTTCCACAGCTTGAGGTGCTGAATGTTTCTATCACTTTCTCCTTTTATCTCAGAGGGGTCAGATATTTCAGAGCTATAATAAAAATATTCAGAACGTAGTGATTCTTTGGAATTCTCTATCCAAGGAGGTTGTGGAAGCTCAGTGGTTGAGTATATTCAAGACAGATCAATGGATGTTTGACTAGCAAGGGAGTACAGAAATATGGGATTAGTATAGGCAAATATGATGTTATTAAATGTTAAAGCAGGCATGAAGGGCCAAGTGGTGAAATCTTGCTTCAATTCCTTAATTATTTCTATGTGCAAATTTTCAGTTGCATCAAATAGGATAACCTCTGCAGAGAGAGTAATAACCATACATCATCAGTACTTTGCAGGTGAAATAGCCATTAATTTTGCTTTTAGCATGCTACTTACAGTGATGAACTAGTCATTAAAATGTCTGAGATATTTGTGTTCAAATACTCCTGAAGCAGGTGAAGAAATGTTAGAGAAAAGAAAATCCCTGAATTTTTGTTTCAAATTATGAACCAGAAATAGCAATCACCCTTCAGCCTCTGAATATTCAGAGTACGCAATCGTTCCTCACCACTCCCTTCCCCTGGAGAGGCTGGGTGGCTTATCTGTAGCACCAAATAAAACTGTAAGGCTTTTTCTTTCCTGTTGTGATTCCTTGCCAAGTTGCAGTTTCAGAAATTGCATTTTTTTGTCGGTTCAGAATTTTATTTACCTCCGTCAGTCCCCACCTTCAAAACTGGTCATGATCCATTATTGCACCAGTTTGGGCAGACTTCAGATTGGGTTAATTTAATTTGAAGAGCAGAAACTAATCAATACATTTTAAATACCTGTCATATGAAAAATTTAATATGCCTAAAAATGACCACACTAATAGAATTATTAAATTGTTTATTGTTACTTCAAAAATATTTTCGCTGAATTTATATGTTCATGAGGGACACTTCATTTGAAAATGCTTACTTTTTAGTTTTGCTAATAAAAATAGTTCAGGTTACCATTCATAAAGAAATACTTCTTAATGGAAGGGAAAATAAACATATGCTAATCGGTTTGTGGAAGGTTTTGCAATGACAATGCAAATAAGATCTAGCAGAAACCTGAGTTGTAAACGATCGAATGCAATTTCAAATACAATATGGGAACTTTGGTTTCATGATTTCCTTAAGGGAAGATCTTGCCTGATGAACCTGTCTTTGAGGAAATTACAAGTAGGATAGATAAAGGGGATGCAGCGGATGTTGCATATTTGGACTTTCAGAAGGCCTTTGTCCAGGTGCCACACATGAGGCTGCTTACCAAGTTAAGAGCCCATGGTATTACAGGAAAGTTACTAACATGGTTAGAGCATCGACTAATTGGTAGGAGGCAGTGAGTAGGAATTAAAGGATCCTTTTCTAGTTGGCTGGCAGTGACTAGTGGTGTTCTGCAGGGGCAGGTGTTGGGACCACTTCTTTTTATGCTGTCTATCGATAACTTAGATGATGGAATAGATGGCTTTGGTGCCGAATTTGCAGATGATACGAAGATTGGTAGGAGGTCATGTAGTGTTGAGGAAACAGGTAGGATGTAGACAGATTACCGTAGGTGAATGAACAAGAAAGTGGCAAATGAACTACAATGTTGGAAAATGCATGGTCATGCTTTTGGTAGAAGAAATAAATTTGCAGACTATTTTCTAAATGAGGACAAAATCCAAAAATCTGAGATGCAGAGGGTCTTGGGAGTCCTTGTGGAGAACACCCTAAAGGTTAACTTGCAGGGTGAGTCGATGGTGGGGAAGGGAAATGCAATGCTCGCATTCATTTTAAGAGGTCTAGAATATAAGAGCAGGGACGTGATGCCGAGGTTTTATAAGGCACTGGTGAGGCCTTACCTTGAGAATTGTGAATAGTTCTGGGAACCTCAACTAATAAAAGATGTGCTGCCTTTGGAGAGGGTTCAGAGGAGGCTCGCAAGGATGATTCCAGAAATGAAAGGGTTATCTGGAGCTCTGGGTCTGTACTTGCTGGAATTTAGAAGGATACCAGGGGATCTCATTGAAACCTTTTGAATGTTGAAAGGCCGAGACAGAGTAAATATGGAAAGGGTGTTTCCCATGGTGAGGGAGTGTAGAACAAGAGGGCACAGACTCAGGATAAAGGGGCGCCCATTTAAAACAGAGATGCAGTGAAATTTCTTTAGTCAGAGGGTGGTGAATTTGTGGGATTTATTACCACAGGCAGTTGTGGAGGCCAGGTCATTGTGTGTATTTAAGGCAGAGATTGATAGGTTCTTGATTGGACATGGCATCAAAGGTTACAGGGAGAAAGCTGGGAACTGGGATTGAGGAAGAGATAGAAAAAAGGTCAGGCATGATTGAATGGCAGAGCAGACTCAATGGGCCAGATGGCCTAATTCTGCTCCTATCTCTTATAGTCTGTTGCTCTTTTTCACAAACACATCAAATATGCTCAGCCATCGATTATGATTGGAGAAAGCAGAATGATAATCAGTCTCCGATACATCCAGGAAAAGATCAAATTGTTGTTAATTCTGAGTGTTAACCAAGGTTCTATTCTGATATGACTATGAAGGTTCTCAGTCATCCAGGTCATTGTGTATCAAGTAGTAGTAAATCAAGGCAACTGGACTTGCTGTGTTGTCTAGAAGATTCTTATATATGTGCAAATTAAAATGATGCACACTCAGATGCTACACTGGTACATATATTCACACTGAAAAAGGATATAGTGCATTCCAGGCACATATGACGAATAAACTCATCTCGGGGTACCAGCCAGGGTACAGGTATCAATCTTAACTGATGTTTTAATGACAAACTCTGCCATCTTCATCGGGGATGATGCCTACGCATGTCTAGTCCAGTGGTGTATGTGCCACCAATGTCTGTTCCTCCTGATTGGTTGGTTCTCAACCAATCAGGTCTCCACTGTCCCACCTTGTTTACAATCAAATTCCTGTTCTTACCTAGAGTGAGACCTTCATCTTCGTTAAAATTCCTTCCCTCTAGTTTTATTTCAATTGTTTCCTTCACCAGGTGGTCCCAAAAGCCTTTGGCATGGCACATTAGTTTTGTGCAGTCAAAGCCACTGTTCTGCTACTGCCAATTTCTCCATTTACAGGATTCCCTATGAATGCAGAGCAACGTATATCACCAGACGAGGCACACGGTGGAAACCTGCATCAAGAAGCACATGAGGTGTATCTATTTGGGTTACTTGGGGAAATAGACAGTAGCAGAACATTGCATTTGTACTGGCCAAGGGATTGACTTCAATGGCACAAAACTACTGTGCTGAGGACTAACCATCAGGAGGGATAGACGTCAGGGGGTATATATACCACTGCACTAGACATGCCTAGGCATTATCCCTGATGAAGATGGCAGGAGTTTGTCATTGAAACATCTGTTAAAGTTGATACCTATACCTGGCTGGTTGCCCATGAAGAGTTTATTCATTAAATTCAGTCCCTTATATAACTGGTGTAATGGACAACATAATTTTAGATGCAACACTCATCTGGGAGACAGCTATTGTATTTCTTAAGGTTAATATCTGAGATAGCATTCCCAAGATTAGCCCAGTTTGCCTGAAATTATGTTTATTAAATTACTTATAATGGTTCTGAATCCAAACAAACCTCAAGTGGAAGATGGCTTAATCTTACATGCACTAGCAAAGGATTTTGCTATTAAATTATGATTCTGTTTTTCTTACCATACCATCAGCTTTTGCATGTTGTATGTTGTTACTAAAAAACAATCACACTAAAGGCACAGAATAAGTAGCACATTTTAAAAGATAGAAATTAAGAAAAGAAGCTTGTTTGGAGTTGATATGTTGCATGTATCTAAGCTATTTGTAAAGACAAGAAGCTTAATGATTCATATTGCCTCACATCACATAAAGTGCTTTTCAGTCTGCCTGATGATAGTTTGGATTGTTAGAGCAATATGAAATGTATGATTTTCAAGTGGTTGTCAGATTATAAAAAGAATAAAAAGGTAACAGAGAAGGTACAAAAATGTTTACAAAGATGATATCAGACAAAGGCTGGGGAAATGGGGATTGGTGCTTTTCTTGGCTGAGGTGTCCAGGACCAGTGGTCACAGTCTCAAAATAAGAAATCAATCATTTAGGACATAGTTAGGAAGAAAGTTCTTCACCCCGAAGACAGTGCATCTTTGGAATTCCTTTTTCAAGATATCTGTGGAGATACAGCTTCAGAGTATATTCAAGACCAGAACTGATTGATTTTTGGATAAAGGAGATCAAAAGATAAGAAGTCAATGTAGAAAAGTGGCACAAAGTTGATCTTTCAACCATGATCTTCCTGCAGGTGTTCACTGCCTGAGTTAACAATGATTTAATAAAGAACGGCAAAAGGGGCTGGGTGACCTCTGTTTGCTTCTATTTCTTATAATTTTAATTGAGGTCACAAAGGATCCCTGAATTTGTAATCTTTTAACAATGGTTTTATTTGGCTAGTTAATGCATGGCCAGCATATCTATAATTAAGAGCTTACCTTTGGGAGATCACTTGGAAATAACATTTGGTAACTATTATAGAGTCTTAGAAAGGGCAGAAGAATCTGTCACAATAATGAAACATAGAAATTGTTAAGCTGCAACAGAAGCTGTATGTTCAAAGTTCAAAGTAAATTTTATAATCAAAGTGCATACAGTATATATGTCACCGTATACAACCTTGAGATTCATTTTCTTGTGGCCATGCTCAACAAATCAATAGAATAATAACAGTAACATAATCTATGCCCTAACTAGGGCATCCAACCATGTCAGCTAGATCTAAAGTTATTCACCGATTCACAAGGAATTCTTCTTGCTATAGTCTTCAACATCTTCATTTTCTGTTTGGCAAGATAGAAAGCATCGGACAAAAGACATTTTTATCTTTATTTCAGTAAACAAGTAAACAATGATAAGTTATTGAACATCCCAAACTTGGTGCATTTGTATAAATTTGGAGATCCTGGTTCTGTATTTGAAAAGAGGTGGCATACTGTCCTTGGAATGAAATGAATATGATTGCCTAAATATCTCCGGTATTCATAATTTTCCTACATTTTATCGGAAAGTACCAATTGCAACTGTTTCCATGGGCCAGTGATGATTTAACCACCTTCAGGAGTACAGAAGGCAATCTATAACACAAATCCAAAATAGAGATGCGTCTTCTGATGAATTGAAGGAGGTTGAGATGGGATGTTGAGTCCTCTGAGAGAAGATTTTTTATTCAATAATACTTTCCTAATTTGAGGGAAATGGTCTATAAATTACTTCTGGAAATTGCAGCATAAATTGATCTCCAGTTTCATGATCATTGGCCTCTGTAACATTTGTAATTCAAATTTCTTTACTTACATGTGCTTTTGAGAAAGGGGAGGGTCAAACTAGGCAGGTAAAGTCAGGGGCAATATAAAGTTTGTTAATCACAGGTTAATCCAGTTGTCACCAAAGGTTTCAGCAATGTTGTAGATAACATTGGCAGTATGGGTTGCGGCTGAGTTGTTTCAATGTAGTTGATGAATTACATGCAGATAATACTGTTAGAAATTTAGGGCCAGCTGGAGATTCTTTCCCAGATAAAGAGCAGATTTAGGTCATTTGGCGGACTGAGTCTGCTCCACCTTTCAATCATGGTTGGGCCTTACTTTTTCCTTGTCCTAGACTCTGCCACCATGGGAAACATCCTGTCCACATCTACTCTGCCTTGGCATTTCAACATTCAAAAGGTTTCAGTGAGATCCCCACTCATCCTTCTGAATTCCAGCTATCACAGACCCAGAGTCATCAAACGTTCCTCATTTGATAACCCTTTCATTCCTGGAATCATCCTTGTGAACCTCCTCTGGACCCTCTCCAATGCCAGCATATCTTTCCTAAGTGGAGGGGCCCAAAACTATTTACACTACTCAAGGTGAGGCCTCCCCAGTGCCTTAAAGCCTCAGCGTCACATCCTTGCTCTTGTATTCTAGACCTCGTGAAATGAATACTAACATGGCATTTGCCTTACTCACCACCGACTCAACCTGCAAATTAACCTTCAGTGTGTTCTGCACAAAGACTCCCAAGTCCCTCTGCATCTCCCTGGATTTTCTCTCCATGTAGAAAATTGTCCGCATTTGTTTTCTACTACCAAAGTGCATATTTCATTTGCCACTTCCTTGCCCATTCTCCCAATCTGTCTAAGTCCTTCTTTGCATCCTACCTGTTTCCTCAACACCACCTGCCCCTCCATCAATCTTCATATTATCTGCAAACTTGGCAACAAAGCCATCTATTTCATCATCTAAATCATTTATATACAGCATAAAAAGAAGTGATCACAACATTGACCCCTGCGGAACACAATCAGTCACTGGCAGCCAACCAGAAAAGGATCCTTTTGTTGCCACCCACTGCCTCCTATCAATCAGTCGATGCTCTAACCGTGTTAGTAACTTCCCTGTAATACCATGGCTATTAACTTGATAAGCAGCTTCATGTGTGGCACCTTGTCAAAAGCCTTCTGAAAGTCCAAATATACAACATTCACCAGATCCCCTTTATCTATCCTACTTGTAATCTTCTCAAAGAATTCCAAAAGGTTCGTCAAGCAGGATTTTCTCTGAAGGGAACCATGCTGACACATTTTGTCCTGTGTGTCACCAAGTACTCCATCACCTCATTCCAACAATTGACTCTAACATCTTCCCAACCTCTGAGGTCAGGCTAACTAATCTATAATTTCCTTTCTGCTGCCTTCCTCCTTTCTTAAAGAGTGGAGTAACTTTTGCAATTTTCCAATCCTCTAGCACCATGACAGAATCCAATGATTTTTGAAAGATCATTGCTAATGCCTCCACAATCTCTAACACTGCCTCTTTCAGAACCCTAGGGTGCAGTTCATCTGGTCCGGGTGACTTATGTACCTTTAGGTCTTTCAGCTTTTTGAGCACCTTGTCTCTTGTAACAGTAACAGCACCCACTTCTCTTCCTTCACACACTACAACATCAGTGTCTTCCACAGTGAAGACTGATTCAGGCTACTAATTTAGTTCATCAGCCATCTTCTTGTCCCCATTATTATTTCTCCTGCCTCATTTTCTAGCAGTCCTATATCCACTCTCATTTCTCTTTTATTTTTAACATTCTTGAAAAAACTTTTACTATTCACTTTAATATTATTTACTAGCTTGCTTTCATATTTCATCTTTTCCCTTCTGATGATTTTTTTAGTTGTCCTCTGTAGGGTTTTAAAAGTTTCCCAATCCTCTATCTTCCCACTAATTTTTGCTTTGTTGTATACCCTTTCATTTGCTTTTACAATAGCTTTGACTTCCCTTGTCAGCCACAGTTGTACTAATTTACCATTTGGGTATTTCTTCATTTTTGGAATACACATGTCCTGCACCTTCCTCATTTTTCCCAGAAACATATCTCATTGCTGCTCTGCTGATCTCCCTGCAAGAAGCTCCTTCCAATTTACTTTGGCCAATTCCTCTCTCATACCACTGTAATTTCCTTTACTCCACTGAAATACTGCTTCATCAGACTTTACTTTCTCCCTATCAAATTTCAAGTTGAACACAATCATATTGTGATCACTAAGGGTTCCTAAGGGTTCTTTTACCTTAAGCTCCCTAATCGCCCCTGGTTCACTACGTAACACCCAGTCCAGTATAGCTGATCCCCTAGGAGGCTCAACCACAAACTGCTCTAAAAAGCCAAGTCTTAGGCATTCAACAAACTCACTCTCTTAGGATCAATTACCACCCTGATTTTCCCAATCGACCTGCATGTTAAAATCTCCCATGACTACCATGACATTGCCCTTTTGACTCACCTTTTTTGTTTCCTGTTGTAACCTGTGGTACAACTCCCAGCCACTGTTTGGAGGCCTGATTATAACTGCCATCAGGGTCCTTTTACCCTTGCAGTTTCTTAACTCAACCCACAAGGATTCAAAATCTTCCCATCCCATGTCACATTTTCTACTGATTTGATGCCATTCTTTACCAATAGAGCCACACCACCCCCTCTGCCTACCTTCATATCCCTCTGATATAACCTGTAACCTTGGACATTCAGTTCCCAACTACAAACATCCTTCAGCCACGATTCAATGATGGCCACAACATCATACCTGGCAATCTGCAATAGTGCAACAAAATCATCCACATTATTTCTTATATTACATGCATTTAGGTACAACACCTTGAGTACCGTATTTGCTGTCCTTTCTGACTCTGCATCCCTAATGTTTTGATACTCAGCCTGTTGGCTGCAACTAAGTCCCATCACCTGCCTGTCCTTCCTGACAGTCTGACTACACACTATCTTCACCTTTTTACCATCCGTCCTTTCCTGAGTCCCTTCACTCTGGTTCCCACCCCCCTGCCAAATTAGTTTAAACCCTCCTCAACAGCTCTAACAAACCTGCCCACAAGAATATCGGTCCCCCTCGGGTTCAGGTGCAACCTGTCACTTTTGAACACTCCCCCAGAAGTGATCCCAATTATTCAAAAATCTGAAGCCTTGCCCCCTGCGCCAGCTTCTCAGCCAAGCATTCATCTGTCAAATCATTCTGTTTCTACCCTCACTGGCGCGTGGCAAAGGCAGCAATCCAGACATTACTACCTGAGAGAACCTACTTCTCAGCTTTCTACCTAGCTCTCTAAATTCTTTTTTCAAGACCTCATTGCTTTTCCTTCCTATGTCATTGGTATCAATATGTAACAAGACATCTGGCTGCTCCCCTCCCTCTCCTAAATGTTGTGGATGTGAACAAACCTTTAGACAGGTGAGAAGAGAAGTCTGAGCTGGGGACCTGGGGTCTGCATTCCATTGTGGTAGTAAGATTGCCTCAGCCTGGTGCTGATACAGTGAAAGCAATAATCTCATGATACTCACTTGTGGAAAAAAATTGCAAATGTTATTGCAGCAATGATAGAAAATTATCGGTTGCTGAAAGGAGAAGCAACAGATCATGACTTTGTCACAAACGCTGGCACTGTTAAGATTAAGTATCTTTGAAACATGATATAATAGTCAATTAAGCCAATCTTAAACCCCAATTTCAGTAGGTTAGGAATTAAAAATTATCAATCATATCAAATGATCAGCCATTATCATGTTGATAATGGAACAGGATGGAGGAACTGAAGAGCCTATTCTGATCCTATTCCCTGTGTTTCTATTCTGTCTGACTAAAGGTGGAAGAAAGAAGAGGGCCCACAATGACAAGCTCTACCACCACCGTCTCCACCATGAAGGAAAATGGAGATAGCATTTCTGGGTCAATGAACTTCCACCAGGACCGGAAACATTTCAAAATATACATGCTTTTCTTTGTAATTTATTTTTTTATTGAAGTTCATCATCAAACAAACATTTCCATAAGATGTATTTCAGACATTGTACATTTATATCATATAATCATATATATCACAAATCTCCACGAAGTATTTACCTGAGGTATACACTTTTAGAAAAGAGTGGAAAGAAAAAACAAGCAAAAGGAAAGAACTATGTACAAGTTGGGAGTGATCTTTTTTTTACAACAGATTCATTGATTTGTGAGAATAAAATCAGGCCTATGAGTTAAGCCATTTTTCCCAGTATGAATCAAATTGTTCCAAATTGGATAAAATTCTCTTACGTTTGATTGGATTTAATAGCCCATTGACATTAAAAGAAATGAATTCTACCTTGTCCTTAGCCATCTGTATTTATCTGTCAATGTATCAATGAAATTGGAATAAAACTTAATCGATCTACTCTCTGAACAAATAAGAACCAAGAAACACAAATAATAACAAAAATGGCAACAAACATGTGATTCCAAGGCTGAGGTCTCTGGTAGATGACCCTGCGTTGAGCTAGAGGAAATGTCTAGCTGTGGGGGATAACCCCTCCTACTTGTGAGTTGAGGGCCCCCATTGCAGTAGTCATAATAGTCAGTGAACAAATCCATTACACAGAAAAGATTTCCCTGTGTACTCCTCCTATACACACACACACACACACACACACACACACACACACACACACACACACACACACACACACACACACACACACACACACACACACACACACATACACACATACATACATACACATATATATAATCTCATTTTGGTGGAGAAAAAGGAGTAAGTGAGCGAATAAAGAATAACTAAGTAATATAAAATCCACATTATAATAAGTATTTCTCGAGATAGGTATATCACCGTGTACTTTTGCTTCCGTTTAGCTTCTCAACATTTTTAAAGATAGCCAAACCTTATGACTCTTCTGAAGGGGGTGAGGACCGTTTTTGGGAAACTCCCGGTCTCTTCCTGATATATTTCTCTCGGCCTCCTCCCGTCTCCTGCCTTCTCGATTCTCACACTATTTCCCAAGCGGAGCAGGATAATTCCTCAGTCAGGCTTTCCCTCGTTTTGGTGACGCTAATGGGCAACCCTCTGGCTGTAGTCGACTCTTCCAACGTCTGGTATAACCATGTCCCATTGTCATAAAACACTCGAAGTTTAGCAGGGTACGGAGTTTGAAATCTAATCTTGTTTTGCTTTAGTACTCACTTTACTTCAGAGAATTCTTTGTGTTTCTGCAGGACCGTGGGGTGGGGGGGTAATCTTGGTCGAAGTATATTAACTTATCGTCGTAAAACACTCTCTTCTTACCCTAGGCCCTTTGTCGAGTCTGTGCCTTGGTGCTGTACCGCAGGAATTTAATTATAATTGAGTGTGGCTTTCTATCCTGGGTAGGTTTCGGAACGAACGCGCGGTGGGCTCTGTCAACTTTCAGCTCCACAACCGAGGAAAGATCCAGCGCATCCCGCAGTAACTTTCCGACAAACTCCGTCATAGACGGGCCCTCCGCTCCTTTGGGAACGTTGTAGATTCTGATACTTTTCTACCGTGATCTTCCCTCCAGATCAAGCAGTTTACCTTCTTGGTGATATAATATTTTTATTGTCTTGCTCAGTATCCGTTCCACGTTTTGAACGTGATCTTCCACCTTCTTAATTCAAGTCTCTCCCACCGCTATTTTTTGATTGATGCTGGTGAGCTCTGACTTAATATCACAGAGCTGCTGCTTTACATCTTTCTGGACCTCCATTATTTTTTTCAGGATTTCGAAGATATTCGCCGCTTCGTCTGATCGAGGCCCAGCAGCCACCTCGCTAGCACATGGTCGGGTCGGAGAACCGCTCGCTGCACTCCTCTCGGATGCCGGCTCTACAGTGTCACTTTTTTTATTTCCATTCCTTCTCCCCATTCTTGCCCCTCTTTTCAGTTCAAATATTTTTTCAAAAAATATTATATTTGATGGGTTAACGAGGCTTAATAAGCATTTTTCTGGAGGAGCTTGTGACTTAAGCTGCCATTTTCGACGATGATGTCACCGGAACTCAAAATATACATGTTTTAAGTTGCAGAGAGAGAAGAAGAATGAGGAAGGAGGGACAGAACAAAATTGAAGCCTTGGGAAAAGATAAATTGCAGGAGATTAAATGAAAAAATTGTGAAAACAGCAAAAGGTGAATTGATCCAAGTAAAGAAACATAGACTGGGTCCAAATACCAGCTTCATCGTTCTCCATAGACGCTGCCTTGACTTGCTGAGAATCTCTAGCCCTTGGTATGTTTACTCCAGGTTTCCAGAATTCACCAGGTTATTTCAAAAGTAGAAATAGATTCTAAGAACTAATGCCAAGTTTATTGATCTTTGGCACATCCACATTTGGATTACTGTAGACTGTTTTCATCATCATATTACAAAAAAGATGTAGAAAGACATTTGAAAATGTTCTGAAGTTAATATAAGAAGAAGATGCAAAAACTGTACCTCCTCTTCAAAAGAGAAGGCTGGGATAAAAATGAGAGAATGTAGCTGGAAGATGTTAGTTGGTTAGGTTTGGATTTAGCCTAGTTGAATGAGAAGGTTCTAGAAGAATATGGAGGTGGAGGATAACAAACTGTAAAAGGTTTTGATTGATTACACAGAGATGTGAAACAGCAAAGCATGAACCCATCAATGCAAGTCATCTAAAGTAGTTAACTTGGGAATTCATTAAAAAAATCTTTGTTCCAGGACTAATAATGTACACTTTGTTCTCACATGAAACAGTGAAACCACAGATAAGTTTAAAGAGAACCTAGATAAATATGTAAGGGAGAAGGTTTTAAAGGGTTACATTGATAAAATTAATTGAGGACAGACGTGGAGCATTGATACTGACTTGAATGTGTTCTCTAACTGAACTCATTCTTTACTGTACAGTCTATGTAATTCTAAATGATTCTTTGCTATGATCTCAGTCTTCTGGTTAACAACTAATATTATTTTTCTTCTTTGTCAATTTCACTGTGTTCCCAACAAAAGTGTGGCTTCTTCTCTTTTTGCAAGTTAATAAACTGCATGTCTGAAAATTAACTACTGCTCTCCCTACCTGAAATGCAAACTGGATCTTTAAAAACCACCTCCTGCTATCCTCAAAATGGATGGAGACTATCATTACATAATGAGACTGGAATAACTCAATTGACTCAGCCACATTACTGTCCGCCCATCAGGTACACCCTCAAATAATTCAAAGGATAATTTGCTAATGGGGACAGGCAGAGATCAACCTTGCTTTATAAAAAAGAATATCATTTATTATTAATATGCTAGAAAATTACCATTAGAATTTAAACAGCATTTTTGGACTATGCATGAATTAGAATTGTTTTAATAGCAATACCCCAGCTTCTGAATTCTAAGATGTAAAACTAGAATTAATTCCAAGATCCACCTACATTAACCTTAGAGCTCAAACTTGTTAATAGTTACTTACACTAAAAACTCCTACAAGAATATTGGCTGCTGGTTGTTTTCCTTTTGGGCAGTCCCTTGGGGTCAAGGATCGCTTGATTCCACTCCAGATGTGAGAACTCTCAGATGAGTGAGTCCTATGAAGGGTGCACAGATTCTGATGCAGGCGGACTAAGAGCAGTTTGATAAGTTAACTGAATTATTGTATGGTCCTGGTCCTATTTATGCCTGATCTCCATCTGCTCCTGATGAAAAGATGTGAAGACACTTCAATGTCACTTTGAGTGGTCAAAGGCCAGGGATTTCCTTGAGTCAATGATGATGGTGCATATGTCAATGCAGATTTAGAGGGCATCCCTCAAGTACTTCCCAGAGTTCTTGCTTCAGGACTCTCACATCAGGTGTGCAGACAAGGTGGCCTGCCCACTGGAGCTAGTTGAGTATGGTCATAGTCTTTGTTTGGTTGTTTACCATATAACCATATAACAATTACAGCATGGAAACAGGCCATCTCAGCCCTTCTTGTCCGTGCCAAACGCTTACTCTCACCTAGTCCCACCGACCTGCACTCAGCCCATAACCCTCCATTCCCTTCCTGTCCATATCCAAATTTTTTTTAAATGACAAAATCGAACCTACCTCTACCACTTCTACTGGAAGTTCGTTCCACACAGCTACCATTCTCTGAGAAAAGAAGTTCCCCCTCATGTTACCCCTAAACTTTTGCCCCTTAACTCTCAACTCATGTCCTCTTGTTTGAATCTCTCCTACACTCAATGGAAAAAGCCTATCTACATCAACTCGATCTATTCCCCTCATAATTTAAATACCTCTATCAAGTCCCCCCTCAACCTTCTACGCTCCAAAGAATAAAGACCTAACTTGTTCAACCTTTCTCTGTAACTTAGGTGCTGAAACCCAGGTAATATTCTAGTAAATCTTCTCTGTACTCTCCATTTTGTTGACATCTTTCCTATAATTCATTGACCAGAACTGTACACAATACTCCAAATTTGGCCTCACCAATGCCTTGTACAATTTTAACATTACATCCCAACTCCTATACTCAATGCTCTGATTTATAAAGGCCAGCAAACCAAAAGCTTTCTTCACCACCCTATCCACATGAGGTTCCACCTTCAGTGAACTATGCACTATTATTCCTAAATCACTCTGTTCTACTGCATTCCTCAATACCCTACCATTTACCTAGGAAAGAATGAGGACATTGGTTCATTTATCCAGTCAGTGGTTTATAATTTGTCCTCCACTCCCCATTTCCAATTCCACTGAAGACAGTAGAACAGAAGGGCTGGAGTTGGCAGCAGCTGATTTTATCATACGGGTACCAAACTTGAACTTCTCTCCCCAATCAGACTACCTCACGCCTTCATGTTTTTCAATGGACCCTGTTGTTTTGCAGGACAACTTCCCCATGAAGACAGTTTACTACAAGACAGACTGAGGCAGGAAGTTCGAAGAGTGAGGTTGCCAATAAGGATAGTAATGAGCAGTAGGCGAAGGTCAGCTGCAGAAAAACTACGTCTCTGCCCAATTTGATTCCTGCCTAATATTGAAAAAAACATTTTAAATCACCTTCAGTCAGCTTGGATCTTCTTGTTGCTATGGTAATTAATCATCTGCAATACACTGGCTAAAGAAAAGAATGCATGGGCTTCCAATCAAGTGGTTCCTCACCTGGGTTTTCCATTCATGTACCCACTATCTGGAGCATCCCTCAGCAGGACCTTCCAGAGGAAAGTGCCTCCATCACTGAGTAATTTTCTCATCAGCCTCCGAGATTTGCAGAAAAGATTCGAAGCCCTTGCCAATGAAACTTGTCTCATACTCAACACCTAGGTAATATATCACATATTTTAACCATGATGTTTTGGCTACAATTTTACAAGGAAGGTTCGAAAGTCTAGATTGCCTTACTCTGCCTGTCACTTTGTATTGAGAAGTGCAGCTTATGTCTTTCCTTTGATGGTTCTGCATATGTCAGGAGGAAGCATGGAACTCCGATTTATTAAGCAAGGCGGTGCGGTAGTGTTGTAGTTAATGTCACTGCCTCGCTGTTCCAGAGACCTAGATTCAATCCTGCCGGCTGTGTGGAGTTTGTAACTTGTCCACATGGCTTTTTACCAGATGATAACATTTGTAGCCTTAGTGATGGTCATACCTGGAATTTTGTACAGTTTTTTGTACAGAGGAAAGACTAAATCCTAGGATGACAAGTATGCTGTATGAAGAAAGAATGATCAGACTGGAACTGTGCTTCCTTGGAGCTTACAAGAATGAGAGAAGATCTCATCAAATTTACCAAGTGCTTAAAAGGTTTGATACACATGATGCTGAGAGGATGTTTCTCTAGAATGTGGAATCTAGGACTATGACTCATTGATTCATGTCACACATGGATGAATGACACCAAGAATGACAGTTCTAATAGAATCAGAGAAAGTAAGTTACCGACATATATATGACTTGACATGGACGCCAGAAGGTGAGGTGCTTCCACTGAGTCCCACAGTAACAGTACCAGAGACTACAAACAGACAGGCCAGCGTGGGAGAGGGATAGTGAGCTTAAAGTGACAAGCAACAAGAAGTTCTTGCAGACATGCCTCAAAAATTCACTTATACTTTCCAATATAAGTGAAGCAGATTGTCGACACTGAAAGCAGTAGAATAGATTGGAAGAGGTGCAAGTGAGTCTCTGCTTCACCTGGGAGGATTGTTCAGATCCCAGAATGAGTGAGATGAGAAGAACTGAAAGAGCAGATGTTGTTTCTCCTGTAGTTTCATCGAGAATATAAGGAGAGGAAGAGAAGATGTGTCTGGTGGTGGTATCTTGTTGAAACTGGTTGAAATTGTAAAGAATGATCAGTTGAAAGCAGAGGCTGCTGCA
Source organism: Hypanus sabinus (assembly GCF_030144855.1). Classification (NCBI taxonomy): domain Eukaryota; kingdom Metazoa; phylum Chordata; class Chondrichthyes; order Myliobatiformes; family Dasyatidae; genus Hypanus; species Hypanus sabinus. The sequence goes on from NC_082710.1 coordinate 64,345,937, forward strand.
TACAAAGATAAGTACCATTGGCAACTCTGTCCAGAGGAGAAGAGCAGGAAATAGAAAGTGTGAATAGAATAGAATAGAAATCTGGCAGGCTCAGATTTATTATGATTTATTTGAATGGCGGTGTATCTAGATACTTACAATCACTAGGAATAAACACTGCAGAATGAGCTTATTCTATCTAACCACTGATCGTGCCCCAGCCTGTCTTTGTTTCATACATTCACATACAAATCTGTCAGCCTAAGTTACCAGTACTATCAAACGCTCCTCATACTTCCCCTCAGTGCATCCAAGTCACACATTGATAGAGCTCCACATTCTCACCACTCTCTGGATAAAGGGTTTTCCTTTGAGTTTTCCATGTGATTCCATTGGGAGAATCACCTTGAATTCCTCTATATACCTATCCAGCAGTCTCTTAAATTTCACTAGTGTATCTGCATCCACCACTGACTCAGGCAGTGCATTCCACACACCAACCACTCTCTGAGTAAAAAACCTTCCTCTAATATCCCCCTTGAACTTCCCTCCCCTTACCTTAAAGCCATGTCCTCTTGTACTGAGCAGTGGTGCCCTGGGGAAGAGGCACTGGCTGTCCACTCTGTCTATTCCTCTTAATATCTTGTATACGTCTATCATGTCTCCTCTCATCCTCCTTCTCTCCAGAGAGTAAAGCCCTAGCTCCCTTAATCTCTGATCATAATGTATACTCTCTAAACCAGGCAGCATCCTGGTAAATCTCCTCTGCACCTTTTCCAATGCTTCCACATTCTTCCTATAGTGAGGTGAACAGAACTGGACACAACGCTCCAAGTGTGGCCTAACCAGAGTTTTATAGAGCTGCATCATTATCCAGCAACTCTTAAACTCTATCCCTCGACTTATGAAAGCTAACACCCCATAAGCTTTCTTAACTACCCTATCTACCTGTGAGGCAACTTTCAGGGATCTGTGGACATGTACCCCCAGATCCCTCTGCTCCTCCACACTACCAAGTATCCTGCCATTTACCTTGTACTCTGCCTTGGAGTTTGTCCTTCCAAAGTGTACCACCTCACACTTCTCCAGGTTAAACTCCATCTGCCACTGCTCAGCCCACTTCTGCATCCTATCAATGTCTCTCTGCAATCTTCAACAATCCTCAACACTATCCACAACACCACCAACCTTTGTGTCATCTGTAAACTTGTCAACCCACCCTTCTACCCCCACATCCTGGTTGTTAATAAAAATCACAAAAAGTAGAGGTCCCAGAATCGGTCCTTGTGGGACACCACTAGTCACAACCCTCCAATCTGAATGTACTCCCTCCACCATGACCCTCTGCTTTCTGTAGCAAGCCAATTCTGAATCCACCTGGCCAAATTTCCCTGGATCCCTTGCCTTCTGACTTTCTGAATAAGCCTACCGTGTGGAACCTTGTCAAATGCCTTACTAAAATCCATGTAGATCACATCCAGTGCACTACATTCATCTATATGCCTGGTCACCTCCTCAAAGAACTCTATCAGGCTTGTTAGGCATGATCTGCCCTTCACAAAGCCATGCTGACTGTCCATGATTCTCTAAATGCCCATAGATCCTATCTTTAAGAATTTTTTCCAACAGCTTTCCCACCACAGACGTAAGGCTCACTGGTCTATAATTACCTGGACTATCCCTACTACCTTTTTTGAACAAGGGGACAACATTCGCCTCCCTCCAATCCTCCGGTACCATTCCCGTGGACAACAAGGACATAAAGATCCTAGCCAGAGGCTCAGCAATTTCTTCCCTCGCCTTATCGAGCAGCCTTGGGAATATTCCATCAGGCCTCAGGGACTTATCCATCCTAATGAATTTTAACAACTCCAACACCTCTTCTTCCTTAATAGCAACATGCTCCAGAACATCAACCTCACTCATATTGTCCTCACATCATCAAGTTCCCTCTCATTGGTGAATACCGAAGAGAAGTATTCATTGAGGACCTTGCTCACTTCCACAGCCTCCAGGCACATCTTTCCACCTTTATCTCTAATTGGTCCTACCTTCATTCCTGTCAACCTTTTGTTCTTCACATAACTGAAGAATGCCTTGGGGTTTTCATTTACCCTATACACCAAGGCCTTCTCATGCCCCCTTCTTGCTCTCCTCAGTCCCTTCTTAAGCTTTCTTGCTACCCTATATTCCTCAATAGACTCATCTGATCCTTGCTTCCTAAACCTCACGCATGCTGCCTTCTTCCACCTGACTAGATTCTCCACCTCACTTGTCACCCATGGTTCCTTCACCCTACCATTCTTTATCTTCCTCACCGGGACAGATTTATCCCTAACATCCTGCAAGAGATCCAGAAACATTGACCACGTGTCCATAGTACATTTCCCTGCAAAAACATCATCCCAATTTACACCCGCAAGTTCTAGCCTTATAGCCTCATAATTTGCCCTTCCCCAATTAAAAATTTTCCTATCCTCTCTGATTCTATCCTTTTCCATGATAATGTTAAAGGCCAGGGAGTGGTGGGTCATAGTTGGGAGCTTCATATCAAAGGATGTACGTTATATCAAAAGGACAGGCAGGAAGGCAAAGGCAGTGGTGTGGCTCCATTGGAAAGAGATGGAATTACATCTTTTGAAAGAGTTGACACAGGGTCAGAGAATGTCAAATCTTTGTAGGTAGATTTAAGAGACTGTAAGGGTAAAAAAAATTATTGGGATCTTACATATATGGGCCTCCAAATAGTAGCCAAGATGTGGGGTTGAGGTTGCAAAGGGAGCTGGAAAGGGTGGGTAATAAGAGTAATGTTGTAATTGTAATGGGGGACTTCAATATGCAAGGAAATTGGAAAAAAACAGGTTGATATCTGATCGCAAGAGAGGGAATTTGTTGAATGCCTATAAGATGGCTTTTTATAGCAGCTTTTGCTCGAGTCTACTTGGGGAAAGGGTATCTTACACTGGGTGTTGTGTCATAATCCAGATTTTATTAGGGAGCTGAAGGTAAAGGAACTCTTAGGAGAGGGTGCTCATAATATGAATGAATTGATACTGCAGTTTGAGAGGGAGAAGCGTAAATCACATGTATCAGTATTACAATGGAAAAATGGGAATTGCAGAAGCATAAGAGAGGAGCGTGTCCATGTGGAGTGGAGGAGAATACTGGCAGGAATGATGCCACAGCAGAGGTGGCTGAAGTTTCTAGGAACATTTCACAAGACACAGGATAGACATGCCACACAGAAGAAGTTGTTCTCAAATGCCAGGGGTAGGCATCTGTGGCTGACAAGCGAAGTTAAGGACTGTACAAAAGTCAAGGAAAGGGTATAAAATGTAGCAAAAGTGAGTGGGAATTTGAATGATTGAAAAGTTTTTGAAATCCAACAAAAGGCAACTAAAAAGAAGGGAAAAGATTAAATATGAGAGCAAACTAGTTAATAATATAAAGCAGGATACAAGGTTTTTTTTGTTATATGAAAAATAAAAGGGAGGTGAGAGTTGATTTTGGACCACTGGTAGATTATGTAGTAATGGGGAACAAAGAAATGGTGGATGAACTTATTAAGTACTTTGCATCAGTCTTCATTGTGGAAGACACTAGCAGTGTGCTATTTCAAGGTGAAAAAGTGTCAGACAAACTCAAAGGTCTTAAGGTGGACAAGTCATCTGGACCAGATGGACTACATCCCAGAGTCCTGGGAGAGGTTGCTGAAAAGAAAACAGATGCATTAGTTATGATCTTTCAAGAATCACTTGATTCTGGAATGGTTCTGGACGTCTGGAAAATAGCAAATGTCACTCCATTCATTAAGAAGGGAGGAAGGCAAAAGAAAGGAAATGATAGGCCAGTTAGCCTAACCTCAGTGATTGGGCAAGTGTTGGAGTCCATTATTAAGGATGAGGTTTTGAGGTACTTGGAGACCAATAATAAAGTAAGTTAAAGACAGCATGGTTTCTGTAAAGGGAATTCTTGCCTGACAAATCTGTGGAGTTCTTTGAGGAAGTAACAAGCAGGGTGGACAAAGGAGAGGCAATGAATGTCACTTACTGGATTTTTAGAAAGCATTTGATAAGGTGCCACACATGAGGCTGCTTAACAAGATAAAATCCTACTGCATTACAAGAAAGATAATGGCATGGATAGAGGAATGGCTGACAGGCAGGAGGCAGTGAGTGGGAATAAAAGGGGCCTTTTCTGGTTGGCTGCCAGTGACAAGTGGCATTCCTCAGAGGTCAGTATTGGGTCCACTTCTTTTCACATTGTTTGTCAATGATTTAGATGATGGAATTGATGGCTTTGTGAGTTTGCAGATGATGTGAAGATAGGTGGACTGGTAGGTAGTGCTGAGGAAGCAATGCAATTGCAGCAGGACTTAGACAAATTGGGAGAAAGGGCAAAAAAGTGGTAGCTAGAATACAATGTTGGGAAATGTATGATAATGTGGTGACCCATTTCCTAGCACATCCGAACCGGCTCACAATTAGATAGCCCACTGGGGTTTGCGAGCACAGAGCTTTGGAGCCTCTGCGCCACGGGGGGCAGGTTGAGGGAGGCTTAAAAGTGAGGCTGAGGATTTCGAATAAAGTTTTTTCCTTCGACTGCAGTTACCGACTCCGTGTCGTAATTTTAGCGCTGCGTGTAGCACACCGCTACAATTGGTGACCCCAACGGTCCAAACGATTTTTGGACCAGAAATGACCGATGCCGCCTCTGTTCATGCGGTTTCATTGAAACTGCCGGGTTTCTGGACACAGCGACTGAACCCATGGTTCCAGCAAGCCGAAGCCCAATTCCACGTTCACCAGATCACCTCAGAAGACACCCGCTACTACTACATGGCGAGCTCCCTCGACCAGGACACAGCGGCCCAGATCGCGGAGTTCGTACAGTCGTCCCCAGCAGACAGCAAGTACACGGAATTCAAAGCCCTGCTCCTCAGGACTTTCGGACTCTCACAGCGCGAGCGGGCTGCCCGTTTACTGCACCTGGAAGGCTTGGGCGACAGACCTCCATCGGCTTTAATGAATGAGATGTTGTCTCTAGCCGACGGACACACACCCTGCCTCATGTTTGAGCAGGCATTCCTGGAGCAGCTGCCCGAGGACATACGCCTGCTGCTGTCTGACGCGGATTTCAGTGACCCCCTGGAAGGTGGCAGCCCGGGCGGACTTGCTGTGGAACGCCAAAAAGGTGAGCAGGGCGTCCATCGCACAGATCTCCCAGCCACGCTCCCAGCAGCAAACCAGTCAAGGCCCGGCCACAGAGCCCGCCAACCCCCGGCCCAAGGAACACTGGTGCTTCTACCACCAGCGGTGGGGCGCAGAAGCCCGCCGTTGTCGCCCGCCCTGCAAGTTCCCGGGAAACGCCAGGGTCAGCCGCCGCTGATGGCTATGGCGGCTGGCCATCGGGATAGCCTCCTGTATGTGTGGGACAGAAGGTCGGGACGCCAGTTTTTGGTCGATACTGGTGCCAAGATCAGCGTTTTACCTCCGACAAGTTACGACACCCGCAGCAGGGCACCGGGTCCCCCCCTGAGGGCCGTGAACGGCAGCACAGTAAGGACCTATGGCACCCGTACGGTGCGGCTACAGTTCGGCTCCAGCCAGTTCACGTGGGACTTTACACTAGCCGCCGTAGCCCAACCGCTTCTGGGTGCGGATTTTTTGTGGGCTCACAGCCTACTGGTCGACCTGCCCAGGAAGAGACTGGTACACGCCGAGACCTTTCAGACGTTCTCCCTGGGTGCAGCCCAGTTGCCAGCCCCTCACCTCGGCTCCATCACGCTGTCCGACAACGACTTCACCAGGGTCCTGGCGGATTTCCCATCGGTTCTGGCACCGCAGTTCACAGCGGCCATGCCCCAACACGGCGTACAGCACCACATCCCGACCCAGGGACCACCCCTCCACGCCCGCGCTCGGCGGCTCCCCCTGGACAAGCTCCGACTGGCGAAGGAGGAGTTCCAGAGGATGGAGGAATTGGGGATCATCCGGCGGTCCGACAGCCCATGGGCCTCCCCCCTGCACACGGTGCCCAAAGCGACGGGGGGCTGGAGACCATGCAGCGACTACCGCAGGCTGAACGAGGCTACCACACCGGACCGCTACCCTGTGCCGCACATTCAGGGCTTTGCAGCAAACCTGCACAGCGCACGGATCTTCTCCAAGGTAGACCTCGTCTGAGGGTACCGTCAAATCCCGATGCATCCTGACGACATCCCCAAAACGGCTCTCATCACCCCGTTTGGCCTTTTCGAGTTCCTCCGCATGCCGTTTGGCCTGAAGAATGCCGCACAGATGTTCCAGCGGTTAATGGACGCGGTGGGACGGGACCTGGACTTCGCGTTCATCTATTTGGACGACATCCTCATAGCCAGCAGCAGTCGTCAGGAGCATCTGTCCCACCTCCGTCAACTCTGCGCCCGACTGAGTGAGTACGGTCTTACAATCAACCCCGCCAAATGCCAGTTCGGACTCGATACCATTGATCCTGGGCCACAGGATTACTAAAGACGGGGCAACCCCTCTGCCCGCTAAGGTAGATGCGGTCTGCCACTTCCCCCGACCTACCACGATCAAAGGTCTTCAGGAATTCGTAGGTATGGTCAATTTCTACCACTGCTTCCTCCCTTCAGCTGCCCGGATCATGCGCCCCCTGTTCCCCCTGATGTCGGGTCCGAGCAAGGACATTACCTGGGACGAGGAGTCCGCCGCCACTTTCGTTCAAACGAAGGAAGCTTTGGCGGACGCCGCAATGCTAGTACATCCCAGAATGGACGCCCCTACCGCCCTCACAGTGGATGCATCTAACACGGCAGTCGGTGGGGTGCTGGAGCAACTCATCGCAGGTCGCTGGCAACCCCTGGCATTTTTCAGCAAACACCTGCGGCCACCCGAGCTCAAGTACAGTGCTTTCGACCGGGAACTGTTGGCGCTCTACCTGGCAATCCGGCATTTCAGGTACTTCCTAGGAGGTCGGCCCTTCACCGCGTTCACGGACGCGTTTACCTTTGCGTTTATGAAAGCATCCGACCCCTGGTCGTCCCGCCAGCAACGCCACCTGTCCTACATCTCTGAATACACGACGGATATCCAGCAAGTCTTGGGTAAGGACAAAGTCGTGGTGGATGCGCTCTCTCGCCCTACCGTTCATGCCCTTTCCCAAGGGGTAGACTTTGAGGCGCTGGCAGAGGCACAGCAGGCGGATGAGGAGATTCCGAGTTACAGGACCGCAGTCACTGGTCTGCAGCTCCAGGACCTCCCCGTAGGCCCGGGTGAGAGGACCCTACTCTGTGACGTCGCCACCGGCCAGCCCCGTCCCGTCGTCCCGACAGCCTGGTGGCGCCGTGTTTTCGACTCCATTCATAACTTGGCGCATCCCTCCATCCGGACAACTGTCCGGATGGTTTCCAGCAGGTTCGTTTGGCAAGGTCTCCGCAAACAGGTCAGAGAATGGGCCAAAATGTGCATGCACTGCCAGACAGCCAAGGTGCAGCGGCACACCAAAGCCCCACCGCAGCAGTTCCATCCCACCGGCGTTTCGACCACATTCATGTGGATATCGTGGGCCCCCTGCCAGTGTCTCACGGAGCGCGGCACCTCCTGACTATCGTGGACCGGTTCACAAGATGGCCAGAGGCGGTCCCGCTCACCGACACCACCTCCGAATCTTGCACCCGAGCCCTGAACACCACCTGGATATCTTGCTTTGGTGTACCGGCCCACATTACCTCCGACAGAGGCGCCCAGTTCACCTCCAGCCTGTGGTCAGCTATGGCCAGCCTTTTGGGGACTCAGCTGCACCACACAACTGCCTACCGCCCACAGTCGAACGGGCTAGTGGAGCGTTTCCACTGTCACTTGAAGTCAGCCCTCATGGCCCGCCTGCGAGGAGCCAACTGGGCGGACGAGCTTCCCTGGGTCCTACTCGGCAACCGCACAGCACCCAAGGACAACCTGCACGCCTCGTCGGCCGAGTTGGTATACGGCGCGCCCCTGGTTGTCCCTGGGGAGTTCCTACCAGCCCCACGGGGGCAAGAGGAAGATCCCGCAGCAGTCCTGGGCAGACTACGCGAGAAGCTTGGTAACCTGGCCCCCACACCCACTTCACGGCACGGGCGGAACCCGACCTGCGTACCCAAAGACCTGCAGAACTGTAAGTTTGTGTTTGTACGAAGGGGCGGGCATCGGCCACCGCTGCAGCAGCCATACAATGGGCCGTTTATGGTGCTCCGGAACAACGGGTCCACGTTCGTGCTGGACGTTGGGGGGAAAGAGGAGGTTTTCACGGTGGACCGCCTCAAACCGGCCCATGTGGACCTGGCACAACCGGCCGAGTTTCCAGCACCTCGGCGCAGAGGCCGACCTCCCAAGCAGGTTCTGGCCCAGACTGTGGACATTGGGGGGGTGTATCGCCGGTTCTGGGGGGGGGGGGGGGGCGGGTTATGTGGCGACTCATTTCCTGGCACATCCGAACCGGCTCACAATTAGTCAGCCTACGGGGGTTTGCGAGCACAGAGCTTTGGAGCCTCTGCGCCACGGGGGGCAGGTTGAGGGAGGCTTAAAAGTGAGGCTGAGGATTTCGAATAAAGTTTTTTCCTTCGACTGCAGTTACCGACTCCGTGTCATAATTTTAGCGCTGCGTGTAGCACACCGCTACAATAATGCATTTTGGTAAAAGGAACAATAGAGCAGACTATTATCTAAATGGGGAGAAAATTCAAACATCAGTGGTGCAGAGGGATTTAGGAGCCTTCGTGCAAGAATCCCAGAAGGTTAATTTACCAGTTGAGTCTGTGGTAAAGAAGACAAATGCAATATTAGCATTCATCTCAAAGAGAATAGAATATAAAAGCAAGGAGATAATGCTGAATCTTTATAAGACACCAGCCAGGCAGCACTTGGAGTATTGTCAATGGTTTTGGGCTCCATAACTCAGAAAGGATGTGTTGTCATTGGACAGAGTCCAGAGGATGTTCGTGAGGATGATTCCGAGAATGAAGGGTTAACGTATGAGGAGCATTTGGCAGCTTTGGGCCTGTACTCACTAGAATTCAGAAGAATGCGTGGGGATCTCATTGAAATCTACCAAATGTTGAAAGGACTAGATAAAGCTGGATGTGGACAAAATGTTTCCTGTGGTGGGGGTATCCAGAACTAGAGGGAACGGCCTCAAAATTAAGGGACACCCTTTAGAAGAGGAATTAGCCAAAGAGTAGTGAATCTGTGGAATGCTCTGCCATAGACAGCTGTGAAGGCCAAGACCGTGAGCATACTTAAAGCGAAAGCTGATAGTTTCCTGATCAGTCAGGGCATCAAAGGATATGGCGAGAAGACAGGTATATGGGGTTGAGTGGGATCCGGGATCAGCCATGATGAAATGGCAGAGTGGACTCAATGGGCTGAATGGCCTGCTTCTGCCCCTATGTTTTATGGTTTTTTGGATCTAAAAGCCTCACCACTCTGGCCTTCCGTATTGACAAGCATCTTACAGAACAACTCTCCAGCTCATCGGCCAGAACCCCAGTTCCATTCCCAGACCATTTCCGGCTCATTACCACTTTGCAGTTAGGAAGAGCTCCCACAACAGCAAAAAGGGTGTGAGCATCGGTGGAGGAACAACTTGAGTGCTTACTGCTGAACTGTTGAGCACCCTCACATCAGGTGCCCAAAGCATCCAGCAAACTGGCACCAGCAGTTAGAGGCAAGAGGCCTTCTACCTGGTCAGCTCTCTCTGGTCCTTTGTTCCAGAACCATAGCCTGATTCACTATCTCTCTCTTCACCTCCACACGTGCACGGGAGGCTCCGGTGCAGGCGACTTTCCAGACTGAATTCTGTGTGTGCCGCCTGGACTCCCTGCTGAGCCAGTCTCTCATGCTTCCTGCATCAAGGTCGATTTCAGATGTCCTATGGTGTCTGGGATGTTCAGAGCACACATGCATTCATGAGCATCGAAGAGCACCATGAGTCCGTCTGATTCCTTCTTACCAGCTCAGCCGACACTCGTTTCTTTTTGGATTATCCCTGGCTCCCCACTTTGCCTGGTCATCTGGTTCACTGCAGAGACGGGACCCACCTGCCTGCAATCTCCGTTGATTTCACCCCGTAAATCTATGAAGATGGAGGAAACCCTCAGCCTCACCAAACTCCCGCAGGAATACCATGACTTCGCCACTGCCTTCAGTAAAAGGGAAGCCAGCACCCTACCACTTCACAGACCAGGCGACTACCTCCCGGACACCACTTCCCCCTGACATTATCTGCTCTCCTTCTCCCCTCCTGAGACCCAAGCAATGAATGAGTTACTGAAACACAGCTTTATTCCAGTCCCCAGCCACAACAGGATTCTTCTTCAGCAAATAGAAACATGGGGATCTGCATTGACTACCATGGACTCAATAAAATCACCATTAAAAAACACTATCCTCTCCCCTTGATAAATAGTGCATTCAAAACACTCTGTGGAGCCCAGATCTTCACCCAACTGGATCTACCAAGTATGTACAACCTGACCCATCATCCAGGAGGATGAGTGGCCTTCATAACACCCACTGGCCACTACAAATACTAAGTGATGCCTTTTGGACTTTCCTACAGTTCAGCCATTTTCCAAGCCTTCATATGGTCCCATCCTGCACGGCCCTGGTTTGCCCCAGCTGGAACACTTTGAAGAAGGCAAGAAGAGTCAACATGGCTGCCAGTTGCTAACAGTGCTCAGCCAGACTACTCCAGCCTGGGGACCATGCATGGCTGTTCTCCTGAGATCTGCCCCTTTGCACTGACTCCCGCAAGCTCTCACCTTGGTTCATTGGTCGCTTCAAGTTTACCCATCTCATTAATCCCAACACTTACAGTCTCCACAGGCCACTATCCCTCAGGATCACACCTGCCTTCTGTGTGTCCTGTCCCAACCCCATTGTCCAAGAACCAGTTCTTTGATTCACATCATCATGGATGGAGTGTGCAGTATCTGGTTGACTGGGAGGGGTATGACCTGAGATTGTTGTCCAGTTTCATTTGTCATAGAGGAATTCTACTGGACCCATGCGGAATGTCCTGGATCATTGGGTGCCAGCCGTAGGATGGGGGGGGTGGTGGGTGATCCTGTCAGGCCTGCACAGGCAGGTACCTCCCAGTCACGTTACCTGCTAGTCACTTCCAAATGATCACCTGCAGCCTATTGAAACCCAGCTCTCATCCACAGTACTTGTTCATCCATTGAACCAGCCAGCCTCAGTCAGTTGCTCCTAGCCTTCAGTTACTCTGTGGCCTGTGGAGTTTAGTATCTGTTCTCTCTTGTCTTGTGGCCATTTGTGGCTTGTTATTTTTGCAGTCTATTATTAAAGCTACCACTCACTGCCGAGTCGTCTCTGCCGCTCTGCATTTGGATCATCACCTCTACATTTCCGACACTGTTTGCAGTACTCCCATTTACGCTTGCTCTATAAAAACAAATGCTGATGTTTCCGAGAAGAAAGTTGGCTTTGTTTTCATTAGCATTTGGGATCTGGGCATCACTGGCACGGTTGGCACTTGCTGCTCAGGTTGTGAGCCACCTTCTTCAATCAGTACAGTCCTATTGGTGCAGGTACTCTCCGAGAGCTTGGATCAGGGGAATCTTGGACTTAGATCCAGCAACAATGTAGAACTGGCTCACTCCGAGTCAGGATGATGTGTGTTTTGGTGGTTGGTGTGGGGGAGTGCATTAAGAGATCTGCAGATGGTGGTGTTGACAAGCACACTTCCTCGTGGTAGAGATTTGGGTTTGGAATTTGCTATTGGAACAGCCTGGGCAAGTAACTGCAATGCATTTCAGAAAATGACACAGCCCAGCTTGCCTAGTCTCATTTCATAACTACATTCATCCCTCTTCTCTCCGCACCTTCCCAAGGCTCAAAGTGTGCTGTGGAGAGCTGATCACAGTTTTCTAGCTGAAGCCTAACCAATCCAATAATCCATAAATTATTAAAATAAATAGCTTGTTTTCACACTCTATTCCCCTGTGAACAAAGACAACAGTATTTAAACAACCTTTTCCTGCCACCCTCTAAGATTTGTGGCCATTCAGATGCTGCTCCTACGTCCCACTGAATCCACACAATTGAGTTTGTGTTTCCTCTCCTCCCTCTTCCCTGCATATCTTGTCAGTCTGCCTTCTCCCTCCTATTTTTGTTACACTTTTCAGTTTACCGCAATCCTTAGTTTTGTGTCAGTAACAAGCTTTAGGGCATCATATTTCTCTGCTTGGTCTATTGCATTTATTTACAAGGTGACATTATGCAGTTGCTTCAATATCATTCACTAATTGGAACTGAGGATGAATTTCTACATTTATGGGCACCTTTTGTGTTATGATATCATCTACAAACAATACCCCGCGTATCCAGGTTCAACCATTAATATCTATCAAAGTCGTCCAACTACAACAGTTAGAGAACCCTCACATATTCTTCTATTCATTGTTAAAAACAACCATTCATCATTCTTCTCTTTTTTCTCTGCCTCTTAGTAAGTTTTATATGCAATCTGCCTTACCTTATAATAATCATTAGTAAATTGGGACTAGATTATTCACTGAATTCTGCCCCTGAACCATCCTTTAGTCTTCGCTCTACCCTTGTCAGAACTGACCAGCCTGAACTGAGCTTCTAGCAATTTGTGCTCTTGTTTCAGGTTCCCGTGTTTCCAGAATTTTCCATTTGTCTGGGTATAATTGCTGCAATGCTCAATTATTTTCCTCTGTACACAAACCATTTGAAGTTATTCTCAGTTAACAGATGGTTATGTTCTAGCAGCTGTAAGAGAGATCGACAATGGAGACAGCCGCTGTTTGAACTGCAAGTCAACAGATCACATTATCTGCCAATTCTTTCTCTGGGTGTAAAATGCTCCTTCCAACTTCTTGAACCTTGTATCAATCAAGCCTGTTTTGAGTACAGTCCCTATTGTCATTTGAAGCAGTTGTGATGTGGAGGGCATAAACATTGAGAACTACAATCTGTGTTTGAAATTAAGCTTGTTCTCTAATAGAGAAACAGGTGTAGGACGTTCAAGCCCTTGAGCCTGTTTCCCATGGCTGAACCTTCTCAGGAATTATGTCCTTGGAGGAAATGCTAGTTTGACTAAATGTTGTTTCACATACTGACCTTAAATCAGCTTTACCATTCATTAGACAAATTGTGCCATTGTGTGAAAGATTATAGATATGGTAATTTGTTTGGAATACGCCAAAACACTAATTCTCAGGGCTAATTCAAATCCAGTTTTTGAATATGCTGCACAGATAATAGCTAGCAATTAAGTACCTAGTTGGTGGGATTATTTTGAAACCAGGATTGCTCTGATGGCACTTTGCCCTCTTTTCAATCTAAATTTTGAATGTTTTACCAAACATGTGCACCAATCTATTCAGTTACTAGACTACCCATCATCAAATATTAATGAAATACAATTTAAAAATTCAATGCCAGACTCCCATCATAAGGAGCATTTTGGAGGACCCATTTCTTTTTAAGCCTTAACTCTCAGTTCAATGATATTCTGTTCCTCAATGAGTTAACTGTTGCATAAGCTGATTGACTGCCTACATTATACACATTTAGCTACTTTCTCCTTGTTAATGACAAGCCACAGCCTCTGTCAGGGATTTTGATCTTATTGGTGCAGCTTATTTCAGAGGTTGTTCGGTAAATGACCACATATGGCTTCGTGTCTCCTGGAGTGATGATTGTACAGCTGCTTCTCATAGCCCACCAATTTAAAGAGCTCTACTTCTTTGTCAGGCTGTCAGTGCAAAGAGCTTTGTTCCTTTTGCAAAATATATCTGTTTTCTAATTATCTATTTATCACCTTCCCAGCCTCCCCATCACAGAGTGAAAGAGGAAGGCTGTGCGATCCTTCCAACAGCACCCTTCCACTCTAAATGAGAATGGAGCCAGTAAACATCTAATTTAGCTCGGCCATCAAGCTGAAAAAGTGGTTATTCGATGTAAAGTGCCAACTAGGGAATTGATTATCTAGACTCTTAGCATGCATGGTAAAACCGTCAGATCTGGCCACTGTAGGTAGGTCCCTAGTGACTCTGAGATTGTCTTCATAGAGAATGAGCTCAGAATCTCCAGCACGCACAAAAAAATTAATTATTATTAAAAGCCTTTTCTTGTAGCCTTCCTTTCCCTTGTGTAAAGAATGAGTAGCACTGCAGACAATTTGAGGTCAAGTTTACTAGACTCATAGAGAGAGCAAGAACCAGAAAAGTTATCCAGAGCAAACAACTTCACTAAGAGAGTCTTAAATGTGGACCTGCATTCTGTCAGGAACTGAAATTCAACCATTTTGTTTATTGAACCAACAGATAATTCCACACATCTTTTCTGTCCTTTACAGACTGCATAAGATCAATATACAAAACACTTCAAAGTCATTTTTTTAATGTATAGCTACAAGCATCTCAGATAAACTCATATTATATATATATCTTTGACCACTTTCCTAAGTACCTCCTATACCTGATAAAGTGATCACTGCGTATATGTCCGTGGTCTTCTGCTGCTGTAGCCCATCCACCTCAAGGTTCAACACACTGAGCATTCAGTTTTGCTCTTCTACATACCACTGTTGTAAGAGATGGTCTCTGTCAGCTTCCTATCAGCTTGAATCTGTCTGGTCATTCTCTGATCTCTCTCATTAACAAGGCATTTTTGATCACATCACTGCTGCTCACTGGTTTGTTTTTTTGGATTCCACACCATTCTCTGTAAGCTCTAGAGGCTGCTGTGTATGAAAATCCCAGGAGATCAGCAGTTTCTGAGATACTCAAACCACCTGTCTTGTGCCAACAATCATTCCATGATCAAAGTCACTTAGATCACACTTCTTCCCCATTCTGATGTTGAGTCTGAACAAGAGCTGAACCTCTTGACTATGTTGCTGTGAGTTGCTGCCACATGATTGGCTGACTGGATATCTGCATTAATGAGCAGGTGTACAGGTGTATCTAATAAAATGGACACTGTGAGTGTACGTATTGAAGGTTGTTGGTGCTGCTTTAAGCAGGCAAATAAAGAGTATTTCATTACACTCATGACTTGCTACGTGGAGGATTGCAAGGATATAGGGTGACAGATCACAGCCTCTGATCTGGGCTTGTAGCAGTTGTAACCCTAACCCTAATGCATCGCCGTCTGGTGTGGAGGGGCCCCTGCACAGGACTGGAAAGCACTGCAGAACGTTGTAAACTCAGCCAGCTCCATCATGGCCACTAGTCTCCCCAGCATTCAGGACATCTTCAAACGGCCATGCTTCAAGAAGGCAGCATCCATCATTAAGGACCACAATCACCAAGGGAATGCCCTCTTCTCATTGCTACAATCAAGGAGGAGGTACAGGAGCCTGATGACACATACTCAACATTTCAGTAACAGCTTTTTTCCCTCTGCCATCAGATTTCTGAATGGACATTGAACCCATGAACATTTCATCAGTTTTTATTCTTTTCTTTTTGCACTACATATTCAATTTATATATATAATAGCAATTTAGAATTTTATTATTATTATTATTATTATTATTACTACGTGTTGGATGGTACTGCTGCCTAAAGCAATACATTTCAAGATGCATGCCAGTGATTGTAAACCTGATTCTGTATCTGACAATATTTGTGTGACTAATCCTGGTAAGCTTCTGATCAATGGTGGATTCCACAATGTTTCTATTATCGAATGCCAAAGGAAGGTAGTTAGGTCTTCTCGTGTTGTCCTTGTCTACCAGATGAGACACTATTTTTAGATTTTGGTTCTGTGTTTAAAGCATTGTACTTAAGCACTCTTTCCCGTAAAAGGTGATGCTTAAATGTGAGGTATGCTGAACTTGCTCAGAGCTATGAATAAAACATTTCTCAGCATTAATATTCTTGCCATCCCTCTGAGAGATGATGCCACCTTCAGTGTTGAACAGGTTGCAATGTCTGCCTTACGCAGACTTCCAATTCAATAACAGACCTGTTACAAACTGAGCCCTGTTGTAGGCAAAGACCTGACAAATTCAGTGAATAGATGCATTTCATATAGCTCAGCTAATTAGAAAGTTGAATTAAAGCCTGCCTCAGTTAATCATCTTCATTGCCTTAACACAGAGGCCCTAGATTGCACTTGTCCTGGTACTCACTGTCAACTAAATACCAAATTGAACCAGGATTAACAACAGTGGTTCATTCCTCAAGTGCAAAAATTGATCACAATAAGAGCAATATTCTGCTTTTTATAAATGTGAATAAGAAGGTAAACTTGGGAAGAGGCCTGAACAAATCACCTGTGCTTGAAATTACTTCTCCTAAAACACAGCAGTAAAATCTGCTGGGGAAAGAGCTTGAATAAAAGTTGTCTTAATTGGTCATCACAGCAATAGGCCCTTAACAAAAAATTGTGCCTTAAATTGAGATAGCACAATTAGCCATCTCTGAAGTCAAAGTTCAATGTACATTTATAATCAAAGTACATATATCACCATATACAACCTTGAGATTCATTTTATTGTGGGCATTCACAGTAAGTCCAAGAAATACAAAAGCATCAGTGAAGGACCAGACACGACAGGACGCACAACAACTAAAGAGGCAGCAAACTGTGAAAATGCAAACGAGAGAGAAAATATAATAACTAACTAAATAATATCAAGGACATGAGATGAAGAGCCCTCGAAAGTGAGTCCATAGATGTGGGAACAGTTCAGCGAAGGTCGAGTGAAGTCATCCTCTCTGGTTCAAGAGCCTGATGGTTGACGAGTAATAACTGTTCCTGAACCTGGAGGTGTGGGTCCTGAGGCTCCTGTACCTTCTTCCTGATGGCAGCTGTGAGAAAAGTGCATGGCCTGGGGGGAGGGGTTCCCTGATAATGGATGCTGCTTTCATGTAGATGTGCCCACTGCTGGGGAGGCCTTACCCTTGATGGATTTCCGTACAAGGACATGACACAACCAGTCAATATACTCTCCAGCATATTTCTATAGAAGTTTGTCAAAGTTTTAGATGTCATGCTGAATCTCCACAAATTTCTAAAGAACTGGAGTCACTGCCCTGCTTTCTTCATAATTGCACTTACGTGCTGGGCCAAGGACAGATCCTTTGAAATAGTAACATCAAGGAATTTAAAGTTGATGACTTTCTCCACCTCTGAACCCCCAAAGAGGAATGGTTCAAGGACCTCTAGTTTCCTCCTCCTGAAGTCAATAATCACCTCCTTGTTCTTGCTTTTGTTGAGAAAGAGGTTGTTGATGTGGCAGCACTCAGCTAGATTTTCAATCTCTATCCCATATGATGATTCATCACCACCATTGCTTTGGCCTACGACAGTGGTGTTGTCAGCAAACTGAAATATGGCATTGGAGGTCAGGCCAGGAACTACTGAATAAAATGAATTTAAAAAGTTCAGGGGAAGACAAGGGCAGAGGAATTTAATAACCCTGAGTATGATGCTTCTGACATTACCAGAAGTCTCTGAATGAGTGGAAGATTTAGAGGTCAACTACAATAGCCTTCTGTAATGAAGTAACACTTTATGTGACTCAGCCTCCCAAAGCATTTCACATATGTGTGGTCAAGCATGATTTAACACCTAGGCATACAGGGGAGATTAGCTTAGGTGATGAATGGCTTTGCCAAGGAGGTAGATTTTTAAAGAGTGTGTTAAAGTGTTGGAGAGGTGGTATAGATTTCGACAGACAGCCCCAAGGATTGTGGCCTTGGCAGCCGAAGACATGGTAACCAATATTAGGGTGACAGAATTCCTCATAGACAGTAACTTGAGCTTAATATGACTCTTCCACATAGGCTTTCTGGATTCTGAGGTGGATAATGGGGCCAGCACAAAAACCATGGTCTCTTGCACAGATGGAACAGCTGGCATCTGATGCTGTTGTATGTGCCTTGTACACTGGCACACTCCTGGTGCGTGGCCTCAAGATCCTCCATGCCAGCCAGAAGCACATTGTACAAGATCTTCACAATTCCAGAGAGCAAGAGGAGTGGTACCACCACTAATCATGGCTTCTCATGACCGCACTATAGCCTTAGACTCAAATTGATGGGAAGGTCTGTGGAACACCCTGCTAAAGAGCAGGCATTCATAGGAATTCACCTGCATCTTACCTAACAACAGGCATGGATGATATTAACCAACAGATCTAGATAGAACCATCCTCAGTAAATCACTGCCCTGGCCAATATTTTTCCCAATCTACCTTGTTATTTTGCTGCATCTCACCGCTGACAACTTCCTACCTTAGAGATATCAGGAAGTGATTAAACTAGAGCATGAGAGAATGCATCGATTGGGCTGGGAACTCAGGTAGTCATGTCTAAACTTCCTTTGTTTTCCAACATATTTAACCATGCTATAACTCTCCAGCTTCAAACCCAACTTTTTCACACCTTCTTGATTGCATCAGATCAACTGCATTTATTGCATTATCACTGATGAAGCAACTCTAGTTGAAGAACAACACTGACAAAACGTGGGAGGAACTCAGCAGGTCGGGCAGCATCTATGGAAATGAACAAACAGTTGATGCTTCAGGCCAAGATTCTTCACCAAGACTGGAGAGGAAGGGGGAAGAAGCCAGAACAAGAAGGTGGGGGGAGGGGAAGGAGTACAAGCTTGTTGACTGTTTATTCATTTCCATAAGATGCTACCTAACCTCCTGAGTTCTTCCACCATTCTGTCTGTATTGCTCTGAATTTCCCACATCTGCAGAATCTTTTGTATTGCTAATTAAAGAACTCTTAGTTACTGTAATAAGGAACTCAGAGGTAATTGCAGACCACAATTAACAGATTGAGCACTTTAAGATGAAAAACTTTTTTAACTGGCACCTGGTATCAGGAAGTTTTGAGGTGCTGGGTAAACTCCTGAGTTAGGACAAAGGCAGCAAACTTTTGGATTTCCTATGGGATGGATTGAAGGATGCCAGACAGGTAATGTCAAGGAATAAGCACGGCTAGAAATGACAAAGTTCTGGATGCATCACAGCATGGCGGTTTAAGAACTAGACACGCAGTCCACGGGTATTGGTGGGCCGGAGGTTTCTATTCTGTATCTCTTCGTGAATCCATGTAGCCGGCAAAAGCTCAGGGAAAGAGTGACACATTGGGAGATGCAGCCAGTAAAGAGGTGGCCATTCACTGACTGAGGGACAGGAAGGAGTAAGAATATGGGAAAATGGTAGATACAGAACACAGAACTTCAGCGGAATTGCTTCCTCATAAAATTCCATAACTCAAAACTCTCCTTCGTTGTAATAATGTCAGAATTACAGGCTGTGAGACGTGCCAGAGGGAGTAAGAATGGGATGATTTTCCAGATGAATGTGCGGTGTGTGGCTGAAGAATTGGAGCAGGGAGATGAGGAAGGGGTGTTGCTATTCATGATTAGGGTACCCTATTGACCATGAATGTTGCATCCTAACTGCTTACACAAGCCGGGACAATATGATGTGGAGAGCAAGCTGTTGCCCATCCAGCAGGCTCCCCTTCTCCATGCATTTGATGAATCCAAAGGAATGGCAGAGACCGATACAGTTTGGCACCAGTAGTGTTGCAGGAGTTGCTAGTCAGCATTGAACTCAATGTAGGAGTGTTTTAGGGCCACCAGCTCCAGACTTTTCCTCCAGTGTACGCCCAAAATCTTCCCCATGAGGGATTATAATCGTGAGGCAGCGGAGGTTAGATATCAGAGTTTTCCTTCTCCTAGATGAGCTGCCAACTATGACCGGTGAGCCCCATCTGCCCAAAGAAACTGGTTTCAAAAAGCTAGTAACCCATCTTTGCCCCTTCTCCTGTCAGTACAAACGGTTCCACCAGGCTTAGTAGCTAAGCCACGTGTGAAGGCCAGGAGGAGGACTTGGTTGTCAGAGGCTATTTGAGACGCATGCTATTCAGAGCATTTACTTGGCCGTGGGGGCTTATCCCCACTACCTCCCACCGCTATGACAACCTTAAGGAACCATTGCTAATCAGGAAGAGTGCGTGAAGAGGGGGTGCCACGGAGTCGATGGGGTGGAAGTCATAAACAGAAAGGGAGCAATCACACTGTAGACCCCACAATAGAAGAAGAGACACTGAGGAGAAGATCAGCAGACAGATTTTGGAAAGGTGCAGAAATAATAGGTTGATGTCATGGGCGACTTCAACTTTCCTAATATTGAATGGCACCTGAAAAAGGTAGTGGATTCAGCCCAGTACATCATGGGTAAAGCCCACCCAACCATTGAGCTACAACAACATGAAACACTGTCTTAGGAAAGCAGCATCCATCATCAGATATCCCCACCACCCAGGACATGCCCTTTTCTCGCTGCTTCTGGCAGGGAGAAGGTACAAGAGTCTCAGGACTCACACCACCAGGTTCAGGAATAGCTTCTCCCCCCTCAACATCAGGCTCTGGAACCCTCATGTGCCTGTCCTTTGAGATGTTCCAACAACCAATGATCTCACTTTAAGAGCTCTCGTGTTCTCATTATTTATTGCTATTTATTTATATTTGCATTTGCACAGTTTGTGTCTTCTGCACTCTGGTTGATCTTTCATTGATCCTGCTGTAGTTAATATTCTATAGATTTGCTGAGAATGCCCACAGGAAAATGAATCTCAGAGTTGTATATGGTGACATATATGTATTTCGATAATAAAAGTACTTTGTATCTTGTATGCCTCCTCCTTAGTGCAAAAGGTTTAGATGGGGAGGAGTTTTTTCAGGAAGGAATACTGACACAATATGTAGATGGGCCAACTAAAGGAGAGGCCATACTGGGTCG
Source organism: Hypanus sabinus (assembly GCF_030144855.1). Taxonomy (NCBI): domain Eukaryota; kingdom Metazoa; phylum Chordata; class Chondrichthyes; order Myliobatiformes; family Dasyatidae; genus Hypanus; species Hypanus sabinus. Next base: position 64,366,727 of record NC_082710.1, read on the forward strand.
TAAGTCAAAGCCAGTTCTGAGGGAGATAGAAGGATCAGGTGTGTTAAAAGTGGTTTTGACTGGTGAGTCTGACAGTTTGACAGCATCAGAAGGAAACCAGCTACAGTTTGTGGGCAACAATCACCAGCTTTAATGCTATTTACAGGTAGCACATAGTAGCATTTAAATACATTATAATTGGTTGTACATAGATGACCAGTGTGCTAATATGTTATTGTTGAATATGAGAAAAGTCTGAACGTTAACATTATTAATTATTATTATAATTTCATTAAGTTATTCTTAGACATTGGTGAAATCATTGCTCTTCCTATTTCCAATTTCCTTTCTGCTTCTCTCCCACCCCCTCCCCATTACTTATAGTTCTGCATATCTCCAATCTTCACTCCTGTGCATTTCTCCTTTCTATCTGCCTGAACTTTTCATACAGCAGCAGCTGCTGGTGCCGACACTCAAGCTAGAGTACTAAAGCACGGACAGCAAAACCTCTTCTAGGTGAATAAAATTTGCAGGTATTACCTGATATGTCATCATACAATCAAGAACATCATGTGTTCAGAACATATCATGAATACACCATGAGCTTCCAGTTTAACCAAGGAAGCCTCGTTTCAATGATTAGCAGCACAATTGGTCAGAATCTAATTATTGAAAATCAACAATCAAAAATATGAGCACTATTTAAAATTCTGGAAATTTCCAGCCTCCCTGACAAAAATGAGCTTCATTCAAACTGGAGTGAGCCTAGCAGTCAATGTTCCAACACATATGTGTTTGGCATCAATAGATGCATTGTGAGTGCTTTTATTTTTTTAAAAAATCAAATCAGGCTATGCACTAAATAACTGGAGGTTGACCATTTGAAGCTCTAATTATAACTCCATTCCATTTCTCCGACAATTATTTTTGCATAACTCACTGGTAAAGTATGTAGAATTCTGGGAGATTTTTTTCATTCCCTTAATGAAAATTAAAATCTTGTTTGAAGCAGGAAGTAGGTGACAAGTGAAATGATAGTCTCTTGGGGGCTGGTAGGAGTTGGTTGGTGGTGAGGATCGTGAAACAAGGGGGCTGGGGTAGTGAAAATGCTTGAAAGTGAAAAGAGATATTTTTCTTCCCTCCTTGAAGCAATGACTGTCAGTCAGGCAAAAAAATACAATATATACCTTTTAAGGTTCTTTTAAGTTTCCTTTGTAAGCTGGCTGGAGCAGTAAAAGGATCTCTGGTGGCTGTGTTGCATTTCAATAAAGCTGAAACACTGTCTCAGCTCTGCCCCGATACCTACTCACTCAAACAAACCACAGCAACCAGTTTGGTGAATTAATCTTTCAAAAAACTCCCACAGACAGAGCCTTCAAAAGCTCAACATGATGCTTGTGGCTTTTACTCTATGCAGCCACCAACTGCTGGTCTGAGCAATGGATACAGCACGAGGTCCTAAATGACAAAATCATTCACTTGTTAACCCCTTTCTATCTCTCCCACTTAACTTGAAAAAGTCACCTTTACCTGTGGCAGCTGATAAACACCTCCCATCATTCCCTGGTCCTGTCAGGCAGCTCTAGAACTGCTTTTTAATAGACTCCAAGTAATTTAGCCTGAGTGAAGTCCTAAAAACTCCCCAAGGAGAGATCATCAAGCAGACCGGTCCCCAACGGAGGATTTATTACCAGTGAGGATGAGAAGGTTGATTAGCTTCTGTGGCTGAACAGACACGCTGTCAGGCAGTCCTCTTAATCCAATCAGTTACCTGTCGGAGAGAAACTGTCTGTGTTCTTGATCGGGGCAAGGGAGCATGACCAGTCCACTTCTGTCTCCTTAACCACACAACACTTATGCTGCAGCCATTTTGCACAATCTGTCTTTATACATTCCACATCCAACTGAGTTTCCTTTTTTAGGTTCTTTCATCTTCAAGCTGGTTTTTAACTCTGTGCAATTTCATTGCCAGTTCAATTAATTAATTTTATGGGTAGCTTCAACTCAATTCTATACACAAAACAAACTGCTCATTAGATAAGGAGCTACAAGATTCTTTACTAGAATAACTCTCGTTCATTCACTAATGCACAGCAGAAAGTAAAGAATATTGCTGTCTGAAGAGGAGAAACTGTGAGCATCATTGAATTAGACAAGACTTTAATTCCCTCACAACTGTACAAAGAAAATGTAAATAAGTGAAACCCAAACATCTAATTGCACCCAAAGACACAAAAATATTCTACTAAGTCAAGTATTTGTTATTAATTATTGCTGCCTATGGTGGCTTTCACCCCAGGAGAACTATTTTGGTCCAGCTTCTTGATTTACCCTGTTTTGGGAATTTTATCAGAGTACTATTGTAGTCTGACATCTGAAGTATTTTCCATTCCGTTTCAAGCATTCCAAGATTAGGTACAACATAATCAAAGCCGGATTCAAGTTTCCTATGTACTGGCTTAATAACAGCTCTTTAACATATATCACAATAAAGTATTCCCACAGTCGTTCCATAAATTTTCTATTTCTGCAGATTCCAACCTTGGCCGTTCTAATTTACTAGCGGCATATTTAGTACAGGCATACTGGGTGCTAGTGGTCCGCACTCATTAGGAGGTGTTTCAGGATCATCCTCGACCTGTATCCTGTTTACCCACCCCCTTCTGATGTTGCTCATGAGTAGTGATATGAAAGGAGCAGGAATAGGATGTTCACCGTAGCTACGATTTCTGTTCTATAACCCAGAGAAGCTTGGCTAAGAGGAGTGACATTCACTTCTAACTTTCAGGCTCCAGGTCAGCCGCTAACTTTTTATCCTTATTCAAGAATTTATTGCTATATATTAAAAAAGATAAGATCTGGTGAGAAAAGTGGAATGTGATTGTGAACAGACAGGAGCACACACACATACTAACATTTAACAGGCTGATCACCTATTGTATTGTCAGTGGTAAGTGGACTGATAAGGCAGATGTATTATTGTATGTAATAATAAATGCATTTTTCAATAGCTAAGGTTCTGCCAAGGCTACTTGGCTGAACTGTTATCAACAAAACACAGGTTGAGTTCACACAGAAGTTAATTAAGAGGTTAGAGACATACTTTCTGTTCCTGGAGGGTTTCAAATCTCTGCTTTTATTTACTTCTGTTTTTTTAAATGTTTCAGAAATTGAAGTGTGGTATTTGAAAATGGGACAGCTAAAAATGCAAGTCCTATTTTATCACTTGATAAATATATTTATAGATTAGTTATTTATAGCCAGTATGTAACCAGCTCTAGCGAAGCTTAACCCAGTGTGCACTTAACTCCTTAATCATTACACTTGATATCTCAGGTAATGATACGTGCGATCAAAGAGGCTGCCGAGTTTATATTAAAAACATTTCAATCAGATTGTTAATGAGCATTGATGCAGCTGAAAGAATATTAAAAAAAGATCCTATTTATGTCCCCAAATACTTCACCCAACATGCCGGCCAATGAATATTTGATGATAGAATTTCAGCTGTTCACTGTGGTTAATCTCTCATTTAATTGGTGCACTCTGCTATTCTAGCACAAGGGGTCTATGCAGTAAGGTCATACGAGCATCATTTCCTTTCATCATCGTGTGCTTCACAGAAACTTCATTCCCCTGCTAACAACTAACAGCTCTGCTGTTTACAGGAGTATCACAGCATTCTTCATGCCCTGAACCTTTGTTTGATCTAATTGTTACCCGTTAGACTGTGGACAACTGTTCATAATTCTCCTGAGTCATTCTTTGAATCCAGCTTGACCTCCCAGCCTCCACATCTGTGAATTACATGCCGACAACAGGATAACAATTAGGAATTAGCCCTGTACAAAGCTTTTTCAAAACTGGCTGTGTGGTTCTCTCTTGTCTTTCTATGTGCCATGTAGTTGCCGGATCATGAGGGATGCTCTGAAGTGTTCAGGCAAAGCCCGCAATTATTATTTTTTAAACTTGTGCTGAATATCACTGGACAATTTAATGTATTCAAGCATGCAGATTATCAGTGCAATGTAATACTAGGGCCTGTTCTTGCAGGCAGAGGGAATACCATCCATCTAACAATTAAATTGTTCAATGTCACAAATCCTTGCTAAAAGGATGCTATATTATAACAAGATTTCAGCAGATGTGGAGTGCAAGTGCAGCCAGTGAGGGGGGAATTGTGTTACCCTCCACCAGTTTGTGCAATATCTTTCAAGCAATGGAATTTCAAATATTGAATTGTAATAAAAATTATGAATTGAATAAAACACAGCTTCACAAGGTCCCAGCCACTTTTGCAGACAATCCATTACTTGAGGACAGTTTGGTTGACTTCAGCCTTGAAAGGTCCAGTTGATGAAAAACCAATTGGAGGCAGGTTGGAAAGCTGCTTCTCACTTGAATGTGCTGGCTCTGCTATTAATACTGCATCCTTTCAGAGTGGAGTTCTTCCACAGAGCATTAATTTCTCCACATTTACCAGGTCAAAACCATTTTGCCCAGATCAATACAGATAATTTAATGGTTAACTAAGTTGCATTGAACCGGCAGTGACTATCAATACACCTTGTACTTAACCTGTCCCGTCACCTCTCATGATATTCAAGATGTGGAGACTGGGAATGATGTCAAAAGCTGGGAGAAGATTGCTGAAAGTGACAAAGAGCTTGGGGGAGAGGTGAAATCTGATAGGCGCGGAAGGTGGAGCATGCAGAAAAGGGAAGGACCAATGGGAGGGGTGTGTGGATGATTGGGAGATGGAGCTGGTGAGAAAGGAAAAAGACAGGGTGATGGAGGCCAGATAGATCACAGGGAGAGAGGAAAGGGCAGAGGGGGAAATTGATACTGGAAGTTGAAGAATTAAATTTTCATGTTGGTGGGTTGTAGACCACCCAGGCAAAAATTATCTTGTAGTTTGTGTTTAGCCTCACCACAGAAGGGAGGGGGCAATGGACAGGAAATTATAGGCCTGGTAGCCTGACTTTAGTGGTTGGAAATATGATGGAGTCTGTTATTAAAATGAGGTTTCAGGGTACTCAGAGGCATATGATAAGAGAGGTGGAATTGGCACGGTTTCCTAAGAGGAAGTCTTGCCTGACAAATCTTTTGGAATTGGTTGAGGAAATAACAGGCAGGACAGACATCTCTTTGCTTCTATGTAACATGCTGTAGTGTGAAATCATTTTCCTTTACATGTCTCTCTCATTGCTTTGTACATTTCTAGTATCTAATAAAGTTTGACTGTCACAGTCCACATTGAGGGTTCAAGAAGAATAACATTAATACTTTCAGTCTGGGACTGTATGCCTGAGCTTCTGATGCGTTTACCAGCGATCTCACCTCACACCAGTGACGATCACTTCAATAGGCAATAGGTGCAGAAGTAGACCATTCGGCCCTTCGAGCCTGCACTGCCATTCTGAGATCCACTGGATCTCCCTTGTCTAACTTCCTGGTTACATCATACCATATTAACCAGTGTACCACATGCTTTTCCCCTTCGGATGTCTCCAATATTGAATCTTGTCAAAGGTTTTAATGCAGTGCATGTAAACTACACAACCATAGATCCCTCAAAGTTGCCGTGGAAGTTAATAAGGTTGTTAAGAAGGCGTATGATGTGCTGGGGATTGTGTTCAAGAGCCACGAGGTAATGCTGCAGCTCTCAACCCCCTGGGTTAGACCACACTTGGAATATTGTGCTCAAATCTGTTGCCTCATTACAGGAAGGATTTGGAAGCTTTAGAAACAGTGCAGAGGAGATTTACCAGAATGCTGCCTGGATTAGAAAGCATCTCTCATGAGGATAGGGGCTGACCAATTTAGGGCTTTTCTCTTTGCAGTGAAGATTGATGAGAGGTGACTTGATGGAGGAGTTCATGATAATAAGAGACATAGATTGAGTGGCTAACCGGAGAAAAATACAGGACTACGTAGGAGTGAAGGGTCAGATCGATGTTAGAGTAGGTTATGAGGTTGGCACAACATCGTTGGCCAAAGGATTTGTACTCAGCTGTAGTGTTCTATGTTCTATCAACAACCCCACTCTCACTTACACACTACGTCACCTCCTCATAAAATTTGTTCAAACTAACTAAATAATGGTAGTACGTAAACGCTACCATTTTCCTTTACCAGCAGAGTATGCCAGTTTGCCCTTCAATCTTGCTCATCAGTGTGACCAAAGTTGATTCTCTACTCCTCCATTTTTCCCTAAGTCCCACATCTGGTATGGATTTACTCATTGTCTAAACATCCACATCTCTCTCATGGAGAGAATTGAGATGATTCACAAATCTTCGCATGGAGACTTTTCTCACATCTCAGTAGTCAATGTTCTACCTTGAAACACATTACTTGGAGACTCCACAGGCAGGAAAAAAAGTCACTGAACATCTATCATGACAATCCCTTCAAACAATGTTTCGATGTGATTGTCTCATGGTCTTGTAAATTCCAGATAACATAGGCTGTCTAAAGAATCTTACAATGGCAATCGTGTCAGTTCATTTTGAGATGGGGACACATTGTATTTTGGGCTAGAGCTGGCAGCTAGAAATCAGGACCAGATTCTCAGTGGAAGGCATATTGATATTTGTGGTGACATGGAAGTAGATGGTAGGTTTGGGAGATCGGACAAAGAGGCAGAGAAAGCTGCTGCAAGAAGATAGCAAGGGATGGGAATGTGTGGGAGTTATTCCTAGATTGTTGGAAAGTTGCAACTAAGTTCATCATGCAAAAAAGGAATTTTCCAATAAATAATATTTGAAATACCTTCTCTATTGTGTGTCCTAAAGGCAGGATATACAGATTGAAACTATGCACTCCAGTATTTGTACAGGATAGACAGAGTTAGTAGATATTGTTTACTTGGATTTTCAGAAGCCCTTGACAAGTTGCTGGACATGAGACTACCGAATAAGATAAGAGCCCATGGTATTAAAGGAAAGATACCAATATGACTTCCAGATTGGCTGACTGGCAAGAGACAAAGAGTGGGAATACAGTGAACCTTTTCTGCTTGGCTGCTAGTGACTACTAGAGTTCTGCAATGGTTGGTTTTGGGATTTTTTTTTCACATTATATGTTGATGATTTGAATGATGGAATTGATGGCTTTGTGGCCAAGTTTGCAGACGATACGAAGATAGATGGAGGGATAGTTAGTGCTGAAGTAGCAAGGAGTCTGGACAGATTGGGAGAATGGTCAAAGAAGTGGAAGACAGAATATTGTGTTAGGAGGAGTATGGTCATGCACTTTGGTGGAAGAAATAAAGATATGGACTATTTTCTAAATGGGGAGTAGATTCAGAGATTGGAGGTCCAAAGGGACTTGAGAGTCCTCTTGCAGGATTCCCTAAAGGAATCTTTCAGGTTGAGTTGATGGAAAGGAAGGAAAATGTCAACATCCATTTCAAGAGGAGACTGCACTTGGAGTATTGTGAGCAGTTTTGGGCCCCTTATCTAAGAAAGGATTTGCTGACACTGAAGAAAATCCAGAGAAATTTTACGAGACTGATTCTGGAAAATAAAGGATTAATGTATGAGGAGCTTTTGATGGCCTGAGGCCTGTGAGGGTAAACCCATGGAAAGCATCCATCCCAGATGGGGTACCTGGCCAAGTACTAAAGACCTATGCTGATCAACTGGCTGGGGTGTTCACTGAGACCTTTAACCTCTTGTGTTGGCAATCTGAGGTACTCGCCTGCTTCAAACAGGCTTCACTTATACCGGTGCCTAAGAAGAACATGGTAACCTGCCTCAATGACCATGATCTAGTAGCACTTACATCCCCAGTGATGAAGTGTTTTGAAGGTTGGTGTGAAACATATCAACTCCTGCCTGAGAAGCAGCCTGAAATGGCTCCAATTTGCCTACCAGCACAACAGATCCACGGCAGTTGTCACTTCATTGGTTCTCCACTCAACCCTGGAACATCTGGGCAGCAAAGGTGCATATATCAGGATGCTCTTTATTGATTACAGCTCAGCATTCAATATCATCATCCCCTCAAAACTAATCAATAAGCTTCAAGACCTTGGCCTCAATCACTCATTGTGCAACTGGATCCTGGATTTCCTCACTTGCAGACCCCAGTCAGTTCAGAGTGGCAAAAACATCTCCATATTCTCCATCAGCACAGGTGCATCACATGGCTTAAGCCCCAGCTCTACTCGATTTCTTCTTAGGACTATGTGGCTAGGTACAGCTCCAATGCCATACTTAAGTTTGCTGATAACATCACTGTTGTAGGCTGAATCAAATGTGGTGACAAATCAGTGTATAGGAGGGAGATTGAAAATTTGGCTGAGTGGTGCCACAACAACAATCGCTTACTCAATATCAGTAAGACCAAGGAGCTGCTTATTGACTTCAGGAGGGGGAAACCAGGGGTCCAGGAGTCACTTCTCATCGGGGGATCGGGGCGGAGAGGGTCAGTAACTTTAAACTCCTTGTTGTGTCATTTCAGAGGAGCTGCAATTATAAAGAAAGCATAGTAGCACTTTTACTGCCTTAGGAGTTTGTGAAGATGTGGCATGACATCTAAAGCCATAACCAACTTCTATGGATGTGTATTGGAGAGTATATTGACTGGCTGCATCACTGTCTGGTATGGGAACACCAATGCCCTTGAGTGGAATGTCCTACAAAAAAGTAATGGATACGGCCCATCCTCTGAAGGTAAATTCTTCCCCACTATTGAGCACATCTAAATGGAGCATAGTTGCAGAAAAGCAGGATCCATCATCAGGGACTCCCACCACCCAGGTCATGCCCTCATCTCACTGCTGCCATCAGGAAGAAGGTATAGAATGTACACAGAAAGTATGTCTGTCTGTCAAGTCCTCAGGATCACACCAGCAGATTCAGAAACAGTTCAAAGTCCAAAGTGCATTTATTATTAAAGTTTGGAGACATTATACAACCTTGAGATTCATCTCCTTATAGACAGCCAAAAAACAAGAAACACAAAAGAGCCCATAAAAAGACTGATAAACACCCAAAATGCAGACAGAAAAGATTTAAGACATGCAAACAATAAAAGAAATCAAGTAGCATTTAGAAGAAAACAAGTCCACAGACACAAAGCTCGGTGTTATTAGCCCTCAACCATCAGGCTCCTGCACCAGAGGCAATAACTTCACTCCACTTCACTCACCCCAACACTGAACTGTTTCCATAACCTATGGACGCACTTTCATCTCATGTTCTCGATATTTATTGCTTGCTTATTTTATTATTATTATTATTATTATTATTATTATCTTTATTTATTTTTTTCGCAGCTCAAACTGGTTAAACCTGAGGTATGGGCATAGCCAATCACACTTGTTTCTCAATTGCTAAAAACTTGTAGTCTATTCTAGTGGTGTTCAGTATGTGGCTTTCTGAAGATTTACATAAACATGCTGAGTAGGCCTAATTGTTTTTATGCTATTGTGTAGCAACTTTAGGATGATACCAGTTGTAAATATTACTATCGGGGCAATGTATACCCTGTTCATGTTCCACAGTCTTTCAATTTCCGGTTTAAATTCAGCGTGTTTCTGGTGCTTTTCACTTATTGATTTCCATACGTTATGGCTGTTTGGAATGGGTGAATCTACTAAGTAAGTTATTCTTGCCTGTTTATCCTGCATTATTATATCGAGATGGTTATCTGGACTGCCCTATCTGGAATAATGGACCGCTCATAAAATAATTTGTAGCACCCGGAGTTGAAAACAGAATCAGACTGGTATTTGCAGGAAGGTTAGATGCTTTTTAATGAGTTTGTGGTTTAAAACAAGATTTTGGTGAACGATGTTTGCCATTTTGTTTCATTATTACCATTTTTGGCTTTTTTTAAAATTTCCACAGCAGGGTTTTGCAACCAGAGGTTACACGAGAGATTGTGATTTAAAAAAATGAACATTGTCTTTTTATCTTTACGGCAGTGCACAATAGGACCGTGTTATTTGGTTGAGTCCATGCTCAGTTTTTGACGCGAGATGGGGAGGCCGTTGATAACTGGTGAGCTCTGTATTACACGGGGGGGGGGGGGGAGGATGTTAGGCTGATTATTGATCAGCTCTGTATTACACACAGGGGAGGATGTTAGGCTGATTACTCATTAACTCTGTATTGCATGGTGGAGAGGAGCGGAGGATGTTAGGCTGATTATTGATTAACTGTGTATTACACATAGCTGAAGAGGGGAGGATGTTAGGCTGAATAAGGATGAGCTCTCTATTGCACGGAGGGGAGGAGGGGAGGATGTTAGGCTGATTATTTATGAGCATTTTACGGCACGGACGGAGGATGTTAGTCTGATTATTGATCAGCTCTGTATTGAACAGAGGGGAGGAGGGACGGATGTTAGTCAGATTATAGATGAGCTCTGAATTGCACTTTGGGGAAGAGGGGAGGATGTTAGGCTATTTATTGATGAGCTCTGTATTGCATGGAGGGGAGGAGGAGAGGATGTTAGGTTGATTATTGATCAGCTCTGTATTGCACGGAGGGGAGGAGGGGAGGATGTTAGGCTGATTATTGATTAACTGTGTATTACACATAGCTGAAGAGGGGAGGATGTTAGGCTGAATAAGGATGAGCTCTCTATTGCACGGAGGGGAGGAGGGGAGGATGTTAGGCTGATAATTGATCAGCTCTGTATTGCACGGAGGGGAGGAGGGGAGAATGTTTGGCTGATTATTGATGATCTCTGTATTGAACGGAGGGGAGGAGGGGAGGATGTTAGTCAGATTATAGATGAGCTCTGTATTGCACAGAGGGGAGGAGGGGAGGATGTTAGGCTATTTATTGATCAGCTCTGTATTGCACGGAGGGGAGGAGGGGAGGATGTTAGTCAGATTATAGATGAGCTCTGAATTGCACTTTGGGGAAGAGGGGAGGATGTTAGGCTATTTATTGATCAGCTCTGTATTGCACACAGGGGAGAATGTTTGGCTGATTATTAATGAGCTCAGTATTGCACAGAGGGGAGGAGGGGAGGATGTTAGTCTGATTATTGATGAGCTCTGTATTGCACAGAGGGGAGGAGGGGAGGATGTTAGTCTGATTATTGATCAGCTCTGTATTGAACAGAGGGGAGGAGGGACGGATGTTAGTCAGATTATAGATGAGCTCTGAATTGCACTTTGGGGAAGAGGGGAGGATGTTAGGCTATTTATTGATGAGCTCTGTATTGCATGGAGGGGAGGAGGAGAGGATGTTAGGTTGATTATTGATCAGCTCTGTATTGCACGGAGGGGAGGAGGGGAGGATGTTAGGCTGATTATTGATTAACTGTGTATTACACATAGCTGAAGAGGGGAGGATGTTAGGCTGAATAAGGATGAGCTCTCTATTGCACGGAGGGGAGGAGGGGAGGATGTTAGGCTGATAATTGATCAGCTCTGTATTGCACGGAGGGGAGGAGGGGAGAATGTTTGGCTGATTATTGATGATCTCTGTATTGAACGGAGGGGAGGAGGGGAGGATGTTAGTCAGATTATAGATGAGCTCTGTATTGCACAGAGGGGAGGAGGGGAGGATGTTAGGCTATTTATTGATCAGCTCTGTATTGCACGGAGGGGAGGAGGGGAGGATGTTAGTCAGATTATAGATGAGCTCTGAATTGCACTTTGGGGAAGAGGGGAGGATGTTAGGCTATTTATTGATCAGCTCTGTATTGCACACAGGGGAGAATGTTTGGCTGATTATTAATGAGCTCAGTATTGCACAGAGGGGAGGAGGGGAGGATGTTAGTCTGATTATTGATGAGCTCTGTATTGCACAGAGGGGAGGAGGGGAGGATGTTAGTCTGATTATTGATCAGCTCTGTATTGAACAGAGGGGAGGAGGGACGGATGTTAGTCAGATTATAGATGAGCTCTGAATTGCACTTTGGGGAAGAGGGGAGGATGTTAGGCTATTTATTGATGAGCGCTGTATTGCACGGAGTGGAGGAGGGGAGGATGTTAGGTTGATTATTGATCAGCTCTGTATTGTACGGAGAGGAGGAGGGGAGGATGTTAGGCTGATTATTGATGAGCTCTGTATTGCACGGAGTGGAGGAGGAGAGGATGACAGGCTGATTATTGATGAGCTCTGTATTGTACAGAGGTGAGGAGGGGAGGATGTTAGGATGATTATTGATGATCTCTGTATTGCACGGAGGGGAGGAGGGGAAAATGTAAGGCTGATTATTGACGAGCTCGACATTGCATGGAGGGGAGGAGGAGTGGTTGTTAGGCTGATTATTGATGAGTGCTGTATTACACGGAGGGGAGGAGGGGAGTGTGTTAGGCTGATTGCTGAGGAGCTCTGTATTGTACAGAGGTGAGGAGGGGAGGATGTTAGGATGATTATTGATGATCTCTGTATTGCAGGGAGGGGAGGAGGAGTGGTTGTTAGGCTGATTATTGATCAGCTTTGCATTGCATTGAGGTGGGGAGGGGAGGATTTTAGGCTGATTGTTGACGAGCTCTGTATTGCACAGAGGGGAGGAGGGGAGAATATTATGCTGATTATTGATGAACTCTGAATTACACGGAATGGAGGAGGGGAGGATGTTAGGCTGATTATTGATCAGCTCTGTATTGCACACAGGGGAGAATGTTTGGCTGATTATTAATGAGCTCAGTATTGCACAGAGGGGAGGAGGGGAGGATGTTAGTCTGATTATTGATGAGCTCTGTATTGCACAGAGGGGAGGAGGGGAGGATGTTAGTCTGATTATTGATCAGCTCTGTATTGAACAGAGGGGAGGAGGGACGGATGTTAGTCAGATTATAGATGAGCTCTGAATTGCACTTTGGGGAAGAGGGGAGGATGTTAGGCTATTTATTGATGAGCGCTGTATTGCACGGAGTGGAGGAGGGGAGGATGTTAGGTTGATTATTGATCAGCTCTGTATTGTACGGAGAGGAGGAGGGGAGGATGTTAGGCTGATTATTGATGAGCTCTGTATTGCATGGAGTGGAGGAGGAGAGGATGATAGGCTGATTATTGATGAGCTCTGTATTGTACAGAGGTGAGGAGGGGAGGATGTTAGGATGATTATTGATGATCTCTGTATTGCACGGAGGGGAGGAGGGGAAAATGTAAGGCTGATTATTGACGAGCTCGACATTGCATGGAGGGGAGGAGGAGTGGTTGTTAGGCTGATTATTGATGAGTGCTGTATTACACGGAGGGGAGGAGGGGAGTGTGTTAGGCTGATTGCTGAGGAGCTCTGTATTGTACAGAGGTGAGGAGGGGAGGATGTTAGGATGATTATTGATGATCTCTGTATTGCAGGGAGGGGAGGAGGAGTGGTTGTTAGGCTGATTATTGATCAGCTTTGCATTGCATTGAGGTGGGGAGGGGAGGATTTTAGGCTGATTGTTGACGAGCTCTGTATTGCACAGAGGGGAGGAGGGGAGAATATTATGCTGATTATTGATGAACTCTGAATTACACGGAATGGAGGAGGGGAGGATGTTAGGCTGATTATTGATCAGCTCTGTATTGCACACAGGGGAGAATGTTTGGCTGATTATTAATGAGCTCAGTATTGCACAGAGGGGAGGAGGGGAGGATGTTAGTCTGATTATTGAGGAGCTCTGTATTGCTCGGAGGGGAGGATCTTAGGCTGATCATTGGTGAACGCTGTATTGCTCGGAGGGGAGGATCTTAGGCTGATTATTGAGGAGCTCTGTATTGCTCAGAGGGGAGGATCTTAGGCTGATCATTGGAGAACGCTGTATTGCTCGGAGGGGAGGATCTTAGGCTGATCATTGGTGAACACTGTATTGCACAAAGAGGTGCAGGGGTGGTGGGGAGAACGGTCGGCTGATGAAGAGTGTGAAATGCATTATTTGTGTACTGAATGGAGTTGCCCAACTTGGGCCGTGATGTCAGCCTCTCCCTCCCGAACTTCGCCTTACGCACCATCCACTTACTTACGGGAGTGAACAAACTACAGGTGCTAGTAGAAAACTGTTGAGAAATTTTCATTCTGAAGAGGCAATTTTTTATGCTCCATGACTCATTGTTGGCCTGCTGCTTTGCTGTTGTAAAGTTCCAAAAGCTGAATTGTGTAGATTAGAAGTAAATTATATTGTGAAGTTTTTGTATATTTCGCATTTTCTCATTTAGCTATATATTATGCCATTCTTATCATGTGGCAACGTACACAAAAAAAGTCCGTCTTATCAATGAAAGCTGCTTAACAGTGGGTTTTACATGGACAGGTGATCGAAGTTGTCCGATTCCATTGTGCTGTGTCTGTGGCAAACCTCTTACAAATGTAGCAACTTCTCCAGCAAAACTAAAGACACTTAACTAAAAATCACAGCCATATGACATGTAAAAGTGCTGATAATTTTAAACCACTATTGGAATCTCAAAACATACGAAGTAAAGCTTTTATTAATGAAGTCCCAGTCAGTAAAACGATTCAGGAAGCAAGTTACTTAGTAGCAGAACTTATTATCCAGAAAAGGAAAAGATGCACAGTTGGTGCGAACCTAATAATGCCAGCATTGAAAATGATAATGGGTAAAATGCTAGGGCAAGATGCTGTACGAGAAATTGTAAAGGTTTCACTCTCAAACAGTACAACAAGTCGATGTGTCGATGACCTGACACATGATGCTGAAAATGCTTTGTGTGATAAACGGAAGAACAACAGCTTCTCTATCCAGATTGATGAGTCACCGGATAAATAAATAAATTTATAGATTTATAAATAAATAAATAAATTAGGGGTGGGGTAAGAAGGGGAGGAGGGGCATTAACGGAAGTCATTTATTTATTTATTATTTCCCCTTTTTTCCTCTCTCTTTTTTCTCTCTCTGCCCCTCTCACAATCACTCCTTGCCTGCTTTCCATCTCCCTCTGGTGCTCCCTCGCCCTCCCGTCCCATGATCCTTTCCCTTCTCCAGCTCTGTATCCCTTCAGCCAATCACCTTTCCAGCTCTTAACTTTATCCCCTCCTGTCTTCTCCTATCATTTCTGATTTACCCCTTCTCCTCCCACTTTCAAATCTCTTACTATCTTTTCTTTCAGTTAGTCCTGACAAAGGGTCTCGGCCCGAAATGTCAACTGTGCTTCTCCCTATAAATGCTGCCTGACCTGCTGTGTTCCACCAGCATTTTGTGTGTGTTGTTTGAATTTCCAGCATCTGCAGATTTCCTCGTGTTGCGCTGTCACAACACACTGCTTCAACATTATAAGTAATTTTTCATGTTGTAAATAGCATTACTTAAAATCAATTTACAACCTTCATTTAAATTAAATCTATCGAGTATACCTTTAGAAAAAGTAAATCCCATTTTGGCTTAAGCCAGTTCTTTAACATATTCTGTTTGCCTTATGAGTTTTTAAAATTTATGAAAGGGAAAGAAAGAAATTAATTTCCAGAAAGGCAAGCCAAGCTTTACTACCTGTTTTTTTTTCAAGAAAGGTTGTCTAAAAATTCATTCTCTACTCAAAAATGCATTGACAATTATGTTTGAATTATTATATCTACAACTTACTGCTCACTCTAATGTATCGTGAGCTGTAGATTTAATAGTTTTTATGCAGGAGTTCCTTGAGCCTTGAAAATTATTTCAGGGTTTTCTCCAGGGCAAAAAAATTGAGGAAGTATTTTCCACAGTTTGTTGTCTTTTGCACACTGCCTGTCCATCCTGTTGGGATGGTCTTTCATTGAGTCTATTATGCTCCCAGGATTCATTGAGAATGCCCACAAAAAAATTAGACTCAGGGTTGGCAATGGTGACATGTGTGTTCTTTGGTAAAATCAATTTACTTTGAACTGTACTCGTTGGAGTTCGGCGGAATGAGGGGGGATCTCAGTGAACACCACTGAATATTGAAAGGCCTCAGTAGAGTGGACATAGAGAGTATGATTGCTATAGCTGGGGGTCTCCAGGACCAGAGGGCACAGCCTCAGAATATAAGGACATTTTTGGAATACAGATGGTGATTGCCACAGACTGCTCTGGAAGCCAAGTCAATTGAAAGTGGAGGCTGATAAGTTCTTGATTAGCAAAGGTGTCAAAGATTATAGTGAGATGCCCGGAGATGGAGTTGAGAAGGATAATAAACCAGCCACGGTGGAATGGCAGAACGGACTCAATGGTCAAAATGGCCTAACCCTGCTCTTATGTTCTAACTGCAAGTTTCCAATCACTTGTGAGATTGATACTAATCAGCTCTTTATAACTAAGTTTTAACCTTAACAATGATCTGTACTAGGTTAAAAAAAGATTAGCTTTATTTGTCACATGTACATCAAAACATGCACAGATATGTGCCGTTTGCATCAACAGCCAACACAGACCAAAAGGACCTGCTTCAGGGCAGCCCGCAAGTGCCACCATGCTTCAGACAGCAGCGTCGTAAGCCCACAGCTTGCAAGCCCCAATCTGCACACCCTTCGGAAACAGGAGCAGCTGAAGAAAACCTGCGTAGTCGTGGGGAAACCATACAGACAGTGGCAGGAATTGAGCCCTGACCTTCCAGTTGTTGGTGCTACACTAATCTGTCGCTAATTAACCTTACAGCTCAATTTTTAAAACTTCAGCTGACAGCTTAGAGAAACCTCAGACAAGGGGTAGTTCTTGGAACTCCTGGTGTCAAATGCTTTTTGTTACATGGGGTGCCATGGTTGAAGTCAGTCAAGGAGGAGGGTGATGGAAGTCAGAGAGTAAGCTGGTCACGGACAAAGTTAATGCCTTTGTTCTTCACTGTTTATAGGAAGGCAATTGCAACCATTTTTGAAAAGTACCCAAAAATAAATCTTCTTTGATAAAGAAGATAAAGAAGCTTGGGCAAAAAGAACTATGTCCTTCCTTTGGCAATGATCAGGTGAGTAAGGGGCACCAAATGTTTCTCAGCTTGAAAGCAGAGGCGAAGAAGAGGAAAATTGTGTCAGTTCACCCAAAACTATGAGTCACATTTGTCATGGTCACAATCTATTTCATTTGGACACTGGACAGGAAAGGGAGGTTGGAATTGGAAAGACTGGGACTTGAGTATTGATTTGCGAATGTAATGCCCTGGTTAAGACATTTATAGTAGCTGTTTTCTGTAAAAGCAGTGTTCCATGCAGTGAAGTGTGTTTTGGCTTCCGCTAAGATAAAAGCACATGTTGTCCTGCTTAGGAATGTGAGTCAGCCAATCCAGATGGTGGAATGTGAGAGAAGGTTCTAGAGAGCTGTGGGGAAAAGTTTTCTGAAGGGCAGTAGTCTGTTTTCGGGGTCTTTGGGAGGAAGCTGCAGAGCGGGGCGCAAGGGAAGATGCTGCAGAATGCCGTTACAAGAACTGTTTTGTGCAGATAAATAGCTCCAAGGAGGAAGGGCCAATATTCCTGGGAGAGAACCAGTTCATTTGAGATGGTTCCGAGGGAGCTTGAAAATGTGACAATGTTTTCACACAGATGGTGGGTCCAGCCTGAGACTAAGAGATACACCCCAGAATTCCCCAGTATGAGCTCCAATGGTTCTGAGCAAATTAGACTGGTTTAACTGTAACAGGCCTTTTTCTTTTTCCTGTTAATTGTTTAATAAAGCAAATATACATACTTCCCTTATAATTTTATAGGGTGTACAATTACCTGATACCTGATTGTCAACTGATAATTGTGTATGGGCAGTATTTACACAGCATTCACTCAAATCGAGGTTCCGTTAATTGGAACGTCCCAACTTTCCTGTTTGGTCGAACCCAAAATCGCTATTGAGACAAGTTTTCATAGGAGTCCGGTGAGAGGGGTACTCAAAGATTGAGTTTGCAGGGAGATATGGAAAAATGAGAAGGTCAGGGATGATGGGGTCTTGGGGATTGTCAAAGAACAGAGAGATCCTGCATTAGAAATCCAACAGGCCATCAAAGTCACAGCACATTAGATAAAATGGTGACGAAGGCAACGGCCACATGAACATAAGATATAGGAGCAGAATTAGGCCATTTGGCCCTTCAAATCTGCTTTCCCATTTCATCATGGCTGATCCATTACCCTCTCAGCCCCAGTCTCCTGCATTCTCCCCGTATCCCTTCATGCCTGACTAATCAAGAATCTATCAACCTCTGCTTTAAATACTTAAATATGCCTAATGACTCGGCCTCCACTGCTGCCTGTAGTAACAATTCCACAAACTTATCACTCTCTGGCTAAAGAAATTCTTTCTTATCTCTATTCTAAATGGATGACCCTCTATTCTGAGGCTGTGCCCTCTGGTATTAGACTCCCCAGCCATATGAAACATGCTCTCCACAACTCTATCGAGAGGATACTGCCTTCATTAGCCAGTGCTTTCTACAGTTCTGGTGGACACACTATAGGAGGATCAGGTTTACACTGGACATGGTGCAGAGGAGATTAACAAGATGTTGTCTAGGGTGGACATTTCAAGTAAGAAGAAAGACCCAAAAGGTTGGATCTGTTTTCCTTGAAACAGAGGAGGTGAGGCAGGGTGGGAGGGTAAGTGGGGGAAGGGGCTGACTTAATCGAGGTATTGTTGTGACCCACTTCCTAGCACACTCGAACTGGCTCACAAATAGCCAGCGTGCAGGCACAAAGGCCAGGTCCGCAACAAAGGGAAAAAGCCTGCGGGGGTTTGTGAGTACGTGTCCCTTACAGCATCCGCACCCGGGGAGGGCAGGATGGGGGAGGCTTTAAAGCAAGGCTGTGAAGTTCTAATAAAATCATCTTTAATTGCAGTTTACCGACTCCGTGCCGTTATTTTAGTGCTGCGTGTAGAACACCGCTACAATTGGTGACCCCGACGGTCCAAACGATTTTTGGACCGGAGATGACCGACGCCGCATCTATTCATGCGGTTTCGTTGAAACTGCAAAGCTTCTGGACGCTGCGACCTCACCTCTGGTTCCAGCAAGCAGAAGCCCAATTCCACGTTCGGCAGATAACCTCGAAGGACACACGTTATTACTACGTGATGAGCTCCCTCGACCAGGACACAGCGGCCCAGGTTGCAGAGTTCATACAGTTTCCCCCAGCGGACGGCAAGTACACGGAATTCAAAGCCCTGCTCCTAAGGACTTTTAGACTCTCACGGCGCGAGCAAGCTGCCCGTTTACTGCACCTGGATGGCTTGGGCGACAGACCTCCATCGGCTTTAATGAATGAGATGTTGTCTCTAGCCGGCGGACACAAACCCTGCCTCATGTTTGAGCAGGCATTCCTGGAGCAGCTGCCCGAGCACATACGCCTGCTGCTGTCCGACGCGGATTTCAGTGACCCCCCGGAAGGTGGCAGCCCGGGCGGACTTGCTGTGGAACGCCAAGAAGGAGAGTGGGGCATCTGTCACACAGATCACCAGGCCACGCTCCCAGCAGCAAACCAGTCCAGGCCCGGCCGCAGAGCCCGCTAACCCCAGAGGCAGGAGTGAGGAGACCAATGAACAATGGTGTTTCTACCACCAGCGGTGGGGCGCAGAAGCCCACCGTTGTCGCCCGCCTTGCAAGTTCCTGGGAAACGCCAGGGCCAGCCGCCGCTGATGGCTACAGCGGCTGGCCATCGGGATAGCCTCCTGTATGTGTGGGACAAACGGTCGGGAAGCCGCTTTTTGGTCGACACCGGTGCTGAGATCAGCGTCTTACCTCCGATGAGTTATGACACCTGCAACAGGGCACTGGGTCCCCCCCCGAGGGCCATGAATGGCAGCACAGTAAGGACCTATGACACCCATCAGGTGCAGCTACAGGTCGGCTCCAGCCAGTTCATGTGGGACTTCACACTGGCCGCCGTAGCCCAACTGCTTCTGGGTGTGGATTTTTTGCGGGCTCACAGCCTACTGGACGACCTGCCAAGGAAGAGACTGGTCCACACCGAGACTTTTCAAACGTTCTCCCTGGGTGCAGCCCAGTTGCCAGCCCCTCCATCACGCTGTCCAACGACGACTTCACCAGAGTCCTAGCGGATTTCCCATCAGTTCTGGCACCGCAGTTCACAGCAGCCATGCCCAGACACAGCGTACAGCACCACATCCCGACCCAGGGACCACCCCTCCACGCCCGTGCTCGGCGCCTTCCCCCAGACAAGCTCCGACTGGCGAAGGAGGAGTTCCAGAGGATGGAGGAATTGGGGATCATACAGCGGTCCAACAGCCCATGGGCCTCCCCTCTGCACATGGTGCCCAAAGCGACGGGAGGCTGGAGATCGTGCGGCGACTACCGCAGGCTGAACGAGGCTACCACACCGGACCGCTACCCTGTGCCGCACATTCAGGACTTTGCAGCAAACCTGCACAGCGCACGGATCTTCTCCAAGGTAGACCTCATCCGGGGGTACCATCAAATCCCGATGTATCCTGACGACATCCCCAAAACGGCTCTCATCACCCCGTTTGGCCTTTTCGAGTTCCTCCGCATGCCGTTTGGCCTGAAGAATGCCGCACAGACGTTCCAGAGGTTAATGGACGCGGTGGGACGCGACCTGGACTTCGCTTTCATCTATTTGGACGACATCCTCATAGCCAGCAGCAGTCGTCAGGAGCATCTGTCCCACCTCCGTCAACTCTACGCCCGACTGAGTGTATACGGTCTAACAATCAACCCAGCCAAGTGCCAGTTTGGGCTTGACACCATTGACTTCCTGGGCCACAGGATAACTAAAGACGGGGCAACCCCTCTGCCCGCTAAGGTAGATGCGGTCCGCCACTTCCCCCAACCCACCACGATCAAAGGCCTTCAGGAATTCGTAGGTATGGTCAATTTCTACCACCGCTTCCTCCCTACAACTGCCCGGATCATGCGCCCCCTGTTCGCCCTGCTGTCCGGTCCGGGCAAGGACATTACCTGGGACGAGGAGTCTGCCGCTGCTTTCATTCAAACGAAGGAAGCCTTGGCAAACACCGCGATGCTAGTGCAACCCAGAATGGACGTCCCTACTGCCCTCACAGTGGACGCATCTAACACGGCAGTCGGTGGGGTGCTGGAGCAACTCATCAAGGGTCGCTGGCAACCCCTGGCGTTTTTCAGCAAACACCTGCGGCCACCCGAGCTCAAATACAGTGCTTTTGACCGGGAACTGTTGGCGCTCTACCTGGCAATCCGGCATTTCCGGTATTTCTTAGAAGGTCGGCCCTTCACCACGTTCACAGACCACAGACCGCTTACCTTTGCATTTACGAAAGCATCCGACCCCTGGTCGTCCCGCCAGCAATGCCACCTGTCCTGCATCTCTGAATACATGATGGATGTCCGGCATGTCTCAGATAAGGACAATGTCGTGGCGGACGTGCTCTCTCGCCCTAACATTCATGCCCTTTCCCAAGGGGTAGACTTTGAGGCGCTGGCAGAGGCACAGCAGGCAGACGAGGAGATCCCGAGTTACAGAACCGCAGTCTCCAGTCTCCTCTACCTCCCCGTAGGCCCAGGTGAGAGGACCCTACTCTGTGACGTCGCCACCGGCCAGCCCCGTCCCGTCATCCCGGCACCCTGGCGGCGACATGTTTTCGACTCCATTCATAACTTGGCGCATCCAGACAACCGTCCGGATGGTCTTCAGCAGGTTTGTTTGGCACGGACTCCGCAAGCAGGTCAGTGAATGGGCCAGAGCGTGCATGCACCGCCAGACGGCCAAGGTGCAGCGGCACACCAAAGCTCTGCTGCAGCAGTCCCACCCCACCCGCCAGCGTTATGACCACATTCATGTGGATATCGTGGGCCCCCTGCCAGTGTCACGCAGAGCGCGGCACCTCCTGACTATCGTGGACCGGGTCACAAGATGGCCAGAGACGGTCCCGCTCACCGACACCACCTCCGAATCTTGCACCCGGGCACTGATCGCCTGCTGGGTGTCCTGCTTTGGTGTACTGGCCCACATTACCTCCGACAGAGGCGCCCAGTTCACCTCCAGCCTGTGGTCAGCTATGGCCAGCCTTTTGGGGACACAGCTGCACCACACCACTGCCTACCACCCACAGTCGAACGGGCTAGTGGAGCGTTTCCACCTAAAGTCGGCCCTCATGGCCCACCTGCGAGGAGCTAATTGGGCAGACGAGCTTCCCTGGGTCCTACTCGGCTTCCGCAGGGCGCCCAAAGACAATCTGCATGCCTCGTCAGCCGAGTTGGTGTACGGTGCACCCCGGTTGTCCCCGGGGAGTTCATTCCAGCCCCAAGAGCGCAAGAGGAAGAACCCGCAGCAGTCCTGGGCAGACTACGCGAGAAGCTCGGTAACCTGGCCCCCATACCCACTTCGCAGCACGGGCAGAACCCGACCTGTGTACCCAACGATCTGCAGAACTGTAAGTTTGTGTTTGTACGCAGGGGCCGGCATCGGCCACCGCTGCAACGGCCCTACGAGGGGCTGTTTATGGTGGTCCGGAACAACGGGTCCACGTTCGTGCTGGACGTTGGGGGGAGAGAGGAGGTTTTCATGGTGGACCGACTCAAACCGGCCCATGTGGACCTGGCGCAACCGGCCGAGTTTCCGGCACCTCGGCGCAGAGGCCGACCTCCCACAGGTTCCGGCCCAGACTGTGGACATTGGGGGGTGTATCGCCGGTTCTGGGGGGCGGGGGGGGGGGGTTATGTGGCAACCCACTTCCTAGCGCACTCGAACTGGCTCACAAATAGCCAGTGTGCCAGCACAAAGGCCAGTCCCAAAAGGGCGCCAGGTCTGCTTCACCAACAAAGGGAAAAAGCCTGCGGGGGTTTGTGAGTACGTGTCCCTTACAGCATCCGCGCCCAGGGAGGGCGGGTTGAGGGAGGCTTTAAAGCAAGGCTGTGAAGTTCAAATAAAATCGTCTTTAACTGCAGTTTACCGACTCCGTGTCGTTATTTTAGCACTGCTGTAGCACACCGCTACAGTATATGAAATTATGAAAGGAATAAATAGGTAGATATAAGAGTGTTTTCATTTTCACAGAGGTGTCTAAACTATGAGCTTGAGGTACAGTGTAAGAGGATTACAGGAGATCTGAGGAACAATTTTATCAGGCAAAGAGTGATTGGAAGCTAAAATGCACTGTCTGAGTAGGTGACGGAGGCAGGTGCTCTCACAATATTTAAGGCAGAGACATAAGTGGGCCATATGATGGTCAGCAAATGACCTGTTCCTGTGCTGTGCGACTTGATTATATGATGTCAGGGCCAGGATGGTGCCAGTGCAGAGAATGGTCTGGGCAATTGCTCAATAATGAGCAAATTCTTTTATTGTACTAAGCAGGGAACCCCTGGCAGCTTTCTTACATAGTTGCGAGGAGGGTCTGTATTCCATGTGTTACGTACCTGCAGCAGTGAGACACAGAAACAAGCACTCCTCTTCTTCCAGGTCAGGATCATTCTGAGGCAAATAGGCACTCCTTATTGGTCTTCTATGGAACAGACAAAATTCCCATTGAAATGAAGGCGCACTGTTCATTGCTATCAACCCTAGCATATTTACACATTTAAACATAGTAGGCAATTGGTGTTGAGTCTATGTAAGTGCGTCTAGCCTCTGGAGTTCCATGATGTGTTTTCATTGTCACTTCCATGGATGCATTGTTTTATCTATCACAAAGGATCACATTGTAGAATGTCTAGCCAGTTGTATCTGTAACCAGCCTTGTTATCAATTTGTTGCCTCAATTGGATTGATCCTCAACCTCTTAAAGAACACAACCTGTTCCCACAATTTTCCTCTTCTATCACGGTGTTGTTTTGGTGAATCTGTACTCCAAGGCTTTACTCCATAGTCCTTAATGTAGGCGGAGTTCAAATGCAACTCTACATAAACTTCCCTGTTTTTGCATTTGAATCCTTTGAAACATTGAATTAAACATCCTGATTTCTTTTTATCTTTGAGTGTAAGAGTTTAGTTATTTGTACATTCAGACCAAAATCACTTTTCTGTATATCTGCACACCCAGTTTTACATTAGTACAAAATACTTGACTTCAGCTTTCGCAAGCCAGAGTAGAAGCTAAACACTTTCCATATTAAACTTATTAAACATATTAAACTTTTTTTCAGTTCCACACACACAACATTGTATTAGTGAAATACTTGGACCCTCAACTGGGCATTGATCTATCCAAGTAATTAATTCATGGTGGAAAACTAACCTAAAAAATTACTAGAAAAAGCTAACTTTTTATGTTTTAGTATTCATCCTTTTTGTCCCCTACACCCTATTGCATTACTGAAGTGTCACAATTGTGTCTCCAAATCCTTTACTAGAGATGAGAATCTTTCAAAGCTTTTCCGAAGCCAGAGTCTTTTTCCCATAGAAGGATGATCAAAACAAGAGAGCATACATTTAAAGTGAGACGAAGAAGGAAGGGGATCTGAGGGGAAAGATTTTCTTTCTCAGAGTCGTTGATATCTGTAATAAGTTGCAAGAGGAGCTGGTGGAATCAGATACAATTACTACTTTAAAGAGACACTTAGACTGCACTTGGCTGGAAGGACACAGAACTAAAGGAGGCAAATGGAATTAGTGTAGATCAATATGAACATGATGGGTGCTGCACCATTCTATGACTCTGAGTGTCTGAGTTCTGTGTGTAGTAATCAGGTCTTTTTATATAGTTACAAGTTCCTATAGCCACCTTCCACCTACACTCCTTACCAATCATGCTAGTGATCTCCTCAGAAATAAAGCAGTCAGGCATAACCTGTGCTTCTCTTTCCAAATGTCTATAACCCAAAGTCTGTGCTTTCATAAGCAGTCCAAATATAGGTTGTGAGCACTTGGTTCAAAATTTAAGAAGGTTCACCGCATGAAGGTACAATTACTCAGAATCCAATCCTTCTTTCTCCTAATCATTCTCTCCCAGCTACTACATTAACCTTTATACACTGTGGAATTCTATTACTGTATCTAAAGTATGCATATTATTTTAATTCATTTCTGGCCTTTTGACACATTGCAACATCTGATATGCTTTATCTTTTGCTGCAGGACATTGTTGCAATAATTTTAAATCATTGTCAATCAATTCTCCAGTTCCTTTTTATTTTTCACAGATATTGCTTGATTTCCACTTTAAGTGATGGTCCTTTCTGACTGTGAGCCATTTTTAAATTTCACCATTCCAAATTTATTCAAATCCTCTTTTCCCTTTATCTGTTCAGTTTTGGAATCAGTCACCTTTATTAACATATATCATCTGTAACTTTAGTCAATGTTCTTGTATAACCCTGATTATTTATAAAGGTGTTAAGCAAAATAGGTCACAAAAGTGGCCTTGCTTGTGATAGTTCACTGCCAGAGCAACCAGAACTCAATGACCTCCATCAGCTGAATACAAACCAAGCATAGTGCAGATGTTTCAAAGGTGGGCTGCTTTGTGTTAGTTTCCCCACATGTCTGAGGCCTACACATCCAGGCACGTCCCTGTCTCCACCTAGCTAATAAGATCCGCCTGCCACTCATTCCAGACTCATCACCTACAGCCTATTTAACCCCAATTCGCATCCACTCATTGAAGCAGCCAGCCTCAACCTGGTGTTCCAAGCTTTCACTCTAGTTTAGCTTGTTGCCTGTTGTATTTAGTTTCTGTTCTCTCTTGTTTTGTCACCCCTTGTGGCTTGTTATTTTGCAGCCTATTAGTATTGTTTACTACTGCGTCATCTCTGCTGCTCTGCTTTTGGGTCAAGCCTCCTCTACATTTCCTGACAACTTGTTCTTTCTCACTTCTGCAATACGGCCGCTTGAACCCGAAAACACGCAAAAAACAAAAACTAAATTCAGCTTGACAGTGGGCACATCATGTTCTGAAAGTAAGATTGACCAGTGAATATTTATATTTCTGGAGGCTGCCTTGACACATTTTTATTTGCAATCCAGTACTGCACTGGATGGTCTTGTGCTCAGCAAAGTCAGACTTATATGAGGTTCTATAGAAGAGAGAAATGAAGAATCTAGTCAAAGCTGTGTCTTCTCTTAATTCCATGAAGCAAATTTTTTACATCCTCATAACTGTAAAGATGAAACTTTACCCATTTTACATAGGACTGCTGTCTGGAAAAATTTATAGTCTTAGGATAATAAATCTGGATCTGACTTTAAAGCTAAATTTATTCAGGGTTCAAAGTAAATTTACCATCAGAGTGTGTGTGTATGCACACACACACACACACACACACACACACACACACACACACACACTCACACACGCACGCACGCACACACGCACGCACGCACACACACACGCACACACACACGCACACACACACTCACGCACACACGCACGCACGCACACACACACACACACACACACACACACACACACACACACACACACACACACACACACACACATATATATGTCACCATATGCGACCGCAAGAATCATTTTCCTGCAGGCATACTCAATAAAGCCATAATAGAATAACAACCATAACAGAATCAATGAGAGACTATACCAACCAGATGTACAAAAGTCTGCACAAAAAAGACATAATTAATTAATAAATAAACAAACAAACGAACAAACAAACAAGCAATAACTAGCAAGACCATGAGATAAAGAGCTTTCAAAGTGAAGCATAGGCTGTGGGAACAGTTCAGTGAAGGGGCAAGTGAAGTTGAGTAATGTTATCCCCTTTGGTTCAAGAGCCTGACGATTGCGGTGTAACAACTGTTCCTGAATCTGGTGGTGTGGGTCCTGAGGCTCCTGTACCCTCACCTGATGGCAGCAGTGGGAAGAGAACGTGTCCTGTGTGGTGGGGGTCCCTGATGATAGATGACGCATTCTTGCAACAGCGTTTCATGATGATGTAGGGAGGGTTTTACCTGTCATGAGCTGGGCTGTATCCACTACTCTTCTTGTAGGATTTTCCATTCAAGAGTGTTTGTGTGATTCAGCCAGTCGATATACTCTGCACTGCACATCAGCAGAGGTTTGACCAAGTTTTAGATGTTATACCAAATCTTGCAAACATCTAACGAAGTGCTGCCGTGATTGGGCAGGATTGGCGCTCCGAAATAATAACACCAAGGAATTTAAAGATGCTGCTCCTCTCCATCACTGATCCTCCAATGAGGACTGGATCACGGAACTCTGGTTTCCTTCTCCTGAAATAAATGATCGGCTCCTATTGAGTAAGAGATTGTTGTCATGACACCACTCAGCCAGACTTTCAATCTCGTTCCTATTTGCTGATTCATCACCATCTCCGATTCTGCCTATGACAGTGGTGTCATCAGCAAACTTGAATATGTGCTTAGCCTCACAGTCAGAAGTGTAAAGTGAGTAGAGCAGGGGCTAAGCACACAGCCTTGTGGTGCTCCCGTACTGATGCAAACCATGGAGAAGATGTTGTTGCCAATCGAGATTGACAGGGAAGTGAGGAAATATGTTATTTAGCGATACAGCATACAGAAGGCCCTTCCGGACCTTGAGCAACGCCACCACAGCAAACCCAGACAACCTCGATTTAACCATTATCTAACCATTGAACAATTTACAGTAACCAATTAACAGACCCACCAGTACGTGTTTGGACTGTGAGAAAAATCTGGAGCACCAGGAGGAAGCCCCCACTCCTCCATGGGGAGGAAGCAAAGACCGTTTGTAACCCTCGGGCTCGGTCAGCACACGTTTTACGGGGAGGACACACAGACGGTCTGTAACCCTCAGGCTCGGTCAGCACATGTTCCACGGGGAGGTCACACAGATGGTCTGTAACCCTCAGGCTCGGTCAGCACACGTTCCACGGGGTGGACACACAGACCATTTGTAACCCTCAGGCTCGGCCAGCACACGTTCCACGGGGAGGGCACACAAACCGTTTGTAACCCTCAGTCTAGGTCAGCACACGTTTTACGGGGAGGACACACAGACCGTTTGTAACCCTCAGGCTCGGCCAGCACACGTTCCACGGGGAGGACACACAGACCGTTTGTAACCCTCAGGCTCGGCCAGCACACGTTCCACGGGGAGGACACACAGACCGTTTGTAACCCTCAGGCTCGGCCAGCACACGTTCCACGGGGAGGGCACACAAACCGTTTGTAACCCTCGGGCTCGGTCAGCACACGTTTTACGGGGAGGACACACAGACCGTTTGTAACCCTCAGGCTCGGCCAGCACACGTTCCACGGGGAGGACACACAGACCGTTTGTAACCCTCAGGCTCGGCCAGCACACGTTCCACGGGGAGGACACACAGACCGTTTGTAACCCTCAGGTTCGGCCAGAACACGTTCCACGGGGAGGACATACAGACCGTTTGTAACCCTCAGGCTCGGCCAGCACACGTTCCACGGGGAGGACACACAGACCGTTTGTAACCCTCAGGCTCGGTCAGCACACGTTCCACGGGGAGGACACACAGACCGTTTGCAACCCTCAGGCTCGGCCAGCACACGTTCCACGGGGAGGACACACAGACCGTTTGTAACCCTCAGGCTCGGCCAGCAAACGTTCCACGGGGAGGACACACAGACCGTTTGTAACCCTCAGGCTCGGTCAGCACACGTTCCACGGGGCGGACACACAGACCGTTTGTAACACACAGGCTCGGCCAGCACACGTTCCACGGGGAGGACACACAGACCGTCTGTAACCCTCAGGTTCGGCCAGAACACGTTCCACGGGGAGGACACACGGACCGTTTGTAACCCTCAGACTCGGCTAGCACACGTTCCACGGGGAGGACACACAGAGTGTTTGTAACTGTCATGAATGTACCACAGCTCTGAGGGGCCGAAGGGGCGGGAGCAGCCCCCTCCTTCCGGAGAATCGCAAGAGCACTATTAATTCGGGTCTCGGACCCAGGCAAATGAGAGGCAATGTAACGGTTTTGGCCATGGCTCTTAGAGACACCTGTGCTGAGGGCATGACCCTGCTACGTGACAGCTACCACGGATATGGACACCCTCGGGCAATGTGGGGGTGGGGATTGCATCACCCTACTTTGATGGACATCTACAACTCTGCAAGTCAAGATAAAAGGGGACTGCAGAAGGCGGTACCCCAGAGAGACGCACCAGAAGGACTCGATCAACCAACGCTCCCGTGATAGCTGGAAGCCAGTCAAAAGCCACGTGCGCTCCGTAACTTCTCTGCCTGGGGAGCGGGTGGCTGATAATACTGAGAAGGACTTCGAACTAATAACAGGGAAACAACGCTCCCCTGATTCAACGATGTTGCTTCGTCAAAGACCCGGGCAAGTTTTCCCGTTTTCTCCTCACTCTCTCTGAAAAACGTGAAACCCAGCGATTCCCCAAAAAGACTGAAGGCTGCAGACTTCGGAGTGACTTTTCTATTCCCAACGGACAATATATTATCCCCTAGACAACAGTCGAGATTATTTCTTAATGATGATTATTGCTATACCCGCACTTTAGATTGAGTTTGGTC
Source organism: Hypanus sabinus (assembly GCF_030144855.1). Lineage (NCBI taxonomy): Eukaryota > Metazoa > Chordata > Chondrichthyes > Myliobatiformes > Dasyatidae > Hypanus > Hypanus sabinus. The sequence continues at coordinate 64,395,999 of NC_082710.1, forward strand.
GATGTATATGTTCTGAATGTTTGGTTTAACCTTAATTTTGTGCCCCCCTTTATAAATAAAACGTTCGAAAATAGTGCCATCAGACTCCAACAGACCTCTCTATCTTTACTGGTGAGTTATCCAGTTACGGGATATGTAACAACTTGGGGTTTCTCGTCTCGGGATTTGACACCAAATTGGGAGGCCAGTGAATCGGGCTTGTAAGTCCAAAACTTGAATTTGGTTACGCGGGTAGCCAGACGGGAAACCAGCAATGATGGATGTGGGTAAATTTATGAAAAACCCGACTGTGGGGCCGCTAGAGGCGGCCACCAAATCAGACTTGTTAAATTTGGCGAAGGGGTTGAACCTCGCAGAAGTGAGGTCATCCATGAAAAAGCGGGAGGTGCGAAGGGCCAGTATTACATTGGGAAGAAGGTGTTTGAAGCTGAGGTATTGGGAGATATCCCTGAAAAGGTACCATCAATTTGGACGGTTCAGTTGGAGATAGAGAAATTAAGGCTGGAACATGAAATTAAGTTAAAAGAGCTGGAATCGGCTGAGAGCGAGAAAGAAAGGGTTGAGAGAGAGAAAGAAAGGGTTGAGAGAGAGAGAGAAAGGGAGAGGCAAAGACAGTATGAAATTCACCTAAAGGAGCTAGAAGCAGTGGAGAAAGAGAAACAGAGGCAACTTGCCTGGGAGATGGAGAAGATAAGGAACGAGCGAAGAGATCAAGAGTTAGACCGAGCGGTGCGATTTAATGTTAGTAGGGAGTTGAGATTGGTGCCCCCATTCGAGGAGAACAGATGTTGATAAGTATTTCTTGCTTTTTGAAAAGGTGGCAGTAAATCAGAAGTGGCCAAAAGAGCAGTGGGTGGTGTTGTTACAAAGTGTGTTAAAGGGGAAGGCCCAACGAGCATATGCGGCGTTGTCCCTGGAGGAGGGGGAAGCGGAGAATTATGCTGAAGTAAAGGAGGCCATTCTCCGGGCTTACGAAGTGGTACCCTTGCATAGGGTCCTTCTGGATTGTGAGTTGGTGTCGGGACCAGTGGAGCTGGGGGTCCTGCCGGAATTGCCGGGGGAAGGCGTGGATGTCCTTCTGGGGAAAGACCTAGCGGGAGGGAAAATGGGAACAGCCGTGAAGCTGACAACCCAGCCTGCGAGGATTGAGGCCCCTCCCTCAGATCTGAAGATATACCCCGCCTGCACGGTCACTCGCAGGATGTCGAAAAAGACAGCTGAGAGAGAGAGCAGTCTAAACCTGGCCGGTTTTGATTTGGCCGACACGTTTTTACCGACTCTGTACCAGCGAGGGATCGAGGAAGGTAAACCGGAGAGTAAGGAGGGGGGAGAGAGTAAACAGGGGGAGGTAGACCTGCTCTTAGCCAGACGAGAGTTTGTACAGGAACAGGAAAGGGATGAGGAGCTGATAGCCTTGAGAGAGTTGGTTCTTTCGGAGACCGAGGTTGAAACCGAGCCCAAAGGTTACTACCTGAAGGAGGGTGTGTTGATGAGGAAGTGGAGGCCCCCCAAGGTGTCGGTCGATGAGGACTGGGCGGTGGTACATCAGATAGTAGTCCCGAAAGCGTATCGGGACGAAATTCTGAACTTAGCTCATAAGGGACCGTTAGGTGGGCATCTGGGAATAATGAAGACAGTGGATCGGGTTCAAAGAGAGTTCTATTGGCCAAACATGAGAAAAGAGATTACTGAATATTGTAAAAGGTGTCATACCTGCCAAATGGTGGGTAAGCCGAACCAAGTTATCCCTAAGGCACTCCTCCGACCCATCCCCGCGTGCGAGGAGCCTTTCTCCCAAATCATTGTTGATTTTGTGGGACCCCTACCTAAAACTGCGAGGGGGTGGCAGTATATCATGACCATGATGTGTGCCGCTGCACGATTTCCAGAGGCTGTGCCTCTGGGTAATATTAGGACCACTGTGGTGGTGAGGGCCCTCATCAAATTCTTTACCACAGTGGGGCTGCCTAAGGAGATACAATCGGATCAGGGGAGTACATTCATGTCCAGAGCATTTCGGCAGATGATGACCCAGCTAGGGGTCAAACAAATTCTAGCCTCCGCGTACCACCCGGAATCCCAAGGGGCGTTGGAAAGGTTCCACGCTGCACTAAAAACCATGTTTAAAACTTATTGTCAGGAAAACGTTCGAGACTGGGATGAGGCTTTACCCCTTCTGTTATTTGCCGTCAGGGATACAGTCCAGTGCTCACTGGGGTTCAGTCCGTTTGAGCTCGTTTTCGGTCACAGGCCCAGGGGCCCTCTAACCCTCCTGAGAGAAAAGTGGTCTAGCCCGACCGTTCAAGTCAGTGTGATCGACTATGTTCTGAAATTCCGGGAGAGGCTGCATAAAGTACTCGCCTTGGCAAAGGAAAACCTTAAAGAATCCCAGGAAAAAATGAGCCAGTGGTATAACCCGAGAGCGAGAGAACGAGAGTTTTACGTAGTCAACAAGGTTTTGGTCCTATTTCTGGTAGTTACCCATCCCCTTCAGGCGAGGTTTCAAGGACCATATACAGTGCGTAAAAAAATAGACTCGATGAATTACGTGATCGAAACCCCCGATCGGCGAAAGCCGACCCAGTTAGTTCACGTGAACATGATGAAAAGGTACCATGACACTACCCCCGCGGTGGTCGGTGCAGCCATGACAACCGATCACAACCCGTTGGTATTCCTGGCCAATATGGAAAATAAAAACAGGAGGTTATTGAGCTGGAGTCTGATGCTGCAGGAATTCGATATTAAGATACAGCACATTAAGGGGAGTGATAATGTGCTAGCGGATTGTTTATCTCGATGTTGAACTAAGTGTATAACTGTATGGCTCTGTAATTAAAAGAAAAAGGTTGGGTATTGTGTTAGATTAAAAATCATGTAAGACTCTGTCCAATACCGTTTTTAACAGCTGGTAAAAAACATTGTTTTAGAGGGGAGGTGTTATGAATGTACCACAGCTCTGAGGGGCCGAAGGGGCGGGAGCAGCCCCCTCCTTCCGGAGAATCGCAAGAGCACTATTAATTCGGGTTTTGGACCCAGGCAAATGAGAGGCAATGTAACGGTTTTGGCCAGGGCTCTTAGACACACCTGCGCTGAGGGCATGACCCTGCTATGTGACAGCTACCACGGATATGGACACCCTCGGGCAATGTGGGGGTGGGGATTGCATCACCCTACTTTGATGGACATCTACAACTCTGCAAGTCAAGATAAAAGGGGACTGCAGACGGCGGTACCCCAGAGAGGCGCACCAGAAGGACTCGGTCGCTCAACGCTCCCGTGATAGCTGGAAGCCAGTCAAAAGCCACGTGCGCTCTGTAACTTCTCTGCCTGGGGAGCGGGTGGCTGATAATACCGAAAAGGACTTCGAACTACTAACAGGAAAACAACGCTCCCCTGATTCAACGATGTTGCTTCATCAAAGACCCGGGCAAGTTTTCCCGTTTTCTCCTCACTCTCTCTGAAATGCGTGAAACGCAGCGATTCCCCAAAAAGACTGAAGGCTGCAGACTTCTGAGTGACTTTTCTATTCCCAACGGAAAATATATTATCCCCCAGACAACAGTCAAGATTATTTCTTAATGATGATTATTGCTATACCCACACAGACCGTTTGGAACCCTCAGGCTCGGGCGCGCACGTTCCACGGGGAGGACACACAGACCGTTTGTAAACCTCAGGCTCGGCCAGCACACGTTCCACGGAGAGGACACACAGACCGTTCGTAACCCTCACGCTCGGCCGCGCACGTTCCACGGGGAGGACACACAGACCGTTTGTAACCCTCAGACTGGACCAGCACACGTTCCACGGGGAGGACACACAGACCATTTGTAAGCCTCAGGCTCGTCAGCACAAGTTCCACAGGGAGGACACACAGACCGTTCGTAACACTAAGGCTCGGCCAGCACACGTTCCACGGAGAGGACACACAGACCGTTTGTAAACCTCAGGCTCGGTCAGCACACGTTCTACGGGGAGGACACACAGACCGTTTGTAACCCTCAGGCTCGGTCAGCACACGTTCTGCGGGGAGGACGCACAGACTGTTTGCAACCCTCACGCTCGGCCAGCACACGTTCTACGAAGAGGACACACAGACCGTTTGTAACCCTCAGGCTCGGTCAGCAAACGTTCTACGAAGAGGACACACAGACCGTTTGTAACCCTCAGGCTCGGCCAGCACACGTTCCACGGGGAGGACACACAGACCATTTGTAAGCCTCAGGCTCGTCAGCACAAGTTCCACAGGGAGGACACACAGACCGTTCGTAACACTAAGGCTCGGCCAGCACACGTTCCACGGGGAGGACACACAGACCGTTTGTAAACCTCAGACTGGACCAGCACACGTTCTGTGAGGAGGACACACAGACCGTTTGTAAACCTCAGACTGGACCAGCACACGTTCTGCGAGGAGGACACACAGACCATTTGTAACCCTCAGGCTCGGCCAGCACACGTTCCACGGGGAGGACACACAGACCATTTGTAAGCCTCAGGCTCGTCAGCACAAGTTCCACAGGGAGGACACACAGACCGTTTGTAACGCTCACGCTCGGCCAGCGCACGTTCCACGGGGAGGACACACAGACCGTTCGTAACACTAAGGCTCGGCCAGCACACGTTCCACGGAGAGGACACACAGACTGTTTGCAACCCTCACGCTCGGCCAGCACACGTTCTACGAAGAGGACACACAGACCGTTTGTAACCCTCAGGCTCGGTCAGCACACGTTCCACGGGGAGGACACACAGACCGTTCGTAACCCTCACGCTCGGCCAGCGCACGTTCCACGGGGAGGACACACAGACCGTTTGTAACCCTGAGGCTCGGCCAGCACACGTTCCACGGGGAGGACACACAGACCATTTGTAAGCCTCAGGCTCGTCAGCACAAGTTCCACAGGGAGGACACACAGACCGTTCGTAACACTAAGGCTCGGCCAGCACACGTTCCACGGAGAGGACACACAGACCGTTTATACCCTCAGACTCGGCCAGTACACGTTCCACGGGGAGAACACACAGACCGTTTGTAACGCTCACGCTCGGCCAGCGCACGTTCCACGGGGAGGACACACAGACCGTTCGTAACACTAAGGCTCGGCCAGCACACGTTCCACGGAGAGGACACACAGACCGTTTATACCCTCAGACTCGGCCAGTACACGTTCCACGGGGAGGACACACAGACCGTTTGTAAACCTCAGGCTCGGCCAGCACACGTTCCACGGGGAGGACGCACAGACTGTTTGCAACCCTCACGCTCGGCCAGCACACGTTCTACGAAGAGGACACACAGACCGTTTGTAACCCTCAGGCTCGGTCAGCACACGTTCTACGGGGAGGACACACAGACCGTTTGTAACCCTCAGGCTCGGTCAGCACACGTTCTACGGGGAGGACACACAGACCGTTTGTAACCCTCAGGCTCGGTCAGCACACGTTCTACGGGGAGGACACACAGACCGTTTGTAACCCTCAGGCTCGTCAGCACAAGTTCCACAGGGAGGACACACAGACCGTTCGTAACACTAAGGCTCGGCCAGCACAAGTTCCACAGGGAGGACACACAGACAGTTTGTAACCCTCAGACTCGGCCAGTACAGGTTCCACGGGGAGGACACACAGACCGTTTGTAAACCTCAGGCTCGGTCAGCACACGTTCTGCGGGGAGGACGCACAGACTGTTTGCAACCCTCACGCTCGGCCAGCACACGTTCTACGAAGAGGACACACAGACCGTTTGTAACCCTCAGACTCGGCTAGCACATGTTCCACGGGGAGGACACACAGAGTGTTTGTAACTGTCATGAATGTACCACAGCTCTGAGGGGCCGAGGGGGCGGGACCGTTTGTCACTCGCAGGCTTGGCCAGCACACGTTCCACGGGGATGACACACAGACAGGTTGAACCCTAAGGCTCGGCCAGCACACGTTCCACGGGGAGGACACACAGACCGTTTGTAACCCTCACGCTCGGCCAGCGCACGTTCCACGGGGAGGACACACAGACCGTTTGTAACGCTCACGCTCGGCCAGCGCACGTTCCACGGGGAGGACACACAGACCGTTCGTAACACTAAGGCTCGGCCAGCACACGTTCCACGGAGAGGACACACAGACCGTTTATACCCTCAGACTCGGCCAGTACACGTTCCACGGGGAGGACACACAGACCGTTTGTAACCCTCAGGCTCGGACAGCACACGTTCCTCGGGGAGGACACACAGACCGTTTGCAACCCTCAGGCTCGATCAGCACACGTTCCACGGGGAGGACGCACAGACTGTTTGCAACCCTCACGCTCGGCCAGCACACGTTCTACGAAGAGGACACACAGACCGTTTGTAACCCTCAGGCTCGGTCAGCACACGTTCTACGGGGAGGACACACAGACCGTTTGTAACCCTCAGGCTCGGTCAGCACAAGTTCCACGGAGAGGACACACAGACCGTTTATACCCTCAGACTCGGCCAGTACACGTTCCACGGGGAGGACACACAGACCGTTTGTAAACCTCAGGCTCGGTCAGCACACGTTCTACGGGGAGGACACACAGACCGTTTGTAACCCTCAGGCTCGGTCAGCACACGTTCTACGAAGAGGACACACAGACCGTTTGTAACCCTCAGACTGGACCAGCACACGTACTGCGAGGAGGACACACAGACCATTTGTAAACCTCAGGCTCAGCCCGCACACGTTCCACGGGGAGGACACACAGACCGTTTGTAAACCTCAGGCTCGGCCCGCACACGTTCCACGGGGAGGACACACAGACCGTTTGCAACCCTCAGGCTCGGCCAGCACACGTTCCACGGGGAGGACACACAGACCATTTGTAAACCTCACGCTCGGCCAGCGCACGTTCCACGGGGAGGACACACAGACCGTTCGTAACACTAAGGCTCGGCCAGCACACGTTCCACGGAGCGGACACACAGACCGTTTATACCCTCAGACTCGGCCAGTACACGTTCCACGGGGAGGACACACAGACCGTTTGTAAACCTCAGGCTCGGCCAGCACACGTTCCACGGGGAGGACGCACAGACTGTTTGCAACCCTCACGCTCGGCCAGCACACGTTCTACGAAGAGGACACACAGACCGTTTGTAACCCTCAGGCTCGGTCAGCACACGTTCTACGGGGAGGACACACAGACCGTTTGTAACCCTCAGGCTCGGTCAGCACACGTTCTACGGGGAGGACACACAGACCGTTTGTAACCCTCAGGCTCGGTCAGCACACGTTCTACGGGGAGGACACACAGACCGTTTGTAACCCTCAGGCTCGTCAGCACAAGTTCCACAGGGAGGACACACAGACCGTTCGTAACACTAAGGCTCGGCCAGCACACGTTCAACGGGGATGACACACAGACAGGTTGAACCCTAAGGCTCGGCCAGCACACGTTCCACGGGGAGGACACACAGACCGTTTGCAACCCTCAGGCTCGGCCAGCACACGTTCCACGGGGAGGACACACAGACCATTTGTAAGCCTCAGGCTCGTCAGCACAAGTTCCACAGGGAGGACACACAGACCGTTTGTAACGCTCACGCTCGGCCAGCGCACGTTCCACGGGGAGGACACACAGACCGTTCGTAACACTAAGGCTCGGCCAGCACACGTTCCACGGAGAGGACACACAGACCGTTTATACCCTCAGACTCGGCCAGTACACGTTCCACGGGGAGGACACACAGACCGTTTGTAACCCTCAGGCTCGGACAGCACACGTTCCTCGGGGAGGACACACAGACCGTTTCCAACCCTCAGGCTCGATCAGCACACGTTCCACGGGGAGGACGCACAGACTGTTTGCAACCCTCACGCTCGGCCAGCACACGTTCTACGAAGAGGACACACAGACCGTTTGTAACCCTCAGGCTCGGTCAGCACACGTTCTACGGGGAGGACACACAGACCGTTTGTAACCCTCAGGCTCGGTCAGCACACGTACCACAGGGAGGACACACAGACCGTTTGTAACCCTCACGCTCGGCCAGCGCACGTTCCACGGGGAGGACACACAGACCATTTGTAAGCCTCAGGCTCGTCAGCACAAGTTCCACAGGGAGGACACACAGACCGTTCGTAACACTAAGGCTCGGCCAGCACACGTTCCACGGAGAGGACACACAGACCGTTTATACCCTCAGACTCGGCCAGTACACGTTCCACGGGGAGGACACACAGACCATTTGTAACCCTCAGGCTCGGCCAGCAAACGTTCTGCGGGGAGGACGCACAGACTGTTTGCAACCCTCAGACTAGGCCAGCAAACGTTCTGCGGGGAGGACACACAGACCGTTTGTAACCCTCAGGCTCGGTCAGCACACGTTCTACGGGGAGGACACACAGACCGTTTGTAACCCTCAGGCTCGGTCAGCACACGTTCTACGGGGAGGACACACAGACCGTTTGTAACCCTCAGGCTCGGTCAGCACACGTTCTACGGGGAGGACACACAGACCGTTTGTAACCCTCAGGCTCGGTCAGCACACGTTCTACGGGGAGGACACACAGACCGTTTGTAACCGTCAGGCTCGGTCAGCACACGTTCCACAGGGAGGACACACAGACCGTTTGTAACAATCAGGCTCAGTCAGCACACGATCCACGGGGAGGACACACAGACAGTTTGTAACCCTCAGACTGGACCAGCACACGTTCTGCGAGGAGGACACACAGACCGTTTGTAATCCTCAGGCTCGGCCTGCACACGTTCCACGGGGAGGACACACAGACCGTTTGTAACTCTCAGACCGGAACAGCACACGTTCCACGTGAAGGACACACAGACCGTTTGTAACCCTCAGACTGGACCAGCACATGTTCCACGTGGAGGACACACAGATCGTTTGTAACTCTCAGACTGGAACAGTACACGTTCCACGTGAAGGACACACAGACCGTTTGTAAACCTCAGGCTCGGCCCGCACACGTTCCACGGGGAGGACACACAGACAGTTTGTAAACCTCAGGCTCGGCCAGCACACGTTCCACGGGAAGGACACACAGACCGTTTGTAAACCTCAGGCTCGGCCAGCACACGTTCCACAGGGAGGACACACAGACCGTTTGTAAACCTCAGGCTCGGCCTGCACACGTTCCACGGGGAGGACACACAGACCGTTTGTAACTCTCAGACTGGAACAGCACACGTTCCACGTGAAGGACACACAGACCGTTTGTAAACCTCAGACTGGACCAGCACACGTTCTGCGAGGAGGACACACAGACCGTTTGTAAACCACAGACTGGACCAGCACACGTTCTGCGAGGAGGACACACAGACCGTTTGTAAACCTCAGGCTCGGCCCGCACACTTTCCACGGGGAGGACACCCAGACCGTTTGTAAACCGCAGGCTCGGCCCGCACACGTTCCACGGGGAGGACACACAGACCGTTTGTAACAATCAGGCTCAGTCAGCACACGATCCACGGGGAGGACACACAGACAGTTTGTAACCCTCAGACTGGACCAGCACACGTTCTGCGAGGAGGACACACAGACCGTTTGTAATCCTCAGGCTCGGCCTGCACACGTTCCACGGGGAGGACACACAGACCGTTTGTAACTCTCAGACCGGAACAGCACACGTTCCACGTGAAGGACACACAGACCGTTTGTAACCCTCAGACTGGACCAGCACATGTTCCACGTGGAGGACACACAGATCGTTTGTAACTCTCAGACTGGAACAGTACACGTTCCACGTGAAGGACACACAGACCGTTTGTAAACCTCAGGCTCGGCCCGCACACGTTCCACGGGGAGGACACACAGACAGTTTGTAAACCTCAGGCTCGGCCAGCACACGTTCCACGGGAAGGACACACAGACCGTTTGTAAACCTCAGGCTCGGCCAGCACACGTTCCACAGGGAGGACACACAGACCGTTTGTAAACCTCAGGCTCGGCCTGCACACGTTCCACGGGGAGGACACACAGACCGTTTGTAACTCTCAGACTCGGACAGCAAACGTTCTGCAGGGAGAACGCACAGACTGTTTGTAACCCTCAGACTGGAACAGCACACGTTCCACGTGAAGGACACACAGACCGTTTGTAAACCTCAGACTGGACCAGCACACGTTCTGCGAGGAGGACACACAGACCGTTTGTAAACCTCAGACTGGACCAGCACACGTTCTGCGAGGAGGACACACAGACCGTTTGTAAACCTCAGGCTCGGCCCGCACACTTTCCACGGGGAGGACACCCAGACCGTTTGTAAACCGCAGGCTCGGCCCGCACACGTTCCACGGGGAGGACACACAGACCGTTTGTAACCCTCAGACTGGACCAGCACACGTTCAACGGGGATGACACACAGACAGGTTGAACCCTAAGGCTCGGCCGGCACACGTTCCACGGGGAGAACACACAGACCATTTGTAACTTTCAGGCTCATCCAGCAAACGTTCCACGGGGAGGACACACAGACCGTTTGTAACCCTCAGGCTCGGCCAGCACACGTTCCACGGGGAGGACACACAGACCGTTTGTAACCCTCAGGCTCGGCCAGCACACGTTCCACGGGGAGGACACACAGACCGTTTGCAACCCTCAGGCTCGGCCAGCACACGTTCCACGGGGAGGACACACAGACCATTTGTAAGCCTCAGGCTCGTCAGCACAAGTTCCACAGGGAGGACACACAGACCGTTTGTAACCCTCACGCTCGGCCAGCGCACGTTCCACGGGGAGGACACACAGACCGTTCGTAACACTAAGGCTCGGCCAGCACACGTTCCACGGAGAGGACACACAGACCGTTTATACCCTCAGACTCGGCCAGTACACGTTCCACAGGGAGGACACACAGACCGTTTGTAACCCTCAGGCTCGGCCAGCAAACGTTCTGCGGGGAGGACGCACAGACTGTTTGCAACCCTCAGACTAGGCCAGCAAACGTTCTGCGGGGAGGACGCACAGACTGTTTGCAACCCTCAGACTAGGTCAGCAAACGTTCTGCGGGGAGGACGCACAGACTGTTTGCAACCCTCACGCTCGGCCAGCACACGTTCTACGAAGAGGACACACAGACCGTTTGTAACCCTCAGGCTCGGTCAGCACACGTACCACAGGGAGGACACACAGACCGTTTGTAACCCTCACGCTCGGCCAGCGCACGTTCCACGGGGAGGACACACAGACCATTTGTAAGCCTCAGGCTCGTCAGCACAAGTTCCACAGGGAGGACACACAGACCGTTTATACCCTCAGACTCGGCCAGTACACGTTCCACGGGGAGGACACACAGACCATTTGTAACCCTCAGGCTCGGCCAGCAAACGTTCTGCGGGGAGGACGCACAGACTGTTTGCAACCCTCAGACTAGGCCAGCAAACGTTCTGCGGGGATGACGCACAGACCGTTTGTAAACCTCAGGCTCGGTCAGCACACGTTCTACGGGGAGGACACACAGACCGTTTGTCACTCGCAGGCTTGGCCAGCACACGTTCCACGGGGATGACACACAGACCGTTTGCAACCCTCAGGCTCGGCCAGCACACGTTCCACGGGGAGGACACACAGACCATTTGTAAGCCTCAGGCTCGTCAGCACAAGTTCCACAGGGAGGACACACAGACCGTTTGGAACGCTCACGCTCGGCCAGCGCACGTTCCACGGGGAGGACACACAGACCGTTCGTAACACTAAGGCTCGGCCAGCACACGTTCCACGGAGAGTACACACAGACCGTTTATACCCTCAGACTCGGCCAGTACACGTTCCACGGGGAGGACACACAGACCATTTGTAACCCTCAGGCTCGGACAGCACACGTTCCTCGGGGAGGACACACAGACCGTTTGCAACCCTCAGGCTCGATCAGCACACGTTCCACGGGGAGGACGCACAGACTGTTTGCAACCCTCACGCTCGGCCAGCACACGTTCTACGAAGAGGACACACAGACCGTTTGTAACCCTCAGGCTCGGTCAGCACACGTTCTACGGGGAGGACACACAGACCGTTTGTAACCCTCAGGCTCGGTCAGCACACGTACCACAGGGAGGACACACAGACCGTTTGTAACCCTCACGCTCGGCCAGCGCACGTTCCACGGGGAGGACACACAGACCATTTGTAAGCCTCAGGCTCGTCAGCACAAGTTCCACAGGGAGGACACACAGACCGTTCGTAACACTAAGGCTCGGCCAGCACACGTTCCACGGAGAGGACACACAGACCGTTTATACCCTCAGACTCGGCCAGTACACGTTCCACGGGGAGGACACACAGACCATTTGTAACCCTCAGGCTCGGCCAGCAAACGTTCTGCGGGGAGGACGCACAGACTGTTTGCAACCCTCAGACTAGGCCAGCAAACGTTCTGCGGGGAGGACGCACAGACTGTTTGCAACCCTCACGCTCGGCCAGCACACGTTCTACGAAGAGGACACACAGACCGTTTGTAACCCTCAGGCTCGGTCAGCACACGTTCTACGGGGAGGACACACAGACCGTTTGTAACCCTCAGGCTCGGTCAGCACACGTTCTACGGGGAGGACACACAGACCGTTTGTAACCCTCAGGCTCGGTCAGCACACGTTCTACGGGGAGGACACACAGACCGTTTGTAACCGTCAGGCTCGGTCAGCACACGTTCCACAGGGAGGACACACAGACCGTTTGTAACAATCAGGCTCAGTCAGCACACGATCCACGGGGAGGACACACAGACAGTTTGTAACCCTCAGACTGGACCAGCACACGTTCTGCGAGGAGGACACACAGACCGTTTGTAATCCTCAGGCTCGGCCTGCACACGTTCCACGGGGAGGACACACAGACCGTTTGTAACTCTCAGACCGGAACAGCACACGTTCCACGTGAAGGACACACAGACCGTTTGTAACCCTCAGACTGGACCAGCACATGTTCCACGTGGAGGACACACAGATCGTTTGTAACCCTCAGACTGGAACAGTACACGTTCCACGTGAAGGACACACAGACCGTTTGTAAACCTCAGGCTCGGCCCGCACACGTTCCACGGGGAGGACACACAGACAGTTTGTAAACCTCAGGCTCGGCCAGCACACGTTCCACGGGAAGGACACACAGACCGTTTGTAAACCTCAGGCTCGGCCAGCACACGTTCCACAGGGAGGACACACAGACCGTTTATAAACCTCAGGCTCGGCCTGCACACGTTCCACGGGGAGGACACACAGACCGTTTGTAACTCTCAGACTGGAACAGCACACGTTCCACGTGAAGGACACACAGACCGTTTGTAAACCTCAGACTGGACCAGCACACGTTCTGCGAGGAGGACACACAGACCGTTTGTAAACCTCAGACTGGACCAGCACACGTTCCACAGGGAGGACACACAGACCGTTTGTAAACCTCAGGCTCGGCCCGCACACTTTCCACAGGGAGGACACACAGACCGTTTGTAAACCTCAGGCTCGGCCCGCACACGTTCCACGGGGAGGACACACAGACCGTTTGTCACTCGCAGGCTTGGCCAGCACACGTTCAACGGGGATGACACACAGACAGGTTGAACCCTAAGGCTCGGCCGGCACACGTTCCACGGGGAGAACACACAGACCATTTGTAACTTTCAGGCTCATCCAGCAAACGTTCCACGGGGAGGACACACAGACCGTTTGTAACCCTCAGGCTCGGCCAGCACACGTTCCACGGGGAGGACACACAGACCGTTTGTAACCCTCAGGCTCGGCCAGCGCACGTTCCACGGGGAGGACACACAGACCATTTGTAAGCCTCAGGCTCGTCAGCACAAGTTCCACAGGGAGGACACACAGACCGTTTGTAACCCTCACGCTCGGCCAGCGCACGTTCCACGGGGAGGACACACAGACCGTTTGTAACGCTCACGCTCGGCCAGCGCACGTTCCACAGGGAGGACACACAGACCGTTTGTAACGCTCACGCTCGGCCAGCGCACGTTCCACGGGGAGGACACACAGACCGTTCGTAACACTAAGGCTCGGCCAGCACACGTTCCACGGAGAGGACACACAGACCGTTTATACCCTCAGACTCGGCCAGTACACGTTCCACAGGGAGGACACACAGACCGTTTGTAACCCTCAGGCTCGTCCAGCAAACGTTCTGCGGGGAGGACGCACAGACTGTTTGCAACCCTCAGACTAGGCCAGCAAACGTTCTGCGGGGAGGACGCACAGACTGTTTGCAACCCTCAGACTAGGCCAGCAAACATTCTGCGGGGAGGACGCACAGACTGTTTGCAACCCTCACGCTCGGCCAGCACACGTTCTACGAAGAGGACACACAGACCGTTTGTAACCCTCAGGCTCGGTCAGCACACGTACCACAGGGAGGACACACAGACCGTTTATACCCTCAGACTCGGCCAGTACACGTTCCACGGGGAGGACACACAGACCGTTTGTAACCCTGAGGCTCGGTCAGCACACGTTCTGCGGGGAGGACGCACAGACTGTTTGCAACCCTCACGCTCGGCCAGCACACGTTCTACGGAGAGGACACACAGACCGTTTGTATCCCTCAGGCTCGGTCAGCACACGTTCTACGGGGAGGACACACAGACCGTTTGTAACCCTCAGGCTCGGTCAGCAAACGTTCCACAGGGAGGACACACAGACCCTTTGTAACCCTCAGGCTCGGTCAGCACACGTACCACAGGGAGGACACACAGACCGTTTGTAACCCTCACGCTCGGCCAGCGCACGTTCCACGGGGAGGACACACAGACCATTTGTAAGCCTCAGGCTCGTCAGCACAAGTTCCACAGGGAGGACACACAGACCGTTTATACCCTCAGACTCGGCCAGTACACGTTCCACGGGGAGGACACACAGACCATTTGTAACCCTCAGGCTCGGCCAGCAAACGTTCTGCGGGGAGGACGCACAGACTGTTTACAACCCTCAGACTAGGCCAGCAACCGTTCTGCGGGGAGGACGCACAGACTGTTTGCAACCCTCACGCTCGGCCAGCACACGTTCTACGAAGAGGACACACAGACCGTTTGTAACCCTCAGGCTCGGTCAGCACACGTTCTACGGGGAGGACACACAGATCGTTTGTAACCCTCAGGCTCGGTCAGCACACGTTCTACCGGGAGGACACACAGACCGTTTGTAACCCTCAGGCACGCTCAGCACACGTTCTACGGGGAAGACACACAGACCGTTTGTAACCGTCAGGCTCGGTCAGCACACGTTCCACAGGGAGGACACACAGACCGTTTGTAACAATCAGGCTCAGTCAGCACACGATCCACAGGGAGGACACACAGACAGTTTGTAACCCTCAGACTGGACCAGCACACGTTCTGCGAGGAGGACACACGGACCGTTTGTAAACCTCAGGCTCGGCCTGCACACGTTCCACGGGGAGGACACACAGACCGTTTGTAACTCTCGGACTGGAACAGCACACGTTCCACGTGAAGGACACACAGACCGTTTGTAACCCTCAGACTGGACCAGCACATGTTCCACGTGGAGGACACACAGACCGTTTGTAAACCTCAGGCTCGGCCCGCACACGTTCCACGGGGAGGACACACAGACCGTTTGTAAACCTCAGGCTCGGCCCGCACACGTTCCACGGGGAGGACACACAGACCGTTTGTAACCCTCAGACTGGACCAGCACACGTTCCACGGGGAGGACACACAGACCGTTTGTAAACCTCAGGCTCGGTCAGCACACGTTCCACGGGGAGGACACACAGACCGTTTGTAAACCTCAGGCTTGGCCAGCACACGTTCAACGGGGAGGACACACAGACCGTTCGTAACACTAAGGCTCGGCCAGCACACGTTCCACGGAGAGGACACACAGACCGTTTATACCCTCAGACTCGGCCAGTACACGTTCCACGGGGAGGACACACAGACCGTTTGTAAACCTCAGGCTCGGTCAGCACACGTTCTACGGGGAGGACACACAGACCGTTTGTAACCCTCAGGCTCGGTCAGCACACGTTCTGCGGGGAGGACGCACAGACTGTTTGCAACCCTCACGCTCGGCCAGCACACGTTCTACGGAGAGGACACACAGACCGTTTGTATCCCTCAGGCTCGGTCAGCACACGTTCTACGGGGAGGACACACAGACCGTTTGTAACCCTCAGGCTCGGTCAGCAAACGTTCCACAGGGAGGACACACAGACCGTTTCTTACCCTCAGGCTCGGTCAGCACACGATCCACGGGGAGGACACACAGACAGTTTGTAAACCTCAGGCTCGGCCAGCACACATTCCACGGGGAGGACACACAGACCGTTTGTAAACCTCAGGCTCGGCCAGCTCACGTTCCACAGGGAGGACACACAGACCGTTTGTAAACCTCAGGCTCGGCCTGCACACGTTCCACGGGGAGGACACACAGACCGTTTGTAACTCTCAGACTGGAACAGCACACGTTCCACGTGCAGGACACACAGACCGTTTGTAAACCTCAGACTGGACCAGCACACGTTCTGCGAGGAGGACACACAGACCGTTTGTAAACCTCAGACTGGACCAGCACACGTTCTGCGAGGAGGACACACAGACCGTTTGTAAACCTCAGGCTCGGCCCGCACACGTTCCACGGGGAGGACACACAGACCGTTTGTAAACCTCAGGCTCGGCCCGCACACGATCCACGGGGAGGACACACAGACCGTTTGTCACTCGCAGGCTTGGCCAGCACACGTTCCACGGGGAGGACACACAGACCGTTTGTAACCCTCAGGCTCGGCCAGCACACGTTCCACGGGGAGGACACACAGACCGTTTGCAACCCTCAGGCTCGGTCAGCACACGTTCCACGGGGAGGACACACAGACCATTTGTAAGCGTCAGGCTCGTCAGCACAAGTTCCACAGGGAGGACACACAGACCGTTTGTAACCCTCACGCTCGGCCAGCGCACGTTCCACGGGGAGGACACACAGACCGTTTGTAACGCTCACGCTCGGCCAGCGCACGTTCCACGGGGAGGACACACAGACCGTTCGAAACACTAAGGCTTGGCCAGCACACGTTCCACGGAGAGGACACACAGACCGTTTATACCCTCAGACTCGGCCAGTACACGTTCCACGGGGAGGACACACAGACCGTTTGTAACCCTCAGGCTCGGACAGCACACGTTCCTCGGGGAGGTCACACAGACCGTTTGTAACCCTCAGGCTCGGACAGCACACGTTCCTCGGGGAGGACACACAGACCGTTTGTAACCCTCAGGCTCGGCCAGCAAACGTTCTGCGGGGAGGACGCACAGACTGTTTGCAACCCTCACGCTCGGCCAGCACACGTTCTACGAAGAGGACACACAGACCGTTTGTAACCCTCAGGCTCGGTCAGCAAACGTTCTGCGGGGAGGACGCACAGACTGTTTGCAACCCTCACGCTCGGCCAGCACACGTTCTACGAAGAGGACACACAGACCGTTTGTAACCCTCAGGCTCGGTCAGCACACGTTCTACGGGGAGGACACACAGACCGTTTGTAACCCTCACGCTCGGCCAGCACACGTTCTACGGGGAGGACACACAGACCGTTTGTAACCCTCAGGCTCGGCCAGCACACCTTCCACGGGGAGGACACACAGACCATTTGTAAGCCTCAGGCTCGTCAGCACAAGTTCCACAGGGAGGACACACAGACCGTTCGTAACACTAAGGCTCGGCCAGCACACGTTCCACGGAGAGGACACACAGACCGTTTATACCGTCAGACTCGGCCAGTACACGTTCCACGGGGAGGACACACAGACCATTTGTAACCCTCAGGCTCGGCCAGCAAACGTTCTGCGGGGAGGACACACAGACTGTTTGCAACCCTCACGCTCGGCCAGCACACGTTCTACGAAGAGGACACACAGACCGTTTGTAACCCTCAGGCTCGGTCAGCACACGTTCTACGGGGAGGACACACAGACCGTTTGTAACCCTCAGGCTCGGTCAACACACGTTCTACGGGGAGGACACACAGACCGTTTGTAACCCTCAGGCTCGGTCAGCACACGTTCTACGGGGAGGACACACAGACCGTTTGTAACTCTCAGACTGGAACAGCACACGTTCCACGTGAAGGACACACAGACCGTTTGTAACCCTCAGACTGGACCAGCACATGTTCCACGTGGAGGACACACAGACCGTTTGTAACCCTCAGACTGGACCAGCACATGTTCCACGTGGAGGACACACAGACCGTTTGTAACCCTCAGGCTCGGCCCGCACACGTTCCACGGGGAGGACACACAGACCGTTTGTAAACCTCAGGCTCGGCCCGCACACGTTCCACGGGGAGGACACACAGACCGTTTGTAAACCTCAGGCTCGGCCCGCACACGTTCCACGGGGAGGACACACAGACCGTTTGTAAACCTCAGGCTTGGCCAGCACACGTTCAACGGGGATGACTCACAGACCATTTGTAAGCCTCAGGCTCGTCAGCACAAGTTCCACAGGGAGGACACACAGACCGTTTGTAACCCTCAGGCTCGGTCAGCACACGTTCCACAGGGAGGACACACAGACCGTTTGTAAGCCTCAGGCTCGTCAGCACAAGTTCCACAGGGAGGACACACAGACCGTTTGTAACCCTCAGGCTCGGTCAGCACACGTTCCACAGGGAGGACACACAGACCGTTTATAACCCCCACGCTCGGCCAGCGCACTTTCCACGGGGAGGACACACAGACCATTTGTAAGCCTCAGGCTCGTCAGCACAAGTTCCACAGGGAGGACACACAGACCGTTCGTAACACTAAGGCTCGGCCAGCACACGTTCCACGGAGAGGACACACAGACCGTTTATACCCTCAGACTCGGCCAGTACACGTTCCACGGGGAGGACACACAGACCGTTTGTAAACCTCAGGCTCGGTCAGCACACGTTCTACGGGGAGGACACACAGACCGTTTGTAACCCTCAGGCTCGGTCAGTACACGTTCTGCGGGGAGGACGCACAGACTGTTTGCAACCCTCACCCTCGGCCAGCACACGTTCTACGGAGAGGACACACAGACCGTTTGTATCCCTCAGGCTCGGTCAGCACACGTTCTACGGGGAGGACACACAGACCGTTTGTAACCCTCAGGCTCGGTCAGCACACGATCCACGGGGAGGACACACAGACAGTTTGTAAACCTCAGGCTCGGCCAGCACACATTCCACGGGGAGGACACACAGACCGTTTGTAAACCTCAGGCTCGGCCAGCTCACGTTCCACAGGGAGGACACACAGACCGTTTGTAAACCTGAGGCTCGGCCTGCACACGTTCCACGGGGAGGACACACAGACCGTTTGTAACTCTCAGACTGGAACAGCACACGTTCCACGTGCAGGACTCACAGACCGTTTGTAAACCTCAGACTGGACCAGCACACGTTCTGCGAGGAGGACACACAGACCGTTTGTAAACCTCAGACTGGACCAGCACACGTTCTGCGAGGAGGACACACAGACCGTTTGTAAACCTCAGGCTCGGCCCGCACACGTTCCACGGGGAGGACACACAGACCGTTTGTAAACCTCAGGCTCGGCCCGCACACGATCCACGGGGAGGACACACAGACCGTTTGTCACTCGCAGGCTTGGCCAGCACACGTTCCACGGGGAGGACACACAGACCGTTTGTAACCCTCAGGCTCGGCCAGCACACGTTCCACGGGGAGGACACACAGACGGTTTGCAACCCTCAGGCTCGGTCAGCACACGTTCCACGGGGAGGACACACAGACCATTTGTAAGCGTCAGGCTCGTCAGCACAAGTTCCACAGGGAGGACACACAGACCGTTTGTAACCCTCACGCTCGGCCAGCGCACGTTCCACGGGGAGGACACACAGACCGTTTGTAACGCTCACGCTCGGCCAGCGCACGTTCCACGGGGAGGACACACAGACCGTTCGTAACACTAAGGCTTGGCCAGCACACGTTCCACGGAGACGACACACAGACCGTTTATACCCTCAGACTCGGCCAGTACACGTTCCACGGGGAGGACACACAGACCGTTTGTAATCCTCAGGCTCGGTCAGCACACGTTCCACGGGGAGTACACACAGACCGTTTGTAACCCTCAGGGTCGGCCAGCACACGTTCCACGGGGAGGACACACAGACCGTTTGTAACCCTCAGGATCAGGATGCACACGTTCCACGGGGAGAACACACAGACCATTTGTAACCCTCAGGCTCGTCCAGCAAACTTTCCACGGGGAGGACACACATACAGTTCGTAACCCTCAGGCTCGGCCAGCACATATTCCATGGGGAGGACACACAGACCGTTTGTAACCCTCAGGTTCGGTCAGCACTCGTTCCACGGGGAGGACACACAGATGATTTGTAACTCTCAGACTGGACCAGCACCCTTTCCACAGGGAGGACACACAGACCGTTTGTAACCCGTAGGCTCTGCCAGCAAACGTTCCACAGGGAGGGCACACAGACCGTTTGTAACACTCAGGCTCAGTCAGCACACGTTCCACGGGGAGGACACACAGACCATTTGTAACCCTCAGACTGGACCAGCACACTTTCCACGGGGAGGACACACAGACCGTTTGTAACCCTCAGACTGGACCAGCACACGTTCCACGGGGAGGACACACAGACCGTTTGTAAACCTCAGGCTCGGACAGCACACGTTCCACGGGGAGGACACACAGACCGTTTGTAACCCTCAGGATCAGGAAGCACAAGTTCCACGGGGAGAACACACAGACCATTTGTAACCCTCAGGCTCGTCCAGCAAACGTTCCACGGGGAGGACACACATACAGTTCGTAACCCTCAGGCTCGGGCAGCTCATATTCCATGGGGAGGACACACAGACCGTTTGTAACCCTCAGACTGGACCAGCACACGTTCCACGTGGAGGACACACAGACCATTTGTAACTCTCAGACTGGAACAGCACACGTGCCACGTGAAGGACACACAGACCATTTGTAACCCTCAGACTGGACCAGCACACGTTCTGCGAGGAGGACACACAGACCGTTTGTAACTCTCAGACTGGAACAGCACACCTTCCACGGGGAGGACACACAGACCATTTGTAACCCTCAGACTGGACCAGCACACGTTCCACGGGGAGGACACACAGACCGTTTGTAACTCTCAGACTGGAACAGCACACCTTCCACGGGGAGGACACACAGACCATTTGTAACCCTCAGACTGGACCAGCACACGTTCCACGTGGAAGACACACAGACCGTTTGTAACTCTCAGACTGGAACAGCACACGTTCCACGGGGAGGACACACAGACCGTTTGTAAACCTCAGGCTCGGCCCGCACACGTTCCACGGGGAGGACACACAGACCGTTTGTAACCCTCAGACTGGACCAGCACACGTTCCACGGGGAGGACACACAGACCGTTTGTAAACCTCAGGCTCGGTCAGCACACGTTCCACGGGGAGGACACACAGAACGTTTGTCACTCGCAGGCTTGGCCAGCACACGTTCCACGGGGAGGACACACAGACCGTTTGTAACCCTCAGGATCAGGAAGCACACGTTCCACAGGGAGGACACACAGACCGTTTGTAACCCTCAGGCTCGTCCAGCAAACGTTCCACGGGGAGGACACACATACAGTTCGTAACCCTCAGGCTCGGCTAGCAAACGTTCCACGGGGAGGTCACACAGACCGTTTGTAACCCTCAGCCTCGTCCAGCCGACGTTCCACGGGTTGGACACACAGACCGTTTGTAAACCTCAGGCTCGGCCAGCACACGTTCCTCGGCTAGGAGACACAGACCCTTTGTAACCCTCAGACTGGACCAGCACACGTTCCACGTGGAGGGCACACAGACCCGTTTGTAACTCTCAGACTGGAACAGCACACGTTCCACGGGGAGGACACACAGACCGTTTGTAAACCTCAGGCTCGGCCCGCACACGTTCCACGGGGAGGACACACAGACCGTTTGTAACCCTCAGACTGGACCAGCACACGTTCCACGGGG
This sequence comes from Hypanus sabinus, assembly GCF_030144855.1. Lineage (NCBI taxonomy): Eukaryota > Metazoa > Chordata > Chondrichthyes > Myliobatiformes > Dasyatidae > Hypanus > Hypanus sabinus. Next base: position 64,417,976 of record NC_082710.1, read on the forward strand.
AGGACACACAGACCGTTTGTAAACCTCAGGCTCGGTCAGCACACGTTCCACGGGGAGGACACACAGACCGTTTGTAACTCTCAGGCTCGGCCAGCACACGTTCCACGGGGAGGACACACAGACCGTTTGTAACCCGCAGGATCAGGAAGCACACGTTCCACGGGGAGGACACACATACAGTTCGTAACCCTCAGGCTCGGCCAGCACATATTCCATGGGGAGGACACACAGACCGTTTGTAACCCTCAGGTTCGGTCAGCACTCGTTCCACGGGGAGGACACACAGACGATTTGTAACCCTCAGACTGGACCAGCACATGTTCCACGGGGAGGACACACAGACCGTTTGTAACCCTCAGACTGGACCAGCTCACGTTCCACGTGGAGGACACACAGACCGTTTGTAACTCTCAGACTGGAACAGCACACGTTCCACGTAAAGGACACACAGACCGTTTGTAACCCTCAGACTGGACCAGCACACGTTCCACGTGAAGGAAACACAGACCGTTTGTAACCCTCAGACTGGACCAGCACACGTTCTGCAAGGAGGACACACAGACCGTTTGTAACTCTCAGACTGGAACAGCACACGTTCCACGTGAAGGTCACACAGACCGTTTGTAACCCTCAGGCTCGGTCAGCACACGTTCCACGGGGAGGACACACAGACCGTTTGTAACCCTCAGACTCGGTCAGCACACGTTCCACGGGGGGGACACACAGACGATTTGTAACCCTCAGACTGGACCAGCACACGTTCCACGGGGAGGACACACAGACCGTTTGTAACCCTCAGACTCGGTCAGCACACGTTCCACGGGGAGGACACACAGACCGTTTGTCACTCGCTGGCTTGGACAGCACACGTTCCACGGGGATGAGACACAGACAGCTTGAACCCTAAGGCTCGGCCAGCACACTTTCCGCGGGGAGGACACACAGACCGTTTGTAACCCTCAGGATCAGGAAGCACACGTTCCTCGGGGAGAACACACAGACCATTTGTAACCCTCAGGCTCGTCCAGCAAACGTTCCACAGGGAGGACACACATACAGTTCGTAACCCTCAGGCTCGGCCAGCACATATTCCATGGGGAGGACACACAGACCGTTTGTAACCCTCAGACTGGACCAGCACACGTTCCACGGGGAGGACACACAGACCGTTTGTAAACCTCAGGCTCGGTCAGCACACGTTCCACGGGGAGGACACACAGACCGTTTGTAAACCTCAGGCTTGGCCAGCACACGTTCAACAGGGATGACACACAGACAGGTTGAACCCTAAGGCTCGGCCAGCACACGTTCCACGGGGAGGACACACAGACCGTTTGTAACCCTCAGGATCAGGAAGCACACGTTCCACGTGGAGGACACACAGACCGTTTGTAACTCTCAGACTGGAACAGCAAACGTTCCACGTGAAGGACACACAGACCGTTTGTAACCCTCAGACTCATCAGCACACGTTCTGCGAGGAGGACACACAGACCGTTTGTAAACCTCAGGCTCGGCCCGCACACGTTCCACGGGGAGGACACACAGACCGTTTGTAAACCTCAGGCTCGGCCCGCACACGTTCCATGGGGAGGACACACAGACCGTTTGTAACCCTCAGACTGGACCAGCACACGTTCCACGGGGAGGACACACAGACCGTTTGTAACCCTCAGGATCAGGAAGCACACGTTCCACGGGGAGAACACACAGACCTTTTGTAACCCTCAGGCTCGTCCAGCAAACGTTCCACAGGGAGGACACACATACAGTTCGTAACCCTCAGGCTCGGCCAGCACATATTCCATGGGGAGGACACACAGACCGTTTGTAACCCTCAGACTGGACCAGCACACGTGCCACGTGAAGGACACACAGACCATTTGTAACCCTCAGACTGGACCAGCACACGTTCTGCGAGGAGGACACACAGACCGTTTGTAACTCTCAGACTGGAACAGCACACGTTCCACGTGAAGGACACACAGACCGTTTGTAACCCTCAGACTGGACCAACACACGTTACACGTGGAAGACACACAGACCGTTTGTAACTCTCAGACTGGAACAGCACACGTTCCACGGGGAGGACACACAGACTGTTTGTAAACCTCAGGCTCGGCCCACACACGTTCCACGGGGAGGACACACAGACCATTTGTAAACCTCAGGCTCGGCCCGCACACCTTCCACGGGGAGGACACACAGACCGTTTGTAGCCCTCAGACTGGAACAGCACACGTTCCACGTGAAGGACACACAGCCCATTTGTAACCCTCAGACTGGACCAGCACCTGTTCTGCGGGGAGGACACACAGACCGTTTGTAAACCTCAGGCTCGGCCCGCCCACGTTCCACGGGGAGGACACAAGGACCGTTTGTAAACCTCAGGCTCGGCCAGCACACGTTCCACGGGGAGGACACACAGACCGTTTGTAACCCTCAGACTGGACCAGCACACGTTCTGCGAGGAGGACACACAGACCGTTTGTAACTCTCAGACTGGAACAGCACACGTTCCACGTGAAGGACACACAGACCGTTTGTAACCCTCAGACTGGACCAGCACACGTTCCACGGGGAGGACACACAGACCGTTTGTAAACCTCAGGCTCGGTCAGCACACGTTCCACGGGGAGGACACACAGACCATTTGTCACTCGCAGGCTTGGCCAGCACACGTTCCACGGGGAGGACACACAGACCGTTTGTAACCCTCAGGATCAGGAAGCACACGTTCCACAGGGAGGACACACAGACCATTTGTAACCCTCAGGCTCGTCCAGCAAACGTTCCACGGGGAGGACACACATACAGTTCGTAACCCTCAGGCTCGGCCAGCAAACGTTCCACGGGGAGGTCACACAGACCGTTTGTAACCCTCAGCCTCGTCCAGCCGACGTTCCACGGGTTGGACACACAGACCGTTTGTAAACATCAGGCTCGGCCAGCACACGTTCCTCGGCTAGGAGACACAGACCGTTTGTAACCCTCAGACTGGACCAGCACACGTTCCACGTGGAGGACACACAGACCGTTTGTAACTCTCAGACTGGAACAGCACACGTTCCACGGGGAGGACACACAGACCGTTTGTAAACCTCAGGCTCGGCCCGCACACGTTCCACGGGGAGGACACACAGACCGTTTGTAACCCTCAGACTGGACCAGCACACGTTCCACGGGGAGGACACACAGACCGTTTGTAAACCTCAGGCTCGGTCAGCACACGTTCCACGGGGAGGACACACAGACCGTTTGTAACTCTCAGGCTCGGCCAGCACACGTTCCACGGGGAGGACACACAGACCGTTTGTAACCCGCAGGATCAGGAAGCACAAGTTCCACGGGGAGAACACACAGACCATTTGTAACCCTCAGGCTCGTCCAGCAAACGTTCCACGGGGAGGACACACATACAGTTCGTAACCCTCAGGCTCGGCCAGCACATATTCCATGGGGAGGACACACAGACCGTTTGTAACCCTCAGGTTCGGTCAGCACTCGTTCCACGGGGAGGACACACAGACGATTTGTAACCCTCAGACTGGACCAGCACATGTTCCACGGGGAGGACACACAGACCGTTTGTAACCCTCAGACTGGACCAGCTCACGTTCCACGTGGAGGACACACAGACCGTTTGTAACTCTCAGACTGGAACAGCACACGTTCCACGTAAAGGACACACAGACCGTTTGTAACCCTCAGACTGGACCAGCACACGTTCTGCAAGGAGGACACACAGACCGTTTGTAACTCTCAGACTGGAACAGCACACGTTCCACGTGAATGTCACACAGACCGTTTGTAACCCTCAGGCTCGGTCAGCACACGTTCCACGGGGAGGACACACAGACCGTTTGTAACCCTCAGACTCGGTCAGCACACGTTCCACGGGGAGGACACACAGACCGTTTGTCACTCGCTGGCTTGGACAGCACACGTTCCACGGGGATGAGACACAGACAGCTTGAACCCTAAGGCTCGGCCAGCACACTTTCCGCGGGGAGGACACACAGACCGTTTGTAACCCTCAGGATCAGGAAGCACACGTTCCACGGGGAGAACACACAGACCATTTGTAACCCTCAGGCTCGTCCAGCAAACGTTCCACAGGGAGGACACACATACAGTTCGTAACCCTCAGGCTAGGCCAGCACATATTCCATGGGGAGGACACACAGACCGTTTGTAACCCTCAGACTGGACCAGCACACGTTCCACAGGGAGGACACACAGACCGTTTGCAAACCTCAGGCTCGGTCAGCACACGTTCCACGGGGAGGACACACAGACCGTTTCTCACTTGCAGGCTTGGCCAGCACACGTTCAACAGGGATGACACACAGACCGTTTGTAACTCTCAGACTGGAACAGCACACGTTCCACGTGAAGGACACACAGACCGTTTGTAACCCTCAGACTCATCAGCACACGTTCTGCGAGGAGGACACACAGACCGTTTGTAAACCTCAGGCTCGGCCCGCACACGTTCCACGGGGAGGACACACAGACCGTTTGTAAACCTCAGGCTCGGCCCGCACACGTTCCATGGGGAGGACACACAGACCGTTTGTAACCCTCAGACTGGACCAGCACACGTTCCACGGGGAGGACACACAGACCGTTTGTAAACCTCAGGCTCGGTCAGCACACGTTCCACGGGGAGGACACACAGACCGTTTGTCACTCGCAGGCTTGGCCAGCACACGTTCCACGGGGAGGACACACAGACTGTTTGTAACCCTCAGGATCAGGAAGCACACGTTCCACGGGGAGGACACACATACAGTTCGTAACCCTCAGGCTCGGCCAGCAAACATTCCACGGGGAGGTCACACAGACCGTTTGTAACCCTCAGCCTCGTCCAGCCGACGTTCCACGGGTTGGACACACAGACCGTTTGTAAACCTCAGGCTCGGCCAGCACACGTTCCTCGGCTAGGACACACGGACCGTTTGTAACCCTCAGACTGGACCAGCACACGTTCCACGTGGAGGACACACAGACCGTTTGTAACTCTCAGACTGGAACAGCACACGTTCCACGGGGAGGACACACAGACCGTTTGTAAACCTCAGGCTCGGCCCGCACACGTTCCACGGGGAGGACACACAGACCGTTTGTAACCCTCAGACTGGACCAGCACACGTTCCACGGGGAGGACACACAGACCGTTTGTAAACCTCAGGCTCGGTCAGCACACGTTCCACGGGGAGGACACACAGACCGTTTGTAACTCTCAGGCTCGGCCAGCACACGTTCCACGGGGAGGACACACAGACCGTTTGTAACCCTCAGGATCAGGAAGCACACGTTCCACGGGGAGAACACACAGACCATTTGTAACCCTCAGGCTCGTCCAGCAAACGTTCCACGGGGAGGACACACATACAGTTCGTAACCCTCAGGCTCGGCCAGCACATATTCCATGGGGAGGACACACAGACCGTTTGTAACCCTCAGGTTCGGTCAGCACTCCTTCCACGGGGAGGACACACAGACGATTTGTAACCCTCAGACTGGACCAGCACCCTTTCCACAGGGAGGACACACAGACCGTTTGTAACCCGTAGGCTCTGCCAGCAAACGTTCCACAGGGAGGGCACACAGACCGTTTGTAACACTCAGGCTCAGTCAGCACACGTTCCACGGGGAGGACACACAGACGATTTGTAACCCTCAGACTGGACCAGCACACGTTCCACGGGGAGGACACACAGACCGTTTGTAACCCTCAGACTGGACCAGCTCACGTTCCACGTGGAGGACACACAGACCGTTTGTAACTCTCAGACTCGGACAGCACACGTTCCACGGGGAGGACACACAGACCGTTTGTAACCCTCAGACTCGGTCAGCACACGTTCCACGGGGGGGACACACAGACGATTTGTAACCCTCAGACTGGACCAGCACACGTTCCACGGGGAGGACACACAGACCGTTTGTAAACCTTAGGCTCGGTCAGCACTCGTTCCACGGGGAGGACACACAGACCGTTTGTAACCCTCAGGATTAGGAAGCACACGTTCCACAGGGAGGACACACAGACCATTTGTAAACCTCAGGCTCGGCCCGCACACGTTCCACAGGGAGGACACACAGACCATTTGTAACCCTCAGGCTCGTCAAGCAAACGTTCCACGGGGAGGATACACATACAGTTCGTAACCCTCAGGCTCGGCCAGCAAACATTCCACGGGGAGGTCACACAGACCGTTTGTAACCCTCAGCCTCGTCCAGCCGACGTTCCACGGGTTGGACACACAGACCGTTTGTAAACCTCAGGCTCGGCCAGCACACGTTCCTCGGCTAGGACACACGGACCGTTTGTAACCCTCAGACTGGACCAGCACACGTTCCACGTGGAGGACACACAGACCGTTTGTAACTCTCAGACTGGAACAGCACACGTTCCACGGGGAGGACACACAGACCGTTTGTAAACCTCAGGCTCGGCCCGCACACGTTCCACAGGGAGGACACACAGACCGTTTGTAACCCTCAGACTGGACCAGCACACGTTCCACGTGGAGGACACACAGACCGTTTGTAAACCTCAGGCTCGGTCAGCACACGTTCCACGGGGAGGACACACAGACCGTTTGTAACTCTCAGGCTCGGCCAGCACACGTTCCACGGGGAGGACACACAGACCGTTTGTAACCCTCAGGATCAGGAAGCACACGTTCCACGGGGAGAACACACAGACCATTTGTAACCCTCAGGCTCGTCCAGCAAACGTTCCACGGGGAGGACACACATACAGTTCGTAACCCTCAGGCTCGGCCAGCACATATTCCATGGGGAGGACACACAGACCGTTTGTAACCCTCAGGTTCGGTCAGCACTCGTTCCACGGGGAGGACACACAGACGATTTGTAACCCTCAGACTGGACCAGCACCCTTTCCACAGGGAGGACACACAGACCGTTTGTAACCCGTAGGCTCTGCCAGCAAACGTTCCACAGGGAGGGCACACAGACCGTTTGTAACACTCAGGCTCAGTCAGCACACGTTCCACGGGGAGGACACACAGACGATTTGTAACCCTCAGACTGGACCAGCACACGTTCCACGGGGAGGACACACAGACCGTTTGTAACCCTCAGACTGGACCAGCTCACGTTCCACGTGGAGGACACACAGACCGTTTGTAACTCTCAGACTGGAACAGCACACGTTCCACGTAAAGGACACACAGACCGTTTGTAACCCTCAGACTGGACCAGCACACGTTCCACGTGAAGGACACACAGACCGTTTGTAACCCTCAGACTGGACCAGCACACGTTCTGCAAGGAGGACACACAGACCGTTTGTAACTCTCAGACTCGGACAGCACACGTTCCACGGGGAGGACACACAGACCGTTTGTAGCCCTCAGACTGGACCAGCACACGTTCCACGGGGAGGACACACAGACCGTTTGTAAACCTTAGGCTCGGTCAGCACACGTTCCACGGGGAGGACACACAGACCGTTTGTAACCCTCAGGCTTGGCCAGCACACGTTCAACGGGGATGAGACACAGACCGTTTGTAAACCTCAGGCTCGTCCAGCAAACGTTCCACAGGGAGGACACACATACAGTTCGTAACCCTCAGGCTCGGCCAGCACATATTCCATGGGGAGGACACACAGACCGTTTGTAACCCTCAGACTGGACCAGCACACGTGCCACGTGAAGGACACACAGACCATTTGTAACCCTCAGACTGGACCAGCACACGTTCTGCGAGGAGGACACACAGACCGTTTGTAACTCTCAGACTGGAACAGCACACGTTCCACGTGAAGGACACACAGACCGTTTGTAACCCTCAGACTGGACCAACACATGTTACACGTGGAAGACACACAGACCGTTTGTAACTCTCAGACTGGAACAGCACACGTTCCAAGGGGAGGACACACAGACCGTTTGTAAACCTCAGGCTCGGCCCGCACACGTTCCACGGGGAGGACACACAGACCGTTTGTAAACCTCAGGCTCGGCCCGCACACGTTCCATGGGGAGGACACACAGACCGTTTGTAACCCTCAGACTGGACCAGCACACGTTCCACGGGGAGGACACACAGACCGTTTGTAAACCTCAGGCTCGGTCAGCACACGTTCCACGGGGAGGACACACAGACCGTTTGTCACTCGCAGGCTTGGCCAGCACACGTTCCACGGGGAGGACACACAGACCGTTTGTAACCCTCAGGATCAGGAAGCACACGTTCCACAGGGAGGACACACAGACCATTTGTAACCCTCAGGCTCGTCCAGCAAACGTTCCACGGGGAGGACACACATACAGTTCGTAACCCTCAGGCTCGGCCAGCAAACGTTCCACGGGGAGGTCACACAGACCGTTTGTAACCCTCAGCCTCGTCCAGCCGACGTTCCACGGGTTGGACACACAGACCGTTTGTAAACCTCAGGCTCGGCCAGCACACGTTCCTCGGCTAGGACACACAGACCGTTTGTAACCCTCAGACTGGACCAGCACACGTTCCACGTGGAGGACACACAGACCGTTTGTAACTCTCAGACTGGAACAGCACACGTTCCACGGGGAGGACACACAGACCGTTTGTAAACCTCAGGCTCGGCCCGCACACGTTCCACGGGGAGGACACACAGACCGTTTGTAACCCTCAGACTGGACCAGCACACGTTCCACGGGGAGGACACACAGACCGTTTGTAAACCTCAGGCTCGGTCAGCACACGTTCCACGGGGAGGACACACAGACCGTTTGTAACTCTCAGGCTCGGCCAGCACACGTTCCACGGGGAGGACACACAGACCGTTTGTAACCCTCAGGATCAGGAAGCACACGTTCCACGGGGAGAACACACAGACCATTTGTAACCCTCAGGCTCGTCCAGCAAACGTTCCACGGGGAGGACACACATACAGTTCGTAACCCTCAGGCTCGGCCAGCACATATTCCATGGGGAGGACACACAGACCGTTTGTAACCCTGAGGTTCGGTCAGCACTCGTTCCACGGGGAGGACACACAGACGATTTGTAACCCTCAGACTGGACCAGCACCCTTTCCACAGGGAGGACACACAGACCGTTTGTAACCCGTAGGCTCTGCCAGCAAACGTTCCACAGGGAGGGCACACAGACCGTTTGTAACACTCAGGCTTAGTCAGCACACGTTCCACGGGGAGGACACACAGACGATTTGTAACCCTCAGACTGGACCAGCACACGTTCCACGGGGAGGACACACAGACCGTTTGTAACCCTCAGACTGGACCAGCTCACGTTCCACGTGGAGGACACACAGACCGTTTGTAACTCTCAGACTGGAACAGCACACGTTCCACGTAAAGGACACACAGACCGTTTGTAACCCTCAGACTGGACCAGCACACGTTCCACGTGAAGGACACACAGACCGTTTGTAACCCTCAGACTGGACCAGCACACGTTCTGCAAGGAGGACACACAGACCGTTTGTAACTCTCAGACTCGGACAGCACACGTTCCACGGGGAGGACACACAGACCGTTTGTAACCCTCAGACTCGGTCAGCACACGTTCCACGGGGGGGACACACAGACGATTTGTAACCCTCAGACTGGACCAGCACACGTTCCACGGGGAGGACACACAGACCGTTTGTAAACCTTAGGCTCGGTCAGCACACGTTCCACGGGGAGGACACACAGACCGTTTGTAACCCTCAGACTGGACCAGCACACGTTCTGCAAGGAGGACACACAGACCGTTTGTAACTCTCAGACTGGACCAGCACACGTTCTGCAAGGAGGACACACAGACCGTTTGTAACTCTCAGACTGGAACAGCACACGGTCCACGTGAAGGACACACAGACCGTTTGTAACCCTCAGACTGGACCAGCACACGTTCCACGTGGAGGACACACAGACCGTTTGTAACTCTCAGACTGGACCAGCACACGTTCCACGGGGAGGACACACAGACCGTTTGTAAACCTCAGGCTCGGCCCGCACACGTTCCACGGGGAGGACACACAGACCGTTTGTAACCCTCAGGATCAGGAAGCACACGTTCCACGGGGAGAACACACAGACCATTTGTAACCCTCAGGCTCGTCCAGCAAACGTTCCACGGGGAGGACACACAGACCATTTGTAACTCTCAGACTCGGTGAGCACACGTTCCACAGGGAGGACACACAGACCGTTTGTAACCCTCAGGCTCGGTCAGCACACGTTCCACGAGGGGGACACACAGACGATTTGTAACCCTCAGACTGGACCAGCACACGTTCCACGGGGAGGTCACACAGACCGTTTGTAACCCTCAGACTGGACCAGCACACGTTCCACGTGAAGGACACACAGACCGTTTGTAACCCTCAGACTGGACCAGCACACGTTCTGCAAGGAGGACACACAGACCGTTTGTAACTCTCAGACTGGAACAGCACACGGTCCACGTGAAGGACACACAGACCGTTTGTAACCCTCAGACTGGACCAGCACACGTTCCACGTGGAGGACACACAGACCGTTTGTAACTCTCAGACTGGACCAGCACACGTTCCACGGGGAGGACACACAGACCGTTTGTAATCCTCAGGCTCGGCCCGCACACGTTCCACGGGGAGGATACACAGACCGTTTGTAACCCTCAGACTGGACCAGCACACGTTCCACGGGGAGGACACACAGACCGTTTGTAAACCTCAGGCTCGGTCAGCACACCTTCCACATGGAGGACACACAGACCGTTTGTAACTCTCAGACTGGAACAGCACACGTGCCACGTGAAGGACACACAGACCGTTTGTAACCCTCAGACTGGACCAGCACACGTTCTGAGAGGAGGACACACAGACCGTTTGTAACTATCAGACTGGAACAGCACACGTTCCACGTGAAGGACACACAGACCGTTTGTAACCCTCAGACTGGACCAGCACACGTTCCACGTGGAGGACACTCAGACCGTTTGTAACTCTCAGACTGGAACAGCACACGTTCCACGGGGAGGACACACAAACCGTTTGTAAACCTCAGGCTCGGCCCGCACACGTTCCACGGGGAGGACACACAGACCGTTTGTAACTCTCAGACTGGAACAGCGCACGTTCCACGTGAAGGACACACAGACCGTTTGTAACCCTCAGACTGGACCAGCACACGTTCCACGTGAAGGACACACAGACCGTTTGTAACCCTCAGACTGGACCAGCACACGTTCTGCAAGGAGGACACACAGACAGTTTGTAACCCTCAGGATCGGCCAGCACACGTTCTATGGGGAGGACACACAGACCGTTTGTAACCCTCAGGGTCGACCAGCACACGTTCCACGGAGAGGACATACAGACCGTTTGAAACCCTCAGGCTCGGTCAGCACACGTTCTACGGGTTGGACACACAGACCGTTTGTAACCCTTAGGCTCGGTCAGCACAGGTTCCATGGGGAGGACACACAGACCGTTTGTAACCCTCAGGCTCGGCCAGCACACGTTCCACGGAGAGGACACACGGACCGTTTGTAACCCTCAGGCTCGGTCAGCACACTTTCCACGGGGAGGACACACAGACTGTTCGTAACCATCAGGCTCGGCCAGCACACGTTCCTCGGGGAGGACACACAGACCATTTTTTAACCCTCACGCTCGGTCAGCACACGTTCCACGGGGAGGACACACAGACAGTTTGTAACCCTCAGGCTCGGCCAGCACACGTTCCTCGGGGAGGACACACATACCTTTTGTAAGACTCAGGCTCGGCCAGCACAAGTTCCACAGGGAGGACATACGGACCGTTTGTAACCCTCAGGCTCGGTCAGAACACGTTCCACGGGGAGGACACACAGACCTTTTGTAAGCCTCAAGCTCAGCCAGCACACGTTCCACGGGGAGGACACACAGACCGTGTGTAACCCTCAGGCTCGGCCAGCAGACGTTCCACGGGGAGGACACACAGACTGTTTGTAACCCTCAGGCTCGGTCAGCAGACGTTCCACGTGGAGGACACACAGACCGTTTGTAACACTCAGGCTCGGCCAGCACACGTTCCACGGGGAGGACACACAGACCGTTTGTAACACTCAGGCTCGGCCAGCACACGTTACACAGGGAGGACACACAGACCGTTTCTAACCCTTAGGCTCGGCCAGAACACGTTCCACGGGGAGGACACAGAGACCGTTTGAATCCCTCAGGCTCGGCCAGCAGATGTCCCACGGAGAGGACACACAGACCATTTGTAACCCTCAGGATCGGCCAGCACACGTTCTACGGGGAGGACACACAGACCGTTTGTAACCCTCAGGGTCGACCAGCACACGTTCCACGGAAAGGACACACAGACCGTTTGTAAACCTCAGGCTCGGTCAGCACACGTTCCACGGGGAGGACACACAGACCGTTTGTCACTCGCAGGCTTGGCCAGCACACGTTCCACGGGGAGGACACGCAGACCGTTTGTAACCCGCAGGATCAGGAAGCACACGTTCCACGGGGAGAACACTCAGACCATTTGTAACCCTCAGGCTCTGCCAGCACATATTCCATTGGGAGGACACACAGACCGTTTGTAACCCGTAGGCTCTGCCAGCAAACGTTCCACAGGGAGGGCACACAGACCGTTTGTAACCCTCAGGATCAGGAAGGACACGTTCCACGGGGAGAACACACAGACCATTTGTAACCCTCAGGCTCGGCCAGCACATATTCCATTGGGAGGACACACAGACCATTTGTAACCCTCAGGTTCGGTCAGCACTCGTTCCACGGGGAGGACACACAGACCGTTTGTAACCCGTAGGCTCTGCCAGCAAACATTCCACAGGGAGGGCACACAGACCGTTTGTAACACTCAGGCTCAGTCAGCACACGTTCCACGGGGAGTACACACAGACGATTTGTAACCCTCAGACTGGACCAGCATACGTTCCACGGGTTGAATACACAGACCGTTTGTAACCCTCAGGCTCGGTCAGCACACGTTCCACGGGGAGGACACACAGACCGTTTGTAACCCTCAGGCTCGGCCAGCACACGTTCCTCGGGGAGGAAACACAGACCTTTTGTAAGACTCAGGCTCGGCCAGCACACGTTCCACAGGGAGGACATACAGACCGTTTGTAACCCTCAGTCTCGGTCAGAACACGTTCCACGGGGAGGACACACAGACCTTTTGTAAGCCTCAAGCTCAGCCAGCACACGTTCCACGGGGAGGACACACAGACCGTGTGTAACCCTCAGGCTCTGCCAGCAGACGTTCCACGGGGAGGACACACAGACCGTTTGTAACCCTCAGGCTCGGTCAGCAGACGTTCCACGTAGAGGACACACAGACCGTTTGTAACACTCAGGCTCGGCCAGCACACGTTCCACGGGGTGGACACACAGACCGTTTGTAACACTCAGGCTCGGCCGGCACACGTTACACAGGGAAGTCACACAGACCGTTTCTAACCCTTAGGCTCGGCCAGAACACGTTCCACGGGGAGGACACAGAGACCGTTTGAAACCCTCAGGCTCGGCCAGCAGACGTCCCACGGAGAGGACACACAGACCGTTTGTAACCCTCAGGATCGGCCAGCACACGTTCTACGGGGAGAACACACAGACCGTTTGTAACCCTCAGGGTCGACCAGCACACGTTCCACGGAGAGGACACACAGACCGTTTGTAAACCTCAGGCTCGGTCAGCACACGTTCCACGGGGAGGACACACAGACCGTTTGTCAGTCGCAGGCTTGGCCAGCACACGTTCAACAGGGATGACACACAGACAGGTTGAACCCTAAGGCTCGGTCAGCACACGTTCACGGGGAGGACACACAGACTGTTTGTAACCCTCAGGCTCGGTCAGCACACGTTCACGGGGAGGACACACAGACCGTTTGTAACCCTCAGGCTCGGTCAGCACACGTTCCACGGGGAGGACACACAGACCGTTTGTAACCCTCAGGCTCGGTCAGCACACGTTCCACGGGGAGGACACACAGACCGTTTGTAACACTGAGGCTCGGCCAGCACACGTTCCACGGAGAGGACACACAGACCGTTTGTAACACTCAGGCTCGGCCAGCACACGTTACACGGGGAGGACACACAGACCGTTTCTAACCCTTAGGCTCGGCCAGAACACGTTCCACGGGGAGGACACAGAGACCGTTTGAATCCCTCAGGCTCGGCCAGCAGATGTCCCACGGAGAGGACACACAGACCATTTGTAACCCTCAGGATCGGCCAGCACACGTTCTACGGGGAGGACACACAGACCGTTTGTAACCCTCAGGGTCGACCAGCACACGTTCCACGGAAAGGACACACAGACCGTTTGTAAACCTCAGGCTCGGTCAGCACACGTTCCACGGGGAGGACACACAGACCGTTTGTCACTCGCAGGCTTGGCCAGCAGACGTTCCACAGGGAGGACACGCAGACCGTTTGTAACCCTCAGGATCAGGAAGGACACGTTCCACGGGGAGAACACACAGACCATTTGTAACCCTCAGGCTCGGCCAGCACATATTCCATTGGGAGGACACACAGACCATTTGTAACCCTCAGGTTCGGTCAGCACTCGTTCCACGGGGAGGACACACAGACCGTTTGTAACCCGTAGGCTCTGCCAGCAAACATTCCACAGGGAGGGCACACAGACCGTTTGTAACACTCAGGCTCAGTCAGCACACGTTCCACGGGGAGTACACACAGACGATTTGTAACCCTCAGACTGGACCAGCATACGTTCCACGGGTTGAATACACAGACCGTTTGTAACCCTCAGGCTCGGTCAGCACACGTTCCACGGGGAGGACACACAGACCGTTTGTAACCCTCAGGCTCGGCCAGCACACGTTCCTCGGCTAGGACTCACAGACCGTTTGTGAGCCTCAGGCTAGGCCAGCAGACGATCCACGGGGAGGACACACATATCGTTTGTAACCCTCAGGCTCGGCCAGCAGACGTTCCACTGGGAGGACATACAGACCGTTTGAAACCCTCAGGCTCGGTCAGCACACGTTCCTCGGGGAGGACACACAGACCGTTTGTAAACCTCAGGCTCGGTCAGCACACGTTCCACGGGGAGGACACACAGACCGTTTGTAACACTCAGGCTCGTCCAGAACACTTTCCACGGGGAGGACACAGAGACCGTTTGTAACCCTCAGGGTCAACCAGCACACGTTCCACGGGGAGGACACACATGACCATTTGTAACCCTCAGGCTCGGTCAGCACACGTTCCACGAGGGGGACACACAGACGATTTGTAACCCTCAGACTGGACCAGCACACGTTCCACGTGGAGGTCACACAGACCGTTTGTAACCCTCAGACTGGACCAGCACACGTTCCACGTGAAGGACACACAGACCGTTTGTAACCCTCAGACTGGACCAGCACACGTTCTGCAAGGAGGACACACAGACGATTTGTAACCCTCAGACTGGACCAGCATACGTTCCACGGGTTGAATACACAGACCGTTTGTAACCCTCAGGCTCGGTCAGCACACGTTCCACGGGGAGGACACACAGACCGTTTGTAACCCTCAGGCTGGACCAGCACACGTTCCACGGGGAGGTCACACAGACCGTTTGTAACCCTCAGACTGGACCAGCACACGTTCCACGTGAAGGACACACAGACCGTTTCTAACCCTCAGACTGGACCAGCAAACGTTCTGCAAGGAGGACACACAGACGATTTGTAACCCTCAGACTGGACCAGCATACGTTCCACGGGTTGAATACACAGACCGTTTGTAACCCTCAGGCTCGGTAAGCACACGTTCCACGGGGAGGACACACAGACCGTTTGTAACCCTCAGGCTCGGCCAGCACACGTTCCTCGGGGAGGACACACAGACCTTTTGTAAGACTCAGGCTCGGCCAGCACACGTTCCACAGGGAGGACATACAGACCGTTTGTAACCCTCAGGCTCGGTCAGCAGACGTTCCACGGGGAGGACACACAGACCGTTTGTAACCCTCAGGCTCAGTCAGCAGACGTTCCACGTAGAGGACACACAGACCGTTTGTAACACTCAGGCTCGGCCAGCACACGTTACACAGGGAAGTCACACAGACCGTTTCTAACCCTTAGGCTCGGCCAGAACACGTTCCACGGGGAGGACACAGAGACCGTTTGAAACCCTCAGGCTCGGCCAGCAGACGTCCCACGGAGAGGACACACAGACCGTTTGTAACCCTCAGGATCGGCCAGCAAACGTTCTACGGGGAGAACACACAGACCGTTTGTAACCCTCAGGGTCGACCAGCACACGTTCCACGGAGAGGACACACAGACCGTTTGTAAACCTCAGGCTCGGTCAGCACACGTTCCACGGGGAGGACACACAGACCGTTTGTCAGTCGCAGGCTTGGCCAGCACACGTTCAACAGGGATGACACACAGACAGGTTGAACCCTAAGGCTCGGTCAGCACACGTTCACGGGGAGGACACACAGACTGTTTGTAACCCTCAGGCTCGGTCAGCACACGTTCACGGGGAGGACACACAGACCGTTTGTAACCCTCAGGCTCGGTCAGCACACGTTCCACGGGGAGGACACACAGACCGTTTGTAACCCTCAGGCTCGGTCAGCACACGTTCCACGGGGAGGACACACAGACCGTTTGTAACACTGAGGCTCGGCCAGCACACGTTCCACGGGGAGGACACACAGACCGTTTGTAACACTCAGGCTCGGCCAGCACACGTTACACGGGGAGGACACACAGACCGTTTCTAACCCTTAGGCTCGGCCAGAACACGTTCCACGGGGAGGACACAGAGACCGTTTGAATCCCTCAGGCTCGGCCAGCAGATGTCCCACGGAGAGGACACACAGACCATTTGTAACCCTCAGGATAGGCCAGCACACGTTCTACGGGGAGGACACACAGACCGTTTGTAACCCTCAGGGTCGACCAGCACACGTTCCACGGAAAGGACACACAGACCGTTTGTAAACCTCAGGCTCGGTCAGCACACGTTCCACGGGGAGGACACACAGACCGTTTGTCACTCGCAGGCTTGGCCAGCACACGTTCCACAGGGAGGACACGCAGACCGTTTGTAACCCTCAGGATCAGGAAGGACACGTTCCACGGGGAGAACACACAGACCATTTGTAACCCTCAGGCTCGGCCAGCACATATTCCATTGGGAGGACTCACAGACCATTTGTAACCCTCAGGTTCTGTCAGCACTCGTTCCACGGGGAGGACACACAGACCGTTTGTAACCCGTAGGCTCTGCCAGCAAACATTCCACAGGGAGGGCACACAGACCGTTTGTAACACTCAGGCTCAGTCAGCACACGTTCCACCGGGAGTACACACAGACGATTTGTAACCCTCAGACTGGACCAGCATACGTTCCACGGGTTGAATACACAGACCGTTTGTAACCCTCAGGCTCGGTCAGCACACGTTCCACGGGGAGGACACACAGACCGCTTGTAACCCTCAGGCTCGGCCAGCACACGTTCCTCGGCTAGGACTCACAGACCGTTTGTGAGCCTCAGGCTAGGCCAGCAGACGTGCCACGGGGAGGACACACAGACCGTTTGTAACCCTCAGGCTCGGCCAGCACACGTTCCACTGGGAGGACATACAGACCGTTTGAAACCCTCTGGCTCGGCCAGCACACGTTCCTCGGGGAGGACACACAGACCGTTTGTAAACCTCAGGCTCGGTCAGCACACGTTCCACGGGGAGGACACAGACCTTTTGTAAGCCTCAAGCTCAGACAGCACACGTTCCACGCGGAGGACACACAGACCGTTTGTAACACTCAGGCTCGTCCAGAACACTTTCCACGGGGAGGACACAGAGACCGTTTGTAACCCTCAGGGTCAACCAGCACACGTTCCACGGGGAGGACACACAGACCGTTTGTAACCCTCAGGGTCGACCAGCACACGTTCCACGGGGAGGACATACAGACCGTTTGTAACCCTCAGGCTCGGCCAGCACACGTTCCACGGGGAGGACATACATACCGTTTGTAACCCTCAGGCTCGGTCAGCACACGTTCCTCAGCTAGGACACACAGACAGTTTTTAACCCTTAGGCTCGGCCAGAACACGTTCCACGGGGAGGACACACAGACCGTTTGTAACACTCAGGCTCAGTCAGCACACGTTCCACGGGGAGGACACACAGACCGCTTGTAACCCTCAGGCTCGGCCAGCACACGTTCCTCGGCTAGGACTCACAGACTGTTTGTAACCCTCAGGCTAGGCCAGCACACGTTCCACGGGGAGGACACACAGACCGTTTGTAAACCTCAGGCTCGTCCAGCCGACGTTCCATGGGTTGGACACACATGACCATTTGTAACCCTCAGGCTCGGTCAGCACACGTTCCACGAGGGGGACACACAGACGATTTGTAACCCTCAGACTGGACCAGCACACGTTCCACGGGGAGGTCACACAGACCGTTTGTAACCCTCAGACTGGACCAGCACACGTTCCACGTGAAGGACACACAGACCGTTTGTAACCCTCAGACTGGACCAGCACACGTTCTGCAAGGAGGACACACAGACGATTTGTAACCCTCAGACTGGACCAGCATACGTTCCACGGGTTGAATACACAGACCGTTTGTAACCCTCAGGCTCGGTCAGCACACGTTCCACGGGGAGGACACACAGACCGTTTGTAACCCTCAGGCTCGGCCAGCACACGTTCCTCGGGGAGGACACACAGACCTTTTGTAAGACTCAGGCTCGGCCAGCACACGTTCCACAGGGAGGACATACAGACCGTTTGTAACCCTCAGGCTCGGTCAGCAGACGTTCCACGGGGAGGACACACAGACCGTTTGTAACCCTCAGGCTCGGTCAGCAGACGTTCCACGTAGAGGACACACAGACCGTTTGTAACACTCAGGCTCGGCCAGCACACGTTCCACGGGGAGGACACACAGACCGTTTGTAACACTCAGGCTCGGCCGGCACACGTTACACAGGGAAGTCACACAGACCGTTTCTAACCCTTAGGCTCGGCCAGAACACGTTCCACGGGGAGGACACAGAGACCGTTTGAAACCCTCAGGCTCGGCCAGCAGACGTCCCACGGAGAGGACACACAGACCGTTTGTAACCCTCAGGATCGGCCAGCACACGTTCTACGGGGAGAACACACAGACCGTTTGTAACCCTCAGGGTCGACCAGCACACGTTCCACGGAGAGGACACACAGACCGTTTGTAACCCTCAGACTGGACCAGCACACGTTCCACGGAGAGGACACACAGACCGTTTGTAAACCTCAGGCTCGGTCAGCACACGTTCCACGGGGAGGACACACAGACCGTTTGTCAGTCGCAGGCTTGGCCAGCACACGTTCAACAGGGATGACACACAGACAGGTTGAACCCTAAGGCTCGGTCAGCACACGTTCACGGGGAGGACACACAGACTGTTTGTAACCCTCAGGCTCGGTCAGCACACGTTCACGGGGAGGACACACAGACCGTTTGTAACCCTCAGGCTCGGTCAGCACACGTTCCACGGGGAGGACACACAGACCGTTTGTAACCCTCAGGCTCGGTCAGCACACGTTCCACGGGGAGGACACACAGACCGTTTGTAACACTGAGGCTCGGCCAGCACACGTTCCACGGGGAGGACACACAGACCGTTTGTAACACTCAGGCTCGGCCAGCACACGTTACACGGGGAGGACACACAGACCGTTTCTAACCCTTAGGCTCGGCCAGAACACGTTCCACGGGGAGGACACAGAGACCGTTTGAATCCCTCAGGCTCGGCCAGCAGATGTCCCACGGAGAGGACACACAGACCATTTGTAACCCTCAGGATCGGCCAGCACACGTTCTACGGGGAGGACACACAGACCGTTTGTAACCCTCAGGGTCGACCAGCACACGTTCCACGGAAAGGACACACAGACCGTTTGTAAACCTCAGGCTCGGTCAGCACACGTTCCACGGGGAGGACACACAGACCGTTTGTCACTCGCAGGCTTGGCCAGCACACGTTCCACAGGGAGGACACGCAGACCGTTTGTAACCCTCAGGATCAGGAAGGACACGTTCCACGGGGAGAACACACAGACCATTTGTAACCCTCAGGCTCGGCCAGCACATATTCCATTGGGAGGACACACAGACCATTTGTAACCCTCAGGTTCGGTCAGCACTCGTTCCACGGGGAGGACACACAGACCGTTTGTAACCCGTAGGCTCTGCCAGCAAACATTCCACAGGGAGGGCACACAGACCGTTTGTAACACTCAGGCTCAGTCAGCACACGTTCCACGGGGAGGACACACAGACGATTTGTAACCCTCAGACTGGACCAGCATACGTTCCACGGGTTGAATACACAGACCGTTTGTAAACCTCAGGCTCGGTAAGCACACGTTCCACGGGGAGGACACACAGACCGCTTGTAACCCTCAGGCTCGGCCAGCACACGTTCCTCGGCTAGGAATCACAGACCGTTTGTAACCCTCAGGCTAGGCCAGCAGACGATCCACGGGGAGGACACACATACCGTTTGTAACCCTCAGGCTCGGCCAGCAGACGTTCCACTGGGAGGACATACAGACCGTTTGAAACCCTCAGGCTCGGCCAGCACACGTTCCTCGGGGAGGACACACAGACCGTTTGTAAACCTCAGGCTCGGTCAGCACACGTTCCACGGGGAGGACACACAGACCTTTTGTAAGCCTCAAGCTCAGACAGCACACGTTCCACGCGGAGGACACACAGACCGTTTGTAACACTCAGGCTCGTCCAGAACACTTTCCACGGTGAGGACACAGAGACCGTTTGTAACCCTCAGGGTCAACCAGCACACGTTCCACGGGGAGGACACACAGACCGTTTGTAACCCTCAGGCTCGGCCAGCACACGTTCCACGGGGAGGACACACAGACCGTTTGTAACCCTCAGGCTCGGGCAGCACACGTTCCACGGGGAGGACACACAGACCGTTTGTAACCCTCAGGCTCGGCCAGCACACGTTCCACGGGGAGGACACACAGACCGTTTGTAAACCTCAGGCTCGTCCAGCCGACGTTCCATGGGTTGGACACACATGACCATTTGTAACCCTCAGGCTCGGTCAGCACACGTTCCACGAGGGGGACACACAGACGATTTGTAACCCTCAGACTGGACCAGCACACGTTCCACGGGGAGGACACACAGACCGTTTGTAACCCTCAGACTGGACCAGCACACGTTCCACGTGAAGGACACACAGACCGTTTGTAACACTCAGGCTCGGCCAGCACACGTTCCACGGGGAGGACACACAGACCGTTTGTAACCCTCATGCTCGGCCAGCACACGTTCCACGGGGTGGACACACAGACCGTTTATAACACTCAGGCTCGGTCAGCACACGTTACACGGGGAGGACACACAGACCGTTTCTAATCCTTAGGCTCGGCCAGAACACGTTCCACGGGGAGGACACAGAGACCGTTTGAATCCCTCAGGCTTGGCCAGCAGATGTCCCACGGAGAGGACACACAGACCATTTGTAACCCTCAGGATCGGCCAGCACACGTTCTACGGGGAGGACACACAGACCGTTTGTAACCCTCAGGGTCGACCAGCACACGTTCCACGGAAAGGACACACAGACCGTTTGTAAACCTCAGGCTCGGTCAGCACACGTTCTACGGGGAGGACACACAGACCGTTTGTCACTCGCAGGCTTGGCCAGCACACGTTCCACGGGGAGGACACGCAGACCGTTTGTAACCCTCAGGATCAGGAAGCACACGTTCCACGGGGAGAACACACAGACCATTTGTAACCCTCAGGCTCGGCCAGCACACGTTCCACGGGGAGAACACACAGACCGTTTGTAAACCTCAGGCTCGGCCAGCACACGTTCCACGGGGAGGACACACAGACCGTTTGTAAACCTCAGGCTCGGCCAGCACACGTTCCACGGGGAGGACACACAGACCGTTTGTAACCCTCAGGCTCGGCCAGCATAGGTTCCACGGGGAGGACACACAGACCGTTTGTAAACCTCAGGCTCAGCCAGCACACATTCCAGAAGGAGGACACACAGACCGTTTGTAACCCTCAGACTGGACCAGCACACGTTCCACGGGGAGGACACACAGACCGTTTGTAAACCTCAGGCTCGGCCAGCACACGTTTCATGAGGAGGACACACAGACCGTTTGTAA
This sequence comes from Hypanus sabinus, assembly GCF_030144855.1. Classification (NCBI taxonomy): domain Eukaryota; kingdom Metazoa; phylum Chordata; class Chondrichthyes; order Myliobatiformes; family Dasyatidae; genus Hypanus; species Hypanus sabinus. The sequence continues at coordinate 64,440,151 of NC_082710.1, forward strand.
ACCTCAGGCTCGGCCAGCACACGTTCCACGGGGAGGACACACAGACCGTTTGTAAAACTCAGGCTCGGCCAGCACATGTTACACGGGGAGGACACACAGACCGTTTGTAAACCTCAGGCTCGGCCAGCACACGTTCAACGGGGAGGACACACAGACCGTTTGTAACCCTCAGGCTCAGTAAGGACACCTTCCACAGAGAGGACACACATACAGACCGTTTGCAACCCTCAGGCTCGATCAGCACACATTCCACGGGGAGGACACACAGACCATTTGTAAGCTCTGGCTCGGCCAGCAAACGTTCCACGGAGCGGACACACAGACCGTTTGTAAACCTCAGGCTGGGCCAGCACACGTTCCACGGGGAGGACACACAGACCGTTTGTAACCCTCAGACTGGAACAGCACACGTTCCACGTGAAGGACATACAGACCGTTTGTAACCCTCAGACTGGACCAGCACCTGTTCTGCGGGGAGGACACACAGACCATTTGTAAACCTCAGGATCGGCCCGCACACCTTCGACGGGGAGGACACACAGACCGTTTGTAGCCCTCAGACTGGATCAGCACACGTTCCACGTGAAGGACACACAGACCGTTTGTAACCCTCAGACTGGACCAGCACCTGTTCTGCGGGGAGGACACACAGACCGTTTGTAAACCTCAGGCTCGGCCCGCCCACGTTCCACGGGGAGGACACACAGACGGTTTGTAACCCTCAGACTGGAACAGCACACGTTCCACGTGAAGGACATACAGACCGTTTGTAACCCTCAGACTGGACCAGCACCTGTTCTGCGGGGAGGACACACAGACCGTTTGTAACCCTCAGGCTCGTTCAGCACACCTTCCACGGGGACGACACACAGACCGTTTGTAGCCCTCAGACTGGAACAGCACACGTTCCACGTGAAGGACACACAGACCGTTTGTAACCCTCAGACTGGAGCAGCACCTGTTCTGCGGGGAGGACACACAGACCGTTTGTAAACCTCAGGCTCGACCCGCCCACGTTCCAAGGGGAGGACACACAGACGGTTTGTAACCCTCAGACAGGACCAGCACACGTTCCACGGGGAGGACACACAGACCGTTTGTAACCCTCAGGCTCGTTCAGCACACCTTCCACGGGGACGACACACAGACCGTTTCTAACCCTCAGACTGGACCAGCACCTGTTCTGCGGGGAGGACACACAGACCATTTGTAAACCACAGGCGCGGCCCGCACACCTTCCACGGGGAGGACACATAGACCGTTTGTAGCCCTCAGACTGGAACAGCACACGTTCCACGTGAAGGACACACAGCCCATTTGTAACCCTCAGACTGGACCAGCACCTGTTCTGCGGGGAGGACACACAGACCGTTTGTAAAACTCAGGCTCGGCCCGCCCACGTTCCACGGGGAGGACACACAGACCGTTTGTAAACCTCAGGCTCGGCCAGCACACGTTCCACGGGGAGGACAGACAGACCGTTTGTAACCCTCAGACAGGACCAGCACACGTTCCACGGGGAGGACACACAGACCGTTTGTAACCCTCAGGCTCGTTCAGCACACCTTCCACGGGGACGACACACAGACCGTTTGTAACCCTCAGACTGGACCAGCATCCTTTTCACGGGGAGGACACACATACAGTTTGAAACCCTCAGACTCGTCCAGCAAACGTTCTGCGGGGAGAACGCACAGACCGTTTGTAATCCTCAGGCTCGGCCAGCACACGTTCCACGGGGAGAACACACAGACCATTTGTAACTTTCAGGCTCGTCCAGCAAACGTTCCACGGGGAGCACACACAGACCGTTTTTAAGCCTCAGGCTTGGCCAGCAAACTTTCCACGGGGAGGACACACATACAGTTCGTAACCCTCAGGCTCGGCCAGCACACGTTCCACGGGGAGAACACACAGACCGTTTGTAACTCTCAGGCTCAGTCAGCACACGTTCCACGGGGAGGACACACAGACCGTTTGTAAACCTCAGGCTCGGCCAGCACACGTTCCAAAAGGAGGACACACAGACCGTTTGTAACCCTCAGACTGGACCAGCACACGTTCCACGGGGAGGACACACAGACCGTTTGTAACCCTCAGGCTCGGCCAGCACACGTTCAACGGGGAGGACACACAGACCGTTTGTAACCCTCAGGCTCAGTAAGGACACCTTCCACAGAGAGGACACACATACAGACCGTTTGCAACCCTCAGGCTCGATCAGCACACATTCCACGGGGAGGACACACAGACCATTTGTAAGCTCTGGCTCTGCCAGCAAACGTTCCACGGAGCGGACACACAGACCGTTTGTAAACCTCAGGCTGGGCCAGCACACGTTCCACGGGGAGGACACACAGACCGTTTGTAACCCTCAGACTGGAACAGCACACGTTCCACGTGAAGGACATACAGACCGTTTGTAACCCTCAGACTGGACCAGCACCTGTTCTGCGGGGAGGACACACAGACCATTTGTAAACCTCAGGCTCGGCCCGCACACCTTCCACGGGGAGGACACACAGACCGTTTGTAGCCCTCAGACTGGAACAGCACACGTTCCACGTGAAGGACACACAGACCGTTTGTAACCCTCAGACTGGACCAGCACCTGTTCTGCGGGGAGGACACACAGACCGTTTGTAAACCTCAGGCTCGGCCCGCCCACGTTCCACGGGGAGGACACAGAGACCGTTTGTAAACCTCAGGCTCGGCCAGCACACGTTCCACGGGGAGGACACACAGACCGTTTGTAACCCTCAGACTGGACCAGCATCCTTTTCACGGGGAGGACACACATACAGTTTGAAACCCTCAGACTCGTCCAGCAAACGTTCTGCGGGGAGAACGCACAGACCGTTTGTAATCCTCAGGCTCGGCCAGCACACGTTCCATGGGGAGAACACACAGACCATTTGTAACTTTCAGGCTCGTCCAGCAAACGTTCCACGGGGAGCAAACACAGACCGTTTGTAAGCCTCAGGCTCGGCCAGCAAACTTTCCACGGGGAGGACACACATACAGTTCGTAACCCTCAGGCTCGGCCAGCACACGTTCCACGGGGAGAACACACAGACCGTTTGTAACCCTCAGACTGGACCAGCACCTGTTCTGCGGGGAGGACACACAGACCATTTGTAAACCTCAGGCTCGGCCAGCACACGTTCCACAGGGAGGACACACAGACCGTTTGTAACCCTCAGGCTCGGCCAGCACACGTTCCACGGGGAGAACACACAGACCGTTTGTAACCCTCAGGCTCGGCCAGCACACGTTCCACGGGGAGAACACACAGACCGTTTGTAAACCTCAGGCTCGGCCAGCACACGTTCCACGGGGAGGACACACAGACCGTTTGTAACCCTCAGGCTCGGCCAGCACATGTTACACGGGGAGGACACACAGACCGTTTGTAAACCTCAGGCTCGGCCAGCACACGTTCAACGGGGAGGACGCACAGACCGTTTGTAACCCTCAGGCTCAGTAAGGACACCTTCCACAGAGAGGACACACATACAGACCGTTTGCAACCCTCAGGCTCGATCAGCACACATTCCACGGGGAGGACACACAGACCGTTTGTAACCCTCAGACTGGAACAGCACACGTTCCACGTGAAGGACATACAGACCGTTTGTAACCCTCAGACTGGACCAGCACCTGTTCTGCGGGGAGGACACACAGACCATTTGTAAACCTCAGGCTCGGCCCGCACACCTTCCACGGGGAGGACACACAGACCGTTTGTAGCCCTCAGACTGGAACAGCACACGTTCCACGTGAAGGACACACAGACCGTTTGTAACCCTCAGACTGGACCAGCACCTGTTCTGCGGGGAGGACACACAGACCGTTTGTAAACCTCAGGCTCGACCCGCCCACGTTCCAAGGGGAGGACACACAGACGGTTTGTAACCCTCAGACAGGACCAGCACACGTTCCACGGGGAGGACACACAGACCGTTTGTAACCCTCAGGCTCGTTCAGCACACCTTCAACGGGGACGACACACAGACCGTTTCTAACCCTCAGACTGGACCAGCACCTGTTCTGCGGGGAGGACACACAGACCATTTGTAAACCACAGGCGCGGCCCGCACACCTTCCACGGGGAGGACACACAGACCGTTTGTAGCCCTCAGACTGGAACAGCACACGTTCCACGTGAAGGACACACAGCCCATTTGTAACCCTCAGACTGGACCAGCACCTGTTCTGCGGGGAGGACACACAGACCGTTTGTAAACCTCAGGCTCGGCCCGCCCACGTTCCACGGGGAGGACACACAGACCGTTTGTAAACCTCAGGCTCGGCCAGCACACGTTCCACGGGGAGGACAGACAGACCGTTTGTAACCCTCAGACAGGACCAGCACACGTTCCACGGGGAGGACACACAGACCGTTTGTAACCCTCAGGCTCGTTCAGCACACCTTCCACGGGGACGACACACAGACCGTTTGTAACCCTCAGACTGGACCAGCATCCTTTTCACGGGGAGGACACACATACAGTTTGAAACCCTCAGACTCGGCCAGCACACGTTCCACGGGGAGAACACACAGACCATTTGTAACTTTCAGGCTCGTCCAGCAAACGTTCCACGGGGAGCACACACAGACCGTTTTTAAGCCTCAGGCTCGGCCAGCAAACTTTCCACGGGGAGGACACACATACAGTTCGTAACCCTCAGGCTCGGCCAGCACACGTTCCACGGGGAGAACACACAGACCGTTTGTAACTCTCAGGCTCAGTCAGCACACGTTCCACGGGGAGGACACACAGACCGTTTGTAACCCTCAGGCTCGGCCAGCATAGGTTCTGCAGAGATGACGCACAGACCGTTTGTAACTCTCAGGCTCAGTCAGCACATTTTCCACGGGGAGGACACACAGACCGTTTGTAAACCTCAGGCTCGGCCAGCACACGTTCCAAAAGGAGGACACACAGACCGTTTGTAACCCTCAGACTGGACCAGCACACTTTCCACGGGGAGGACACACAGACCGTTTGTAAACCTCAGGCTCAGCCAGCACACGTTTCATGGGGAGGACACGCAGACCGTTTGTAAACCTCAGGCTCGGCCAGCACACGTTCCACGGGGAGGACACACAGACCGTTTGTAAACCTCAGGCTCGGCCAGCACATGTTACACGGGGAGGACACACAGACCGTTTGTAAACCTCAGGCTCGGCCAGCACACGTTCAACGGGGAGGACACACAGACCGTTTGTAACCCTCAGGCTCAGTAAGGACACCTTCCACAGAGAGGACACACATACAGACCGTTTGCAACCCTCAGGCTCGATCAGCACACATTCCACGGGGAGGACACACAGACCATTTGTAAGCTCTGGCTCTGCCAGCAAACGTTCCACGGAGCGGACACACAGACCGTTTGTAAACCTCAGGCTGGGCCAGCACACGTTCCACGGGGAGGACACACAGACCGTTTGTAACCCTCAGACTGGAACAGCACACGTTCCACGTGAAGGACATACAGACCGTTTGTAACCCTCAGACTGGACCAGCACCTGTTCTGCGGGGAGGACACACAGACCATTTGTAAACCTCAGGCTCAGCCCGCACACCTTCCACGGGGAGGACACACAGACCGTTTGTAGCCCTCAGACTGGAACAGCACACGTTCCACGTGAAGGACACACAGACCGTTTGTAACCCTCAGACTGGACCAGCACCTGTTCTGCGGGGAGGACACACAGACCGTTTGTAAACCTCAGGCTCGGCCCGCCCACGTTCCACGGGGAGGACAGACAGACCGTTTGTAACCCTCAGACAGGACCAGCACACGTTCCACGGGGAGGACACACAGACCGTTTGTAACCCTCAGGCTCGTTCAGCACACCTTCCACGGGGACGACACACAGACCGTTTGTAACCCTCAGACTGGACCAGCATCCTTTTCACGGGGAGGACACACATACAGTTTGAAACCCTCAGACTCGTCCAGCAAACGTTCTGCGGGGAGAACGCACAGACTGTTTGTAATCCTCAGGCTCGGCCAGCACACGTTCCACGGGGAGAACACACAGACCATTTGTAACTTTCAGGCTCGTCCAGCAAACGTTCCACGGGGAGGACACACAGACCGTTTGTAAACCTCAGGCTCGGCCAGCACAAGTTCCACGGGGAGGACACACAGACCGTTTGTAAACCTCAGGCTCGGCCAGCACATGTTCCACGGGGAGGACACACAGACCGTTTGTAAACCTCAGGCTCGGCCAGCACACGTTCCACGGGGAGGAAACACAGACCGTTTGTAACACTCAGGCTCAGTAAGGACACCTTCCACAGAGAGGACACACATACAGACCGTTTGCAACCCTCACGCTAGGCCAGCACATTTTCCACGGGGAGGACACACAGACCGTTTGTAAACCTCAGGCTGGTCCAGCACACGTTCCACGGGGAGGACACACAGACCGTTTGTAACCCTCAGACTGGAACAGCACACGTTCCACGTGAAGGACACACAGACTGTTTGTAACCCTCAGACTGGACCAGCACCTGTTCTGCGGGGAGGACACACAGACCATTTGTAAACCTCAGGCTCGGCCCGCACACCTTCCACGGGGAGGTCACACAGACCGTTTGTAAACCTCAGGCTCGGCCAGCACACGTTCCACGGGGAGGACACACAGACCGTTTGTAACCCTCAGGCTCGGCCAGCAAACGTTCCACGGGGAGAACACACAGACCGTTTGTAACCCTCAGGCTCGGCCAGCATAGGTTCTGCAGAGATGACGCACAGACCGTTTGTAACTCTCAGGCTCAGTCAGCACATGTTCCACGGGGAGGACACACAGACCTTTTGTAACCCTCAGACTGGACCAGCACACGTTCCACAGGGAGGACACACAGACCGTTTGTAAACCTCAGGCTCGGCCAGCACACGTTCCAAAAGGAGGACACACAGACCGTTTGTAACCCTCAGACTGGACCAGCACACGTTCCACGGGGAGGACACACAGACCGTTTGTAAACCTCAGGCTCGGCCAGCACACGTTTCATGGGGAGGACACGCAGACCGTTTGTAAACTTCAGGCTCGGCCAGCACACGTTCCACGGGGAGGACACACAGACCGTTTGTAAACCTCAGGCTCGGCCAGCACATGTTACACGGGGAGGACACACAGACCGTTTGTAAACCTCAGGCTCGGCCAGCACACGTTCAACGGGGAGGACGCACAGACCGTTTGTAACCCTCAGGCTCAGTAAGGACACCTTCCACAGAGAGGACACACATACAGACCGTTTGCAACCCTCAGGCTCGATCAGCACACATTCCACGGGGAGGACACACAGACCGTTTGTAACCCTCAGACTGGAACAGCACACGTTCCACGTGAAGGACATACAGACCGTTTGTAACCCTCAGACTGGACCAGCACCTGTTCTGCGGGGAGGACACACAGACCATTTGTAAACCTCAGGCTCGGCCCGCACACCTTCCACGGGGAGGACACACAGACCGTTTGTAGCCCTCAGACTGGAACAGCACACGTTCCACGTGAAGGACACACAGACCGTTTGTAACCCTCAGACTGGACCAGCACCTGTTCTGCGGGGAGGACACACAGACCGTTTGTAAACCTCAGGCTCGACCCGCCCACGTTCCAAGGGGAGGACACACAGACGGTTTGTAACCCTCAGACAGGACCAGCACACGTTCCACGGGGAGGACACACAGACCGTTTGTAACCCTCAGGCTCGTTCAGCACACCTTCCACGGGGACGACACACAGACCGTTTCTAACCCTCAGACTGGACCAGCACCTGTTCTGCGGGGAGGACACACAGACCATTTGTAAACCACAGGCGCGGCCCGCACACCTTCCACGGGGAGGACACACAGACCGTTTGTAGCCCTCAGACTGGAACAGCACACGTTCCACGTGAAGGACACACAGCCCATTTGTAACCCTCAGACTGGACCAGCACCTGTTCTGCGGGGAGGACACACAGACCGTTTGTAAACCTCAGGCTCGGCCCGCCCACGTTCCACGGGGAGGACACACAGACCGTTTGTAAACCTCAGGCTCGGCCAGCACACGTTCCACGGGGAGGACAGACAGACCGTTTGTAACCCTCAGACAGGACCAGCACACGTTCCACGGGGAGGACACACAGACCGTTTGTAACCCTCAGGCTCGTTCAGCACACCTTCCACGGGGACGACACACAGACCGTTTGTAACCCTCAGACTGGACCAGCATCCTTTTCACGGGGAGGACACACATACAGTTTGAAACCCTCAGACTCGTCCAGCAAACGTTCTGCGGGGAGAACGCACAGACCGTTTGTAATCCTCAGGCTCGGCCAGCACACGTTCCACGGGGAGAACACACAGACCATTTGTAACTTTCAGGCTCGTCCAGCAAACGTTCCACGGGGAGCACACACAGACCGTTTTTAAGCCTCAGGCTCGGCCAGCAAACTTTCCACGGGGAGGACACACATACAGTTCGTAACCCTCAGGCTCGGCCAGCACACGTTCCACGGGGAGAACACACAGACCGTTTGTAACTCTCAGGCTCAGTCAGCACACGTTCCACGGGGAGGACACACAGACCGTTTGTAAACCTCAGGCTCGGCCAGCACACGTTCCAAAAGGAGGACACACAGACCGTTTGTAACCCTCAGACTGGACCAGCACACGTTCCACGGGGAGGACACACAGACCGTTTGTAAACCTCAGGCTCAGCCAGCACACGTTTCATGGGGAGGACACGCAGACCGTTTGTAAACCTCAGGCTCGGCCAGCACACGTTCCACGGCGAGGACCCACAGACCGTTTGTAACCCTCAGGCTCGGCCAGCATAGGTTCTGCAGAGATGACGCACAGACCGTTTGTAACTCTCAGGCTCAGTCAGCACATGTTCCACGGGGAGGACACACAGACCGTTTGTAACCCTCAGGCTCAGTAAGGACACCTTCCACAGAGAGGACACACATACAGACCGTTTGCAACCCTCAGGCTCGATCAGCACACATTCCACGGGGAGGACACACAGACCATTTGTAAGCTCTGGCTCTGCCAGCAAACGTTCCACGGAGCGGACACACAGACCGTTTGTAAACCTCAGGCTGGGCCAGCACACGTTCCACGGGGAGGACACACAGACCGTTTGTAACCCTCAGACTGGAACAGCACACGTTCCACGTGAAGGACATACAGACCGTTTGTAACCCTCAGACTGGACCAGCACCTGTTCTGCGGGGAGGACACACAGACCATTTGTAAACCTCAGGCTCGGCCCGCACACCTTCCACGGGGAGGACACACAGACAGTTTGTAGCCCTCAGACTGGAACAGCACACGTTCCACGTGAAGGACACACAGACCGTTTGTAACCCTCAGACTGGACCAGCACCTGTTCTGCGGGGAGGACACACAGACCGTTTGTAAACCTCAGGCTCGGCCCGCCCACGTTCCAAGGGGAGGACACACAGACGGTTTGTAATCCTCAGACAGGACCAGCACACGTTCCATGGGGAGGACACACAGACCGTTTGTAAACCTCAGGCTCGGCCCGCCCACGTTCCACGGGGAGGACACAGAGACCGTTTGTAAACCTCAGGCTCGGCCAGCACACGTTCCACGGGGAGGACACACAGACCGTTTGTAACCCTCAGACTGGACCAGCATCCTTTTCACGGGGAGGACACACATACAGTTTGAAACCCTCAGACTCGTCCAGCAAACGTTCTGCGGGGAGAACGCACAGACCGTTTGTAATCCTCAGGCTCGGCCAGCACACGTTCCATGGGGAGAACACACAGACCATTTGTAACTTTCAGGCTCGTCCAGCAAACGTTCCACGGGGAGCAAACACAGACCGTTTGTAAGCCTCAGGCTCGGCCAGCAAACTTTCCACGGGGAGGACACACATACAGTTCGTAACCCTCAGGCTCGGCCAGCACACGTTCCACGGGGAGAACACACAGACCGTTTGTAACCCTCAGACTGGACCAGCACCTGTTCTGCGGGGAGGACACACAGACCATTTGTAAACCTCAGGCTCGGCCCGCACACCTTCCACGGGGAGGACACACAGACCGTTTGTAGCCCTCAGACTGGAACAGCACACGTTCCACGTGAAGGACACTCAGCCCATTTGTAACCCTCAGACTGGACCAGCACCTGTTCTGCGGGGAGGACACACAGACCGTTTGTAAACCTCAGGCTCGGCCCGCCCACGTTCCACGGGGAGGACACACAGACCGTTTGTAAACCTCAGGCTCGGCCAGCACACGTTCCACGGGGAGGACAGACAGACCGTTTGTAACCCTCAGACAGGACCAGCACACGTTCCACGGGGAGGACACACAGACCGTTTGTAACCCTCAGGCTCGTTCAGCACACCTTCCACGGGGACGACACACAGACCGTTTGTAACCCTCAGACTGGACCAGCATCCTTTTCACGGGGAGGACACACATACAGTTTGAAACCCTCAGACTCGTCCAGCAAACGTTCTGCGGGGAGAACGCACAGACTGTTTGTAATCCTCAGGCTCGGCCAGCACACGTTCCACGGGGAGAACACACAGACCATTTGCAACTTTCAGGCTCGTCCAGCAAACGTTCCACGGGGAGCACACACAGACCGTTTGTAAGCCTCAGGGTCGGCCAGCAAACTTTCCACGGGGAGGACACACATACAGTTCGTAACCCTCAGGCTCGGCCAGCACACGTTCCGCGGGGAGAACACACAGACCGTTTGTAACTCTCAGGCTCAGTCAGCACACGTTCCACGGGGAGGACACACAGACCATTTATAAACCTCAGGCTCGGCCAGCACACGTTCCAAAAGGAGGACACACAGACCGTTTGTAACCCTCAGACTGGACCAGCACACGTTCCACGGGGAGGACACACAGACCGTTTGTAAACCTCAGGCTCAGCCAGCACACGTTTCATGGGGAGGACACGCAGACCGTTTGTAAACCTCAGGCTCGGCCAGCACACGTTCCACGGGGAGGACACACAGACCGTTTGTAAACCTCAGGCTCGGCCAGCACATGTTAAACGGGGAGGACACACAGACCGTTTGTAAACCTCAGGCTCGGCCAGCACACGTTCAACGGGGAGGACACACAGACCGTTTGTAACCCTCAGGCTCAGTAAGGACACCTTCCACAGAGAGGACACACATACGGACCGTTTGCAACCCTCAGGCTCGATCAGCACACATTCCACGGGGAGGACACACAGACCATTTGTAAGCTCTGGCTCGGCCAGCAAACGTTCCACGGAGCGGACACACAGACCGTTTGTAAACCTCAGGCTGGGCCAGCACACGTTCCACGGGGAGGACACACAGACCGTTTGTAACCCTCAGACTGGAACAGCACACGTTCCACGTGAAGGACATACAGACCGTTTGTAACCCTCAGACTGGACCAGCACCTGTTCTGCGGGGAGGACACACAGACCATTTGTAAACCTCAGGCTCGGCCCGCACACCTTCCACGGGGAGGACACACAGACCGTTTGTAGCCCTCAGACTGGAACAGCACACGTTCCACGTGAAGGACACACAGACCGTTTGTAACCCTCAGACTGGACCAGCACCTGTTCTGCGGGGAGGACACACAGACCGTTTGTAAACCTCAGGCTCGGCCCGCCCACGTTCCACGGGGAGGACACACAGACGGTTTGTAACCCTCTGACAGGACCAGCACACGTTCCACGGGGAGGACACACAGACCGTTTGTAACCCTCAGGCTCGTTCAGCACACCTTCCACGGGGACGACACACAGACCGTTTGTAACCCTCAGACTGGACCAGCAACTGTTCTGCGGGGAGGACACACAGACCATTTCTAAACCGCAGGCTCGGCCCGCACACCTTCCACGGGGAGGACACACAGACCGTTTGTAGCCCTCAGACTGGAACAGCACACGTTCCACGTGAAGGACACACAGCCCATTTGTAACCCTCAGACTGGACCAGCACCTGTTCTGCGGGGAGGACACACAGACCGTTTGTAAACCTCAGGCTCGGCCCGCCCACGTTCCACGGGGAGGACACACAGACCGTTTGTAAACCTCAGGCTCGGCCAGCACACGTTCCACGGGGAGGACACACAGACCGTTTGTAACCCTCAGACAGGACCAGCACACGTTCCACGGGGAGGACACACAGACCGTTTGTAACCCTCAGGCTCGTTCAGCACACCTTCCACGGGGACGACACACAGACCGTTTGTAACCCTCAGACTGGACCAGCATCCTTTTCACGGGGAGGACACACATACAGTTTGAAACCCTCAGACTCGTCCAGCAAACGTTCTGCGGGGAGAACGCACAGACCGTTTGTAATCCTCAGGCTCGGCCAGCACACGTTCCACGGGGAGAACACACAGACCATTTGTAACTTTCAGGCTCGTCCAGCAAACGTTCCACGGGGAGCACACACAGACCGTTTGTAAGCCTCAGGCTCGGCCAGCAAACTTTCCACGGGGAGGACACACATACAGTTCGTAACCCTCAGGCTCGGCCAGCACACGTTCCACGGGGAGAACACACAGACCGTTTGTAACTCTCAGGCTCGGCCAGCACACGTTCCACGGGGAGAACACACAGACCGTTTGTAACTCTCAGGCTCGGTCAGCACACGTTCCACGGGGAGGACACACAGACCTTTTGTAAGCCTCAGGCTTGGCCATCACACGTTCCACGGGGAGAACACACAGACCGTTTGTAAACCTCAGGCTCGGCCAGCACACATTCCATGGGGAGGACACCCAGACCGTTTGTAAACCTCAGGCTCGGCCAGCACATGTTAAACGGGGAGGACACACAGACCGTTTGTAAACCTCAGGCTCGGCCAGCAAACGTTCCACGGGGAGGACACACAGACCGTTAGTAAACCTCAGGCTCGGCCAGCACACGTTCCACGGAGAGGACACACATACAGACCATTTGCAACCATCAGGCTCAATCAGCACACGTTCCACGTGGAGGACACATAGACCGTTTCTAACCCTCAGGCTGGGCCGGCACACGTTCCACGGGGAGGACACACAGACCGTTTGTAACCCTCAGACTGGAACAGCACACGTTCCACGTGAAGGACACACAGACCGTTTGTAACCCTCAGACTGGACCAGCACCTGTTCTGCGGGGAGGACACACAGACCATTTGTAAACCTCAGGCTCGGCCCGCACACCTTCCACGGGGGAGGACACACAGACCGTTTGTAGCCCTCAGACTGGAACAGCACACGTTCCACGTGAAGGACACACAGCCCATTTGTAACCCTCAGACTGGACCAGCACCTGTTCTGCGGGGAGGACACACAGACCGTTTGTAAACCTCAGGCTCGGCCCGTCCACGTTCCACAGGGAGGACACACAGACCGTTTGTAACCCTCAGACAGGACCAGCACACGTTCCACGGGGAGGACACACAGACCATTTGTAACCCTCAGGCTCGTTCAGCACGCCTTCCACGGGGACGACACACAGACCGTTTGTAACCCTCAGACTGGACCAGCATCCTTTTCACGGGGAGGACACACATACAGTTTGAAACCCTCAGACTCGTCCAGCAAACGTTCTGCGGGGAGAACGCACAGACCGTTTGTAATCCTCAGGCTCGGCCAGCACACGTTCCACGGGGAGAACACACAGACCGTTTGTAACTTTCAGGCTCGTCCAGCAAACGTTCCACGGGGAGGACACACAGACCGTTTGTAACCCTCAGGCTCGGCCAGCAAACGTTCCACGGGGAGGACACACATACAGTTCGTAACCCTCAGGCTCGGCCAGCACATATTCCACGGGGAGAACACACAGACCGTTTGTAAACCTCAGGCTCGGCCAGCACACGTTCCACTGGGAGAACACACAGACCGTTTGTAATCCTCAGGCTCGGCCAGCACACGTTCCACGGGGAGAACACACAGACCGTTTGTAAACCTCAGGCTCGGTCAGCACACGTTCCACGGGGCGGACACACAGACCGTTTGTAAACCTCAGGCTCGGTCAGCACACGTTCCACGGGGCGGACACACAGACCGTTTGTAACCATCAGGCTCGGCCAGCATAGGTTCTGCAGAGATGACGCACAGACCGTTTGTAACTCTCAGGCTCAGTCAGCACATGTTCCACGGGGAGGACACACAGACCGTTTGTAACTCTCAGGCTCGGTCAGCACACGTTCCACGGGGAGGACACACAGACCTTTTGTAAGCCTCAGGCTTGCCATCACACGTTCCACGGGGAGAACACACAGACCATTTGTAAACCTCAGGCTCGGCCAGCACACTTTCCATGGGGAGGACACACAGACCGTTTGTAAACCTCAGGCTCGGCCAGCACACGTTCCACGGGGAGGACACACAGACCGTTTGTAAACCTCAGGCTCGGCCAGCACATGTTACACGGGGAGGACACACAGACCGTTTGTAAACCTCAGGCTCGACCAGCACACGTTCCACGGGGAGGACACACAGACCGTTTGTAAACCTCAGGCTCGGCCAGCACACGTTCAACGGGGAGGACACACAGACCGTTTGTAACCCTAAGGCTCAGTAAGGACACCTTCCACAGAGAGGACACAGATACAGACCGTTTGTAACCCTCAGACTGGAACAGCACACGTTCCACGTGAAGGACACACAGACCGTTTGTAACCCTCAGACTGGACCAGCACCTGTTCTGCGGGGAGGACACACAGACCATTTGTAAACCTCAGGCTCGGCCCGCACACCTTCCACGGGGAGGACACACAGACCGTTTGTAGCCCTCAGACTGGAACAGCAAACGTTCCACGTGAAGGACACACAGACCGTTTGTAACCCTCAGACTGGACCAGCACCTGTTCCGCGGGGAGGACACACAGACCGTTTGTAAACCTCAGGCTCGGCCCGCCCACGTTCCACGGGGAGGACACACAGACCGTTTGTAAACCTCAGGCTCGGCCAGCACACGTTCCACGGGGAGGACAGACAGACCGTTTGTAACCCTCAGACAGGACCAGCACTCGTTCCACGGGGAGGACACACAGACCGTTTGTAACCCTCAGGCTCGTTCAGCACACCTTCCACGGGGACGACACACAGACCGTTTGTAACCCTCAGACTGGACCAGCACCTGTTCTGCGGGGAGGACACACAGACCGTTTGTAAACCTCAGGCTCGGCCCGCCCACGTTCCACGGGGAGGACACACAGACCGTTTGTAAACCTCAGGCTCGGCCAGCACACGTTCCACGGGGAGGACAGACAGACCGTTTGTAACCCTCAGACAGGACCAGCACACGTTCCACGGGGAGGACACACAGACCGTTTGTAACCCTCAGGCTCGTTCAGCACACCTTCCACGGGGACGACACACAGACCGTTTGTAACCCTCAGACTGGACCAGCATCCTTTTCACGGGGAGGACACACATACAGTTTGAAACCCTCAGACTCGTCCAGCAAACGTTCTGCGGGGAGAACGCACAGACTGTTTGTAATCCTCAGGCTCGGCCAGCACACGTTCCACGGGGAGAACACACAGACCATTTGCAACTTTCAGGCTCGTCCAGCAAACGTTCCACGGGGAGCACACACAGACCGTTTGTAAGCCTCAGGGTCGGCCAGCAAACTTTCCACGGGGAGGACACACATACAGTTCGTAACCCTCAGGCTCGGCCAGCACACGTTCCGCGGGGAGAACACACAGACCGTTTGTAACTCTCAGGCTCAGTCAGCACACGTTCCACGGGGAGGACACACAGACCATTTATAAACCTCAGGCTCGGCCAGCACACGTTCCAAAAGGAGGACACACAGACCGTTTGTAACCCTCAGACTGGACCAGCACACGTTCCACGGGGAGGACACACAGACCGTTTGTAAACCTCAGGCTCAGCCAGCACACGTTTCATGGGGAGGACACGCAGACCGTTTGTAAACCTCAGGCTCGGCCAGCACACGTTCCACGGGGAGGACACACAGACCGTTTGTAAACCTCAGGCTCGGCCAGCACATGTTAAACGGGGAGGACACACAGACCGTTTGTAAACCTCAGGCTCGGCCAGCACACGTTCAACGGGGAGGACACACAGACCGTTTGTAACCCTCAGGCTCAGTAAGGACACCTTCCACAGAGAGGACACACATACGGACCGTTTGCAACCCTCAGGCTCGATCAGCACACATTCCACGGGGAGGACACACAGACCATTTGTAAGCTCTGGCTCGGCCAGCAAACGTTCCACGGAGCGGACACACAGACCGTTTGTAAACCTCAGGCTGGGCCAGCACACGTTCCACGGGGAGGACACACAGACCGTTTGTAACCCTCAGACTGGAACAGCACACGTTCCACGTGAAGGACATACAGACCGTTTGTAACCCTCAGACTGGACCAGCACCTGTTCTGCGGGGAGGACACACAGACCATTTGTAAACCTCAGGCTCGGCCCGCACACCTTCCACGGGGAGGACACACAGACCGTTTGTAGCCCTCAGACTGGAACAGCACACGTTCCACGTGAAGGACACACAGACCGTTTGTAACCCTCAGACTGGACCAGCACCTGTTCTGCGGGGAGGACACACAGACCGTTTGTAAACCTCAGGCTCGGCCCGCCCACGTTCCACGGGGAGGACACACAGACGGTTTGTAACCCTCTGACAGGACCAGCACACGTTCCACGGGGAGGACACACAGACCGTTTGTAACCCTCAGGCTCGTTCAGCACACCTTCCACGGGGACGACACACAGACCGTTTGTAACCCTCAGACTGGACCAGCAACTGTTCTGCGGGGAGGACACACAGACCATTTCTAAACCTCAGGCTCGGCCCGCACACCTTCCACGGGGAGGACACACAGACCGTTTGTAGCCCTCAGACTGGAACAGCACACGTTCCACGTGAAGGACACACAGCCCATTTGTAACCCTCAGACTGGACCAGCACCTGTTCTGCGGGGAGGACACACAGACCGTTTGTAAACCTCAGGCTCGGCCCGCCCACGTTCCACGGGGAGGACACACAGACCGTTTGTAACCCTCAGACTCGTCCAGCAAACGTTCTGCGGGGAGAACGCACAGACCGTTTGTAATCCTCAGGCTCGGCCAGCACACGTTCCACGGGGAGAACACACAGACCGTTTGTAACTTTCAGGCTCGTCCAGCAAACGTTCCACGGGGAGGACACACAGACCGTTTGTAACCCTCAGGCTCGGCCAGCAAACTTTCCACGGGGAGGACACACATACAGTTCGTAACCCTCAGGCTCGGCCAGCACATATTCCACGGGGAGAACACACAGACCGTTTGTAAACCTCAGGCTCGGCCAGCACACGTTCCACTGGGAGAACACACAGACCGTTTGTAATCCTCAGGCTCGGCCAGCACACGTTCCACGGGGAGAACACACAGACCGTTTGTAAACCTCAGGCTCGGCCAGCACATGTTCCACGGGGAGGACACACAGACCGTTTGTAAACCTCAGGCTCGGTCAGCACACGTTCCACGGGGCGGACACACAGACCGTTTGTAACCATCAGGCTCGGCCAGCATAGGTTCTGCAGAGATGACGCACAGACCGTTTGTAACTCTCAGGCTCGGTCAGCACACGTTCCACGGGGAGGACACACAGACCTTTTGTAAGCCTCAGGCTTGCCATCACACGTTCCACGGGGAGAACACACAGACCATTTGTAAACCTCAGGCTCGGCCAGCACACGTTCCACGGGGAGGACACACAGACCGTTTGTAACCCTCAGACTGGATCAGCACACGTTCCACGAGGAGAACACACAGACCGTTTGTAAACCTCAGGCTCGGCCAGCACACTTTCCATGGGGAGGACACACAGACCGTTTGTAAACCTCAGGCTCGGCCAGCACACGTTCCACGGGGAGGACACACAGACCGTTTGTAAACCTCAGGCTCGGCCAGCACATGTTACATGGGGAGGACACACAGACCGTTTGTAAACCTCAGGCTCGACCAGCACACGTTCCACGGGGAGGACACACAGACCGTTTGTAAACCTCAGGCTCGGCCAGCACACGTTCAACGGGGAGGACACACAGACCGTTTGTAACCCTAAGGCTCAGTAAGGACACCTTCCACAGAGAGGACACAGATACAGACCGTTTGTAACCCTCAGACTGGAACAGCACACGTTCCACGTGAAGGACACACAGACCGTTTGTAACCCTCAGACTGGACCAGCACCTGTTCTGCGGGGAGGACACACAGACCATTTGTAAACCTCAGGCTCGGCCCGCACACCTTCCACGGGGAGGACACACAGACCGTTTGTAGCCCTCAGACTGGAACAGCAAACGTTCCACGTGAAGGACACACAGACCGTTTGTAACCCTCAGACTGGACCAGCACCTGTTCCGCGGGGAGGACACACAGACCGTTTGTAAACCTCAGGCTCGGCCCGCCCACGTTCCACGGGGAGGACACACAGACCGTTTGCAACCCTCAGACAGGACCAGCACACGTTCCACGGAGAGGACACACAGACCGTTTGTAACCCTCAGGCTCGTTCAGCACACCTTCCACGGGGACGACACACAGACCGTTTGTAACCCTCAGACTGGACCAGCATCCTTTTCACGGGGAGGACACACATACAGTTTGAAACCCTCAGACTCGTCCAGCAAACGTTCTGCGGGGAGAACGCACAGACCGTTTGTAAACCTCAGGCTCGGCCAGCACACGTTCCACGGGGAGAACACACAGACCATTTGTAACTTTCAGGCTCGGCCAGCAAACGTTCCATGGGGAGAACACACAGACCGTTTGTAAACCTCAGGCTCGGCCAGCACACGTTCCACGGGGAGGACACACAGACCGTTTGTAACCCTCAGGCTCGGCCAGCACACGTTCCACGGGGAGGGCACACAAACCTTTTGTAACCCTCAGTCTAGGTCAGCACAGGTTCCTCGGGGAGGACACACAGTCCGTTTGTAACCCTCAGACAGGACCAGCACACGTTCCACGGGGAGGACACACAGACCATTTGTAACCCTCAGGCTCGTTCAGCACGCCTTCCACGGGGACGACACACAGACCGTTTGTAACCCTCAGACTGGACCAGCATCCTTTTCACGGGGAGGACACACATACAGTTTGAAACCCTCAGACTCGTCCAGCAAACGTTCTGCGGGGAGAACGCACAGACCGTTTGTAATCCTCAGGCTCGGCCAGCACACGTTCCACGGGGAGAACACACAGACCGTTTGTAACTTTCAGGCTCGTCCAGCAAACGTTCCACGGGGAGGACACACAGAACGTTTGTAACCCTCAGGCTCGGCCAGCAAACTTTCCATGGGGAGGACACACATACAGTTCGTAACCCTCAGGCTCGGCCAGCACATATTCCACAGGGAGGACACACAGACCGTTTGTAATCCTCAGGCTCGGCCAGCACACGTTCCACTGGGAGGACACACAGACCGTTTGTAAACCTCAGGCTCGGCCAGCACATGTTCCACGGGGAGAACACACAGACCGTTTGTAAACCTCAGGCTCGGTCAGCACACGTTCCACGGGGAGGACACACAGACCGTTTGTAACCATCAGGCTCGGCCAGCATAGGTTCTGCAGAGATGACGCACAGACCGTTTGTAACTCTCAGGCTTGGTCAGCACACGTTCCACGGGGAGGACACACAGACCTTTTGTAAGCCTCAGGCTTGCCATCACACGTTCCACGGGGAGAACACACAGACCATTTGTAAACCTCAGGCTCGGCCAGCACACGTTCCACGGGGAGGAAACACAGACCGTTTGTAACCCTCAGACTGGATCAGCACACGTTCCACGAGGAGAACACACAGACCGTTTGTAAACCTCAGGCTCGGCCAGCACACTTTCCATGGGGAGGACACACAGACCGTTTGTAAACCTCAGGCTCGGCCAGCACACGTTCCACGGGGAGGACACACAGACCGTTTGTAAACCTCAGGCTCGGCCAGCACATGTTACACGGGGAGGACACACAGACCGTTTGTAAACCTCAGGCTCGACCAGCACACGTTCCACGGGGAGGACACACAGACCGTTTGTAAACCTCAGGCTCGGCCAGCACACGTTCCACGGGGAGGACACACAGACCGTTTGTAACCCTCAGACTGGACCAGCACCTGTTCCACGGAGAGGACACACAGACCGTTTGTAACCCTCAGGCTCGTTCAGCACACCTTCCACGGGGACGACACACAGACCGTTTGTAACCCTCAGACTGGACCAGCATCCTTTTCACGGGGAGGACACACATACAGTTTGAAACCCTCAGACTCGTCCAGCAAACGTTCTGCGGGGAGAACGCACAGACCGTTTGTAAACCTCAGGCTCGGCCAGCACACGTTCCACGGGGAGAACACACAGACCATTTGTAACTTTCAGGCTCGGCCAGCAAACGTTCCATGGGGAGAACACACAGACCGTTTGTAAACCTCAGGCTCGGCCAGCACACGTTCCACGGGGAGGACACACAGACCGTTTGTAACCCTCAGGCTCGGCCAGCACACGTTCCACGGGGAGGGCACACAAACCGTTTGTAACCCTCAGTCTAGGTCAGCACAGGTTCCTCGGGGAGGACACACAGTCCGTTTGTAACCCTCAGACAGGACCAGCACACGTTCCACGGGGAGGACACACAGACCATTTGTAACCCTCAGGCTCGTTCAGCACGCCTTCCACGGGGACGACACACAGACCGTTTGTAACCCTCAGACTGGACCAGCATCCTTTTCACGGGGAGGACACACATACAGTTTGAAACCCTCAGACTCGTCCAGCAAACGTTCTGCGGGGAGAACGCACAGACCGTTTGTAATCCTCAGGCTCGGCCAGCACACGTTCCACGGGGAGAACACACAGACCGTTTGTAACTTTCAGGCTCGTCCAGCAAACGTTCCACGGAGAGGACACACAGACCGTTTGTAACCCTCAGGCTCGTTCAGCACACCTTCCACGGGGACGACACACAGACCGTTTGTAACCCTCAGACTGGACCAGCATCCTTTTCACGGGGAGGACACACATACAGTTTGAAACCCTCAGACTCGTCCAGCAAACGTTCTGCGGGGAGAACGCACAGACCGTTTGTAAACCTCAGGCTCGGCCAGCACACGTTCCACGGGGAGAACACACAGACCATTTGTAACTTTCAGGCTCGGCCAGCAAACGTTCCATGGGGAGAACACACAGACCGTTTGTAAACCTCAGGCTCGGCCAGCACACGTTCCACGGGGAGGACACACAGACCGTTTGTAACCCTCAGGCTCGGCCAGCACACGTTCCACGGGGAGGGCACACAAACCGTTTGTAACCCTCAGTCTAGGTCAGCACAGGTTCCTCGGGGAGGACACACAGTCCGTTTGTAACCCTCAGACAGGACCAGCACACGTTCCACGGGGAGGACACACAGACCATTTGTAACCCTCAGGCTCGTTCAGCACGCCTTCCACGGGGACGACACACAGACCGTTTGTAACCCTCAGACTGGACCAGCATCCTTTTCACGGGGAGGACACACATACAGTTTGAAACCCTCAGACTCGTCCAGCAAACGTTCTGCGGGGAGAACGCACAGACCGTTTGTAATCCTCAGGCTCGGCCAGCACACGTTCCACGGGGAGAACACACAGACCGTTTGTAACTTTCAGGCTCGTCCAGCAAACGTTCCACGGGGAGGACACACAGAACGTTTGTAACCCTCAGGCTCGGCCAGCAAACTTTCCATGGGGAGGACACACATACAGTTCGTAACCCTCAGGCTCGGCCAGCACATATTCCACAGGGAGGACACACAGACCGTTTGTAATCCTCAGGCTCGGCCAGCACACGTTCCACTGGGAGGACACACAGACCGTTTGTAAACCTCAGGCTCGGCCAGCACATGTTCCACGGGGAGAACACACAGACCGTTTGTAAACCTCAGGCTCGGTCAGCACACGTTCCACGGGGAGGACACACAGACCGTTTGTAACCATCAGGCTCGGCCAGCATAGGTTCTGCAGAGATGACGCACAGACCGTTTGTAACTCTCAGGCTTGGTCAGCACACGTTCCACGGGGAGGACACACAGACCTTTTGTAAGCCTCAGGCTTGCCATCACACGTTCCACGGGGAGAACACACAGACCATTTGTAAACCTCAGGCTCGGCCAGCACACGTTCCACGGGGAGGAAACACAGACCGTTTGTAACCCTCAGACTGGATCAGCACACGTTCCACGAGGAGAACACACAGACCGTTTGTAAACCTCAGGCTCGGCCAGCACACTTTCCATGGGGAGGACACACAGACCGTTTGTAAACCTCAGGCTCGGCCAGCACACGTTCCACGGGGAGGACACACAGACCGTTTGTAAACCTCAGGCTCGGCCAGCACATGTTACACGGGGAGGACACACAGACCGTTTGTAAACCTCAGGCTCGACCAGCACACGTTCCACGGGGAGGACACACAGACCGTTTGTAAACCTCAGGCTCGGCCAGCACACGTTCAACGGGGAGGACACACAGACCGTTTGTAACCCTAAGGCTCAGTAAGGACACCTTCCACAGAGAGGACACAGATACAGACCGTTTGTAACCCTCAGACTGGAACAGCACACGTTCCACGTGAAGGACACACAGACCGTTTGTAACCCTCAGACTGGACCAGCACCTGTTCTGCGGGGAGGACACACAGACCATTTGTAAACCTCAGGCTCGGCCCGCACACCTTCCACGGGGAGGACACACAGACCGTTTGTAGCCCTCAGACTGGAACAGCAAACATTCCACGTGAAGGACACACAGACCGTTTGTAACCCTCAGACTGGACCAGCACCTGTTCTGCGGGGAGGACACACAGACCGTTTGTAAACCTCAGGCTCGGCCCGCCCACGTTCCACGGGGAGGACACACAGACCGTTTGCAACCCTCAGACAGGACCAGCACACGTTCCACGGAGAGGACACACAGACCGTTTGTAACCCTCAGACTGGACCAGCATCCTTTTCACGGGGAGGACACACATACAGTTTGAAACCCTCAGACTCGTCCAGCAAACGTTCTGCGGGGAGAACGCACAGACCGTTTGTAAACCTCAGGCTCGGCCAGCACACGTTCCACGGGGAGAACACACAGACCATTTGTAACTTTCAGGCTCGTCCAGCAAACGTTCCACGGGGAGCACACACAGACCGTTTGTAACCCTCAGGCTCGGCCAGCAAACTTTCCACAGGGAGGACACACATACAGTTCGTAACCCTCAGGCTCGGCCAGCAAACGTTCCATGGGGAGAAGACACAGACCGTTTGTAAACCTCAGGCTCGGCCAGCACACGTTCCACGGGGAGGACACACAGACCGTTTGTAACCCTCAGGCTCGACCAGCACACGTTCCACGGGGAGGGCACACAAACCGTTTCTAACCCTCAGTCTAGGTCAGCACAGGTTCCTCGGGGAGGACACACAGACCTTTTGTAAGCCTCAGGCTTGGCCATCACACGTTCCACGGGGAGAACACACAGACCGTTTGTAAACCTCAGGCTCGGCCAGCACACGTTCCATGGGGAGGACACACAGACCGTTTGTAAACCTCAGGCTCAGCCTGCACACGTTCCACGGGGAGGACACACAGACCGTTTGTAAACCTCAGGCTCGGCCAGCACATGTTACATGGGGAGCACACACAGACCGTTTGTAAACCTCAGGCTCGGCCAGCACACGTTCCACGGGGAGGACTCACAGACCGTTTGTAAACCTCAGGTTCGGCCAGCACACGTTCCACGGGGAGGACACACAGACCGTTTGTAACCCTCAGGCTCAGTAAGGACACCTTCCACAGAGAGGACACACATACAGACCGTTTGCAACCCTCAGGCTCGATCAGCACACGTTCCACGGGGAGGACACACATACCGTTTGTAACCCTCAGACTCGGCCAGCAAACGTTCCACGGAGAGGACATACAGACCGTTTGTAAACCTCAGGCTGGGCCAGGACACGTTCCACAGGGAGGACACACAGACCGTTTGTAACCCTCAGACTGGACCAGCACCTGTTCTGCGGGGAGGACACACAGCCCATTTGTAAACCTCAGGCTCGGCCCGCACACCTTCAACGGGGAGGACACACAGACCGTTTGTAGCCCTCAGACTGGAACAGCACACGTTCCACGTGAAGGACACACAGACCATTTGTAACCCTCAGACTCGTCCAGCAAACGTTCTGCAGAGATGACGCACAGACCGTTGTTACTCTCAGGCTCGGTCAGCACACGTTCCACGTGGAGGACACACAGACCGTTTGTAACCCTCAGACTGGAACAGCACATGTTCCACGTGGAGGACACACAGACCGTTTGTAACCCTCAGGCTCAGCCAGCACACGTTCCACGTGGATGACACACAGACCGTTTGTAACCCTCAGACTGGAACAGCACACGTTCCACGTGAAGGACACACAGACCGTTTGTAACCCTCAGACTGGACCAGCACACGTTCCACGGGGAGGACACACAGACCGTTTGTAACCCTCAGGCTCGGTCAGCACACGTTCCAAGGGGAGGACACACAGACCGTTTGTAACCCTCAGACTGGACCAACACACGTTCCACGGGGAGGACACACAGACAGTTTGTAACCCTCAGACTGGACCAGCACCTGTTCTGCGGGGAGGACACACAGACCATTTGTAAAACTCAGGCTCGGCCCGCACACCTTCCACGGGGAGGACACACAGACCGTTTGTAGCCCTCAGACTGGAACAGCACATGTTCCACGTGAAGGACACACAGACCGTTTGTAACCCTCAGACTGGAACAGCACACGTTCCACGTGAAGGACACACAGACCGTTTGTAACCCTCAGACTGGACCAGCACCCTTTCCACGGGGAGGACACACAGACCATTTGTAAACCTCAGGCTCGGCCAGCACACGTTCCACGGGGAGGACACACAGACCGTTTGTAACCCTCAGGCTCGGCCAGCACACGTTCTGCGGGGTGGACGCACATACCGTTTGAAACACTCAGGCTCGGTCAGCACATGTTCTACGGGGAGGACACACAGACTGTTTGTAACCCTCAGACTGGACCAGCACCTGTTCTGCGGGGAGGACACACAGACCATTTGTAAAACTCAGGCTCGGCCCGCACACCTTCCACGGGGAGGACACACAGACCGTTTGTAGCCCTCAGACTGGAACAGCACATGTTCCACGTGAAGGACACACAGACCGTTTGTAACCCTCAGACTGGACCAGCACCGGTTCTGCGGGGAGGACACACAGACCGTTTGTAAACCTCAGGCTCGGCCCGCCCACGTTCCACGGGGAGGACACACAGACCGTTTGTAACCCTCAGACAGGACCAGCACACGTTCCAAAGGGAGGACACACAGACCGTTTGTAACCCTCAGGCTCGTTCAGCACACCTTCCACGGGGACGACACACAGACCGTTTGTAACCCTCAGAGTGGACCAGCATCCTTTTCACGGGGAGGACACACATACAGTTTGTAAGCCTCAGGCTTGGCCATCACACGTTCCACGGGGAGAACACACAGACCGTTTGTAACCCTCAGGCTCGGCCAGCACACGTTCCACAGGGAGGACACACAGACCGTTTGTAAACCTCAGGCTCGGCCAGCACACGTTCCACGGGGAGGACACACAGACCGTTTGTAACCCTCAGGCTCAGTAAGGACACCTTCCACAGAGAGGACACACATACAGACCGTTTGCAACCCTCAGGCTCGATCAGCACACGTTCCACGGGGAGGACAAACAGACCATTTGTAACCCTCAGGCTCGGCCAGCAAACGTTCCACGGAGAGGACATACAGACCGTTTGTAAACCTCAGGCTGGGCCAGCACACGTTCCACGGGGAGGACACACAGACCGTTTGTAACCCTCAGACTGGAACAGCACACGTTCCACGTGAAGGACACACAGACCGTTTGTAACCCTTAGACTCGACCAGCACCTGTTCTGCGGGGGGGACACACAGACCATTTGTAAACCTCAGGCTCGGCCCACACACCTTCCACGAAGAGGACACACAGACTGTTTGTAGCCCTCAGACTGGAACAGCACATGTTCCACGTGAAGGACACACAGACCGTTTGTAACCCTCAGACTGGACCAGCACCTGTTCCACGAGGAGAACACACAGACCGTTTGTAAACCTCAGGCTCGGCCAGCACACGTTCCATGGGGAGGACACACAGACCGTTTGTAAACCTCAGGCTCGGCCAGCACACGTTCCACGGGGAGGACACACAGACCGTTTGTAAACCTCAGGCTCTGCCAGCACACGTTCAACGGGGAGGACACACAGACCGTTTGTAACCCTCAGCCTCAGTAAGGACACCTTCCACAGAGAGGACACACATACAGACCGTTTGTAACCCTCAGACTGGAACAGCACACGTTCCACGTGAAGGACACACAGACCGTTTGTAACCCTCAGACTGGACCAGCACCTGTTCTGCGGGGAGGACACACAGACCATTTGTAAACCTCAGGCTCGGCCCGCACACCTTCCACGGGGAGGACACACAGACCGTTTGTAGCCCTCAGACTGGAACAGCACACGTTCCACGTGAAGGACACACAGACCGTTTGTAACCCTCAGACTGCGCCAGCACACGTTCCATGGGGAGGACACACAGACCGTTTGTAACCCTCAGACTGGACCAGCACACGTTCCACGGGGAGGACACACAGACCGTTTGTAATTCTCAGGCTCGGCCAGCATAGGTTCTGCAGAGATGACGCACAGACCGTTTGTAACTCTCAGGCTCATTCAGCACACCTTCCACGGGGACGACACACAGACCGTTTGTAACCCTCAGACTGGACCAGCATCCTTTTCACGGGGAGGACACACATACAGTTTGAAACCCTCAGACTCGTCCAGCAAACGTTCTGCGGGGAGAACGCACAGACCGTTTGTAATCCTCAGGCTCGGCCAGCACACTTTCCACGGGGAGAACACACAGACCATTTGTAACTTTCAGGCTCGTCCAGCAAACATTCCACGGGGAGGACACACAGACCGTTTGTAACCCTCAGGCTCGGCCAGCATAGGTTCTGCAGAGATGACGCACAGACCGTTTGTAACTCTCAGGCTCGGTCAGCACACGTTCCACGGGGAGGACACACAGACCTTTTGTAAGCCTCAGGCTTGGCCATCACACGTTCCACGGGGAGAACACACAGACCGTTTGTAAACCTCAGGCTCGGCCAGCACACGTTCCATGGGGAGGACACACAGACCGTTTGTAACCCTCAGGCTCAGTAAGGACACCTTCCACAGAGAGGACACACATACAGACCGTTTGCAACCCTCAGCCTCGATCAGCACACCTTCCACAGAGAGGACACACATACAGACCGTTTGCAACCCTCAGGCTCGATCAGCACACGTTCCACGGGGAGGACACACAGACCATTTGTAACCCTCAGGCTCGGCCAGCAAACGTTCCACGGAGAGGACATACAGACTGTTTGTAAACCTCAGGCTGGGCCAGCACACGTTCCACGGGGAGGACACACAGACCGTTTGTAACCCTCAGACTGGAACAGCACACGTTCCACGTGAAGGACACACAGACCGTTTGTAACCCTCAGACTGGACCAGCACCTGTTCTGCGGGGAGGACACACAGACCGTTTGTAAACCTCAGGCTCGGCCCGCCCACGTTCCACGGGGAGGACACACAGACCGTTTGTAACCATCAGACAGGACCAGCACACGTTCCACGGGGAGGACACACAGACCGTTTGTAACCCTCAGGCTCGTTCAGCACACCTTCCACGGGGACGACCCAAAGACCGTTTGTAACCCTCAGACTGGACCAGCATCCTTTTCACGGGGAGGACACACATACAGTTTGAAACCCTCAGACTCGTCCAGCAAACGTTCCACGGCGAGGACACACAGACCGTTTGTAAACCTCAGGCTCGGCCAGCACACGTTCCACGGGGAGGACACACAGACCGTTTGTAACCCTCAGGCTCAGTAAGGACACCTTCCACGGAGAGGACACACATACAGACCATTTGCAACCCTCAGGCTCGATCAGCACACGTTCCACGGGGAGGACACATAGACCGTTTGTAAACCTCAGGCTCGGCCAGCAAACGTTCCACGGGGAGAACACACAGACCGTTTGTAAACCTCAGGCTCGGTCAGCACACGTTCCACGGGGAGGACACACAGACCGTTTGAACCCTTAGGCTCGGTCAGCACACGTTCCACGGGGAGAACACACAGACCGTTTGTAAACCTCAGGCTCGGTCAGCACACGTTCCACAGGGACGACACACAGACCGTTTGTAAACCTCAGGCTCGGCCAGCAACGGTTCCACGGGGAGGACACACAGACTGTTTGTTACCCTGAGGCTCAGCCAGCAAACATTCCACGGGGTGGACACACAGACCGTTTGTAACCCTCAGGCTCGTCCAGCAATCGTTCCACGGGGAGGACACACATACAGTTTGTAACCCTCAGACTCGGCCAGCAAACGTTCTGCAGGGAGAACGCACAGACCGTTTGTAAACCTCAGGCTCGGCCAGCACACGTTCCACGGGGAGGACACACAGACCGTTTGTAAACCTCAGGCTCGGCCAGCACATGTTACACGGGGAGGACACACAGACCGTTTGTAAACCTCAGGCTCGGTCAGCACACGTTCCACGGGGAGAACACACAGACCTTTTGTAAGCCTCAGGCTTGGCCATCACACGTTCCACGGGGAGAACACACAGACCGTTTGTAAACCTCAGGCTCGGCCAGCACACGTTCCATGGGGAGGACACACAGACCGTTTGTAAACCTCAGGCTCGGCCAGCACACGTTCCACGGGGAGGACACACAGACCGTTTGTAAACCTCAGGCTCGGCCAGCACATGTTACACGGGGAGGACACACAGACCGTTTGTAAACCTCAGGCTCGGCCAGCACACGTTCCACGGGGAGGACACACAGACCATTTGTAAACCTCAGGCTCGGCCCGCACACCTTCCACGGGGAGGACACACAGACCGTTTGTAGCCCTCAGACTGGAACAGCACATGTTCTGCGGGGAGGACACACAGACCGTTTGTAAACCTCAGGCTCGGCCAGCACACGTTCCACGGGGAGGACACACAGACCATTTGTAAACCTCAGGCTCGGCCCGCACACCTTCCACGGGGAGGACACACAGACCGTTTGTAGCCCTCAGACTGGAACAGCACACCTTCCACGGGGAGGACACACAGACCGTTTGTAAACCTCAGGCTCTGCCCGCACACCTTCCACGGGGAGGACACACAGACCGTTTGTAAACCTCAGGCTCGGCCCGCACACCTTCCACGGGGAGGACACACAGTCCGTTTGTAGCCCTCAGACTGGAACAGCACATGTTCCACGTGAAGGACACACAGACCGTTTGTAACCCTCAGACTGGACCAGCACCTGTTCTGCGGGGAGGACACACAGACCGTTTGTAAACCTCAGGCTCGGCCCACCCACGTTCCACGGGGAGGACACACAGACCGTTTGTAACCCTCAGACAGGACCAGCACACGTTCCACGGGGAGGACACACAGACCGTTTGTAACCCTCAGGCTCGTTCAGCACACCTTCCACGGGGACGACACACAGACAGTTTGTAACCCTCAGACTGGACCAGCATCCTTTTCACGGGGAGGACACACATACAGTTTGAAACCCTCAGACTCGTCCAGCAAACGTTCTGCGGGGAGAACGCACAGACCGTTTGTAATCCGCAGGCTCGGACAGCACACGTTCCACGGGGAGAACACACAGACCGTTTGTAACTTTCAGGCTCGTCCAGCAAACGTTCCACGGGGAGAACACACAGACCGTTTGTAAACCTCAGGCTCGGCCAGCACACGTTCCACGGGGAGGACACACAGACCGTTTGTAACCCTCAGGCTCGGCCAGCATAGGTTCTGCAGAGATGACGCACAGACCGTTTGTAACTCTCAGGCTCGGTCAGCACACGTTCCACGGGGAGGACACACAGACCTTTTGTAAGCCTCAGGCTTGGCCATCACACGTTCCACGGGGAGAACACACAGATCGTTTGTAAACCTCAGGCTCGGCCAGCACACGTTCCACGGGGAGGACACACAGACCGTTTGTAACCCTCAGACAGGACCAGCACACGTTCCACGGGGAGGACACACAGACCGTTTGTAACCCTCAGGCTCGTTCAGCACACCTTCCACGGGGACGACACACAGACCGTTTGTAACCCTCAGACTGGACCAGCATCCTTTTCACGGGGAGGACACACATGCAGTTTGAAACCCTCAGACTCGTCCAGCAAACGTTCTGCGGGGAGAACGCACAGTCCGTTTGTAACCCTCAGGCTCGGCCAGCACACGTTCCACGGGGAGAACACACAGACCATTTGTAAATTTCAGGCTCGTCCAGCAAACGTTCCACGGGGAGCACACACAGACCGTTTGTAACCCTCAGGCTCGGCCAGCACACGTTCCACGGGGAGGACACACAGACCGTTTGTAACCCTCAGGCTTGGCCAGCACACGTTCCACGGGGAGAACACACAGACCGTTTGTAATCCTCAGGCTCGGCCAGCACACGTTCCACGGGGAGAACACACAGAGCATTTGTAACTTTCAGGCTCGTCCAGCAAACGTTCCACGGGGAGCACACACAGACCGTTTGAAACCCTCAGGCTCGGCCAGCACACGTTCCACGGAGAGAACACACAGACCGTTTGTAACCCTCAGGCTCGGCCAGCACACGTTCCATGGGGAGGACACACAGACCGTTTGTAACACTCAGGCTCGGTCAGCACACGTTCCACGGAGAGAACACACAGACCGTTTGTAACCCTCAGGCTCGGCCAGCACACGTTCCATGGGGAGGACACACAGACCGTTTGTAACACTCAGGCTCGGCCAGCACACGTTCCACAGGGAGGACACACAGACCGTTTGTAACCCTCAGGCTCCGCCAGCACACGTTCCACAGGGAGGACACACAGACCGTTTGTAACCCTCAGGCTCGGCCAGCACACGTTCCACAGGGAGGAAACACAGACCGTTTGTAACCCTCAGGCTCGGCCAGCAAACGTTCCACGGGGAGAACACACAGACCGTTTGTAAACCTCAGGCTCGGCCAGCACACGTTCCACAGGGAGGACACACAGACCGTTTGTAAACCTCAGGCTCGGCCAGCACACGTTCCACAGGGAGGACACACAGACCGTTTGTAAACCTCAGGCTCGGCCAGCACACGTTCCACAGGGAGGACACACAGACCGTTTGTAAACCTCAGGCTCGGCCAGCACACGTTCTATGGGGAGGACACACAGACCGTTTGTAACCCTCAGGCTCGGTCAGCACACGTTCACGGGGAGGACACACAGACTGTTTGTAACCCTCAGGCTCGGCCAGCATAGGTTCTGCAGAGATGACGCACAGACCGTTTGTAAACCTCAGGCTCGGTCAGCACACGCTCCACGGGGAGGACACACAGACCTTTTGTAAGCCTCAGGCTTGGCCATCACACGTTCCACGGGGAGAACACACAGACCGTTTGTAAACCTCAGGCTCGGCCAGCACACGTTCCATGGGGAGGACACACAGACCGTTTGTAACCCTCAGACTGGACCAGCACACGTTCCACGGGGAGGACACACAGACCGTTTGGAAACCTCAGGCTCGGCCAGCACACGTTCCATGGGGAGGACACACAGACCGTTTGTAAACCTCAGGCTCGGCCAGCACACGTTCCACGGGGAGGACACACAGACCGTTTATAAACCTCAGGCTGGGCCAGCACATGTTACACGGGGAGGACACACAGAGCATTTGTAAACCTCAGGCTCAGTAAGGACACCTTCCACGGAGAGGACACACATACAGACCATTTGCAACCCTCAGGCTCGATCAGCACACGTTCCACAGGGAGGACACATAGACCGTTTGTAAACCTCAGGCTGGGCCAGCACACGTTCCACGGGGAGGACACACAGACCGTTTGAACCCTCAGGCTCGGTCAGCACACCTTCCACGGGGACGACACACAGACCGTTTATAACCCTCAGACTGGACCAGCACCCTTTCCACGGGGAGGACACACAGACCGTTTGTAACACTCAGGCTCGGTCAACACACGTTCTGCGTGGAGGACACACAGTCCGTTTGTAAACCTCAGGTGCGGCCAGCAATGGTTCCACGGGGAGGACACACAGACCGTTTGTAACCCTCAGGCTCGGTCTGCACACCTTCCACGGGGACGACACACAGACCGTTTGTAACCCTCAGACTGGACCAGCACCCTTTCCACGGGGAGGACACACAGACCATTTGTAACACTGAGGCTCGGTCAGCAGACGTTCCCCGGAGAGGACACACAGACCGTTTGTAACCCTCAGACTGGACCAGCACACGTTCTGCGGGGAGGACACACAGACCGTTTTTAAACCTCAGGCTCGGTCAGCACACCTTCCACGGGGAGGACACACAGACCGTTTGTAACCCTCAGACTGGACCAGCACACGTTCTGCGGGGAGGACACACAGACCGTTTGTAAACCTCAGGCTCGGCCAGCACACGTTCCACGAGGAGGACACCCAGACCGTTTGTTACCCTGAGGCTCAGCCAGCAAAACATTCCACGGGTTGGACACACAGGCCATTTGTAACCCTCAGGCTCGGCCAGCACACGTTCCACTGGGAGGACACACAGACCGTTTGTTACCCTGAGGCTCAGCCAGCAAACATTCCATGGGGTGGACACACAGACCGTTTGTAACCCTCAGGATCGGACAGCACACGTTCCACGGGGAGGACACACAGACCGTTTGTAACCCTCACGTTCGGTCAGCACTCGTTCCACGGGGAGGTCACACAGACCGTTTGTAACCCTCAGGCTCGTCCAGCAATCGTTCCACGGGGAGGACACACATACAGTTTGTAACCCTCAGACTCAGCCAGCAAACGTTCTGCGGGGAGGACGCACATATCGTTTGTAACCCTCAGGCTCGGTCAGCACACGTTCTACGAAGAGGACACACAGACCGTTTGTAACCCTCAGGCTCGGTCAGCACACGTTCCACGGGGAGGACACACAGACCGTTTGTAAACCTCAGGCTCGGTCAGCACACGTTCCACGGGGAGGACACACAGACCGTTTGTAACCCGTAGAGTCTGCCAGCAAACGTTCCACAGGGAGGACACACAGACTGTTTGTAACACTCAGGCTCAGTCAGCACACCATCCACGGGGAGGACACACAGACCGTTTGTAACCCTCTGTCTGGACCAGCACACGTTCCACGTGGAGGACACACAGACCATTTGTAACCCTCAGACTGGACCAGCACACGTTCCACGTGAAGGACACACAGACCGTTTGTAACCCTCAGACTGGACCAGCACCTGTTCTGCGGGGAGGACACACAGACCATTTGTAACCCTCAGACTCAGCCCGCACACGTTCCACGGGGAGGACACACAGACCGTTTGTAACCCTCAGACTGGACCAGCACACGTTCCCCGGGGAGGACACACAGACCGTTTGCAACCCGCAGGCTCGTTCAGCACACCTTCCACGGGGACGACACACAGACCGTTTGTAACCCTCAGACTGGAGCAGCATCCTTTTCACGGGGAGGACACACAGACCGGTTGTAATCCTGAGGCTCGGCCAGCACACGTTCCACGGGGAGAACACACAGACCGTTTGTAAACCTCAGGCTCGGCCAGCACACGTTCCACGGGGAGGACACACAGACCGTTTGTAACCCTCAGGCTGGGCCAGCATAGGTTCTGCAGAGATGACGCACAGACCGTTTGTAACTCTCAGGCTCGGTCAGCACACGCTCCACGGGGAGGACACACAGTCCTTTTGTAAGCCTCAGGCTTGGCCATCACACATTCCACGGGGAGAACACACAGACCGTTTGTAAACCTCAGGCTCGGCCAGCACACGTTCCATGGGGAGGACACACAGACCGTTTGTAAACCTCAGGCTCGGCCAGCACACGTTCCACGGGGAGGACACACAGACCGTTTGTAAACCTCAGGATCGGCCAGCACATGTTACACGGGGAGGACACACAGACCGTTTGTAAACCTCAGGTTCGCCCAGCACACGTTCCACGGCGAGGACACACAGACCGTTTGTAAACCTCAGGCTCGGCCAGCACACGTTCCACGGGGAGGACACACAGACCGTTTGTAACTCGCAGGCTCGGTCAGCACACGTTCTACGAAGAGGACACACAGACCGTTTGTAACCCTCAGGCTCGGTCAGCACACGTTCCATGGGGAGGACACACAGACCGTTTGTAACTCTCAGGCTCGTTCAGCACACGTTCCACGGGGAGGATACACAGACCTTTTGTAAGCCTCAGGCTTGGCTATCATATGTTCCACGGGGAGAACACACAGACCGTTTGTAAACCTCAGGCTCGGCCAGCACACGTTCCACGGGGAGAACACACAGACCGTTTGTAAACCTCAGGCTCGGACAGCACATGTTCCACGGGGAGGACACACAGACCGTTTGTAAACCTCAGGCTCGGCCAGCACACGTTCCACGGGGAGGACACACAGACCGTTTGTAACCCTCAGGCTCATCAGCACATGTTCCACAGGGAGGACACACAGACCGTTCGTAACCCTCAGGCTCGGCCAGCACACGTTCCACGGGGAGGACACACAGACCTTTTGTAACCCTCAGGCTCGGTCAGCACACGTTCCACGGGGAGGACACACAGACCGTTTCTAACCCTTAGGCTCGGAGTGCATACTTTCGACAGGGAGGACACACAGACCGTTTGTAACCCTCAGACTGGACCAGCACCCGTTCCAAGGGGAGGACACACAGACAGTTTGTAACCCTCAGTCTGGACCAGCACCCTTTCCACGGGGAGGACACACAGACCGTTTGTAAACCTCAGGCTCGGCCAGCACACGTTCCACGGGGAGGACACACAGACCGTTTGTAACCCTCAGGCTCGGCCAGCACACTTTCTGCGCGGAGGACGCACATAACGTTTGAAACCCTCAGGCTCGGTCAGCACACGTTCTACGGGGAGGACACACAGACTGTTTGTAAACCTCAGGCTTGGCCAGCACACGTTCCACGGGGAGGACACACAGACCGTTTGTAACACTCAGGCTCGGCCAGCACACGTTCTGCGGGGAGGACGCACATACAGTTTGTAACCCTCAGAATCGGCCAGCAACAGTTCTGCGGGGAGGACGCACATATCGTTTGTAACCCTCAGGCTCGGTCAGCACACGTTCTACGTAGAGGACACACAGACTGTTAGCAACCCTCACGCTCGGACAGCACACGTTCTACGAAGAGGACACACAGACCGTTTTGTAACCCTCAGGCTCGGTCAGCACACGTTCTACGGGGAGGACACACAGACCGTTTGTAACCCGTAGACTCTGCCAGCAAACGTTCCACAGGGAGGACACACAGACCGTTTGTAACCCTCAGACTGGACCAGCACACGTTCCACGTGAAGGACACACAGACCGTTTGTAACCCTCAGACTGGACCAGCACACGTTCCACGTGAAGGACACACAGACCGTTTGTAACTCTCAGACTGGACCAGCACACGTTCCACGTGAAGGACACACAGACCGTTTGTAACCCACAGGCTGGACCAGCACCTGTTCTGCGGGGAGGACACACAGACCATTTGTAAACCTCAGGCTCGGCCCGCACACGTTCCACGGGGAGGACACACAGACCGTTTGTAGCCCTCAGACTGGAACAGCACACGTTCCACGGGGAGGACACACAGACCGTTTGTAACCCTCAGACTGGACCAGCATCCTTTTCACGGGGAGGACACACAGACCGTTTGTAACCCTCAGGATCAGGAAGTACACGTTCCACGGGGAGAACACACAGACCATTTGTAAACCTCAGGCTCGGCCAGCACATGTTCCACGGGGAGGAAACACAGACCGTTTGTAAACCTCAGGCTCGGCCAGCACACGTTCCACGGGGAGGACACACAGACCGTTTGTAAACCTCAGGCTCGGCCAGCACATGTTCCACGGGGAGGACACACAGACCGTTTGTAAACCTCAGGCTCAGCCAGCACACGTTCCACGGGGAGGACACACAGACCGTTTTTAACCCTCAGGCTCAGTAAGGACACATTCCACGGAGAGGACACACATACAGACCGTTTGTAACCCTCAGGCTCGATCAGCACACGTTCCACGGGGAGGGCACACAGACCGTTTGCAACCCTCAGGCTCGATCAGCACACGTTCCACGGGAAGGACACACAGACCGTTTGTAAGCCTCAGGCTCGGCCAGCACACATTCCACGGGGAGGACACACATACAGTTTGTAACCCTCAGGCTCGGTCAGCACACGTTCTACGAAGAGAACACACAGACCGTTTGTAACCCTCAGGTTTGCCAGCAAACGTTCCACGGGGAGGACACACAGACCGTTTGTAACCCTCAGGTTTGCCAGCAAACGTTCCACGGGGAGGACACACAGACCGTTTGTAACCCTCAGACTCGGTCAGCACACGTTCCACGGGGTGGACACACAGACCGTTGGTAACACACTGGCTCGACCAGCACACGTTCCACGGGGAGGACACACAGACCATTTGTAACCCTCAGGCTCGGCCAGCACACGTTCCACGGGGAGGACACTGAGACCGTTTGTAACCCTCAGGTTCGCCAGCAAACATTCTGCGGGGAGGACACACAGACCGTTTGTAACCCTCAGGCACGGTCAGCACACGTTCTACGGGGAGGACACACAGACTGTGTGCAACCCTCAGGCTCGATTAGCACACGTTCCACAGGGAGGACACACAGACCATTTGTAACCCTGAGGCTCGGTCAGCATACGTTCTACGGGGAGGACACACAGACCTTTTGTAAGCCTCAGGCTTAGCCATCACACGTTCCACGGGGAGAACACACAGACCGTTTGTAAACCTCAGAGTCGGCCAGCACACGTTCCACGGGGAGGACACACAGACCGTTTGTAACCCTCAGGCTCGGCCAGCACACGTTCCACGGGGAGGACACACAGACCGTTTGTAACCCTCAGGCTCGGTCAGCACACGTTCCACGGGGAGGACACACAGACCTTTTGTAACCCTCAGGCTCGGTCAGCACACGTTCCACGGGGAGGACACACATACAGTTCGTAACCCTCAGGCTCGGCCAGCACATATTCCACGGGGAGAACACACAGACCGTTTTGTAACCCTCAGGCCAGGCCAGCATAGGTTCTGCAGAGATGACGCACAGACCGTTTCTAACTCACAGGCTCGGTTAGCACACGTTCCACGGGGAGGACACACAGACCGTTTGTAACCCTCAGGCTCGGCCAGCACATGTTCCACGGGGAGGACACACAGACCGTTTGTAACCCTCAGGTTCATCAGCACATGTTCCACGGGGAGGACACACAGACCGTTTGTAAGCCTCAGGCTTGGCCATCACACGTTCCACGGGGAGAACACACAGACCGTTTGTAAACCTCAGGCTCGGCCAGCACACGTTCCACAGGGAGGACACACAGACCGTTTGTAATCCTCAGGCTCAGTAAGGACACCTTCCACGGAGAGGACACACATACAGACCATTTGCAACCCTCAGGCTCGAACAACACACGTTCCACGGGGAGGACACATAGACCGTTTGCAAACCTCAGGCTCGGCCAGGGAAAGTTCCACGGGGAGGACACACATACAGTTTGTAACCCTCAGACTCGGCCAGCAAACGTTCTGCGGAGAGGACGCACATATCGTTTGTAACCCTCAGGCTCGGTCAGCACACGTTCCACAGGGAGGACACACAGACCTTTTGTAACCCTCAGGCTCGGTCCGCACACGTTCCTCGGGGAGGATACACAGACCGTTTGTAAACCTCAGACTGGACCAGCACACGTTCCACGGGGAGGACACACAGACTGTTTGTAACACTCAGGCTTGATCATCACACGTTCCTCGGGTAGGACACACAGACCATTTGTAACCCTCAGGCTAGGCCAGCATAGGTTCTGCAGAGATGATGCACAGACCATTTGTAACTCTCAGGCTCGGTCAGCACACGTTCCACGGGGAAAACACACAGACCTTTTGTAAGCCTCAGGCTTGCAATCACACGTTCCACGGGGATAACACACAGACCGTTTGTAAACCTCAGGCTCGGCCAGCACACGTTCCATGGGGAGGACACACAGACCGTTTGTAAACCTCAGGCTCGGACAGCACATGTTCCACGGGGAGGACACACAGACCGTTTGTAAACCTCAGGCTCGGCCAGCACACGTTCCACGGGGAGGACACACAGACCGTCTGTAAACCTCAGGCTCGGCCAGCACACGTTCCACGGAGAGGACACACATACAGACCGTTTGCAACCCTCAGGCTCAATCAGCACACGTTCCACGGGGAGGACACATAGACCGTTTGTAAACCTCAGGCTCGGCCAGCGAACGTTCCACGGGGAGGACACACATACAGTTTGTTACCCTCAGACTCGGCCAGCAAACGTTCTGTGGGGAGGACGCACATATCGTTTGTAACCCTCAGGCTAGGTCAGCACACGTTCCACGGGGAGGACACACAGACCTTTTGTAACCCTCAGGCTCATCAGCACATGTTCCACAGGGAGGACACTCAGACCGTTTGTAACCCTTAGGCTCGGCCTGCATACTTTCGACAGGGAGGACACACAGACCGTTTGTAACCCTCAGGCTCGGCCAGCACACGTTCCACGGGGAGGACACACAGACCTTTTGTAACCCTCAGGCTCGGTCAGCACACGTTCCACGGGGAGGACACACAGACCTTTTGTAACCCTCAGGCTCGGTCAGCACACGTTCCACGGGGAGGACACACAGACCGTTTCTAACCCTTAGGCTCGGCCAGCACACGTTCCACAGGGAGGACACACAGACGATTTGTAACCCTCAGACTGGACCAGCACACGTTCCTCGGGTAGGACACACAGACGGTTTGTAACACTCAGGCTT
The DNA here is from genome assembly GCF_030144855.1 of Hypanus sabinus. Taxonomy (NCBI): domain Eukaryota; kingdom Metazoa; phylum Chordata; class Chondrichthyes; order Myliobatiformes; family Dasyatidae; genus Hypanus; species Hypanus sabinus. The sequence goes on from NC_082710.1 coordinate 64,479,177, forward strand.
GATCATCACACGTTCCACGGGGAGGACACACAGACCGTTTGTAACCCTCAGGCTCGGCCAGCACACGTTCTGCGGGGAGGACGCACAGACCGTTTGAAACCCTCAGGCTCGGCCAGCACACGTTCAACGGGGATGACACACAGACCGTTTGAAACCCTCAGGCTCAGCCCGCACACTTTCCACGGGGAGGACACACAGACCGTTTGTAACCCTCAGGATCAGGAAGCACACGTTCCTCTGGGAGAACACACATACAGTTTGTAACCCTCAGGCTCGGCCAGCAAACCTTCCACGGGGAGAACACACAGACCGTTTGTAACCCTCAGGCTAGGCCAGCATAGGTTCTGCAGAGATGACGCACAGACCGTTTGTAACTCTCAGGCTCGGTCAGCACACGTTCCACGGGGAGGACACACAGACCTTTTGTAAGCCTCAGGCTTGGCCAGCACACGTTCCACGGGGAGGACACACAGACCATTTGTAAACCTCAGGCTCGGCCAGCACACGTTCCACGGGGAGAACACACAGACCGTTTGTAACCCTCAGACTGGACCAGCACACGTTCCACAGGGAGGACACACAGACCGTTTGTAAACCTGAGGCTCGGACAGCACATGTTCCACGGGGAGGACACACAGACCGTTTGTAAACCTCAGGCTCGGCCAGCACACGTTCCACGGGGAGGACACACAGTCCGTTTGTAAACCTCTGGCTCGGCCAGCACACGTTCCACGGGGAGGACACACAGACCGTTTGTAACCCTCGGGCTCGTCCAGCAATCTTTCCACGGGGAGGACACGCATACAGTTTGTAACCCTCAGACTCAGCCAGCAAACGTTCTGCAGGGAGAATGCACAGACCGTTTGTAACCCTCAGGCTCAGTAAGGACACCTTCCACGGAGTGGACACACATACAGACCGTTTGCAACCCTCAGGCTCGATCAGCACACGTTCTACGGGGAGGACACACAGACCGTTTGTAACCCTCGGGCTCGTCCAGCAATCTTTCCACGGGGAGGACACGCATACAGTTTGTAACCCTCAGACTCGGCCAGCACACGTTCCACGGGGAGGACACACAGACCGTTTGTAACCCTCAGACTCGGCCAGCACACGTTCCACGGGGAGGACACACAGACCGTTTGTAACCCTCAGGCTCAGTAAGGACACCTTCCACGGAGTGGACACACATACAGACCGTTTGCAACCCTCAGGCTCGGCCAGCACACGTTCTACGGGGAGGACACACAGACCGTTTGTAACCCTCAGGCTCGATCAGCACACGTTCCACAGGGAGGACACATAGACCGTTTGTAAACCTCAGGCTCAGCCAGCGAACGTTCCACGGGGAGGACACACATACAGTTTGTTACCCTCAGACTCGGCCAGCAAACGTTCTGCGGGGAGGACGCACATATCGTTTGTAACCCTCAGGCTTGGTCAGCACACCTTCCACGGGGAGGACACACAGACCTTTTGTAACCCTCAGGCTCGGTCAGCACACGTTCCACGGGGAGGACACTCAGACCGTTTGTAACCCTTAGGCTCGGCCTGCATACTTTCGACAGGGAGGACACACAGACTGTTTGTAAACCTCAGGCTCGGCCAGCACACATTCCACGGGGAGGACACACAGACCGTTTGTAATCCTCAGGCTCGGCCAGCACACGTTCCACGGGGAGGACACACAGACCGTTTTTAACCCACGGGCTCGTCCAGCAATCGTTCCACGGGGAGGACACACATACAGTTTGTAACCCTCAGACTCGGCCAGCAAACGTTCTGCAGGGAGAATGCACAGACCGTTTGTAACCCTCAGGCTCAGTAAGGACACCTTCCACGGAGCGGACACACATACAGACCGTTTGCAACCCTCAGGCTCGATCAGCACACGTTCCACGGGGAGAACACACAGACCGTTTGTAAACCTCAGGCTCGGCCAGCACACGTTCCACGGGGATAACACACAGACCGTTTGTAACCCTCAGACTGGAGCAGCACACGTTCCACAGGGAGGACACACAGACCGTTTGTAAACCTGACGCTCGGACAGCACACGTTCCACGGGGAGGACACACAGACCGTTTGTAACCCTCGGGCTCGTCCAGCAATCTTTCCACGGGGAGGACACACATACAGTTTGTAACCCTCAGACTCGGCCAGCAAACGTTCTGCAGGGAGAATGCAAAGACCGTTTGTAACCCTCAGGCTCAGTAAGGACACCTTCCACGGAGCGGACACACATACAGACCGTTTGCAACCCTCAGGCTCGATCAGCACACGTTCCACAGGGAGGACACACGGACCGTTTGTAAACCTCAGGCTCGGCCAGCACACGTTCCATGGGGAGGACACAGACCGTTTGTAACCCTCAGACTCGGCCAGCACACGTTCCACGGGGAGAACACACAGACCATTTGTAACCCTCAGGCTCGTCCAGCAAACGTTCCACGGGGAGGACACACAGACCGTTTGTAACCCTCAGGCTCGGCCAGCACATATTCCACGGGGAGAACACACCGACCGTTTTGTAACCCTCAGGCTCGGCCAGCACACGTTCCACAGGGAGGACACACGGACCGTTTGTAAACCTCAGGCTCGGCCAGCACACGTTCCACGGGGAGGACACACAGACCGTTTGTAACCCTCAGGCTCGGCCAGCACACGTTCCACGGGGAGGACACACAGACCGTTTGTAACCCTCAGGCTCTGTCAGCACACGTTCCACGGGGAGGACACACAGACCGTTTGTAACCCTCAGGCTCGGCCAGCACACGTTCCACGGGGAGGACACACAGACCGTTTGTAACCCTCAGGCTAGGCCAGCATAGGTTCTGCAGAGATGACGCACAGACCGTTTGTAACTCTCAGGCTCGGCCAGCACACGTTCCACGGTGGGGACACACAGACCTTTTGTAAGCCTCAGGCTTGGCCATCACACGTTCCACGGGGAGAACACACAGACCGTTTGTAAACCTCAGGCTCGGCCAGCACACGTTCCACGGGGAGAACACACAGACCGTTTGTAACCCTCAGGCTCGGCCAGCATAGGTTCCACAGGGAGGACACACAGACGGTTTGTAAACCTGAGGCTCAGACAGCACACGTTCCACGGGGAGGACACACAGACCGTTTGTAAACCTCTGGCTCGGCCAGCGAACGTTCCACGGGGAGGACACACATACAGTTTGTTACCCTCAGACTCGGCCAGCAAACGTTCTGCGGGGAGGACGCACATATCGTTTGTAACCCTCAGGCTCGGTCAGCACACGTTCCACGGGGAGGACACACAGACCTTTTGTAACCCTCAGGCTCATCAGCACATTTTCCACAGGGAGGACACTCAGACCGTTTGAAACCGTCAGGCTCGATCAGCACACGTTCCACGGGGAGGACGCACATATCGTTTGTAACCCTCAGGCTCGGTCAGCACACGTTCCACGGGGAGGACACACAGACCGTTTGTAAACCTCAGGCTCGGCCAGCACACGTTCCACGGGGAGGACACACAGACCGTTTGTAACCCTCAGGCTCGGCCAGCACACGTTCCACGGGGAGGACACACAGACCGTTTGTAACCCTCAGGCTCTGTCAGCACACGTTCCACGGGGAGGACACACAGACCATTTGTAAACCTCTGGCTCGGCCAGCGAACGTTCCACGGGGAGGACACACATACAGTTTGTTACCCTCAGACTCGGCCAGCAAACGTTCTGCGGGGAGGACGCACATATCGTTTGTAACCCTCAGGCTCGGTCAGCACACGTTCCACGGGGAGGACACACAGACCTTTTGTAACCCTCAGGCTCGGCCAGCACACGTTCCACGGGGTGGACACTCAGACCGTTTGTAACCCTTAGGCTCGGCCTGCATACTTTCGACAGGGAGGACGCACAGACCGTTTGTAACCCTCAGGCTCGGCCAGCACATGTTCCACGGGGAGGACACACAGACCGTTTGTAAACCTCAGGCTCGGCCAGCACATGTTCCACGGGAAGGACACACAGACCGTTTGTAAACCTCAGGCTCGGCCAGCACACATTCCACGGGGAGGACACACAGACCATTTGTAATCCTCAGGCTCGGCCAGCACACGTTCCACGGGGAGGACACACAGACCGTTTGTAACCCTCGGGCTCGTCCAGCAATCGTTCCACGGGGAGGACACACATACAGTTTGTAACCCTCAGACTCGGCCAGCAAACGTTCTGCAGGGAGAATGCACAGACCGTTTGTAACCCTCAGGCTCAGTAAGTACAACTTCCACGGAGAGGACACTGAGACCGTTTGTAACCCTCAGGCTCGATCATCACACGTTCCACGGGGAGGACACACAGACCGTTTGTAACCCTCAGGCTCGATCAGCACACGTTCCATTGGGAGGACACACAGACCGTTTGTAAACCTCAGGCTCGGCCAGCGAACGTTCCACGGGGAGGACACACAGACCGTTTGTTACCCTCAGACTCGGCCAGCACACGTTCCACAGGGAGGACACACAGACCGTTTGTAAACCTCAGGCTCAGTCAGCACACGTTCCACAGGGAGGACACACAGCCCGTTTGTAAACCTCAGGCTCGGCCAGCACACGTTCCTCGGGTAGGACACACAGACCGTTTGTAACACTCAGGCTTGATCATCACACGTTCCTCGGGTAGGACACACAGACCGTTTGTAACCCTCAGGGTCGGCCAGCACACGTTCTGCGGGGAGGACGCACATACCGTTTGAAACCCTCAGGCTCGGCCCGCACACTTTACACGGGGAGGACACACAGACCGTTTGTAACCCTCAGGCTCGGCCAGCACACGTTCCACGGGGAGGACACACAGACCGTTTGTAACCCTCAGGCTTGGTCAGCACACGTTCCACGGGGAGGACACACAGACCGTTTGTAAACCTCAGGCTCGGCCAGCACACGTTCCACGGGGAGAACAAACCGACCGTTTTGTAACCCTCAGGCTCGGCCAGCATAGGTTCTGCAGAGATGACGCACAGACCGTTTGTAACTCTCAGGCTCGGCCAGCACACGTTCCACGGGGAGGACACACAGACCTTTTGTAAGCCTCAGGCTTGGCCATCACACGTTCCACGGGGAGGACACACAGACCGTTTGTAACCCTCAGGCTTGGTCAGCACACGTTCCACGGGGAGGACACACAGACCATTTGTAACCCTCAGGCTCGGCCAGCACATATTCCACGGGGAGAACAAACCGACCGTTTTGTAACCCTCAGGCTCGGCCAGCATAGGTTCTGCAGAGATGACGCACAGACCGTTTGTAACTCTCAGGCTCGGCCAGCACACGTTCCACGGGGAGGACACACAGACCTTTTGTAAGCCTCAGGCTTGGCCATCACACGTTCCACGGGGAGAACACACAGACCGTTTGTAAACCTCAGGCTCGGCCAGCACACGTTCCACGGGGAGGACACACAGACCGTTTGTAACCCTCGGGCTCGTCCAGCAATCTTTCCACGGGGAGGACACACATACAGTTTGTAACCCTCAGACTCGGCCAGCAAACGTTCTGCAGGGAGAATGCACAGACCGTTTGTAACCCTCAGGCTCAGTAAGGACACCTTCCACGGAGCGGACACACATACAGACCGTTTGCAACCCTCAGGCTCGATCAGCACACGTTCCACGGGGAGGATACATAGACCGTTTGTAAACCTCAGGCTCGGCCAGCGAACGTTCCACGGGGAGGACACAGATACAGTTTGTTACCCTCAGACTCGGCCAGCAAACGTTCTGCGGGGAGGACGCACATATCGTTTGTAACCCTCAGGCTCGGTCAGCACACGTTCCACGGGGAGGACACACAGACCTTTTGTAACCCTCAGGCTCGGTCAGCACACGTTCCACGGGGAGGACACACAGACCGTTTGTAACCCTTAGGCTCGGCCTGCATACTTTCGACCGGGAGGACACACAGACCGTTTGTAACCCTCAGGCTCGGCCAGCACATGTTCCACGGGGAGGACACACAGACCGTTTGTAAACCTCAGGCTCGGCCAGCACATGTTCCACGGGAAGGACACACAGACCGTTTGTAAACCTCAGGCTCGGCCAGCACACATTCCACGGGGAGGACACACAGACCGTTTGTAATCCTCAGGCTCGGCCAGCACACGTTCCACGGGGAGGACACACAGACCGTTTGTAACCCTCAGGCTCGTCCAGCAATCGTTCCACGGGGAGGACACACATACAGTTTGTAACCTTCAGACTCGGCCAGCAAACGTTCTGCAGGGAGAATGCACAGACCGTTTGTAGCCCTCAGGCTCAGTAAGGACACCTTCCACGGAGAGGACACACATACAGACCGTTTGCAACCCTCAGGCTCGATCAGCACACATTCCATGGGGAGGACACATAGACCGTTTGTAAACCTCAGGCTCGGCCAGCGAACGTTCCACGGGGAGGACACACATACAGATTGTTACCCTCAGACTCGGCCAGCAAACGTTCTGCGGGGAGGACGCACATATCGTTTGTAACCCTCAGGCTCGGTCAGCACACATTCCACGGGGAGGACACACAGACCTTTTGTAACCCTCAGGCTCGGTCAGCACACGTTCCACAGGGAGGACACACAGACCGTTTGTAACCCTCAGACTCGGACAGCACACGTTCCACAGAGAGGACACACAGACCATTTGTAACCCTCAGGCTCGTCCAGCAAACGTTCCACGGGGAGAACACACAGACCATTTGTAACCCTCAGGCTCGGCCAGCAAACTTTCCACGGGGAGTACACACATACAGTTTCTAACCCTCAGGCTCGGCCAGCACACGTTCCACGGGGAGGACACACAGACCGTTTTGTAACCCTCAGGCTCGGCCAGCACATGTTCCACGGGGAGGACACACAGACCGTTTGTAACCCTCAGGCTTGGCCATCACATGTTCCACGGGGAGGACACACAGACCGTTTGTAAACCTCAGGCTCGGCCAGCACACGTTCCACGGGGAGGACACACAGATCGTTTGTAACCCTCAGACTCGGCCAGCAAACGTTCTGCAGGGAGAATGCACAGACCGTTTGTAACCCTCAGGCTCAGTAAGGACACCTTCCACGGAGCGGACACTCATACAGACCGTTTGCAACCCTCAGGTTCGATCAGCACACGTTCCACGGGGAGGATACATAGACCGTTTGTAAACCTCAGGCTCGGCCAGCGAACGTTCCACGGGGAGGTCACACAGACCTTTTGTAACCCTCAGGCTCGGTCAGCACACGTTCCACGGGGAGGACACACTAACGGTTTGTAACCCTTAGGCTCGGCCTGCATACTTTCGACCGGGAGGACACACAGACCGTTTGTAACCCTCAGGCTCGGCCAGCACATGTTCCACGGGAAGGACACACAGACCGTTTGTAAGCCTCAGGCTTGGCCATCACACGTTCCAGGGAGGACACACAGACGGTTTGTAACCCTTGGGCTCGTCCAGCAATCTTTCCACGGGGAGGACACACATACAGTTTGTATCCCTCAGACTCGGCCAGCAAACGTTCTGCAGGGAGAATGCACAGACCGTTTGTAACCCTCAGGCTCAGTAAGGACACCTTCCACGGAGAGGACACACATACAGACCATTTGCAACCCTCAGGCTCGATCAACACACGTTCCACGGGGAGGACACATAGACCGTTTGTAAACCTCAAGCTCGGCCAGCAAACTTTCTGTGGGGAGGACGCACATATCGTTTGTAACCCTCAGGCTCGGTCAGCACACGTTCCACGGGGAGGACACACAGACCTTTTGTAACCCTCAGGCTCGGTCAGCACACGTTCCTCGGGGAGGACACACAGACCGTTTGTAAACCTCAGACTGGTCCCGCATCCTTTTCACGGGGAGGACACACAGACCGTTTGTAACCCTCAGGCTCGGCCAGCAAACGTTCCACGGGGAGGACACACAGACCGTTTGTAACCCTCAGGCTCGGCCAGAAAACTTTCCACTGGGAGGACACGCATACAGTTCGTAACCCTCAGGCTCGGCCAGCACAAATTCCACGGGGAGGACACACAGACCGTTTTGTAACCCTCAGGCTAGGCCAGCATAGGTTCTGCAGAGATGACGCACAGACCGTTTGTAACTCTCAGGCTCGGTCAGCACAGGTTCCACGGGGAAAACACACAGACCTTTTGTAAGCCTCAGGCTTGGCGATCACACGTTCCACGGGGAGAACACACAGACCGTTTGTAACCCTCAGACTGGACCAGCACACGTTCCACAGGGAGGACACACAGACCGTTTGTAAACCTCAGGCTCGGCCAGCACACGTTCCACGGGGAGGACACACAGACCGTTTGTAAACCTCAGGCTCGGCCAGCACACGTTCCATGGGGAGGACACACAGACCGTTTGTAAACCTGAGGCTCGGACAGCACACGTTCCACGGGGAGGACACACAGACCGTTTGTAAACCTCAGGCTCGGCCAGCACACGTTCCACGGGGAGGACACACAGACCGTCTGTAACCCTCAGGCTCGGCCAGCACATGTTCCACGGGGAGGACACACAGACCGTTTGTAACCCTCAGGCTCGGTCAGCACACGTTCCTCGGGGAGGACACACAGACCATTTGTAAACCTCAGACTGGTCCCGCATCCTTTTCTCGGGGAGGACACACAGACCGTTTGTAACCCTCAGGATCAGGAAGCACACGTTCCACGGGGAGGACACACAGACCGTTTGTAACCCTCAGGCTCGGCCAGCAAACTTTCCACGGGGAGGACACGCATACAGTTCGTAACCCTCAGGCTCGACCAGCACATATTCCACGGGGAGGACACACAGACCGTTTTGTAACCCTCAGGCTAGGCCAGCATAGGTTCTGCAGAGATGACGCACAGACCGTTTGTAACTCTCAGGCTCGGTCAGCACAGGTTCCACGGGGAAAACACACAGACCTTTTGTAAGCGTCAGGCTTGGCCATCACACGTTCCACGGGGAGAACACACAGACCGTTTGTAACCCTCAGACTGGACCAGTACACGTTCCACAGGGAGGACACACAGACCGTTTGTAAACCTCAGGCTCGGCCAGCACACGTTCCACGGGGAGGACACACAGACCGTTTGTAAACGTCAGGCTCGGCCAGCACACGTTCCATGGGGAGGACACACAGACCGTTTGTAAACCTGAGGCTCGGACAGCACACGTTCCACGGGGACGACACACAGACCGTTTGTAAACCTCAGGCTCGGCCAGCACACGTTCCACGGGGAGGACACACAGACCGTCTGTAACCCTCAGGCTCGGCCAGCACACGTTCCACGGGGAGGACACACAGACCGTTTGTAACCCTCAGGCTCGGTCAGCACACGTTCCTCGGGGAGGACACACAGACCATTTGTAAACCTCAGACTGGTCCCGCATCCTTTTCACGGGGAGGACACACAGACCGTTTGTAACCCTCAGGATCAGGAAGCACATGTTCCACGGGGAGAACACACAGACCGTTTGTAAACCTCTGGCTCGGCCAGCGAACGTTCCACGGGGAGGACACACATACAGTTTGTTACCCTCAGACTCGGCCAGCAAACGTTCTGCAGGGAGAATGCACAGACCGTTTGTAACCCTCAGGCTCAGTAAGGACACCTTCCACGGAGCGGACACTCATACAGACCGTTTGCAACCCTCAGGTTCGATCAGCACACGTTCCACGGGGAGGATACATAGACCGTTTGTAAACCTCAGGCTCGGCCAGCGAACGTTCCACGGGGAGGTCACACAGACCTTTTGTAACCCTCAGGCTCGGTCAGCACACGTTCCACGGGGAGGACACACTAACGGTTTGTAACCCTTAGGCTCGGCCTGCATACTTTCGACCGGGAGGACACACAGACCGTTTGTAACCCTCAGGCTCGGCCAGCACATGTTCCACGGGAAGGACACACAGACCGTTTGTAAGCCTCAGGCTTGGCCATCACACGTTCCAGGGAGGACACACAGACGGTTTGTAACCCTTGGGCTCGTCCAGCAATCTTTCCACGGGGAGGACACACATACAGTTTGTATCCCTCAGACTCGGCCAGCAAACGTTCTGCAGGGAGAATGCACAGACCGTTTGTAACCCTCAGGCTCAGTAAGGACACCTTCCACGGAGAGGACACACATACAGACCATTTGCAACCCTCAGGCTCGATCAACACACGTTCCACGGGGAGGACACATAGACCGTTTGTAAACCTCAAGCTCGGCCAGCAAACTTTCTGTGGGGAGGACGCACATATCGTTTGTAACCCTCAGGCTCGGTCAGCACACGTTCCACGGGGAGGACACACAGACCTTTTGTAACCCTCAGGCTCGGTCAGCACACGTTCCTCGGGGAGGACACACAGACCGTTTGTAAACCTCAGACTGGTCCCGCATCCTTTTCACGGGGAGGACACACAGACCGTTTGTAACCCTCAGGCTCGGCCAGCAAACGTTCCACGGGGAGGACACACAGACCGTTTGTAACCCTCAGGCTCGGCCAGAAAACTTTCCACTGGGAGGACACGCATACAGTTCGTAACCCTCAGGCTCGGCCAGCACAAATTCCACGGGGAGGACACACAGACCGTTTTGTAACCCTCAGGCTAGGCCAGCATAGGTTCTGCAGAGATGACGCACAGACCGTTTGTAACTCTCAGGCTCGGTCAGCACAGGTTCCACGGGGAAAACACACAGACCTTTTGTAAGCCTCAGGCTTGGCGATCACACGTTCCACGGGGAGAACACACAGACCGTTTGTAACCCTCAGACTGGACCAGCACACGTTCCACAGGGAGGACACACAGACCGTTTGTAAACCTCAGGCTCGGCCAGCACACGTTCCACGGGGAGGACACACAGACCGTTTGTAAACCTCAGGCTCGGCCAGCACACGTTCCATGGGGAGGACACACAGACCGTTTGTAAACCTGAGGCTCGGACAGCACACGTTCCACGGGGAGGACACACAGACCGTTTGTAAACCTCAGGCTCGGCCAGCACACGTTCCACGGGGAGGACACACAGACCGTCTGTAACCCTCAGGCTCGGCCAGCACATGTTCCACGGGGAGGACACACAGACCGTTTGTAACCCTCAGGCTCGGTCAGCACACGTTCCTCGGGGAGGACACACAGACCATTTGTAAACCTCAGACTGGTCCCGCATCCTTTTCTCGGGGAGGACACACAGACCGTTTGTAACCCTCAGGATCAGGAAGCACACGTTCCACGGGGAGGACACACAGACCGTTTGTAACCCTCAGGCTCGGCCAGCAAACTTTCCACGGGGAGGACACGCATACAGTTCGTAACCCTCAGGCTCGACCAGCACATATTCCACGGGGAGGACACACAGACCGTTTTGTAACCCTCAGGCTAGGCCAGCATAGGTTCTGCAGAGATGACGCACAGACCGTTTGTAACTCTCAGGCTCGGTCAGCACAGGTTCCACGGGGAAAACACACAGACCTTTTGTAAGCCTCAGGCTTGGCCATCACACGTTCCACGGGGAGAACACACAGACCGTTTGTAACCCTCAGACTGGACCAGTACACGTTCCACAGGGAGGACACACAGACCGTTTGTAAACCTCAGGCTCGGCCAGCACACGTTCCACGGGGAGGACACACAGACCGTTTGTAAACGTCAGGCTCGGCCAGCACACGTTCCATGGGGAGGACACACAGACCGTTTGTAAACCTGAGGCTCGGACAGCACACGTTCCACGGGGACGACACACAGACCGTTTGTAAACCTCAGGCTCGGCCAGCACACGTTCCACGGGGAGGACACACAGACCGTCTGTAACCCTCAGGCTCGGCCAGCACACGTTCCACGGGGAGGACACACAGACCGTTTGTAACCCTCAGGCTCGGTCAGCACACGTTCCTCGGGGAGGACACACAGACCATTTGTAAACCTCAGACTGGTCCCGCATCCTTTTCACGGGGAGGACACACAGACCGTTTGTAACCCTCAGGATCAGGAAGCACATGTTCCACGGGGAGAACACACAGACCGTTTGTAAACCTCTGGCTCGGCCAGCGAACGTTCCACGGGGAGGACACACATACAGTTTGTTACCCTCAGACTCGGCCAGCAAACGTTCTGCGGGGAGGACGCACATATCGTTTGTAACCCTCAGGCTCGGTCAGCACACGTTCCACGGGGAGGACACAAAGACCTTTTGTAACCCTCAGGCTCGGTCAGCACACGTTCCACGGGGAGGACACACAGACCTTTTGTAACCCTCAGGCTCGGTCAGCACACGTTCCACGGGGAGGACACACAGACCGTTTGTAAACCTCTGGCTCTGCCAGCGAACGTTCCACGGGGAGGACACACATACAGTTTGTTACCCTCAGACTCGGCCAGCAAACGTTCTGCGGGGAGGACACACAGACCGTTTGTAACCCTCAGGCTCATCAGCACATGTTCCACAGGGAGGACACACAGACCGTTTGTAACCCTCGGGCTCGTCCAGCAATCGTTCCACGGGGAGGACACACATACAGTTTGTAACCCTCAGACTCGGCCAGCAAACGTTCTGCAGGGAGAATGCACAGACCGTTTGTAACCCTCAGGCTCAGTAAGTACACCTTCCACGGAGAGGACACACAGACCGTTTGTAACCCTCAGGCTCGATCAGCACATGTTCTACGGGGAGGACACACAGACCTTTTGTAAGCCTCAGGCTTGGCCATCACACGTTCCACGGGGAGAACACACAGACCGTTTGTTAACCTCAGGCTCGGCCAGCACACGTTCCACGGGAAGGACACACAGACCGTTTGTAACCCTCAGGCTCGGCCAGCATAGGTTCTGCAGAGATGACGCACAGACCGTTTGTAACTCTCAGGCTCGTTCAGCACACGTTCCACGGGGAGGATACACAGACCTTTTGTAAGCCACAGGCTTGGCCATCACACGTTCCACGGGGAGAACACACAGACCGTTTGTAAACCTCAGGCTCGGCCAGCACACGTTCCACGGGGAGGACACACAGACCGTTTGTAACCCTCAGGCTCGGTCAGCACACGTTCCACGGGGAGGACACACAGACCTTTTGTAACCCTCAGGCTCGGTCAGCACACGTTCCACGGGGAGGACACACAGAACTTTTGTAACCCTCAGGCTCATCAGCACATGTTCCACAGGGAGGACACACAGACCGTTTGTAACCCTCAGACTGGACCAGCACACGTTTCACGGGGAGGACACACAGACCGTTTGTAACCCTCAGACTGGACCAGCACACGTTCCACGGGGAGGACACACAGACCGTTTGTAAACCTCCGGCTCGGCCAGCACATGTTCCACGTGAAGGACACACAGACCGTTTGTAAACCTCAGGCTCGGCCAGCACACATTCCACGGGGAGGACACACAGACCGTTTGTAATCCTCAGGCTCGGCCAGCACACGTTCCACGGGGAGGACACACAGACCGTTTGTAACCCTCGGGCTCGTCCAGCAATCGTTCCACGGGGAGGACACACATACAGTTTGTAACCCTCAGACTCGGCCAGCAAACGTTCTGCAGGGAGAATGCACAGACCGTTTGTAACACTCAGGCTCGGACAGCACACGTTCCACGGGGAGAACACACAGACCATTTGTAACCCTCAGGCTCGTCCAGCAAACGTTCCACGGGGAGAACACACAGACCATTTGTAACCCTCAGGCTCTGCCAGCAAACTTTCCACGGGGAGGACACACATACAGTTTGTAACCCTCAGGCTGGGCCAGCACACGTTCCACGGGGAGGACACACAGACCGTTTTGTAACCCTCAGGTTAGGCCAGCATAGGTTCTGCAGAGATGACGCACAGACCGTTTTAACTCTCAGGCTCGGTCAGCACACGTTCCACGGGGAAAACACACAGACCCTTTGTAAGCCTCAGGCTTGGCAATCACATGTTCCACGGGGTGGACACACAGACCGTTTGTAACCCTCAGGCTTGGCCATCACATGTTCCACGGGGAGGACACACAGACCGTTTGTAACCCTCAGGCTCAGCCAGCATAGGTTCTGCATAGATGACGCACAGACCGTTTGTAACTCTCAGGCTCGGTCAGCACACGTTCCACGGGGAGGACACACAGACCTTTTGTAAGCCTCAGGCTCGGCCAGCACACGTTCCACGGGGAGGACACACAGACCTTTTGTAAGCCTCAGGCTCGGCCAGCACACGTTCCACGGGGAGAACACACAGACCGTTTGTAACCCTCAGACTGGACCAGCACATGTTCCACAGGGAGGACACACAGACCGTTTGTAAACCTGAGGCTCGGACAGCACATGTTCCATGGGGAGGACACACAGACCGTTTGTAAACCTCAGGCTCGGCCAGCACACGTTCCACGGGGAGGACACACAGACCGTTTGTAAACCTCTGGCTCGGCCAGCACACGTTCCACGGGGAGGACACACAGACCGTTTGTAACCCTTGGGCTCGTCCAGCAATCTTTCCACGGGGAGGACACACATACAGTTTGTAACCCTCAGACTCGGCCAGCAAACTTTCTACAGGGAGAATGCACAGACCGTTTGTAACCCTCAGGCTCAGTAAGGACACCTTCCACGGAGAGGACACACATACAGACCATTTGCAACCCTCAGGCTCGATCAACACACGTTCCACGGGGAGGACACATAGACCGTTTGTAACCCTCAGGCTCGATCAGCACACGTTCCTCGGGGAGGACACACAGACCGTTTGTAAACCTCAGACTGGACCAGCACAAGTTCCACGGGGAGGACACATAGACCGTTTGTAACCCTCAGGCTCGGCCAGCACACGTTTCACGGGGAGGACACACAGACCGTTTGTAACCCTCAGGCTCGATCAGCACACGTTCCACGGGGAGGACACATAGACCGTTTGTAACCCTCAGGCTCGATCAGCACACGTTCCTCGGGGAGGACACATAGATCGTTTGTAACCCTCAGGCTCGATCAGCACACGTTCTGCGGGGAGGACGCACATACCGTTTGAAACCCTCAGGCTCGGCCCGCACACTTTCCACGGGGAGGACACACAGACCGTTTGTAACCCTCAGACTGGACCAGCATAGGTTCTGCAGAGATGACGCACAGACCGTTTGTAACTCTCAGGCTCGGTCAGCACACGTTCCACGGGGAAAACACACAGACCTTTTGTAAGCCTCAGGCTTGGCCATCACACGTTCCACGGGGAGAACACACAGACCGTTTGTAAACCTCAGGCGCGGCCAGCACACGTTCCACGGGGAGGACACACAGACCGTTTGTAAACCTGAGGCTCGGACAGCACACGTTCCACGGGGAGGACACACAGACCGTTTGTAAACCTCAGGCTCGGCCAGCACACGTTCCACGGGGAGGACACACAGACCGTCTGTAACCCTCAGGCTCGGCCAGCACATGTTCCACGGGGAGGACACACAGACCGTTTGTAACCCTCAGGCTCGGTCAGCACACGTTCCTCGGGGAGGACACACAGACCATTTGTAAACCTCAGACTGGTCCCGCATCCTTTTCACGGGGAGGACACACAGACCGTTTGTAACCCTCAGGATCAGGAAGCACACGTTCCACGGGGAGGACACACAGACCGTTTGTAACCCTCAGGCTCGGCCAGCAAACTTTCCACGGGGAGGACACGCATACAGTTCGTAACCCTCAGGCTCGACCAGCACATATTCCACGGGGAGGACACACAGACCGTTTTGTAACCCTCAGGCTAGGCCAGCATAGGTTCTGCAGAGATGACGCACAGACCGTTTGTAACTCTCAGGCTCGGTCAGCACAGGTTCCACGGGGAAAACACACAGACCTTTTGTAAGCCTCAGGCTTGGCCATCACACGTTCCACGGGGAGAACACACAGACCGTTTGTAACCCTCAGACTGGACCAGTACACGTTCCACAGGGAGGACACACAGACCGTTTGTAAACCTCAGGCTCGGCCAGCACACGTTCCACGGGGAGGACACACAGACCGTTTGTAAACGTCAGGCTCGGCCAGCACACGTTCCATGGGGAGGACACACAGACCGTTTGTAAACCTGAGGCTCGGACAGCACACGTTCCACGGGGACGACACACAGACCGTTTGTAAACCTCAGGCTCGGCCAGCACACGTTCCACGGGGAGGACACACAGACCGTCTGTAACCCTCAGGCTCGGCCAGCACACGTTCCACGGGGAGGACACACAGACCGTTTGTAACCCTCAGGCTCGGTCAGCACACGTTCCTCGGGGAGGACACACAGACCATTTGTAAACCTCAGACTGGTCCCGCATCCTTTTCACGGGGAGGACACACAGACCGTTTGTAACCCTCAGGATCAGGAAGCACATGTTCCACGGGGAGAACACACAGACCGTTTGTAAACCTCTGGCTCGGCCAGCGAACGTTCCACGGGGAGGACACACATACAGTTTGTTACCCTCAGACTCGGCCAGCAAACGTTCTGCGGGGAGGACGCACATATCGTTTGTAACCCTCAGGCTCGGTCAGCACACGTTCCACGGGGAGGACACACAGACCTTTTGTAACCCTCAGGCTCGGTCAGCACACGTTCCACGGGGAGGACACACAGACCTTTTGTAACCCTCAGGCTCGGTCAGCACACGTTCCACGGGGAGGACACACAGACCGTTTGTAAACCTCTGGCTCTGCCAGCGAACGTTCCACGGGGAGGACACACATACAGTTTGTTACCCTCAGACTCGGCCAGCAAACGTTCTGCGGGGAGGACACACAGACCGTTTGTAACCCTCAGGCTCATCAGCACATGTTCCACAGGGAGGACACACAGACCGTTTGTAACCCTCGGGCTCGTCCAGCAATCGTTCCACGGGGAGGACACACATACAGTTTGTAACCCTCAGACTCGGCCAGCAAACGTTCTGCAGGGAGAATGCACAGACCGTTTGTAACCCTCAGGCTCAGTAAGTACACCTTCCACGGAGAGGACACACAGACCGTTTGTAACCCTCAGGCTCGATCAGCACATGTTCTACGGGGAGGACACACAGACCTTTTGTAAGCCTCAGGCTTGGCCATCACACGTTCCACGGGGAGAACACACAGACCGTTTGTTAACCTCAGGCTCGGCCAGCACACGTTCCACGGGAAGGACACACAGACCGTTTGTAACCCTCAGGCTCGGCCAGCATAGGTTCTGCAGAGATGACGCACAGACCGTTTGTAACTCTCAGGCTCGTTCAGCACACGTTCCACGGGGAGGATACACAGACCTTTTGTAAGCCACAGGCTTGGCCATCACACGTTCCACGGGGAGAACACACAGACCGTTTGTAAACCTCAGGCTCGGCCAGCACACGTTCCACGGGGAGGACACACAGACCGTTTGTAACCCTCAGGCTCGGTCAGCACACGTTCCACGGGGAGGACACACAGACCTTTTGTAACCCTCAGGCTCGGTCAGCACACGTTCCACGGGGAGGACACACAGAACTTTTGTAACCCTCAGGCTCATCAGCACATGTTCCACAGGGAGGACACACAGACCGTTTGTAACCCTCAGACTGGACCAGCACACGTTTCACGGGGAGGACACACAGACCGTTTGTAACCCTCAGACTGGACCAGCACACGTTCCACGGGGAGGACACACAGACCGTTTGTAAACCTCCGGCTCGGCCAGCACATGTTCCACGTGAAGGACACACAGACCGTTTGTAAACCTCAGGCTCGGCCAGCACACATTCCACGGGGAGGACACACAGACCGTTTGTAATCCTCAGGCTCGGCCAGCACACGTTCCACGGGGAGGACACACAGACCGTTTGTAACCCTCGGGCTCGTCCAGCAATCGTTCCACGGGGAGGACACACATACAGTTTGTAACCCTCAGACTCGGCCAGCAAACGTTCTGCAGGGAGAATGCACAGACCGTTTGTAACACTCAGGCTCGGACAGCACACGTTCCACGGGGAGAACACACAGACCATTTGTAACCCTCAGGCTCGTCCAGCAAACGTTCCACGGGGAGAACACACAGACCATTTGTAACCCTCAGGCTCTGCCAGCAAACTTTCCACGGGGAGGACACACATACAGTTTGTAACCCTCAGGCTGGGCCAGCACACGTTCCACGGGGAGGACACACAGACCGTTTTGTAACCCTCAGGTTAGGCCAGCATAGGTTCTGCAGAGATGACGCACAGACCGTTTTAACTCTCAGGCTCGGTCAGCACACGTTCCACGGGGAAAACACACAGACCCTTTGTAAGCCTCAGGCTTGGCAATCACATGTTCCACGGGGTGGACACACAGACCGTTTGTAACCCTCAGGCTTGGCCATCACATGTTCCACGGGGAGGACACACAGACCGTTTGTAACCCTCAGGCTCAGCCAGCATAGGTTCTGCATAGATGACGCACAGACCGTTTGTAACTCTCAGGCTCGGTCAGCACACGTTCCACGGGGAGGACACACAGACCTTTTGTAAGCCTCAGGCTCGGCCAGCACACGTTCCACGGGGAGGACACACAGACCTTTTGTAAGCCTCAGGCTCGGCCAGCACACGTTCCACGGGGAGAACACACAGACCGTTTGTAACCCTCAGACTGGACCAGCACATGTTCCACAGGGAGGACACACAGACCGTTTGTAAACCTGAGGCTCGGACAGCACATGTTCCATGGGGAGGACACACAGACCGTTTGTAAACCTCAGGCTCGGCCAGCACACGTTCCACGGGGAGGACACACAGACCGTTTGTAAACCTCTGGCTCGGCCAGCACACGTTCCACGGGGAGGACACACAGACCGTTTGTAACCCTTGGGCTCGTCCAGCAATCTTTCCACGGGGAGGACACACATACAGTTTGTAACCCTCAGACTCGGCCAGCAAACTTTCTACACGGAGAATGCACAGACCGTTTGTAACCCTCAGGCTCAGTAAGGACACCTTCCACGGAGAGGACACACATACAGACCATTTGCAACCCTCAGGCTCGATCAACACACGTTCCACGGGGAGGACACATAGACCGTTTGTAACCCTCAGGCTCGATCAGCACACGTTCCTCGGGGAGGACACACAGACCGTTTGTAAACCTCAGACTGGACCAGCACAAGTTCCACGGGGAGGACACATAGACCGTTTGTAACCCTCAGGCTCGGCCAGCACACGTTTCACGGGGAGGACACACAGACCGTTTGTAACCCTCAGGCTCGATCAGCACACGTTCCACGGGGAGGACACATAGACCGTTTGTAACCCTCAGGCTCGATCAGCACACGTTCCTCGGGGAGGACACATAGATCGTTTGTAACCCTCAGGCTCGATCAGCACACGTTCTGCGGGGAGGACGCACATACCGTTTGAAACCCTCAGGCTCGGCCCGCACACTTTCCACGGGGAGGACACACAGACCGTTTGTAACCCTCAGACTGGACCAGCATAGGTTCTGCAGAGATGACGCACAGACCGTTTGTAACTCTCAGGCTCGGTCAGCACACGTTCCACGGGGAAAACACACAGACCTTTTGTAAGCCTCAGGCTTGGCCATCACACGTTCCACGGGGAGAACACACAGACCGTTTGTAAACCTCAGGCGCGGCCAGCACACGTTCCACGGGGAGGACACACAGACCGTTTGTAACTCTCAGGCTCGGTCAGCACACGTTCCACGGGGAAAACACACAGACCTTTTGTAAGCCTCAGGCTTAGCCATCACATGTTCCAGGGAGGACACACAGACCGTTTGTAACCCTTGGGCTCATCCAGCAATCTTTCCACGGGGAGGACACACATACAGTTTGTAACCCTCAGACTCGGCCAGCACACGTTCTGCAGGGAGAATGCACAGACCGTTTGTAACCCTCAGGCTCAGTAAGGACACCTTCCACGGAGAGGACACACATACAGACCATTTGTAACCCTCAGGCTCGTCCAGGAAACGTTCCACGGGGAGGACACACAGACCGTTTTGTAACCCTCAGGCTCGGCCAGCATAGGTTCTGCAGAGATGACGCACAGACCGTTTGTAACTCTCAGGCTCGGTCAGCACAGGTTCCACGGGGAAAACACACAGACCTTTTGTAAGACTCAGGCTTGGCCATCACACGTTCCACGGGGAGAACACACAGACCGTTTGTAACCCTCAGACTGGACCAGCACACGTTCCACAGGGAGGACACACAGACAGTTTGTAAACCTCAGGCTCGGCCAGCACACGTTCCACGGGGAGGACACACAGACCGTTTGTAAACCTCAGGCTCGGCCAGCACACGTTCCACGGGGAGTACACACAGACCGTCTGTAACCCTCAGGCTCGGCCAGCACACGTTCCACGGGGAGGACACACAGACCGTTTGTGAACCTCAGGCTCGGCCAGCACATGTTCCACGGGGAGGACACACAGACCGTTTGTAAACCCCAGGCTCGGCCAGCACATGTTCCACGGGAAGGACACACAAACCGTTTGTAAACCTCAGGCTCGGCCAGCACACGTTCCTCGGGGAGGACACACAGACCGTTTGTAATCCTCAGGCTCGGCCAGCACACGTTCCACGGGGAGGACACACAGACCGTTTGTAACCCTCGGGCTCGTCTAGCAATCGTTCCATGGGGAGGACACTCATACAGTTTGTAACCCTCAGACTCGGCCAGCAAACGTTCTGCAGGGAAAATGCACAGACCGTTTGTAACCCTCAGGCTCAGTAAGTACACCTTCCACGGAGAGGACACACATACAGACCGTTTGCAACCCTCAGGCTCAATCAGCACACGTTCCACGGGGAGGACACATAGACCGTTTGTAAACCTCAGGCTCGGCCAGCGAACGTTCCACGGGGAGGACACACATACAGTTTGTTACCCTCAGACTCGGCCAGCAAACTTTCTGCGGGGAGGACGCACATATCGTTTGTAACCCTCAGGCTCGGTCAGCACACGTTCCATGGGGAGGACACACAGACCGTTAGTAACCCTCAGGCTCGGTCAGCACACGTTCCACGGGGAGGACACACAGACCGTTTGTAACCCTCAGGCTCGGTCAGCACACGTTCCACGGGGAGGACACACAGTCCGTTTGTAACCCTCAGGCTCGGCCAGCACACGTTCCATGGGGAGGACACACAGACCGTTTGTAACCCTCAGGCTCGGTCAGCACACGTTCCACGGGGAGGACACACAGTCCGTTTGTAACCCTCAGGCTCGGCCAGCACACGTTCCATGGGGAGGACACACAGACCGTTTGTAAACCTCAGGCTCGGACAGCACACGTTCCACGGTGAGGACACACAGACCTTTTGTAACCCTCAGGCTCATCAGCACATGTTCCACGGGGAGGACACACAGACCGTTTGTAACCCTTAGGCTCAGCCTGCATACTTTCGACAGGGAGGACACACAGACCGTTTGTAACCCTCAGGCTCGGTCAGCACACGTTCCACGGGGAGGACACACAGACCGTTTGTAAACCTCAGGCTCTGCCAGCACACGTTCCATGGGGCGGACACACAGACCGTTTGTAAACCTGAGGCTCGGACAGCACATGTTCCACGGGGAGAATGCACAGACCGTTTGTAACCCTCAGGCTCAGTAAGGACACCTTCCACGGAGAGGACACACATACAGACCGTTTGCAACCCTCAGGCTCGGTCAGCACACGTTCCACGGGGAGGACACACAGACCGTTTGTAACCCTCAGGCTCGATCAGCACACGTTCCTCGGGGAGGACGCACAGACCGTTTGTAAACCTCAGACTGGACCAGCACCCTTTCCACAGGGAGGACACACAGACCGTTTGTAACACTCAGGCTTGATCATCACACGGTCCTCGGGTAGGACACAGAGACCGTTTGTAACCCTCAGGCTCGGCCAGCACACGTTCCACTGTGAGGACACACAGACCGTTTGTTACCCTGAGGCTCAGCCAACAAACTTTCCACGGGGTGGACACACAGACCGTTTGTAACCCTCAGGCTCGGACAGCACACGTTCCACGGGGAGGACACACAGTCCGTTTGTAACCCTCAGGTTCGGTCAGCACTCGTTCCACGGGGAGGACACTGAGACCGTTTGTAACCATCAGGCTCGGACAGCACACGTTCCACGGGGAGGACACACATACAGTTTGTAACCCTCAGACTCGGCCAGCAAACGTTCTGCAGGGAGAACGCACAGACCGTTTGTAACCCAAAGGCTCAGTAAGGACACCTTCCACGGAGAGGACACACATACAGACCGTTTGCAACCCTCAGGCTCGATCAGCACACGTTCCACGGGGAGGACACACAGACCGTTTGTAACCCTCAGGCTCGGCCAGCAAACGTTCTGCGGGGAGGACGCACATATCGTTTGTAACCCTCTGACTCAGTCAGCAAACGTTCTGCGGGGAGGACGCACATATCGTTTGTAACCCACAGGCTCGGTCAGCACACGTTCCACGGGGAGGACACACAGACCGTTTGTAAACCTCAGGCTCGGCCAGCACACGTTCCACGGGGAGGTCACACAGACCGTTTGTAACCCTCAGGCTCGGTCAGCACACGTTCCACGGGGAGGTCACACAGACCTTTTGTAACCCTCAGGCTCGGTCAGCACACGTTCCACGGGGAGGACACACAGACCGTTTCTAACCCTCAGACTGGACCAGCACACGTTCCACAGGGAGGACACACAGACCGTTTGTAATCCTCAGGCTCGGTCAGCACATGTTCCACAGGGAGGACACACAGACGGTTTGTAAACCTCAGGCTCGGCCAGCACACGTTCCACGGGGAGGACACACAGACCGTTTGTAAACCTCAGGCTCGGCCAGCACACGTTCCATGAGGAGGACACACAGACCGTTTGTAAACCTCAGGCTCGGACAGCACATGTTCCACGGGGAGGACACACAGACCGTTTGTAAACCTCAGACTCGGACAGCACACGTTCCACGGGGAGGACACACAGATCTTTTGTAACCCTCAGGCTCGGTCAGCACACGTTCCACAGGGAGGACAGTCAGACCGTTTGTAACCCTTAGGCTCGGCCTGCATACTTTCGACAGGGAGGACACACAGACCGTTTGTAACCCGCAGGCTCGGTCAGCACACGTTCCTCGGGGAGGACGCACAGACCGTTTGTAAACCTCAGACTGGACCAGCACCCTTTCCACAGGGAGGACACACAGACCGTTTGCAACCCTCAGGCTCGATCAGCACACGTTCCACGGGGAGGACACACAGACCGTTTGTAACACTCAGGCTTGATCATCACACGTTCCTCGGGTAGGACACAGAGACCGTTTGTAACCCTCAGGCTAGGCCAGCACACGTTCCACTGGGAGGACACACAGACCGTTTGTTACCCTGAGGCTCAGCCAACAAACTTTCCACGGGGTGGACACACAGACCGTTTGTAACCCTCAGGCTCGGACAGCACACGTTCCACGGGGAGGACACACAGACCGTTTGTAACCCTCAGGTTCGGTCAGCACTCGTTCCACGGGGAGGACACTGAGACCGTTTGTAACCATCAGGCTCGGACAGCACACGTTCCACGGGGAGGACACACATACAGTTTGTAACCCTCAGACTCGGCCAGCAAACGTTCTGCGGGGAGGACGCACATATCGTTTGTAACCCTCAGGCTCGGTCAGCACACGTTCCACGGGGAGGACACACAGACCGTTTGTAAACCTCAGGCTCGGCCAGCACACGTTCCACGGGGAGGTCACACAGACCGTTTGTAACCCTCAGGCTCGGTCAGCACACGTTCCACGGGGAGGTCACACAGACCTTTTGTAACCCTCAGGCTCGGTCAGCACACGTTCCACGGGGAGGACACACAGACCGTTTCTAACCCTCAGACTGGAGCAGCACACGTTCCACAGGGAGGACACACAGACCGTTTGTAAACCTCAGGCTCGGTCAGCACATGTTCCACAGGGAGGACACACAGACGGTTTGTAAACCTCAGGTTCGGTCAGCACACGTTCCAGGAGGAGGACACACAGACCGTTTGTAAACCTCAGGCTCGGCCAGCACACGTTCCATGAGGAGGACACACAGACTGTTTGTAAACCTCAGGCTCGGACAGCACACGTTCCACGGGGAGGACACACAGACCGTTTGTAACCCTCAGGCTCGGTCAGCACACGTTCCACAGGGAGGACAGTCAGACCGTTTGTAACCCTTAGGCTCGGCCTGCATACTTTCGACAGGGAGGACACACAGACCGTTTGTAACCCTCAGGCTCGGTCAGCACACGTTCCACGGGGAGGACACACAGATCGTTTGTAAACCTCAGGCTCGTCCAGCACACGTTCCATGTGGAGGACACACAGACCGTTTGTAAACCTGAGGCTCGGACAGCACCTGTTCCACGGGGAGGACACACAGACCGTTTGTAAACCTCAGGCTCGGGCAGCACACGTTCACGGGGAGGACACACAGACCGTTTGTAACCCTCAGGCTCGGTCAGCACACGTTCCACAGGGAGGACACACAGACCGTTTCTAACCCTTAGGCTCGGTCAGCACACGTTCCACGGGGAGGACACACATACAGTTTGTAACCCTCAGACTCGGCCAGCAAACGTTCTGCAGGGAGAACGCACAGACCGTTTGTAACCCAAAGGCTCAGTAAGGACACCTTCCACGGAGAGGACACACATACAGACCGTTTGCAACCCTCAGGCTCGATCAGCACACGTTCCACGGGGAGGACACACAGACCGTTTGTAACCCTCAGGCTCGGCCAGCAAACGTTCTGCGGGGAGGACGCACATATCGTTTGTAACCCTCTGACTCAGTCAGCAAACGTTCTGCGGGGAGGACGCACATATCGTTTGTAACCCACAGGCTCGGTCAGCACACGTTCCACGGGGAGGACACACAGACCGTTTGTAAACCTCAGGCTCGGCCAGCACACGTTCCACGGGGAGGTCACACAGACCGTTTGTAACCCTCAGGCTCGGTCAGCACACGTTCCACGGGGAGGTCACACAGACCTTTTGTAACCCTCAGGCTCGGTCAGCACACGTTCCACGGGGAGGACACACAGACCGTTTCTAACCCTCAGACTGGACCAGCACACGTTCCACAGGGAGGACACACAGACCGTTTGTAATCCTCAGGCTCGGTCAGCACATGTTCCACAGGGAGGACACACAGACGGTTTGTAAACCTCAGGCTCGGCCAGCACACGTTCCACGGGGAGGACACACAGACCGTTTGTAAACCTCAGGCTCGGCCAGCACACGTTCCATGAGGAGGACACACAGACCGTTTGTAAACCTCAGGCTCGGACAGCACATGTTCCACGGGGAGGACACACAGACCGTTTGTAAACCTCAGACTCGGACAGCACACGTTCCACGGGGAGGACACACAGATCTTTTGTAACCCTCAGGCTCGGTCAGCACACATTCCACAGGGAGGACAGTCAGACCGTTTGTAACCCTTAGGCTCGGCCTGCATACTTTCGACAGGGAGGACACACAGACCGTTTGTAACCCGCAGGCTCGGTCAGCACACGTTCCTCGGGGAGGACGCACAGACCGTTTGTAAACCTCAGACTGGACCAGCACCCTTTCCACAGGGAGGACACACAGACCGTTTGCAACCCTCAGGCTCGATCAGCACACGTTCCACGGGGAGGACACACAGACCGTTTGTAACACTCAGGCTTGATCATCACACGTTCCTCGGGTAGGACACAGAGACCGTTTGTAACCCTCAGGCTAGGCCAGCACACGTTCCACTGGGAGGACACACAGACCGTTTGTTACCCTGAGGCTCAGCCAACAAACTTTCCACGGGGTGGACACACAGACCGTTTGTAACCCTCAGGCTCGGACAGCACACGTTCCACGGGGAGGACACACAGACCGTTTGTAACCCTCAGGTTCGGTCAGCACTCGTTCCACGGGGAGGACACTGAGACCGTTTGTAACCGTCAGGCTCGGACAGCACACGTTCCACGGGGAGGACACACATACAGTTTGTAACCCTCAGACTCGGCCAGCAAACGTTCTGCGGGGAGGACGCACATATCGTTTGTAACCCTCAGGCTCGGTCAGCACACGTTCCACGGGGAGGACACACAGACCGTTTGTAAACCTCAGGCTCGGCCAGCACACGTTCCACGGGGAGGTCACACAGACCGTTTGTAACCCTCAGGCTCGGTCAGCACACGTTCCACGGGGAGGTCACACAGACCTTTTGTAACCCTCAGGCTCGGTCAGCACACGTTCCACGGGGAGGACACACAGACCGTTTCTAACCCTCAGACTGGAGCAGCACACGTTCCACAGGGAGGACACACAGACCGTTTGTAAACCTCAGGCTCGGTCAGCACATGTTCCACAGGGAGGACACACAGACGGTTTGTAAACCTCAGGTTCGGTCAGCACACGTTCCAGGAGGAGGACACACAGACCGTTTGTAAACCTCAGGCTCGGCCAGCACACGTTCCATGAGGAGGACACACAGACCGTTTGTAAACCTCAGGCGCGGCCAGCACACGTTCCACGGGGAGGACACACAGACCGTTTGTAACTCTCAGGCTCGGTCAGCACACGTTCCACGGGGAAAACACACAGACCTTTTGTAAGCCTCAGGCTTAGCCATCACATGTTCCAGGGAGGACACACAGACCGTTTGTAACCCTTGGGCTCATCCAGCAATCTTTCCACGGGGAGGACACACATACAGTTTGTAACCCTCAGACTCGGCCAGCACACGTTCTGCAGGGAGAATGCACAGACCGTTTGTAACCCTCAGGCTCAGTAAGGACACCTTCCACGGAGAGGACACACATACAGACCATTTGTAACCCTCAGGCTCGTCCAGGAAACGTTCCACGGGGAGGACACACAGACCGTTTTGTAACCCTCAGGCTCGGCCAGCATAGGTTCTGCAGAGATGACGCACAGACCGTTTGTAACTCTCAGGCTCGGTCAGCACAAGTTCCTCGGGGAGGACACACAGACCGTTTGTTACCCTGAGGCTCAGCCAACAAACTTTCCACGGGGTGGACACACAGACCGTTTGAAACCCTCAGGCTCGGACAGCACACGTTCCACGGGGAGGACACACAGACCGTTTGTAACCCTCAGGTTCGGTCAGCACTCGTTCCACGGGGAGGACACTGAGACCGTTTGTAACCATCAGGCTCGGACAGCACACGTTCCACGGGGAGGATACACATACAGTTTGTAACCCTCAGACTCGGCCAGCAAACGTTCTGCGGGGAGGACGCACATATCGTTTGTAACCCTCAGGCTCGGTCAGCACATGTTCCACGGGGAGGACACACAGACTGTTTGTAACCCTCAGGCTCGGTCAGCACACGTTCCACGGGGAGGTCACACAGACCGTTTGTAACCCTCAGGCTCGGTCAGCACACGTTCCACGGGGAGGTAACACAGACCTTTTGTAACCCTCAGGCTCGGTCAGCACACGTTCCACGGGGAGGACACACAGACCGTTTCTAACCCTCAGACTGGACCAGCACACGTTCCACAGGGAGGACACACAGACCGTTTGTAAACCTCAGGCTCGGTCAGCACATGTTCCACAGGGAGGACACACAGACGGTTTGTAACCCTTAGGCTCGGCCTGCATACTTTCGACAGGGAGGACACACAGACCGTTTGTAACCCTCAGGCTCGGTCAGCACACGTTCCACGGGGAGGACACACAGACCGTTTGTAAACCTCAGGCTCGGCCAGCACACGTTCCATGTGGAGGACACACAGACCGTTTGTAAACCTGAGGCTCGGACAGCACCTGTTCCACGGGGAGGACACACAGACCGTTTGTAAACCTCAGGCTCGGGCAGCACATGTTCCACGGGGAGGACACACATACAGTTTGTAACCCTCAGACTCGGGCAGCACACGTTCCACGGGGAGGACACACAGACCGTTTGTAAACCTCAGGCTCGGCCAGCACATGTTCCACGGGGAGGACACACATACAGTTTGTAACCCTCAGACTCGGACAGCAAACGTTCTGCAGGGAGAATGCACAGACTGTTTGTAACCCTCAGGCTCAGTAAGGACACCTTCCACGGAGAGGACACACATACAGACCGTTTGCAAACCACAGGCTTGGTCAGCACACGTTCCACGGGGAGGACACACAGACCTTTTGTAACCCTCAGGCTCGGTCAGCACACGTTCCACAGGGAGGACAGTCAGACCGTTTGTAACCCTTAGGCTCGGCCTGCATACTTTCGACAGGGAGGACACACAGACCGTTTGTAACCCTCAGGCTCGGTCAGCACACGTTCCACGGGGAGGACACACAGACGGTTTGTAAACCTCAGGCTCGGCCAGCACACTTTCCATGTGGAGGACACACAGACCGTTTGTAAACCTGAGGATCGGACAGCACCTGTTCCACGGGGAGGACACACAGACCGTTTGTAAACCTCAGGCTCGGGCAGCACACGTTCCACGGGGAGGACACTGAGACCGTTTGTAACCATCAGGCTCGGACAGCACACGTTCCACGGGGAGGACACACATACAGTTTGTAACCCTCAGACTCTGCCAGCAAACGTTCTGCAGGGAGAACGCACAGACCGTTTGTAACCCAAAGGCTCAGTAAGGACACCTTCCACGGAGAGGACACACATACAGACCGTTTGCAACCCTCAGGCTCGATCAGCACACGTTCCACGGGGAGGACACACAGACCGTTTGTAACCCTCAGGCTCTGCCAGCAAACGTTCCACGGGGAGGACACACATACAGTTTGTAACCCTCAGACTCAGCCAGCAAACGTTCTGCGGGGAGGACCCACATATCGTTTGTAACCCTCAGGCTCGGTCAGCACACGTTCTACGAAGAGGACACACAAACCGTTTGTAACCCTCAGGCTCGGTCAGCACACGTTCTACGGGGAGGACACACAGACTGTGTGCAACCCTCAGGCTCGATTAGCACACGTTCCACAGGGAGGACACACAGACCATTTGTAACCCTCAGGCTCGGCCAGCAAACGTTCTGCGGGGAGGACGCACATATCGTTTGTAACCCTCTGACTCAGTCAGCAAACGTTCTGCGGGGAGGACGCACATATCGTTTGTAACCCTCAGGCTCTGTCAGCACACGTTCCACGGGGAGGACACACAGACCGTTTGTAAACCTCAGGCTCGGCCAGCACACGTTCCACGGGGAGGTCACACAGACCGTTTGTAACCCTCAGGCTCGGTCAGCACACGTTCCACGGGGAGGTCACACAGACCTTTTGTAACCCTCAGGCTCGGTCAGCACACGTTCCACGGGGAGGACACACAGACCGTTTCTAACCATCAGACTGGACCAGCACACGTTCCACAGGGAGGACACACAGACCGTTTGTAATCCTCAGGCTCGGTCAGCACATGTTCCACAGGGAGGACACACAGACGGTTTGAAAACCTCAGGCTCGGCCAGCACCCGTTCCACGGGGAGGACACACAGACCGTTTGTAAACCTCAGGCTCGGCCAGCACACGTTCCATGAGGAGGACACACAGACCGTTTGTAAACCTCAGGCTCGGTCAGCACACGTTCCACGGGGAGGACACACAGACCGTTTGTAAACCTCAGGCTCGGCCAGCACACGTTCCAAGTGGAGGACACACAGACGGTTTGTAAACCTGAGGCTCGGACAGCACCTGTTCCACGGGGAGGACACACAGACGGTTTGTAAACCTCAGGCTCGGGCAGCACACGTTCCACGGGGAGGACACACAGACCGTTTGTAAACCTCAGGCTCGGCCAGCACATGTTCCACGGGGAGGACACACATACAGTTTGTAACCCTCAGACTAGGACAGCAAACGTTCTGCAGGGAGAATGCACAGACCGTTTGTAACCCTCAGGCTCAGTAAGGACACCTTCCACGGAGAGGACACACATACAGACCGTTTGCAAACCTCAGGCTCGGACAGCACACGTTCCACTGGGAGGACACACAGACCTTTTGTAACCCTCAGGCTCGGTCAGCACACGTTCCACAGGGAGGACAGTCAGACCGTTTGTAACCCTTAGGCTCGGCCTGCATACTTTCGACAGGGAGGACACACAGACCGTTTGTAACCCTCAGGCTCGGTCAGCACACGTTCCACGGGGAGGACACACAGACCGTTTGTAAACCTCAGGCTCGGCCAGCACACGTTCCATGTGGAGGACACACAGACCGTTTGTAAACCTGAGGATCGGACAGCACCTGTTCCACGGGGAGGACACACAGACCGTTTGTAAACCTCAGGCTCGGGCAGCACACGTTCCACGGGGAGGACACTGAGACCGTTTGTAACCATCAGGCTCGGACAGCACACGTTCCACGGGGAGGACACACATACAGTTTGTAACCCTCAGACTCGGCCAGCAAACTTTCTGCAGGGAGAACGCACAGACCGTTTGTAACCCAAAGGCTCAGTAAGGACACCTTCCACGGAGAGGACACACATACAGACCGTTTGCAACCCTCAGGCTCGATCAGCACACGTTCCACGGGGAGGACACACAGACCGTTTGTAACCCTCAGGCTCGGCCAGCAAACGTTCCACGGGGAGGACACACATACAGTTTGTAACCCTCAGACTCAGCCAGCAAACGTTCTGCGGGGAGGACGCACATATCGTTTGTAACCCTTAGGCTCGGTCAGCACACGTTCCACGGGGAGGACACACAGACCGTTTGTAAACCTCAGGCTCGGCCAGCACACGTTCCACGGGGAGGTCACACAGACCGTTTGTAACCCTCAGGCTAGGTCAGCACACGTTCCACGGGGAGGTCACACAGACCTTTTGTAACCCTCAGGCTCGGTCAGCACACGTTCCACGGGGAGGACACACAGACCGTTTCTAACCCTCAGACTGGACCAGCACACGTTCCACAGGGAGGACACACAGACCGTTTGTAATCCTCAGGCTCGGTCAGCACATGTTCCACAGGGAGGACACACAGACGGTTTGTAAACCTCAGGCTCGGCCAGCACACGTTCCATGAGGAGGACACACAGACCGTTTGTAAAATTCAGGCTCGGACAGCACATGTTCCACGGGGAGGACACACAGACCGTTTGTAAACCTCAGGCTCGGACTGCACACGTTCCACGGGGAGGACACACAGACCTTTTGTAACCCTCAGGCTCGGTCAGCACACGTTCCACAGGGAGGACAGTCAGACCGTTTGTAACCCTTAGGCTCGGCCTGCATACTTTCGACAGGGAGGACACACAGACCGTTTGTAACCCTCAGGCTCGGTCAGCACAAGTTCCTCGGGGAAGACGCACAGACCATTTGTAAACCTCAGACTGGACCAGCACCCTTTCCACAGGGAGGACACACAGACCGTTTGCAACCCTCAGGCTCGATCAGCACACGTTCCACGGGGAGGACACACAGACCGTTTGTAACACTCAGGCTTGATCATCACACGTTCCTCGGGTAGGACACAGAGACCGTTTGTAACCCTCAGGCTCGGCCAGCACACGTTCCACTGGGAGGACACACAGACCGTTTGTTACCCTGAGGCTCAGCCAACAAACGTTCTGCGGGGAGGACGCACATATCGTTTGTAACCCTCAGGCTCGGCCAGCAAACGTTCCACGGGGAGGACACACATACAGTTTGTAACCCTCAGACTCAGCCAGCAAACGTTCTGCGGGGAGGACGCACATATCGTTTGTAACCCTCAGGCTCGGTCAGCACACGTTCTACGGGGAGGAAACACAGACTGTGTGCAACCCTCAGGCTCGATTAGCACACGTTCCACAGGGAGGACACACAGACCGTTTGTAATCCTCAGGCTCGGTCAGCACATGTTCCACAGGGAGGACACACAGACGGTTTGTAAACCTCAGGCTCGGCCAGCACACGTTCCACGGGGAGGACACACATACAGTTTGTAACCCTCAGACTCAGCCAGCAAACGTTCTGCGGGGAGGACGCACATATCGTTTGTAACCCTCAGGCTCGGTCAGCACACGTTCTACGAAGAGGACACACAAACCGTTTGTAACCCTCAGGCTCGGTCAGCACACGTTCTACGGGGAGGACACACAGACTGTGTGCAACCCTCAGGCTCGATTAGCACACGTTCCACAGGGAGGACACACAGACCATTTGTAACCCTCAGGCTCGGCCAGCAAACGTTCTGCGGGGAGGACGCACATATCGTTTGTAACCCTCTGACTCAGTCAGCACACGTTCCACGGGGAGGACACACAGACCGTTTGTAAACCTCAGGCTCGGTCAGCACACGTTCCACGGGGAGGTCACACAGACCTTTTGTAAACCTCAGGCTCGGACAGCACATGTTCCACGGGGAGGACACACAGACCGTTTGTAAACCTCAGGCTCGGACAGCACACGTTCCACAGGGAGGACAGTCAGACCGTTTGTAACCCTTAGGCTCGGCCTGCATACTTTCGACAGGGAGGACACACAGACCGTTTGTAACCCTCAGGCTCGGTCAGCACAAGTTCCACGGGTAGGACACACAGACCGTTTGTAACCCTCAGGCTCGGCCAGCACACGTTCCACTGGGAGGACACACAGACCGTTTGTTACCCTGAGGCTCAGCCAACAAACTTTCCACGGGGTGGACACACAGACCGTTTGTAACCCTAAGGCTCGATCAGCACACGTTCCTCGGGGAGGACACACAGACCGTTTGTAACCCTCAGGCTCGGACAGCACACGTTCCTCGGGGAGGACACACAGACCGTTTGTAACCCTCAGACAGGACCAGCACCCTTTCCACAGGGAGGACACACAGACCGTTTGTAACCCTCAGGCTCGATCAGCACACGTTCCTCGGGGAGGACACACAGACCGTTTGTAACCCTCAGACAGGACCAGCACACGTTCCACGGGGAGGACACACAGACCGTTTGTAACCCTCAGGCTCGGACAGCACACGTTCCACGGGGAGGACACACAGACCGTTTGTAACCCTCAGGTTCGGTCAGCACTCGTTCCACGGGGAGGACACTGAGACCGTTTGTAACCATCAGGCTCGGACAGCACACGTTCCACGGGGAGGACACACATACAGTTTGTAACCCTCAGACTCGGCCAGCAAACGTTCTGCGGGGAGGACGCACATATCGTTTGTAAACCTCAGGCTCGGCCAGCACACATTCCACGGAGAGGTCACACAGACCTTTTGTAACCCTCAGGCTCGGTCAGCACACGTTGCACGGGGAGGACACACAGACCGTTTCTAACCCTCAGACTGGACCAGCACACGTTCCACAGGGAGGACACACAGACCGTTTGTAACCCTCAGGCTCGGTCAGCACACGTTCCACGGGGAGGACACACAGACCGTTTCTAACCCTCAGACTGGACCAGCACCCTTTCCACAGGGAGGACACACAGACGGTTTGTAAACCTCAGGCTCGGCCAGCACACGTTCCATGAGGAGGACACACAGACCGTTTGTAAACTTCAGGCTCGGACAGCACATGTTCCACGGGGAGGACACACAGACCGTTTGTAAACCTCAGGCTCGGACAGCACACGTTCCACGGGGAGGACACACAGACCGTTTGTAACCCTCAGGCTCGGTCAGCACACGTTCCACAGGGAGGACAGTCAGACAGTTTGTAACCCTTAGGCTCGGCCTGCATACTTTCGACAGGGAGGACACACAGACCGTTTGTAAACCTCAGGCTTGGGCAGCACACGTTCCACTGGGAGGACACACAGACCGTTTGTAAACCTCAGGCTCGGCCAGCATATGTTCCACGGGGAGGACACACAGACCGTTTGTAAACCTCAGGCTCGGCCAGCACATGTTCCACGGGGAGGACACACATACAGTTTGTAACCCTCAGACTCGGTCAGCACACGTTCTACGAAGAGGACACACAAACCGTTTGTAACCCTCAGGCTCGGTCAGCACACGTTCTACGGGGAGGACACACAGACTGTGTGCAACCCTCAGGCTCGATTAGCACACGTTCCACAGGGAGGACACACAGACCATTTGTAACCCTCAGGCTCGGCCAGCAAACTTTCTGCGGGGAGGACGCACATATCGTTTGTAACCCTCTGACTCAGTCAGCAAACGTTCCACGGGGAGGACACACAGACCGTTTGTAAACCTCAGGCTCGGCCAGCAAACGTTCCACGGGGAGGTCACACAGACCGTTTGTAACCCTCAGGCTCGGTCAGCACACGTTCCACGGGGAGGTCACACAGACCTTTTGTAACCCTCAGGCTCGGTCAGCACACGTTCCACGGGGAGGACACACAGACCGTTTCTAACCCTCAAACTGGACCAGCACACGTTCCACAGGGAGGACACACAGACCGTTTGTAATCCTCAGGCTCGGTCAGCACATGTTCCACAGGGAGGACACACAGACGGTTTGAAAACCTCAGGCTCGGCCAGCACACGTTCCACGGGGAGGACACACAGACCGTTTGTAAACCTCAGGCTCGGCCAGCACACGTTCCATGAGGAGGACACACAGACCGTTTGTAAACCTCAGGCTCGTTCAGCACACGTTCCACGGGGAGGACACACAGACCGTTTGTAAACCTCAGGCTCGGCCAGCACACGTTCCATGTGGAGGACACACAGACCGTTTGTAAACCTGAGGCTCGGACAGCACCTGTTCCACGGGGAGGACACACAGACGGTTTGTAAACCTCAGGCTCGGGCAGCACACGTTCCACGGGGAGGACACACAGACCGTTTGTAAACCTCAGGCTCGGCCAGCACATGTTCCACGGGGAGGACACACATACAGTTTGTAACCCTCAGACTCGGACAGCAAACGTTCTGCAGGGAGAATGCACAGACCGTTTGTAACCCTCAGGCTCAGTAAGGACACCTTCCACGGAGAGGACACACATACAGACCGTTTGCAAACCTCAGACTCGGACAGCACACGTTCCACGGGGAGGACACACAGTCCTTTTGTAACCCTCTGGCTCGGTCAGCACACGTTCCACAGGGAGGACAGTCAGACCGTTTGTAACCCTTAGGCTCGGCCTGCATACTTTCGACAGGGAGGACACACAGACCGTTTGTAACCCTCAGGCTCGGTCAGCACACGTTCCACGGGGAGGACACACAGACCGTTTGTAAACCTCAGGCTCGGCCAGCACACGTTCCATGTGGAGGACACACAGACCGTTTGTAAACCTGAGGATCGGACAGCACCTGTTCCACGGGGAGGACACACAGACCGTTTGTAAACCTCAGGCTCGGGCAGCACACGTTCCACGGGGAGGACACTGAGACGGTTTGTAACCATCAGGCTCGGACAGCACACGTTCCACGGGGAGGACACACATACAGTTTGTAACCCTCAGACTCGGCCAGCAAACGTTCTGCAGGGAGAACGCACAGACCGTTTGTAACCCAAAGGCTCAGTAAGGACACCTTCCACGGAGAGGACACACATACAGACCGTTTGCAACCCTCAGGCTCGATCAGCACACGTTCCACGGGGAGGACACACAGACCGTTTGTAACCCTCAGGCTCGGCCAGCAAACGTTCTGCGGGGAGGACGCACATATCGTTTGTAACCCTCTGACTCAGTCAGCAAACGTTCTGCGGGGAGGACGCACATATCGTTTGTAACCCACAGGCTCGGCCAGCAAACGTTCTACGAAGAGGACACACAAACCGTTTGTAACCCTCAGGCTCGGTCAGCACACGTTCTACGAAGAGGACACACAAACCGTTTGTAACCCTCTGACTCAGTCAGCAAACGTTCTGCGGGGTGGACGCACATAGCGTTTGTAACCCTCAGGCTCGGTCAGCACACGTTCCACGGGGAGGACACACAGACCGTTTGTAAACCTCAGGCTCGGCCAGCACACGTTCCACGGGGAGGTCACACAGACCGTTTGTAACCCTCAGGCTCGGTCAGCACACGTTCCACGGGGAGGTCACACAGACCTTTTGTAACCCTCAGGCTCGGTCAGCACACGTTCCACGGGGAGGACACACAGACAGATTCTAACCCTCAGACTGGACCAGCACACGTTCCACAGGGAGGACACACAGACGGTTTGTAAACCTCAGGCTCGGCCAGCACACGTTCCATGAGGAGGACACACAGACCGTTTGTAAACCTCAGGCTCGGACAGCACATGTTCCACGGGGAGGACACACAGACCGTTTGTAAACCTCAGGCTCGGACAGCACACGTTCCACGGGGAGGACACACAGACCTTTTGTAACCCTCAGGCTCGGTCAGCACACGTTCCACAGGGAGGACAGTCAGACCGTTTGTAACCCTTAGGCTCGGCCTGCATACTTTCGACAGGGAGGACACACAGACCGTTTGTAACCCTCAGGCTCGGTCAGCACAAGTTCCTCGGGGAGGACCGACAGCCCGTTTGTAAACCTCAGACTGGACCAGCACCCTTTCCACAGGGAGGACACACAGACCGTTTGCAACCCTCAGGCTCGATCAGCACACGTTCCACGGGGAGGACACACAGACCGTTTGTAACACTCAGGCTTGATCATCACACGTTCCTCGGGTAGGACACAGAGACCGTTTGTAACCCTCAGGCTCTGCCAGCACACGTTCCACGGGGAGGACACACAGACCGTTTGTAACCCTCAGGTTCGGACAGCACACGTTCCACGGGGAGGACACACATACAGTTTGTAACCCTCAGACTCGGCCAGCAAACGTTCTGCAGGGAGAACGCACAGACCGTTTGTAACCCAAAGGCTCAGTAAGGACACCTTCCACGGAGAGGACACACATACAGACCGTTTGCAACCCTCAGGCTCGATCAGCACACGTTCCACGGGGAGGACACACAGACCGTTTGTAACCCTCAGGCTCGGCCAGCAAACGTTCCACGGGGAGGACACACATACAGTTTGTAACCCTCAGACTCAGCCAGCAAACGTTCTGCGGGGAGGACGCACATATCGTTTGTAACCCTCAGGCTCGGTCAGCACACGTTCTACGAAGAGGACACACAAACCGTTTGTAACCCTCAGGCTCGGTCAGCACACGTTCTACGGGGAGGACACACAGACTGTGTGCAACCCTCAGGCTCGATTAGCACACGTTCCACAGGGAGGACACACAGACCATTTGTAACCCTCAGGCTCGGTCAGCACACGTTCCACGGGGAGGACACACAGACCGTTTGTAAACCTCAGGCTCGGCCAGCACACGTTCCACAGGGAGGTCACACAGACCGTTTGTAACCCTCAGGCTCGGTCAGCACACGTTCCACGGGGAGGTCACACAGACCTTTTGTAACCCTCAGGCTCGGTCAGCACACGTTCCACGGGAGGACACACAGACCGTTTCTAACCCTCAGACTGGACCAGCACACGTTCCACAGGGAGGACACACAGACCGTTTGTAATCCTCAGGCTCGGTCAGCACATGTTCCACAGGGAGGACACACAGACGGTTTGAAAACCTCAGGCTCGGCCAGCACCCGTTCCACGGGGAGGACACACAGACGGTTTGTAAACCTCAGGCTCGGCCAGCACACGTTCCATGAGGAGGACACACAGACCGTTTGTAAACCTCAGGCTCGGACAGCACACGTTCCACGGGGAGGACACACAGACCGTTTGTAAACCTCAGGCTCGGACAGCACACGTTCCACGGGGAGGACACACAGACCTTTTGTAACCCTCAGGCTCGGTCAGCACACGTTCCACAGGGAGGACAGTCAGACCGTTTGTAACCCTTAGGCTCGGCCTGCATACTTTCGACAGGGAGGACACACAGACCGTTTGTAACCCTCAGGCTCGGTCAGCACAAGTTCCTCGGGGAGGACGCACAGACCGTTTGTAAACCTCAGACTGGACCAGCACCCTTTCCACAGGGAGGACACACAGACCGTTTGCAACCCTCAGGCTCGGTCAGCACAAGTTCCTCGGGGAGGACGCACAGACCGTTTGTAAACCTCAGACTGGACCAGCACCCTTTCCACGGGGAGGACACACAGACCGTTTGTAACACTCAGGCTTGATCATCACACGTTCCTCGGGTAGGACACAGAGACCGTTTGTAACCCTCAGGCTCGGCCAGCACACGTTCCACTGGGAGGACACACAGACCGTTTGTTACCCTGAGGCTCAGCCAACAAACGTTCCACGGGGTGGACACACAGACCGTTTCTAACCCTCAGACTGGACCAGCACACGTTCCACAGGGAGGACACACAGACCGTTTGTAATCCTCAGGCTCGGTCAGCACACGTTCCACGGGGAGGACACACATACAGTTTGTAACCCTCAGACTCGGCCAGCAAACGTTCTGCGGGGAGGACGCACATATCGTTTGTAACCCTCAGGCTCGGTCAGCACACGTTCCACGGGGAGGACACACAGACCGTTTGTAAACCTCAGGCTCGGCCAGCACACGTTCCACGGGGAGGTCACACAGTCCGTTTGTAACCCTCAGGCTCGGTCAGCACACGTTCCACGGGGAGGACACACAGACCGTTTGTAAACCTCAGGCTCGGCCAGCACACGTTCAACGGGGAGGACACACAGACCGTTTGTAACCCTCAGGCTCAGTAAGGACACCTTCCACGGAGAGGACACACATACAGACCGTTTGCAAACCTCAGGCTCGATCAGCACACGTACCACTGGGAAGACACACAGACCGTTTGTTACCCTGAGGCTCAGCCAACAAACTTTCCACGGGGTGGACACACAGACCGTTTGTAACCCTCAGGCTCGGACAGCACACGTTCCACGGGGAGGACACACAGACCGTTTGTAACCCTCAGGTTCGGTCAGCACTCGTTCCACGGGGAGGACACTGAGACCGTTTGTAACCATCAGGCTCGGACAGCACACGTTCCACGGGGAGGACACACATACAGTTTGTAACCCTCAGACTCGGCCAGCAAACTTTCTGCAGGGAGAACGCTCAGACCGTTTGTAACCCAAAGGCACAGTAAGGACACCTTCCACGGAGAGGACACACATACAGACCGTTTGCAACCCTCAGGCTCGATCAGCACACGTTCCACGGGGAGGACACACAGACCGTTTGTAACCCTCAGGCTCGGCCAGCAAACGTTCCACGGGGAGGACACACATACAGTTTGTAACCCTCAGACTCAGCCAGCAAACGTTCTGCGGGGAGGACGCACATATCGTTTGTAACCCTCAGGCTCGGTCAGCACACGTTCTACGGGGAGGAAACACAGACCGTTTGTAACCCTCAGGCTCGATTAGCACACGTTCCACAGGGAGGACACACAGACGGTTTGTAAACCTCAGGCTCGGCCAGCACACGTTCCACAGGGAGGACACACAGACGGTTTGTAAACCTCAGGCTCGGCCAGCACACGTTCCACGGGGAGGACACACATACAGTTTGTAACCCTCAGACTCAGCCAGCAAACGTTCTGCGGGGAGGACGCACATATCGTTTGTAACCCTCATGCTCGGTCAGCACACGTTCTACGAAGAGGACACACAAACCGTTTGTAACCCTCAGGCTCGGTCAGCACACGTTCTACGGGGAGGACACACAGACTGTGTGCAACCCTCAGGCTCGATTAGCACACGTTCCACAGGGAGGACACACAGACCATTTGTAACCCTCAGGCTCGGCCAGCAAACGTTCTGCGGGGAGGACGCACATATCGTTTGTAACCCTCTGACTCAGTCAGCACACGTTCCACGGGGAGGACACACAGACCGTTGGTAAACCTCAGGCTCGGTCAGCACACGTTCCACGGGGAGGTCACACAGACCTTTTGTAAACCTCAGGCTCGGACAGCACACGTTCCACAGGGAGGACAGTCAGACCGTTTGTAACCCTTAGGCTCGGCCTGCACAAGTTCCTCGTGGAGGACGCACAGACCGTTTGTAAACCTCAGACTGGACCAGCACCCTTTCCGCAGGGAGGACACACAGACCGTTTGCAACCCTCAGGCTCGATCAGCACATGTTCCACGGGTAGGACACAGAGACCGTTTGTAACCCTCAGGCTCGGCCAGCACACGTTCCACTGGGAGGACACACAGACCGTTTGTTACCCTGAGGCTCAGCCAACAAACTTTCCACGGGGTGGACACACAGACCGTTTGTAACCCTCAGGCTCGGACAGCACACGTTCCACGGGGAGGACACACAGACCGTTTGTAACCCTCAGGTTCGGTCAGCACTCGTTCCACGGGGAGGACACTGAGACCGTTTGTAACCATCAGGCTCGGACAGCACACGTTCCACAGGGAGGACACACATACAGTTTGTAACCCTCAGACTCGGCCAGCAAACGTTCTGCGGGGAGGACGCACATATCGTTTGTAAACCTCAGGCTCGGCCAGCACACGTTCCACGGGGAGGTCACACAGACCGTTTGTAACCCTCAGGCTCGGTCAGCACACGTTCCACGGGGAGGTCACACAGACCTTTTGTAACCCTCAGGCTCGGTCAGCACACGTTCCACGGGGAGGACACACAGACCGTTTCTAACCCTCAGACTGGACCAGCACACGTTCCAC
Source organism: Hypanus sabinus (assembly GCF_030144855.1). NCBI lineage: Eukaryota > Metazoa > Chordata > Chondrichthyes > Myliobatiformes > Dasyatidae > Hypanus > Hypanus sabinus. Next base: position 64,519,611 of record NC_082710.1, read on the forward strand.
AGGGAGGACACACAGACCGTTTGTAACCCTCAGGCTCGGTCAGCACATGTTCCACAGGGAGGACGCACATATCGTTTGTAACCCTCAGGCTCGGTCAGCACACGTTCCACGGGGAGGACACACAGACCGTTTGTAAACCTCAGGCTCGGCCAGCACACGTTCCACGGGGAGGTCACACAGACCGTTTGTAACCCTCAGGCTCGGTCAGCACACGTTCCACGGGGAGGTCACACAGACATTTTGTAACCCTCAGGCTCGGTCAGCACACGTTCCACGGGGAGGACACACAGACCGTTTCTAACCCTCAGACTGGACCAGCACACGTTCCACAGGAAGGACACACAGACTGTTTGTAACCCTCAGGCTCGGTCAGCACATGTTCCACATGGAGGACACACAGACGGTTTGTAAACCTCAGGTTCGGTCAGCACACGTTCCATGAGGAGGACACACAGACCGTTTGTAAACCTCAGGCTCGGCCAGCACACGTTCCATGAGGAGGACACACAGACCGTTTGTAAACCTCAGGCTCGGACAGCACATGTTCCACAGGGAGGACACACAGACCGTTTGTAAACCTCAGGCTCGGTCAGCACACGTTCCATGAGGAGGACACACAGACCGTTTGTAAACCTCAGGCTCGGACAGCACACTTTCCACGGGGAGGACACACAGACCTTTTGTAACCCTCAGGCTCGGTCAGCAAACGTTCCACAGGGAGGACAGTCAGACAGTTTGTAACCCTTAGGCTCGGCCTGCATACTTTCGACAGGGAGGACACACAGACCGTTTGTAACCCTCAGGCTCGGTCAGCACACGTTCCACGGGGAGGACACACAGACCGTTTGTAAACCTCAGGCTCGGCCAGCACACGTTCCATGTGGAGGACACACAGACCGTTTGTAAACCTGAGGCTCGGACAGCACCTGTTCCACGGGGAGGTCACACAGACCGTTTGTAAACCTCAGGCTCGGGCAGCACACGTTCCACGGGGAGGACACACAGACCGTTTGTAAACCTCAGGCTCGGCCAGCACATGTTCCACGGGGAGGACACACATACAGTTTGTAACCCTCGGACTCGGCCAGCAAACGTTCTGCAGGGAGAATGCACAGACTGTTTGTAACCCTCAGGCTCAGTAAGGACACCTTCCACGGAGAGGACACACATACAGACCGTTTGCAAACCTCAGGCTCGATCAGCACACGTTCCACTGGGAAAACACACAGACCGTTTGTTACCCTGAGGCTCAGCCAACAAACTTTCCACGGGGTGGACACACAGACCGTTTGTAACCCTCAGGCTCGGACAGCACACGTTCCACGGGGAGGACACACAGACCGTTTGTAACCCTCAGGTTCGGTCAGCACTCGTTCCACGGGGAGGACACTGAGACCGTTTGTAACCATCAGGCTCGGACAGCACACGTTCCACGGGGAGGACACTCATACAGTTTGTAACCCTCAGACTCGGCCAGCAAACGTTCTGCAGGGAGAACGCACAGACCGTTTGTAACCCAAAGGCTCAGTAAGGACACCTTCCACGGAGAGGACACACATACAGACCGTTTGCAACCCTCAGGCTCGATCAGCACACGTTCCACGGGGAGGACACACAGACCGTTTGTAACCCTCAGGCTCAGCCAGCAAACGTTCCACGGGGAGGACACACATACAGTTTGTAACCCTCAGACACAGCCAGCAAACGTTCTGCGGGGAGGACGCACATATCGTTTGTAACCCTCAGGCTCGGTCAGCACACGTTCTACGAAGAGGACACACAAACCGTTTGTAACCCTCAGGCTCGGTCAGCACACGTTCTACGGGGAGGACACACAGACTGTGTGCAACCCTCAGGCTCGATTAGCACACGTTCCACAGGGAGGACACACAGACCTTTTGTAACCCTCAGGCTCGGTCAGCACACGTTCCACAGGGAGGACAGTCAGACAGTTTGTAACCCTTAGGCTCGGCCTGCATACTTTCGACAGGGAGGACACACAGACCGTTTGTAACCCTCAGGCTCGGTCAGCACACGTTCCACGGGGAGGACACACAGACCGTTTGTAAACCTCAGGCTCGGCCAGCACACGTTCCATGTGGAGGACACACAGACCGTTTGTAAACCTGAGGCTCGGACAGCACCTGTTCCACGGGGAGGACACACAGACCGTTTGTAAACCTCAGGCTTGGGCAGCACACGTTCCACGGGGAGGACACACAGACCGTTTGTAAACCTCAGGCTCGGCCAGCACATGTTCCACGGGGAGGACACACAGACCGTTTGTAACCCTCAGGCTCGGTCAGCACACGTTCCACGGGGAGGACACACATACAGTTTGTAACCCTCAGACTCGGCCAGCAAACGTTCTGCAGGGAGAATGCACAGACCGTTTGTAACCCAAAGGCTCAGTAAGGACACCTTCCACGGAGAGGACACACATACAGACCGTTTGCAAACCTCAGGCTCGATCAGCACACGTTCCACTGGGAAGACACACAGACCGTTTGTTACCCTGAGGCTCAGCCAACAAACTTTCCACGGGGTGGACACACAGACCGTTTGTAACCCTCAGGCTCGGACAGCACACGTTCCACGGGGAGGTCACACAGACCTTTTGTAGCCCTCAGGCTCGGTCAGCACACGTTCCACGGGGAGGACACACAGACCGTTTCTAACCCTCAGACTGGACCAGCACACGTTCCACAGGGAGGACACACAGACCGTTTGTAAACCTCAGGCTCGGTCAGCACACGTTCCACGGGGAGGACACACAGACCGTTTGTAACCCTCAGACTGGACCAGCACACGTTCCACAGGGAGGACACACAGACCGTTTGTAAACCTCAGGCTCGGTCAGCACATGTTCCACAGGGAGGACACACAGACGGTTTGTAAACCTCAGGTTCGGTCAGCACACGTTCCATGAGGAGGACACACAGACCGTTTGTAAACCTCAGGCTCGGCCAGCACACGTTCCATGAGGAGGACACACAGACCGTTTGTAAACCTCAGGCTCGGACAGCACATGTTCCACGGGGAGGACACACAGACCGTTTGTAAACCTCAGGCTCGGACAGCACACGTTCCACGGGGAGGACACACAGACCTTTTGTAACCCTCAGGCTCGGTCAGCACACGTTCCACAGGGAGGACAGTCAGACCGTTTGTAACCCTTAGGCTCGGCCTGCATACTTTCGACAGGGAGGACACACAGACCGTTTGTAACCCTCAGGCTCGGTCAGCATAAGTTCCACGGGGAGGACACACAGACCGTTTGTAAACCTCAGGCTCGGACAGCACCTGTTCCACGGGGAGGACACACAGACCGTTTGTAAACCTCAGGCTCGGGCAGCACACGTTCCACGGGGAGGACACACAGACCGTTTGTAAACCTCAGGCTCGGCCAGCACATGTTCCACCGGGAGGACACACATACAGTTTGTAACCCTCAGACTCGGCCAGCAAACGTTCTGCAGGGAGAATGCACAGACCGTTTGTAACCCTCAGGCTCAGTAAGGACACCTTCCACGGAGAGGACACACATACAGACCGTTTGCAAACCTCAGGCTCGATCAGCACACGTTCCACTGGGAATACACACAGACCGTTTGTTACCCTGAGGCTCAGCCAACAAACTTTCCACGGGGTGGACACACAGACCGTTTGTAACCCTCAGGCTCGGACAGCACACGTTCCACGGGGAGGACACACAGACCGTTTGTAACCCTCAGGTTCGGTCAGCACTCGTTCCACGGGGAGGACACTGAGACCGTTTGTAACCATCAGGCTCGGACAGCACACGTTCCACGGGGAGGACACACATACAGTTTGTAACCCTCAGACTCGGCCAGCAAACGTTCTGCAGGGAGAACGCACAGACCGTTTGTAACCCAAAGGCTCAGTAAGGACACCTTCCACGGAGAGGACACACATACAGACCGTTTGCAACCCTCAGGCTAGATCAGCACACGTTCCACGGGGAGGACACACAGACCGTTTGTAACCCTCAGGCTCGGCCAGCAAACGTTCCACGGGGAGGACACACATACAGTTTGTAACCCTCAGACTCAGCCAGCAAACGTTCTGCGGGGAGGACGCACATATCGTTTGTAACCCTCAGGCTCGGTCAGCACACGTTCTACGAAGAGGACACAGAAACCGTTTGTAACCCTCAGGCTCGGTCAGCACACGTTCTACGGGGAGGACACACAGACTGTGTGCAACCCTCTGGCTCGATTAGCACATGTTCCACAGGGAGGACACACAGACCGTTTGTAACCCTCAGGCTCGGCCAGCAAACGTTCCACGGGGAGGACACACATACAGTTTGTAACCCTCAGACTCAGCCAGCAAACGTTCTGCGGGGAGGACGCACATATCGTTTGTAACCCTAACACTCGGACAGCACACGTTCTACGAAGAGGACCCCCAGACCATTTGTAACCCTCAGGCTCGGTCAGCACACGTTCTACGGGGAGGACACACAGACCTTTTGTAACCCTCAGGTTCGGTCAGCACTCGTTCCACGGGGAGGACACTGAGACCGTTTGTAACCATCAGGCTCGGACAGCACACGTTCCACGGGGAGGACACACATACAGTTTGTAACCCTCAGACTCGGCCAGCAAACGTTCTGCGGGGAGGACGCACATATCGTTTGTAACCCTCAGGCTCGGTCAGCACACGTTCCACGGGGAGGACACACAGACCGTTTGTAAACCTCAGGCTCGGCCAGCACACGTTCCACGGGGAGGTCACACAGACCGTTTGTAACCCTCAGGCTCGGTCAGCACACGTTCCACGGGGAGGTCACACAGACCTTTTGTAACCCTCAGGCTCGGTCAGCACACGTTCCACGGGGAGGACACACATACCGTTTCTAACCCTCAGACTGGACCAGCACACGTTCCACAGGGAGGACACACAGACCGTTTGTAACCCTCAGGCTCGGTCAGCACATGTTCCACAGGGAGGACACACAGACGGTTTGTAAACCTCAGGTTCGGTCAGCACACGTTCCACGAGTAGGACACACAGACCGTTTGTAAACCTCAGGCTCGGCCAGCACACGTTCCATGAGGAGGACACACAGACCGTTTGTAAACCTCAGGCTCGGACAGCACATGTTCCACGGGGAGGACACACAGACCATTTGTAAACCTCAGGCTCGGACAGCACACGTTCCACGGGGAGGACACACAGACCTTTTGTAACCCTCAGGCTCGGTCAGCACACGTTCCACAGGGAGGACAGTCAGACAGTTTGTAACCCTTAGGCTCGGCCTGCATACTTTCGACAGGGAGGACACACAGACCGTTTGTAACCCTCAGGCTCGGTCAGCACACGTTCCACGGGGAGGACACACAGACCGTTTGTAAACCTCAGGCTCGGCCAGCACACGTTCCATGTGGAGGACACACAGACCGTTTGTAAACCTGAGGCTCGGACAGCACCTGTTCCACGGGGAGGACACACAGACCGTTTGTAAACCTCAGGCTCGGGCAGCACACGTTCCACGGGGAGGACACACAGACCGTTTGTAAACCTCAGGCTCGGCCAGCACATGTTCCACGGGGAGGACACACATACAGTTTGTAACCCTCAGACTCGGCCAGCAAACGTTCTGCAGGGAGAATGCACAGACCGTTTGTAACCCTCAGGCTCAGTAAGGACACCTTCCACGGAGAGGACACACATACAGACCGTTTGCAAACCTCAGGCTCGATCAGCACACGTTCCACTGGGAAGACACACAGACCGTTTGTTACCCTGAGGCTCAGCCAACAAACTTTCCACGGGGTGGACACACAGACCGTTTGTAACCCTCAGGCTCGGACAGCACACGTTCCACGGGGAGGACACACAGACCATTTGTAACCCTCAGGTTCGGTCAGCACTCGTTCCACGGGGAGGACACTGAGACCGTTTGTAACCATCAGGCTCGGACAGCACACGTTCCACGGGGAGGACACACATACAGTTTGTAACCCTCAGACTCGGCCAGCAAACGTTCTGCAGGGAGAACGCACAGACCGTTTGTAACCCAAAGGCTCAGTAAGGACACCTTCCACGGAGAGGACACACATACAGACCGTTTGCAACCCTCAGGCTCGATTAGCACACGTTCCACAGGGAGGACACACAGACCATTTGTAACCCTCAGGCTCGGCCAGCAAACGTTCTGCGGGGAGGACGCACATATCGTTTGTAACCCTCTGCCTCAGTCAGCAAACGTTCTGCGGGGAGGACGCACATATCGTTTGTAACCCTCAGGCTCGGTCAGCACACGTTCCACGGCGAGGACACACAGACCGTTTGTAAACCTCAGGCTCGGCCAGCTCACGTTCCACGGGGAGGTCACACAGACCGTTTGTAAACCTCAGGCTCGGTCAGCACACGTTCCACGGGGAGGTCACACAGACCTTTTGTAACCCTCAGGCTCGGTCAGCACACGTTCCACGGGGAGGACACACAGACCGTTTCTAACCCTCAGACTGGACCAGCACACGTTCCACAGGGAGGACACACAGACCGTTTGTAATCCTCAGGATCGGTCAGCACATGTTCCACAGGGAGGACACACAGACGGTTTGTAAACCTCAGGCTCGGCCAGCACACGTTCCACGGGGAGCACACACAGACCGTTTGTAAACCTCAGGCTCGGCCAGCACACGTTCCATGAGGAGGACACACAGACCGTTTGTAAACCTCAGGCTCGGACAGCACATGTTCCACGGGGAGGACACACAGACCGTTTGTAAACCTCAGGCTCGGACAGCACACGTTCCACGGGGAGGACACACAGACCTTTTGTAACCCTCATGCTCGGTCAGCACACGTTCCACAGGGAGGACAGTCAGACCGTTTGTAACCCTTAGGCTCGGCCTGCATACTTTCGACAGGGAGGACACACAGACCGTTTGTAACCCTCAGGCTCGGTCAGCACAAGTTCCTCGGGGAGGACGCACAGACCGTTTGTAAACCTCAGACTGGACCAGCACCCTTTCCACAGGGAGGACACACAGACCGTTTGCAACCCTCAGGCTCGATCAGCACACGTTCCACGGGGAGGACACACAGACCGTTTGTAACACTCAGGCTTGATCATCACACGTTCCTCGGGTAGGACACATAGACCGTTTGTAACCCTCAGGCTCGGCCAGCACACGTTCCACGGGGAGGACACACAGACCGTTTGTAACCCTCAGGTTCGGTCAGCACTCGTTCCACGGGGAGGACACTGAAACCGTTTGTAACCATCAGGCTCGGACAGCACACGTTCCACGGGGAGGACACACATACAGTATGTAACCCTCAGACTCGGCCAGCAAACGTTCTGCGTGGAGGACGCACATATCGTTTGTAACCCTCACACTCGGACAGCACACGTTCTACGAAGAGGACACCCAGACCATTTGTAACCCTCAGGCTCGGTCAGCACACGTTCTACGGGGAGGACACACAGACCTTTTGTAAGCCTCAGGCTTGGCCATCACACGTTCCACGGGGAGAACAAACAGACCGTTTGTTAACCTCAGGCTCGGCCAGCACACGTTCCACGGGGAGGACACACAGACCGTTTGTAACCCTCAGGCTCGGCCAGCATAGGTTCTGCAGAGATGACGCACAGACCGTTTGTAACTCTCAGGCTCGTTCAGCACACGTTCCACGGGGAGGATACACAGACCTTTTGTAAGCCTCAGGCTTGGCCATCACACGTTCCACGGGGAGAACACACAGACCGTTTGTAAACCTCAGGCTCGGCCAGCACACGTTCCACGGGGAGGACACATAGACCGTTTGAAACCCTCAGGCTCGGCCAGCACACATTCCACGGGGAGGACACACAGACCGTTTGTAACCCTCAGGCTCGGTCAGCACAAGTTCCACGGGGAGGACACACAGACCTTTTGTAACCCTCAGGCTCGGCCAGCACACGTTCCACTGGAAGGACACACAGACCGTTTGTTACCCTGAGGCTCAGCCAACAAACTTTCCACGGGGTGGACACACAGACCGTTTGTAACGCTCAGGCTCGGACAGCACACGTTCCACGGGGAGGACACTGAGACCGTTTGTAACCATCAGGCTCGGACAGCACACGTTCTGCAGGGAGAACGCACAGACCGTTTGTAACCCAAAGGCTCAGTAAGGACACCTTCCACGGAGAGGACACACAGACCGTTTGTAACCCTCAGGCTCGGCCAGCAAACGTTCCACGGGGAGGACACACATACAGTTTGTAACCCTCAGACTCAGCCAGCAAACGTTCTGCGGGGAGGACGCACATATCGTTTGTAACCCTCAGGCTCGGTCAGCACACGTTCTACGAAGAGGACACAGAAACCGTTTGTAACCCTCAGGCTCGGTCAGCACACGTTCTACGGGGAGGACACACAGACTGTGTGCAACCCTCTGGCTCGATTAGCACATGTTCCACAGGGAGGACACACAGACCGTTTGTAACCCTCAGGCTCGGCCAGCAAACGTTCCACGGGGAGGACACACATACAGTTTGTAACCCTCAGACTCAGCCAGCAAACGTTCTGCGGGGAGGACGCACATATCGTTTGTAACCCTAACACTCGGACAGCACACGTTCTACGAAGAGGACCCCCAGACCATTTGTAACCCTCAGGCTCGGTCAGCACACGTTCTACGGGGAGGACACACAGACCTTTTGTAACCCTCAGGTTCGGTCAGCACTCGTTCCACGGGGAGGACACTGAGACCGTTTGTAACCATCAGGCTCGGACAGCACACGTTCCACGGGGAGGACACACATACAGTTTGTAACCCTCAGACTCGGCCAGCAAACGTTCTGCGGGGAGGACGCACATATCGTTTGTAACCCTCAGGCTCGGTCAGCACACGTTCCACGGGGAGGACACACAGACCGTTTGTAAACCTCAGGCTCGGCCAGCACACGTTCCACGGGGAGGTCACACAGACCGTTTGTAACCCTCAGGCTCGGTCAGCACACGTTCCACGGGGAGGTCACACAGACCTTTTGTAACCCTCAGGCTCGGTCAGCACACGTTCCACGGGGAGGACACACATACCGTTTCTAACCCTCAGACTGGACCAGCACACGTTCCACAGGGAGGACACACAGACCGTTTGTAACCCTCAGGCTCGGTCAGCACATGTTCCACAGGGAGGACACACAGACGGTTTGTAAACCTCAGGTTCGGTCAGCACACGTTCCACGAGTAGGACACACAGACCGTTTGTAAACCTCAGGCTCGGCCAGCACACGTTCCATGAGGAGGACACACAGACCGTTTGTAAACCTCAGGCTCGGACAGCACATGTTCCACGGGGAGGACACACAGACCATTTGTAAACCTCAGGCTCGGACAGCACACGTTCCACGGGGAGGACACACAGACCTTTTGTAACCCTCAGGCTCGGTCAGCACACGTTCCACAGGGAGGACAGTCAGACAGTTTGTAACCCTTAGGCTCGGCCTGCATACTTTCGACAGGGAGGACACACAGACCGTTTGTAACCCTCAGGCTCGGTCAGCACACGTTCCACGGGGAGGACACACAGACCGTTTGTAAACCTCAGGCTCGGCCAGCACACGTTCCATGTGGAGGACACACAGACCGTTTGTAAACCTGAGGCTCGGACAGCACCTGTTCCACGGGGAGGACACACAGACCGTTTGTAAACCTCAGGCTCGGGCAGCACACGTTCCACGGGGAGGACACACAGACCGTTTGTAAACCTCAGGCTCGGCCAGCACATGTTCCACGGGGAGGACACACATACAGTTTGTAACCCTCAGACTCGGCCAGCAAACGTTCTGCAGGGAGAATGCACAGACCGTTTGTAACCCTCAGGCTCAGTAAGGACACCTTCCACGGAGAGGACACACATACAGACCGTTTGCAAACCTCAGGCTCGATCAGCACACGTTCCACTGGGAAGACACACAGACCGTTTGTTACCCTGAGGCTCAGCCAACAAACTTTCCACGGGGTGGACACACAGACCGTTTGTAACCCTCAGGCTCGGACAGCACACGTTCCACGGGGAGGACACACAGACCATTTGTAACCCTCAGGTTCGGTCAGCACTCGTTCCACGGGGAGGACACTGAGACCGTTTGTAACCATCAGGCTCGGACAGCACACGTTCCACGGGGAGGACACACATACAGTTTGTAACCCTCAGACTCGGCCAGCAAACGTTCTGCAGGGAGAACGCACAGACCGTTTGTAACCCAAAGGCTCAGTAAGGACACCTTCCACGGAGAGGACACACATACAGACCGTTTGCAACCCTCAGGCTCGATTAGCACACGTTCCACAGGGAGGACACACAGACCATTTGTAACCCTCAGGCTCGGCCAGCAAACGTTCTGCGGGGAGGACGCACATATCGTTTGTAACCCTCTGCCTCAGTCAGCAAACGTTCTGCGGGGAGGACGCACATATCGTTTGTAACCCTCAGGCTCGGTCAGCACACGTTCCACGGCGAGGACACACAGACCGTTTGTAAACCTCAGGCTCGGCCAGCTCACGTTCCACGGGGAGGTCACACAGACCGTTTGTAAACCTCAGGCTCGGTCAGCACACGTTCCACGGGGAGGTCACACAGACCTTTTGTAACCCTCAGGCTCGGTCAGCACACGTTCCACGGGGAGGACACACAGACCGTTTCTAACCCTCAGACTGGACCAGCACACGTTCCACAGGGAGGACACACAGACCGTTTGTAATCCTCAGGATCGGTCAGCACATGTTCCACAGGGAGGACACACAGACGGTTTGTAAACCTCAGGCTCGGCCAGCACACGTTCCACGGGGAGCACACACAGACCGTTTGTAAACCTCAGGCTCGGCCAGCACACGTTCCATGAGGAGGACACACAGACCGTTTGTAAACCTCAGGCTCGGACAGCACATGTTCCACGGGGAGGACACACAGACCGTTTGTAAACCTCAGGCTCGGACAGCACACGTTCCACGGGGAGGACACACAGACCTTTTGTAACCCTCATGCTCGGTCAGCACACGTTCCACAGGGAGGACAGTCAGACCGTTTGTAACCCTTAGGCTCGGCCTGCATACTTTCGACAGGGAGGACACACAGACCGTTTGTAACCCTCAGGCTCGGTCAGCACAAGTTCCTCGGGGAGGACGCACAGACCGTTTGTAAACCTCAGACTGGACCAGCACCCTTTCCACAGGGAGGACACACAGACCGTTTGCAACCCTCAGGCTCGATCAGCACACGTTCCACGGGGAGGACACACAGACCGTTTGTAACACTCAGGCTTGATCATCACACGTTCCTCGGGTAGGACACATAGACCGTTTGTAACCCTCAGGCTCGGCCAGCACACGTTCCACGGGGAGGACACACAGACCGTTTGTAACCCTCAGGTTCGGTCAGCACTCGTTCCACGGGGAGGACACTGAAACCGTTTGTAACCATCAGGCTCGGACAGCACACGTTCCACGGGGAGGACACACATACAGTATGTAACCCTCAGACTCGGCCAGCAAACGTTCTGCGTGGAGGACGCACATATCGTTTGTAACCCTCACACTCGGACAGCACACGTTCTACGAAGAGGACACCCAGACCATTTGTAACCCTCAGGCTCGGTCAGCACACGTTCTACGGGGAGGACACACAGACCTTTTGTAAGCCTCAGGCTTGGCCATCACACGTTCCACGGGGAGAACAAACAGACCGTTTGTTAACCTCAGGCTCGGCCAGCACACGTTCCACGGGGAGGACACACAGACCGTTTGTAACCCTCAGGCTCGGCCAGCATAGGTTCTGCAGAGATGACGCACAGACCGTTTGTAACTCTCAGGCTCGTTCAGCACACGTTCCACGGGGAGGATACACAGACCTTTTGTAAGCCTCAGGCTTGGCCATCACACGTTCCACGGGGAGAACACACAGACCGTTTGTAAACCTCAGGCTCGGCCAGCACACGTTCCACGGGGAGGACACATAGACCGTTTGAAACCCTCAGGCTCGGCCAGCACACATTCCACGGGGAGGACACACAGACCGTTTGTAACCCTCAGGCTCGGTCAGCACAAGTTCCACGGGGAGGACACACAGACCTTTTGTAACCCTCAGGCTCGGCCAGCACACGTTCCACTGGAAGGACACACAGACCGTTTGTTACCCTGAGGCTCAGCCAACAAACTTTCCACGGGGTGGACACACAGACCGTTTGTAACGCTCAGGCTCGGACAGCACACGTTCCACGGGGAGGACACTGAGACCGTTTGTAACCATCAGGCTCGGACAGCACACGTTCTGCAGGGAGAACGCACAGACCGTTTGTAACCCAAAGGCTCAGTAAGGACACCTTCCACGGAGAGGACACACAGACCGTTTGTAACCCTCAGGCTCGGACAGCACACGTTCCACGGGGAGGTTACACAGACCGTTTGTAACCCTCAGGCTCGGTCAGCACACGTTCCACGGGGAGGTCACACAGACCTTTTGTAACCCTCAGGCTCGGTCAGCACACGTTCCACAGGGAGGACACTCAGACGGTTTGTAAACCTCAGGCTCGGCCAGCACACGTTCCATGTGGAGGACACACAGACCGTTTGTTACCCTGAGGCTCAGCCAACAAACTTTCCACGGGGTGGACACACAGACCGTTTGTAACCCTCAGGCTCGGACAGCACACGTTCCACGGGGAGGACACTGAGACCGTTTGTAACCATCAGGCTCGGACAGCGCACGTTCCACGGGGAGGACACCCATACAGTTTGTAACCCTCAGACTCGGCCAGCAAACGTTCTGCGTGGAGGACGCACATATCGTTTGTATCCCTCAGGCTCGGTAAGCACACGTTCCACGGGGAGGACACACAGACCGTTTGTTACCCTGAGGCTCAGCCAACAAACTTTCCACGGGGTGGACACACAGACCGTTTGTAACCCTCAGGCTCGGACAGCACACGTTCCACGGGGAGGACACACAGACCGTTTGTAACCCTCAGGTTCGGTCAGCACTCGTTCCACGGGGAGGACACACAAACCGTTAGTAACCCTCAGACTCGGTCAGCACACGTTCTACGGGGAGGACACACAGACTGTGTGCAACCCTCAGGCTCGATTAGCACACGTTCCACAAGGAGGACACACAGACCATTTGTAACACTGAGGCTCGGTCAGCATACGTTCTACGGGGAGGACACACAGACTGTTTGCAACCCTCACACTCGGACAGCACACGTTCCACGAAGAGGACACACAGACCGTTTGTAACCCTCAGGCTCGGTCAGCACACGTTCTACGGGGAGGACACACAGACCTTTTGTAAGCCTCAGGCTTGGCCATCACACGTTCCACGGGGAGAACACACAGACCGTTTGTAACCCTCAGGCTCGGCCAGCATAGGTTCTGCAGAGATGACGCACAGACCGTTTGTAACTCTCAGGCTCGTTCAGCACACGTTCCATGGGGAGGACACACAGACCGTTTGAAACCCTCAGGCTCGGTCAGCACACGTTCCACGGGGAGGACACACAGACCGTTTGTAACCCTCAGGCTCGGTCAGCTCACGTTCCACGGGGAGGACACACAGACCTTTTGTAACCCTCAGGCTCGGTCAGCACACGTTCCACGGGGAGGACACACAGAACTTTTGTAACCCTCAGGCTCATCAGCACACGTTCCACGGGGAGGACACACAGAACTTTTGTAACCCTCAGGCTCATCAGCACATGTTCCACAGGGAGGACACACAGACCGTTTGTAACCCTCAGACTGGACCAGCACACGTTCCACGGGGAGGACACACAGACCGTTTGTAACCCTCAGACTGCACCAGCACACGTTCCACGGGGAGGACACACAGACCGTTTGTAACCCTCAGACTGGACCAGCACACGTTCCACGGGGAGGACACACAGACCGTTTGTAACCCTCAGGCTCGGACAGCACACGTTCCACGGGGAGGACACACAGACCGTTTGTAACCCTCAGGTTCGGTCAGCACTCGTTCCACGGGGAGGACACTGAGACCGTTTGTAACCATCAGGCTCGGACAGCACACGTTCTGCAGGGAGAATGCACAAACCGTTTGTAACCCAAAGGCTCAGTAAGGACACCTTCCACGGAGAGGACACACAGACCGTTTGTAAACCTCAGGCTCGGCCAGCACACGTTCCACTGGGAGGTCACACAGACCGTTTGTAACCCTCAGGCTCGGTCAGCACACGTTCCACGGGGAGGTCACACGGACCTTTTGTAACCCTCAGGCTCGGTCAGCACACGTTCCACGGGGAGGACACACAGACCGTTTCCAACCCTTAGGCTCGGCCTGCATACTTTCGACAGGGAGGACACACAGACCGTTTGTAACCCTCAGACTGGACCAGCACACGTTCCACAGGGAGGACACACAGACGGTTTGTAAACCTCAGGCTCGGCCAGCACACGTTCCACGGGGAGGACACACAGACCGTTTGTAAACCTCAGGCTCGGCCAGCACACGTTCCATGAGGAGGACACACAGACCGTTTGTAAACCTCAGGCTCGGACAGCACATGTTCCACGGGGAGGACACACAGACCGTTTGTAAACCTCAGGCTCGGACAGCACACGTTCCACGGGGAGGACACACAGACCTTTGTAACCCTCAGGCTCGGTCAGCACACGTTCCACAGGGAGGACAGTCAGACAGTTTGTAACCCTTAGGCTCGGCCTGCATACTTTCGACAGGGAGAACACACAGACCGTTTGTAACCCTCAGGCTCGGTCAGCACACGTTCCACGGGGAGGACACACAGACCGTTTGTAAACCTCAGGCTCGGCCAGCACACGTTCCATGTGGACGACACACAGACCGTTTGTAAACCTTAGGCTCGGACAGCACATGTTCCACGGGGAGGACACACAGACCTTTTGTAAACCTCAGGCTCGGGCAGCACACGTTCCACGGGGAGGACACACAGACCGTTTGTAACCCTAAGGCTCGGCCAGCACACGTTCCACTGGGAAGACACACAGACCGTTTGTAACCATCAGGCTCGGACAGCGCACGTTCCACGGGGAGGACACCCATACAGTTTGTAACCCTCAGACTCGGCCAGCAAACGTTCTGCGTGGAGGACGCACATATCGTTTGTATCCCTCAGGCTCGGTAAGCACACGTTCCACGGGGAGGACACACAGACCGTTTGTTACCCTGAGGCTCAGCCAACAAACTTTCCACGGGGTGGACACACAGACCGTTTGTAACCCTCAGGCTCGGACAGCACACGTTCCACGGGGAGGACACACAGACCGTTTGTAACCCTCAGGTTCGGTCAGCACTCGTTCCACGGGGAGGACACACAAACCGTTAGTAACCCTCAGACTCGGTCAGCACACGTTCTACGGGGAGGACACACAGACTGTGTGCAACCCTCAGGCTCGATTAGCACACGTTCCACAAGGAGGACACACAGACCATTTGTAACACTGAGGCTCGGTCAGCATACGTTCTACGGGGAGGACACACAGACTGTTTGCAACCCTCACACTCGGACTGCACACGTTCTACGAAGAGGACACACAGACCGTTTGTAACCCTCAGGCTCGGTCAGCACACGTTCTACGGGGAGGACACACAGACCTTTTGTAAGCCTCAGGCTTGGCCATCACACGTTCCACGGGGAGAACACACAGACCGTTTGTAACCCTCAGGCTCGGCCAGCATAGGTTCTGCAGAGATGACGCACAGACCGTTTGTAACTCTCAGGCTCGTTCAGCACACGTTCCACGGGGAGGATACACAGACCTTTTGTAAGCCACAGGCTTGGCCATCACACGTTCCACGGGGAGAACACACAGACCGTTTGTAAACCTCAGGCTGGGCCAGCACACGTTCCACGGGGAGGACACACAGACCGTTTGAAACCCTCAGGCTCGGTCAGCACACGTTCCACGGGGAGGACACACAGACCGTTTGTAACCCTCAGGCTCGGTCAGCTCACGTTCCACGGGGAGGACACACAGACCTTTTGTAACCCTCAGGCTCGGTCAGCACACGTTCCACGGGGAGGACACACAGAACTTTTGTAACCCTCAGGCTCATCAGCACACGTTCCACGGGGAGGACACACAGAACTTTTGTAACCCTCAGGCTCATCAGCACATGTTCCACAGGGAGGACACACAGACCGTTTGTAACCCTCAGACTGGACCAGCACACGTTCCACGGGGAGGACACACAGACCGTTTGTAACCCTCAGACTGCACCAGCACACGTTCCACGGGGAGGACACACAGACCGTTTGTAACCCTCAGACTGGACCAGCACACGTTCCACGGGGAGGACACACAGACCGTTTGTAACCCTCAGGCTCGGACAGCACACGTTCCACGGGGAGGACACACAGACCGTTTGTAACCCTCAGGTTCGGTCAGCACTCGTTCCACGGGGAGGACACTGAGACCGTTTGTAACCATCAGGCTCGGACAGCACACGTTCTGCAGGGAGAATGCACAAACCGTTTGTAACCCAAAGGCTCAGTAAGGACACCTTCCACGGAGAGGACACACAGACCGTTTGTAAACCTCAGGCTCGGCCAGCACACGTTCCACTGGGAGGTCACACAGACCGTTTGTAACCCTCAGGCTCGGTCAGCACACGTTCCACGGGGAGGTCACACGGACCTTTTGTAACCCTCAGGCTCGGTCAGCACACGTTCCACGGGGAGGACACACAGACCGTTTCCAACCCTTAGGCTCGGCCTGCATACTTTCGACAGGGAGGACACACAGACCGTTTGTAACCCTCAGACTGGACCAGCACACGTTCCACAGGGAGGACACACAGACGGTTTGTAAACCTCAGGCTCGGCCAGCACACGTTCCATGAGGAGGACACACAGACCGTTTGTAAACCTCAGGCTCGGACAGCACATGTTCCACGGGGAGGACACACAGACCGTTTGTAAACCTCAGGCTCGGACAGCACACGTTCCACGGGGAGGACACACAGACCTTTGTAACCCTCAGGCTCGGTCAGCACACGTTCCACAGGGAGGACACCCATACAGTTTGTAACCCTCAGACTCGGCCAGCAAACGTTCTGCGTGGAGGACGCACATATCGTTTGTATCCCTCAGGCTCGGTAAGCACACGTTCCACGGGGAGGACACACAGACCGTTTGTTACCCTGAGGCTCAGCCAACAAACTTTCCACGGGGTGGACACACAGACCGTTTGTAACCCTCAGGCTCGGACAGCACACGTTCCACGGGGAGGACACACAGACCGTTTGTAACCCTCAGGTTCGGTCAGCACTCGTTCCACGGGGAGGACACACAAACCGTTAGTAACCCTCAGACTCGGTCAGCACACGTTCTACGGGGAGGACACACAGACTGTGTGCAACCCTCAGGCTCGATTAGCACACGTTCCACAAGGAGGACACACAGACCATTTGTAACACTGAGGCTCGGTCAGCATACGTTCTACGGGGAGGACACACAGACTGTTTGCAACCCTCACACTCGGACTGCACACGTTCTACGAAGAGGACACACAGACCGTTTGTAACCCTCAGGCTCGGTCAGCACACGTTCTACGGGGAGGACACACAGACCTTTTGTAAGCCTCAGGCTTGGCCATCACACGTTCCACGGGGAGAACACACAGACCGTTTGTAACCCTCAGGCTCGGCCAGCATAGGTTCTGCAGAGATGACGCACAGACCGTTTGTAACTCTCAGGCTCGTTCAGCACACGTTCCACGGGGAGGATACACAGACCTTTTGTAAGCCACAGGCTTGGCCATTACACGTTCCACGGGGAGAACACACAGACCGTTTGTAAACCTCAGGCTGGGCCAGCACACGTTCCACGGGGAGGACACACAGACCGTTTGAAACCCTCAGGCTCGGTCAGCACACGTTCCACGGGGAGGACACACAGACCGTTTGTAACCCTCAGGCTCGGTCAGCTCACGTTCCACGGGGAGGACACACAGACCTTTTGTAACCCTCAGGCTCGGTCAGCACACGTTCCACGGGGAGGACACACAGAACTTTTGTAACCCTCAGGCTCATCAGCACACGTTCCACGGGGAGGACACACAGAACTTTTGTAACCCTCAGGCTCATCAGCACATGTTCCACAGGGAGGACACACAGACCGTTTGTAACCCTCAGACTGGACCAGCACACGTTCCACGGGGAGGACACACAGACCGTTTGTAACCCTCAGACTGCACCAGCACACGTTCCACGGGGAGGACACACAGACCGTTTGTAACCCTCAGACTGGACCAGCACACGTTCCACGGGGAGGACACACAGACCGTTTGTAACCCTCAGGCTCGGACAGCACACGTTCCACGGGGAGGACACACAGACCGTTTGTAACCCTCAGGTTCGGTCAGCACTCGTTCCACGGGGAGGACACTGAGACCGTTTGTAACCATCAGGCTCGGACAGCACACGTTCTGCAGGGAGAATGCACAAACCGTTTGTAACCCAAAGGCTCAGTAAGGACACCTTCCACGGAGAGGACACACAGACCGTTTGTAAACCTCAGGCTCGGCCAGCACACGTTCCACTGGGAGGTCACACAGACCGTTTGTAACCCTCAGGCTCGGTCAGCACACGTTCCACGGGGAGGTCACACGGACCTTTTGTAACCCTCAGGCTCGGTCAGCACACGTTCCACGGGGAGGACACACAGACCGTTTCCAACCCTTAGGCTCGGCCTGCATACTTTCGACAGGGAGGACACACAGACCGTTTGTAACCCTCAGACTGGACCAGCACACGTTCCACAGGGAGGACACACAGACGGTTTGTAAACCTCAGGCTCGGCCAGCACACGTTCCACGGGGAGGACACACAGACCGTTTGTAAACCTCAGGCTCGGCCAGCACACGTTCCATGAGGAGGACACACAGACCGTTTGTAAACCTCAGGCTCGGACAGCACATGTTCCACGGGGAGGACACACAGACCGTTTGTAAACCTCAGGCTCGGACAGCACACGTTCCACGGGGAGGACACACAGACCTTTGTAACCCTCAGGCTCGGTCAGCACACGTTCCACAGGGAGGACAGTCAGACAGTTTGTAACCCTTAGGCTCGGCCTGCATACTTTCGACAGGGAGAACACACAGACCGTTTGTAACCCTCAGGCTCGGTCAGCACACGTTCCACGGGGAGGACACACAGACCGTTTGTAAACCTCAGGCTCGGCCAGCACACGTTCCATGTGGACGACACACAGACCGTTTGTAAACCTTAGGCTCGGACAGCACATGTTCCACGGGGAGGACACACAGACCTTTTGTAAACCTCAGGCTCGGGCAGCACACGTTCCACGGGGAGGACACACAGACCGTTTGTAACCCTAAGGCTCGGCCAGCACACGTTCCACTGGGAAGACACACAGACCGTTTGTAACCATCAGGCTCGGACAGCGCACGTTCCACGGGGAGGACACCCATACAGTTTGTAACCCTCAGACTCGGCCAGCAAACGTTCTGCGTGGAGGACGCACATATCGTTTGTATCCCTCAGGCTCGGTAAGCACACGTTCCACGGGGAGGACACACAGACCGTTTGTTACCCTGAGGCTCAGCCAACAAACTTTCCACGGGGTGGACACACAGACCGTTTGTAACCCTCAGGCTCGGACAGCACACGTTCCACGGGGAGGACACACAGACCGTTTGTAAGCCTCAGGCTTGGCCATCACACGTTCCACGGGGAGAACACACAGACCGTTTGTAACCCTCAGGCTCGGCCAGCATAGGTTCTGCAGAGATGACGCACAGACCGTTTGTAACTCTCAGGCTCGTTCAGCACACGTTCCACGGGGAGGATACACAGACCTTTTGTAAGCCACAGGCTTGGCCATCACACGTTCCACGGGGAGAACACACAGACCGTTTGTAAACCTCAGGCTGGGCCAGCACACGTTCCACGGGGAGGACACACAGACCGTTTGAAACCCTCAGGCTCGGTCAGCACACGTTCCACGGGGAGGACACACAGACCGTTTGTAACCCTCAGGCTCGGTCAGCTCACGTTCCACGGGGAGGACACACAGACCTTTTGTAACCCTCAGGCTCGGTCAGCACACGTTCCACGGGGAGGACACACAGAACTTTTGTAACCCTCAGGCTCATCAGCACACGTTCCACGGGGAGGACACACAGAACTTTTGTAACCCTCAGGCTCATCAGCACATGTTCCACAGGGAGGACACACAGACCGTTTGTAACCCTCAGACTGGACCAGCACACGTTCCACGGGGAGGACACACAGACCGTTTGTAACCCTCAGACTGCACCAGCACACGTTCCACGGGGAGGACACACAGACCGTTTGTAACCCTCAGACTGGACCAGCACACGTTCCACGGGGAGGACACACAGACCGTTTGTAACCCTCAGGCTCGGACAGCACACGTTCCACGGGGAGGACACACAGACCGTTTGTAACCCTCAGGTTCGGTCAGCACTCGTTCCACGGGGAGGACACTGAGACCGTTTGTAACCATCAGGCTCGGACAGCACACGTTCTGCAGGGAGAATGCACAAACCGTTTGTAACCCAAAGGCTCAGTAAGGACACCTTCCACGGAGAGGACACACAGACCGTTTGTAAACCTCAGGCTCGGCCAGCACACGTTCCACTGGGAGGTCACACAGACCGTTTGTAACCCTCAGGCTCGGTCAGCACACGTTCCACGGGGAGGTCACACGGACCTTTTGTAACCCTCAGGCTCGGTCAGCACACGTTCCACGGGGAGGACACACAGACCGTTTCCAACCCTTAGGCTCGGCCTGCATACTTTCGACAGGGAGGACACACAGACCGTTTGTAACCCTCAGACTGGACCAGCACACGTTCCACAGGGAGGACACACAGACGGTTTGTAAACCTCAGGCTCGGCCAGCACACGTTCCACGGGGAGGACACACAGACCGTTTGTAAACCTCAGGCTCGGCCAGCACACGTTCCATGAGGAGGACACACAGACCGTTTGTAAACCTCAGGCTCGGACAGCACATGTTCCACGGGGAGGACACACAGACCGTTTGTAAACCTCAGGCTCGGACAGCACACGTTCCACGGGGAGGACACACAGACCTTTGTAACCCTCAGGCTCGGTCAGCACACGTTCCACAGGGAGGACAGTCAGACAGTTTGTAACCCTTAGGCTCGGCCTGCATACTTTCGACAGGGAGAACACACAGACCGTTTGTAACCCTCAGGCTCGGTCAGCACACGTTCCACGGGGAGGACACACAGACCGTTTGTAAACCTCAGGCTCGGCCAGCACACGTTCCATGTGGACGACACACAGACCGTTTGTAAACCTTAGGCTCGGACAGCACATGTTCCACGGGGAGGACACACAGACCTTTTGTAAACCTCAGGCTCGGGCAGCACACGTTCCACGGGGAGGACACACAGACCGTTTGTAACCCTAAGGCTCGGCCAGCACACGTTCCACTGGGAAGACACACAGACCGTTTGTTACCCTGAGGCTCAGCCAACAAACTTTCCACGGGGTGGACACACAGACCGTTTGTAACCCTCAGGCTCGGACAGCACACGTTCCACGGGGAGGACACACAGACCGTTTGTAACCCTCAGGTTCAGTCAGCACTCGTTCCACGGGGAGGACACTGAGACCGTTTATAACCATCAGGCTCGGACAGCACACGTTCCACGGGGAGGACACACATACAGTTTGTAACCCTCAGACTCGGCCAGCAAACGTTCTGCAGGGAGAACGCACAGACCGTTTGTAACCCAAAGGCTCAGTAAGGACACCTTCCACGGAGAGGACACTCATACAGACCGTTTGCAACCCTCAGGCTCGATCAGCACACGTTCCACGGGGAGGACACACAGACCGTTTGTAACCCTCAGGCTCGGCCAGCAAACGTTCCACGGGGAGGACACACATACAGTTTGTAACCCTCAGACTCAGCCAGCAAACGTTCTGCGGGGAGGACGCACATATCGTTTGTAACCCTCAGGCTCGGTCAGCACACGTTCTACGAAGGGGACACACAAACCGTTTGTAACCCTCAGGCTCGGTCAGCACACGTTCTACGGGGAGGACACACAGACTGTGTGCAACCCTCAGGCTCGATTAGCACACGTTCCACAGGGAGGACACACAGACCATTTGTAACACTGAGGCTCGGTCAGCATACGTTCTACGGGGAGGACACACAGACTGTTTGCAACCCTCACACTCGGACAGCACACGTTCTACGAAGAGGACACACAGACCGTTTGTAACCCTCAGGCTCGGTCAGCACACGTTCTACGGGGAGGACACACAGACCTTTTGTAAGCCTCAGGCTTGGCCATCACACGTTCCACGGGGAGAACACACAGACCGTTTGTTAACCTCAGGCTCGGCCAGCACACGTTCCACGGGGAGGACACACAGACCGTTTGTAACCCTCAGGCTCGGCCAGCATAGGTTCTGCAGAGATGACGCACAGACCGTTTGTAACTCTCAGGCTCGTTCAGCACACGTTCCACGGGGAGGATACACAGACCTTTTGTAAGCCACAGGCTTGGCCATCACACGTTCCACGGGGAGAACACACAGACCGTTTGTAAACCTCAGGCTGGGCCAGCACACGTTCCACGGGGAGGACACACAGACCGTTTGAAACCCTCAGGCTCGGTCAGCACACGTTCCACGGGGAGGACACACAGACCGTTTGTAACCCTCAGGCTCGGTCAGCACACGTTCCACGGGGAGGACACACAGAACTTTTGTAACCCTCAGGCTCATCAGCACATGTTCCACAGGGAGGACACACAGACCGTTTGTAACCCTCAGACTGGACCAGCACACGTTCCACGGGGAGGACACACAGACCGTTTGTAACCCTCAGACTGGACCAGCACACGTTCCACGGGGAGGACACACAGACCGTTTGTAACCCTCAGACTGGACCAGCACACGTTCCACGGGGAGGACACACAGACCGTTTGTAACCCTCAGACTGGACCAGCACACGTTCCACGGGGAGGACACACAGACAGTTTGTAACCCTCAGAATGGACCAGCACCCTTTCCACGGGGAGGACACACAGACCGTTTGTAAACCTCAGGCTCGGCCAGCACACGTTCCACGGGGAGGACACACAGACCGTTTGTAACCCTGAGGCTCGGCCAGCACACATTCCACTGGGAAGACACACAGACCGTTTGTTACCCTGAGGCTCAGCCAACAAACTTTCCAAGGGGTGGACACACAGACCGTTTGTAACCCTCAGGCTCGGACAGCACACGTTCCACGGGGAGGACACACAGACCGTTTGTAACCCTCAGGTTCGGTCAGCACTCATTCCACGGGGAGGACACTGAGACCGTTTGTAACCATCAGGCTCGGACAGCACACGTTCCACGGGGAGGACACACATACAGTTTGTAACCCTCAGACTCGGCCAGCAAACGTTCTGCAGGGAGAACGCACAGACCGTTTGTAACCCAAAGGCTCAGTAAGGACACCTTCCACGGAGAGGACACACATACAGACCGTTTGCAACCCTCAGGCTCTATCAGCACACGTTCCACGGGGAGGACACACAGACCGTTTGTAACCCTCAGGCTCGATCAGCACACGTTCCACGGGGAGGACACACAGACCGTTTGTTAACCTCAGGCTCGGCCAGCACACGTTCCACGGGGAGGACACACAGACCGTTTGTAACCCTCAGGCTCGGCCAGCATAGGTTCTGCAGAGATGACGCACAGACCGTTTGTGACTCTCAGGCTCGTTCAGCACACGTTCCACGGGGAGGATACACAGACCTTTTGTAAGCCACAGGCTTGGCCATCACACGTTCCACGGGGAGAACACACAGACCGTTTGTAAACCTCAGGCTGGGCCAGCACACGTTCCACGGCGAGGACACACAGACCGTTTGAAACACTCAGGCTCGGTCAGCACACGTTCCACCGGGAGGACACATAGACCGTTTGTAACCCTTAGGCTCGGTCAGCACACGTTCCACGGGGAGGACACACAGAACTTTTGTAACCCTCAGGCTCATCAGCATATGTTCCACAGGGAGGACACACAGACCGTTTGTATCCCTCAAACTGGACCAGCACACGTTCCACGGGGAGGACACACAGACCGTTTGTAACCCTCAGACTGGACCAGCACACGTTCCACGGGGAGGACACACAGGCCGTTTGTAACCCTCAGACTGGACCAGCACATGTTCCACGGGGAGGACACTCAGACCGTTTGTAACCCTCAGACTGGACCAGCACACGTTCCACGGGGAGGACACACAGACAGTTTGTAACCCTCAGACTGGACCAGCACCCTTTCCACGGGGAGGACACACAGACCGTTTGTAAACCTCAGGCTCGGCCAGCACACGTTCCATGGGGAGGACACACAGACCGTTTGCAACCCTGAGGCTCGGCCAGCACACGTTCCACGGGGAGGACACACATACCGTTTGTGACCCTCAGGCTCGGTCAGCACACGTTCTACGGGGAGGACACACAGACCGTTTGTAATCCTCAGGCTCGGCCAGCACACGTTCCACGGGGAGGACACACAGACCGTTTGTAACCCTCAGGCTCGGCCAGCACACGTTTTGCGGGGAGGACGCACATTCAGTTTGTAACCCTCAGTCTCGGCCAGCAAACGTTCTGCGGGGAGGACGCACATATCGTTTGTAACCCTCAGGCTCGGTCAGCACACGTTCTACGGGGAGGACACACAGACTGTGTGCAACCCTTAGGCTCGGCCTGCATACTTTCGACAGGGAGGACACACAGACCGTTTGTAAACCTCAGGCTCGGTCAGCACACGTTCCACGGGGAGGACACACAGACCTTTTGTAACCCTCAGGCTCGGTCAGCAAACGTTCCACGGGGAGGACACACAGACCTTTTGTAACCCTCAGGCTCGGTCAGCACACGTTCCACGGGGAGGACACACAGACCGTTTCTAACCCTTTGGCTCGGCCTGCATACTTTCGACAGGGAGGACACACAGACCATTTGTAACCCTCAGACTGGACCAGCACACGTTCCACGGGGAGGACACACAGACCGTTTGTAACCCTCAGTCTGGACCAGCACACGTTCCACGGGGAGGACACACAGACCGTTTGTAACCCTCAGTCTGGACCAGCACACGTTCCACGGGGAGGACACACAGACCGTTTGTAACCCTCCGATTGGACCAGCACACGTTCCACGGGGAGGACACACAGACCGTTTGTAACCCTCAGACTGGACCAGCACACGTTCCACGGGGAGGACACACAGACTGTGTGCAACCCTCAGGCTCGATTAGCACACGATCCACAGGGAGGACACACAGACCATTTGTAACACTGAGGCTCGGTCAGCATACGTTCTACGGGGAGGAGACACAGACTGTTTGCAACCCTCACACTCGGACAGCACACGTTCCACGAAGAGGACACACAGACCGTTTGTAACCCTCAGGCTCGGTCAGCACACGTTCTACGGGGAGGACACACAGACCTTTTGTAAGCCTCAGGCTTGGCCATCACACGTTCCACGGGGAGAACACACAGACCGTTTGTAAACCTCAGGCTCGGCCAGCACACGTTCCACGGGGAGGACACACAGACCGTTTGAAACCCTCAGGCTCGGTCAGCACACGTTCCACGGGGAGGACACACAGACCGTTTGTAACCCTCATGCTCGGTCAGCACACGTTCCACGGGGAGGACACACAGAACTTTTGTAACCCTCAGGCTCATCAGCACATGTTCCACAGGGAGGACACACAGACCGTTTGTAACCCTCAGGCTCAGTCAGCACACGTTCCACAGGGAGGACACACAGACCTTTTGTAACCCTCAGGCTCGGTCAGCACACGTTCCACGGGGAGGACACACAGACCGTTTGTAACCCTCAGACTGGACCAGCAGACGTTCCACGGGGAGGACACACAGACCTTGTAACCCTCAGACTGGACCAGCACACGTTCCACGGGGAGGACACACAGACCGTTTGTAACCTTCAGACTGGACCAGCACACGTTCCACGGGGAGGTCACACAGACCTTTTGTAACCCTCAGGCTCGGTCAGCACCCTTTCCACGGGGAGGACACACAGACCGTTTCTAACCCTTAGTCTCGGCCTGCATACTTTCGACAGGGAGGACACACAGACCGTTTGTAACCCTCAGACTGGACCAGCACACATTCCACAGGGAGGACACACAGACCGTTTGTAAACCTCAGGCTCGGTCAGCTCATGTTCCACAGGGAGGACACACAGACGGTTTGTAAACCACAGGCTCGGCCAGCACACGTTCCACGGGGAGGACACACAGACCGTTTGTAAACCTCAGGCTCGGCCCGCACACGTTCCACGGGGAGGACACAGAGACCGTTTGTAAACCTCAGGCTCGGCCAGCACACGTTCCACGAGGAGAACACACAGACCGTTTGTAAACCTCAGGCTCGGTCAGCACACATTCCATGAGGAGGACACACAGACCGTTTGTAAACCTCAGGCTCGGACAGCACACGTTCCACGGGGAGGACACACAGACCGTTTGTAAACCTCAGGCTCGGACAGCACATGTTCCACGGGGAGGACACACAGACCGTTTGTAAACCTCAGGCTCGGACAGCACACGTTCCACGGGGAGGACACACAGAACTTTTGTAACCCTCAGGCTCGGTCAGCACACGTTCCACAGGGAGGACAGTCAGACCGTTTGTAACCCTTAGGCTCGGCCTGCATACTTTCGACAGGGAGAACACACAGACCGTTTGTAAACCTCAGGCTCGGCCAGCACACGTTCCATGTGGACGACCCACAGACCGTTTGTAAACCTGAGGCTCGGACAGCACATGTTCCACGGGGAGGACACACAGAACGTTTGTAACCCTCAGGCTCGGCCAGCAAACGTTCTGCAGGGAGAACGCACAGACCGTTTGTAACCCAAACGCTCAGTAAGGACACCTTGCATGGAGAGGACACACATACAGACCGTTTGCAACCCTCAGGCTCGATCAGCACACGTTCCACGGGGAGGACACACAGACCGTTTGTAACCCTCAGGCTCGGTCAGCACACGTTCTACGAAGAGGACACACAAACCGTTTGTAACCCTCAGGCTCGGTCAGCACACGTTCTACGGGGAGGACACACAGACTGTGTGCAACCCTCAGGCTCGATTAGCACACGTTCCACAGGGAGGACACACAGACCGTTTGTAAACCTCAGGCTCAGTCAGCACACGTTCCACGGGGAGGACACACAGACCATTTGTAACACTGAGGCTCGGTCAGCATACGTTCTACGGGGAGGACACACAGACCTTTTGTAAGCCTCAGGCTTGGCCATCACACGTTCCACGGGGAGAACACACAGACCGTTTGTAAACCTCAGGCTCGGCCAGCACACGTTCCACGGGGAGGACACACAGACCGTTTGAAACCCTCAGGCTCGGTCAGCACACGTTCCACGGGGAGGACACACAGACCGTTTGTAACCCTCAGGCTCGGTCAGCACACGTTCCACGGGGAGGACACACAGACCTTTTGTAACCCTCAGGCTCGGTCAGCACACGTTCCACGGGGAGGACACACAGAACTTTTGTAACCCTCAGGCTCATCAGCACATGTTCCACAGGGAGGACACACAGACCGTTTGTAACCCTTAGGCTCGGCCTGCATACTTTCGACAGGGAGGACACACAGACCGTTTGTAACCCTCAGGCTCGGTCAGCACACGTTCCACGGGGAGGACACACAGACCTTTTGTAACCCTCAGGCTCGGTCAGCACACGTTCCACGGGGAGGACACACAGACCTTTTGTAACCCTCAGGCTCGGTCAGCACACGTTCCACGGGGAGGACACACAGACCGTTTCTAACCCTTAGGCTCGGCCTGCATACTTTCGACAGGGAGGATACACAGACCGTTTGTAACCCTTAGGCTCGGCCTGCATACTTTCGACAGGGAGGACACACAGACCGTTTGTAACCCTCAGGCTCGGTCAGCACACGTTCCACGGGGAGGACACACAGACCTTTTGTAACCCTCAGGCTCGGTCAGCACACGTTCCACGGGGAGGACACACAGACCTTTTGTAACCCTCAGGCTCGGTCAGCACACGTTCCACGGGGAGGACACACAGACCGTTTCTAACCCTTTGGCTCGGCCTGCATACTTTCGACAGGGAGGATACACAGACCGTTTGTAACCCTCAGACTGGACCAGCACACGTTCCACGGGGAGGACACACAGACCGTTTGTAACCCTCAGACTGGACCAGCACACGTTCTACGGGGAGGACACACAGACGGTTTGTAACCCTCAGTCTGGACCAGCACACGTTCCACGGGGAGGACACACAGACCGTTTGTAACCCTCTGACTGGACCAGCACACGTTCCACGGGGAGGACACACAGACCGTTTGTAAACCTCAGGCTCGGCCAGCACAAGTTCCACGGGGAGGACACACAGACCGTTTGTAACCCTCAGGCTCGGCCAGCACACGTTCCACGGGGAGGGCACACAGACCGTTTGTAACCCTCAGGCTCGGCCAGCACACATTTTGCGGGGAGGACGCACATACAGTTTGTAACCCTCAGTCTCGGCCAGCAAACGTTCTGCGGGGAGGACGCACATATCGTTTGTAACCCTCAGGCACGGTCAGCACACGTTCTACGGGGAGGACACACAGACTGTGTGCAACCCTTAGGCTCGGCCTGCATACTTTCGACAGGGAGGACACACAGACGGTTTGTAACCCTCAGGCTCGGTCAGCACACGTTCCACGGGGAGGACACACAGACCTTTTGTAACCCTCAGGCTCGGTCAGCAAACGTTCCCCGGGGAGGACACACAGACCTTTTGTAACCCTCGGGCTTGGTCAGCACACATTCCACGGGGAGGACACACAGACCTTTTGTAACCCTCAGGCTCGGTCAGCACACATTCCACGGGGAGGACACACAGACCGTTTCTAACCCTTAGGCTCGGCCTGCATACTTTCAACAGGGAGGACACACAGACCATTTGTAACCCTCAGACTGGACCAGCACACGTTCCACGGGGAGGACACACAGACCGTTTGTAACCCTCAGTCTGGACCAGCACAAGTTCCACGGGGAGGACACACAGACCGTTTGTAACCCTCAGACTGGACCAGCACACCTTCCACGGGGAGGACACACAGACCGTTTGTAACCCTCAGATTGGACCAGCACACGTTCCACGGGGAGGACACACAGACCGTTTGTAACCCTCAGACTGGACCAGCACACGTTCCACGGGGAGGACACACAGACTGTGTGCAACCCTCAGGCTCGATTAGCACACGTTCCACAGGGAGGACACACAGACCATTTGTAACACTGAGGCTCGGTCAGCATACGTTCTACGGGGAGGACACACAGACTGTTTGCAACCCTCACACTCGGACAGCACACGTTCCACGAAGAGGACACACAGACCGTTTGTAACCCTCAGGCTCGGTCAGCACACGTTCTACGGGGAGGACACACAGACCTTTTGTAAGCCTCAGGCTTGGCCATCACACGTTCCACGGGGAGAACACACAGACAGTTTGTAAACCTCAGGCTCGGCCAGCACACGTTCCACGGGGAGGACACACAGACCGTTTGTAACCCTCAGGCTCGGCCAGCATAGGTTCTGCAGAGATGACGCACAGACGGTTTGTAACTCTCAGGCTCGGTCAGCACACGTTCCACGGGGAGGAAACACAGACCGTTTGTAACCCTCAGACTGGACCAGCACACGTTCCACGGGGAGGACACACAGACCGTTTGTAACCCTCAGACTGGACCAGCACACGTTCCACGGGGAGGACACACAGACCGTTTGTAACCCTCAGACTGGACCAGCACACGTTCCACTGGGAGGACACACAGACCGTTTGTAACACTTAGACTGGACCAGCACCCTTTCCACGGGGAGGACACACAGACCGTTTGTAAACCTCAGGCTCGGCCAGCACACGTTCCACGGGGAGGTCACACAGACCGTTTGTAACCCTCAGGCTCGGTCAGCACACGTTCCACGGGGAGGTCACACAGACCTTTTGTAACCCTCAGGCTCGGTCAGCACCCTTTCCACGGGGAGGACACACAGACCGTTTCTAACCCTTAGTCTCGGCCTGCATACTTTCGACAGGGAGGACACACAGACCGTTTGTAACCCTCAGACTGGACCAGCACACGTTCCACAGGCAGGACACACAGACCATTTGTAAACCTCAGGCTCGGTCAGCACACGTTCCATGAGGAGGACACACAGACCGTTTGTAAACCTCAGGCTCGGACAGCACATGTTCCACGGGGAGGACACACAGACCGTTTGTAAACCTCAGGCTCGGACAGCACACGTTCCACGGGGAGGACACACAGACCTTTTGTAACCCTCAGGCTCGGTCAGCACACGTTCCACGGGGAGGACAGTCAGACCGTTTGTAACCCTTAGGCTCGGCCTGCATACTTTCGACAGGGAGGACACACAGACAGTTTGTAACCCTCAGGCTCGGTCAGCACACGTTCCACGGGGAGGACACACAGACCGTTTGTAAACCTCAGGCTCGGCCAGCACACGTTCCATGTGGAGGACACACAGACCGTTTGTAAACCTGAGGCTCGGACAGCACATGTTCCACGGGGAGGACACACAGACCGTTTGTAAACCTCAGGCTCGGGCAGCACACGTTCCACGGGGAGGACATACAGACCGTTTGTAAACCTCAGGCTCGGGCAGCACATGTTCCACGGGGAGGACACACATACAGTTTGTAACCCACAGACTCGGCCAGCAAACGTTCTGCATGGAGAATGCACAGACTGTTTGTAACCCTCAGGCTCAGTAAGGACACCTTCCACGGAGAGGACACACATACAGACCGTTTGCAAACCTCAGGCTCGATCAGCACACGTTCCACGGGGAGGACACTCAGACCGTTTGTAGCCCTAAGGCTCGGCCAGCACACGTTCCACTGGGAGGACACACAGACCGTTTGTTACCCTGAGGCTCAGCCAACAAACATTCCACGGGGTGGACACACAGACCGTTTGTAACCCTCAGGCTCGGACAGCACACGTTCCACGGGGAGGACACACAGACCGTTTGTAACCCTCAGGTTCGGTCAGCACTCGTTCCACGGGGAGGACACTGAGACCGTTTCTAACCATCAGGCTCGGACAGCACACGTTCCACGGGGAGGACACACATACAGTTTGTAACCCTCAGACTCGGCCAGCAAACGTTCTGCAGGGAGAACGCACAGACCGTTTGTAACCCAAAGGCTCAGTAAGGACACCTTCCACGGAGAGGACACACATACAGACCGTTTGCAACCCTCAGGCTCGATCAGCACACGTTCCACGGGGAGGACACACAGACCGTTTGTAACCCTCAGGCTCGGCCAGCAAACGTTCCACGGGGAGGACACACAGACCGTTTGTAACCCTCAGGTTCGGTCAGCACTCGTTCCATGGGGAGTACACTGAGACCGTTTGTAACCATCAGGCTCGGACAGCACACGTTCCACGGGGAGGACACACATACAGTTTGTAACCCTCAGACTCGGCCAGCAAACGTTCTGCAGGGAGAACGCACAGACCGTTTGTAACCCAAAGGCTCAGTAAGGACACCTTCCACGGAGAGGACACACATACAGACCGTTTGCAACCCTCAGGCTCGATCAGCACACGTTCCACGGGGAGGACACACAGACCGTTTGTAACCCTCAGTCTCAGCCAGCAAACGTTCTGCGGGGAGGATGAACATATCGTTTGTAACCCTCAGGCTCGGTCAGCACACGTTCTACGAAGAGGACACACAAACTGTGTGCAACCCTCAGACTCGATTAGCACAAGTTCCACAGGGAGGACACACAGACCATTTGTAACACTGAGGCTCGGTCAGCACACGTTCCACGGGGAGGTCACACAGACCTTTTGTAACCCTCAGGCTCGGTCAGCACCCTTTCCACGGGGAGGACACACAGACCGTTTCTAACCCTTAGTCTCGGCCTGCATACTTTCGACAGGGAGGACACACAGACCGTTTGTAACCCTCAGACTGGACCAGCACACGTTCCACAGGCAGGACACACAGACCATTTGTAAACCTCAGGCTCGGTCAGCACACGTTCCATGAGGAGGACACACAGACCGTTTGTAAACCTCAGGCTCGGACAGCACATGTTCCACGGGGAGGACACACAGACCGTTTGTAAACCTCAGGCTCGGACAGCACACGTTCCACGGGGAGGACACACAGACCTTTTGTAACCCTCAGGCTCGGTCAGCACACGTTCCACAGGGAGGACAGTCAGACCGTTTGTAACCCTTAGGCTCGGCCTGCATACTTTCGACAGGGAGGACACACAGACAGTTTGTAACCCTCAGGCTCGGTCAGCACACGTTCCACGGGGAGGACACACAGACCGTTTGTAAACCTCAGGCTCGGCCAGCACACGTTCCATGTGGAGGACACACAGACCGTTTGTAAACCTGAGGCTCGGACAGCACATGTTCCACGGGGAGGACACACAGACCGTTTGTAAACCTCAGGCTCGGGCAGCACACGTTCCACGGGGAGGACATACAGACCGTTTGTAAACCTCAGGCTCGGGCAGCACATGTTCCACGGGGAGGACACACATACAGTTTGTAACCCACAGACTCGGCCAGCAAACGTTCTGCAGGGAGAATGCACAGACCGTTTGTAACCCTCAGGCTCAGTAAGGACACCTTCCACGGAGAGGACACACATACAGACCGTTTGCAAACCTCAGGCTCGATCAGCACACGTTCCACGGGGAGGACACTCAGACCGTTTGTAGCCCTAAGGCTCGGCCAGCACACGTTCCACTGGGAGGACACACAGACCGTTTGTTACCCTGAGGCTCAGCCAACAAACATTCCACGGGGTGGACACACAGACCGTTTGTAACCCTCAGGTTCGGTCAGCACTCGTTCCACGGGGAGGACACTGAGACCGTTTCTAACCATCAGGCTCGGACAGCACACGTTCCACGGGGAGGACACACAGACCGTTTGTAACCCTCAGGTTCGGTCAGCACTCGTTCCACGGGGAGGACACTGAGACCGTTTCTAACCATCAGGCTCGGACAGCACACGTTCCACGGGGAGGACACACATACAGTTTGTAACCCTCAGACTCGGCCAGCAAACGTTCTGCAGGGAGAACGCACAGACCGTTTGTAACCCAAAGGCTCAGTAAGGACACCTTCCACGGAGAGGACACACATACAGACCGTTTGCAACCCTCAGGCTCGATCAGCACACGTTCCACGGGGAGGACACACAGACCGTTTGTAACCCTCAGGCTCGGCCAGCAAACGTTCCACGGGGAGGACACACAGACCGTTTGTAACCCTCAGGTTCGGTCAGCACTCGTTCCATGGGGAGGACACTGAGACCGTTTGTAACCATCAGGCTCGGACAGCACACGTTCCACGGGGAGGACACACATACAGTTTGTAACCCTCAGACTCGGCCAGCAAACGTTCTGCAGGGAGAACGCACAGACCGTTTGTAACCCAAAGGCTCAGTAAGGACACCTTCCACGGAGAGGACACACATACAGACCGTTTGCAACCCTCAGGCTGGATCAGCACACGTTCCACGGGGAGGACACACAGACCGTTTGTAACCCTCAGTCTCAGCCAGCAAACGTTCTGCGGGGAGGATGAACATATCGTTTGTAACCCTCAGGCTCGGTCAGCACACGTTCTACGAAGAGGACACACAAACCGTTTGTAACCCTCAGGCTCGGTCAGCACACGTTCTACGGGGAGGACACACAGACTGTGTGCAACCCTCAGACTCGATTAGCACAAGTTCCACAGGGAGGACACACAGACCATTTGTAACACTGAGGCTCGGTCAGCATACGTTCTACGGGGAGGACACACAGACTGTTTGCAACCCTCACACTCGGACAGCACACGTTCCACGAAGAGGACACACAGACCGTTTGTAACCCTCAGGCTCGGTCAGCACACGTTCTACGGGGAGGACACACAGACCTTTTGTAAGCCTCAGGCTTGGCCATCACACGTTCCACGGGGAGAACACACAGACCGTTTGTTAACCTCAGGCTCGGCCAGCACACGTTCGACGGGGAGGACACACAGACCGTTTGTAACCCTCAGGCTCGGCCAGCATAGGTTCTGCAGAGATGACGCACAGACCGTTTGTAACTCTCAGGCTCGTTCAGCACACGTTCCACGGGGAGGATACACAGACCTTTTGTAAGCCTCAGGCTCGGACAGCACACGTTCCACGGGGAGGACACACAGACCGTTTGTAACCCTCAGGTTCGGTCAGCACTCGTTCCACGGGGAGGACACTGAGACCGTTTCTAACCATCAGGCTCGGACAGCACACGTTCCACGGGGAGGACACACATACAGTTTGTAACCCTCAGACTCGGCCAGCAAACGTTCTGCAGGGAGAACGCACAGACCGTTTGTAACCCAAAGGCTCAGTAAGGACACCTTCCACGGAGAGGACACACATACAGACCGTTTGCAACCCTCAGGCTCGATCAGCACACGTTCCACGGGGAGGACACACAGACCGTTTGTAACCCTCAGGCTCGGCCAGCAAACGTTCCACGGGGAGGACACACAGACCGTTTGTAACCCTCAGGTTCGGTCAGCACTCGTTCCATGGGGAGGACACTGAGACCGTTTGTAACCATCAGGCTCGGACAGCACACGTTCCACGGGGAGGACACACATACAGTTTGTAACCCTCAGACTCGGCCAGCAAACGTTCTGCAGGGAGAACGCACAGACCGTTTGTAACCCAAAGGCTCAGTAAGGACACCTTCCACGGAGAGGACACACATACAGACCGTTTGCAACCCTCAGGCTCGATCAGCACACGTTCCACGGGGAGGACACACAGACCGTTTGTAACCCTCAGTCTCAGCCAGCAAACGTTCTGCGGGGAGGATGAACATATCGTTTGTAACCCTCAGGCTCGGTCAGCACACGTTCTACGAAGAGGACACACAAACTGTGTGCAACCCTCAGACTCGATTAGCACAAGTTCCACTGGGAGGACACACAGACCATTTGTAACACTGAGGCTCGGTCAGCACACGTTCCACGGGGAGGTCACACAGACCTTTTGTAACCCTCAGGCTCGGTCAGCACCCTTTCCACGGGGAGGACACACAGACCGTTTCTAACCCTTAGTCTCGGCCTGCATACTTTCGACAGGGAGGACACACAGACCGTTTGTAACCCTCAGACTGGACCAGTACACGTTCCACAGGCAGGACACACAGACCATTTGTAAACCTCAGGCTCGGTCAGCACACGTTCCATGAGGAGGACACACAGACCGTTTGTAAACCTCAGGCTCGGACAGCACATGTTCCACGGGGAGGACACACAGACCGTTTGTAAACCTCAGGCTCGGACAGCACACGTTCCACGGGGAGGACACACAGACCTTTTGTAACCCTCAGGCTCGGTCAGCACACGTTCCACAGGGAGGACAGTCAGACCGTTTGTAACCCTTAGGCTCGGCCTGCATACTTTCGACAGGGAGGACACACAGACAGTTTGTAACCCTCAGGCTCGGTCAGCACACGTTCCACGGGGAGGACACACAGACCGTTTGTAAACCTCAGGCTCGGCCAGCACACGTTCCATGTGGAGGACACACAGACCGTTTGTAAACCTGAGGCTCGGACAGCACATGTTCCACGGGGAGGACACACAGACCGTTTGTAAACCTCAGGCTCGGGCAGCACACGTTCCACGGGGAGGACATACAGACCGTTTGTAAACCTCAGGCTCGGGCAGCACATGTTCCACGGGGAGGACACACATACAGTTTGTAACCCACAGACTCGGCCAGCAAACGTTCTGCAGGGAGAATGCACAGACCGTTTGTAACCCTCAGGCTCAGTAAGGACACCTTCCACGGAGAGGACACACATACAGACCGTTTGCAAACCTCAGGCTCGATCAGCACACGTTCCACGGGGAGGACACTCAGACCGTTTGTAGCCCTAAGGCTCGGCCAGCACACGTTCCACTGGGAGGACACACAGACCGTTTGTTACCCTGAGGCTCAGCCAACAAACATTCCACTGGGTGGACACACAGACCGTTTGTAACCCTCAGGTTCGGTCAGCACTCGTTCCACGGGGAGGACACTGAGACCGTTTCTAACCATCAGGCTCGGACAGCACACGTTCCACGGGGAGGACACACAGACCGTTTGTAACCCTCAGGTTCGGTCAGCACTCGTTCCACGGGGAGGACACTGAGACCGTTTCTAACCATCAGGCTCGGACAGCACACGTTCCACGGGGAGGACACACATACAGTTTGTAACCCTCAGACTCGGCCAGCAAACGTTCTGCAGGGAGAACGCACAGACCGTTTGTAACCCAAAGGCTCAGTAAGGACACCTTCCACGGAGAGGACACACATACAGACCGTTTGCAACCCTCAGGCTCGATCAGCACACGTTCCACGGGGAGGACACACAGACCGTTTGTAACCCTCAGGCTCGGCCAGCAAACGTTCCACGGGGAGGACACACAGACCGTTTGTAACCCTCAGGTTCGGTCAGCACTCGTTCCATGGGGAGGACACTGAGACCGTTTGTAACCATCAGGCTCGGACAGCACACGTTCCACGGGGAGGACACACATACAGTTTGTAACCCTCAGACTCGGCCAGCAAACGTTCTGCAGGGAGAACGCACAGACCGTTTGTAACCCAAAGGCTCAGTAAGGACACCTTCCACGGAGAGGACACACATACAGACCGTTTGCAACCCTCAGGCTCGATCAGCACACGTTCCACGGGGAGGACACACAGACCGTTTGTAACCCTCAGTCTCAGCCAGCAAACGTTCTGCGGGGAGGATGAACATATCGTTTGTAACCCTCAGGCTCGGTCAGCACACGTT
Source organism: Hypanus sabinus (assembly GCF_030144855.1). NCBI lineage: Eukaryota > Metazoa > Chordata > Chondrichthyes > Myliobatiformes > Dasyatidae > Hypanus > Hypanus sabinus. The sequence continues at coordinate 64,556,586 of NC_082710.1, forward strand.
CTACGAAGAGGACACACAAACCGTTTGTAACCCTCAGGCTCGGTCAGCACACGTTCTACGGGGAGGACACACCGACTGTGTGCAACCCTCAGACTCGATTAGCACAAGTTCCACAGGGAGGACACACAGACCATTTGTAACACTGAGGCTCGGTCAGCATACGTTCTACGGGGAGGACACACAGACTGTTTGCAACCCTCACACTCGGACAGCACACGTTCCACGAAGAGGACACACAGACCGTTTGTAACCCTCAGGCTCGGTCAGCACACGTTCTACGGGGAGGACACACAGACCTTTTGTAAGCCTCAGGCTTGGCCATCACACGTTCCACGGGGAGAACACACAGACCGTTTGTTAACCTCAGGCTCGGCCAGCACACGTTCGACGGGGAGGACACACAGACCGTTTGTAACCCTCAGGCTCGGCCAGCATAGGTTCTGCAGAGATGACGCACAGACCGTTTGTAACTCTCAGGCTCGTTCAGCACACGTTCCACGGGGAGGATACACAGACCTTTTGTAAGCCTCAGGCTTGGCCATCACACGTTCCACGGGGTGAACACACAGACCGTTTGTAAACCTCAGGCTCGGCCAGCACACGTTCCACGGGGAGGACACACCGACCGTTTGAAACCCTCAGGCTCGGTCAGCACACGTTCCACGGGGAGGACACACTAACCGTTTGTAACCCTCAGGCTCGGTCAGCACACGTTCCTCGGGGAGGACACACAGACCTTTTGTAACCCTCAGGCTCGGTCAGCACACGTTCCACGGGGAGGACACACAGAACTTTTGTAACCCTCAGGCTCATCAGCACATGTTCCACAGGGAGGACACACAGACCGTTTGTAACCCTTAGTCTCGGCCTGCATACTTTCGACAGGGAGGACACACAGACCGTTTGTAACCCTCAGGCTCGGTCAGCACACGTTCCACGGGGAGGACACACAGACCTTTTGTAACCCTCAGGCTCGGTCAGCACACGTTCCACGGGGAGGACACACAGACCTTTTGTAACCCTCAGGCTCGGTCAGCACGCGTTCCACGGGGAGGACACACAGACCGTTTCTAACCCTTAGGCTCGGTCAGCACACGTTCCACAGGGTGGACACACAGACCTTTTGTAACCCTCAGGCTCGGTCAGCACACGTTCCACGGGGAGGACACACAGACCGTTTCTAACCCTTAGGCTCGGCCTGCATACTTTCGACAGGGAGGACACACAGACCGTTTGTAACCCTCAGGCTCGGACAGCACACGTTTCACGGGGAGGACACACAGACCTTTTGTAACCCTCAGGCTCGGTCAGCAAACGTTCCACGGGGAGGACACACAGACCTTTTGTAACACTCGGACTTGGTCAGCACACGTTCCACGGGGAGGACACACAGACCTTTTGTAACCCTCAGGCTCGGTCAGCACACGTTCCACGGGGAGGACACACAGACCGTTTCTAACCCTTAGGCTCGGCCTGCATACTTTCGACAGGGAGGAAACACAGACCATTTGTAACCCTCAGACTGGACCAGCACACGTTCCACGGGGAGGACACACAGACCGTTTGTATCCCTCAGTCTGGACCAGCACAAGTTCCACGGGGAGGACAGACAGACCGTTTGTAACCCTCAGACTGGAGCAGCACACCTTCCACAGGGAGGACACACAGACCGTTTGTAACCCTCAGATTGGAACAGCACACGTTCCACGGGGAGGACACACATACAGTTTGTAACCCTCAGACTCGGCCAGCAAACGTTCTGCAGGGAGAACGCACAGACTGTTTGTAACCCAAAGGCTCAGTACGGACACCTTGCATGGAGAGGACACACATACAGACCGTTTGCAACCCTCAGGCTCGATCAGCACACGTTCCACGGGGAGGACACACAGACCGTTTGTAACCCTCAGGCTCGGTCAGCACAAGTTCTACGAAGAGGACACACAAACCGTTTGTAACCCTCAGGCTCGGTCAGCACACGTTCTACGGGGAGGACACACAGACTGTGTGCAACCCTCAGGCTCGATTAGCACACGTTCCACAGGGAGGACACACAGACCATTTGTAACACTGAGGCTCGGTCAGCATACGTTCTACGGGGAGGACACACAGACCGTTTGTAAACCTCAGGCTCGGCCAGCACACGTTCCACGGGGAGGACACACATACAGTTTGTAACCCTCAGGCACGGTCAGCACACGTTCTACGGGGAGGACACATAGACTGTGTGGAACCCTTAGGCTCGGCCTGCATACTTTCGACAGGGAGGACACACAGACCGTTTGTAACCCTCAGGCTCGGTCAGCACACGTTTCACGGGGAGGACACACAGACCTTTTGTAACCCTCAGGCTCGGTCAGCAAACGTTCCACGGGGAGGACACACAGACCTTTTGTAACCCTCGGGCTTGGTCAGCACACGTTCCACGGGGAGGACAGACAGACCGTTTGTAACCCTCAGGCTCGGTCAGCACACGTTCCACGGGGAGGACACACAGACCTTTTGTAACCCTCAGGCTCGGCCTGCATACTTTCGACAGGGAGGACACACAGACCGTTTGTAACCCTCAGACTGGACCAGCACACGTTCTACGGGGAGGACACACAGACGGTTTGTAACCCTCAGTCTGGACCAGCACACGTTCCACGGGGAGGACACACAGACCGTTTGTAAACCTCAGGCTCGGCCAGCACAAGTTCCACGGGGAGGACACACAGACCGTTTGTAACCCTCAGGCTCGGCCAGCACAAGTTCCACGGGGAGGACACACAGACCGTTTGTAACCCTCAGGCTCGGCCAGCACACGTTCCACGGGGAGGGCACACAGACCGTTTGTAACCCTCAGGCTCGGCCAGCACACATTTTGCGGGGAGGACGCACATACAGTTTGTAACCCTCAGTCTCGGCCAGCAAACGTTCTGCGGGGAGGACGCACATATCGTTTGTAACCCTCAGGCACGGTCAGCACACGTTCTACGGGGAGGACACACAGACTGTGTGCAACCCTTAGGCTCGGCCTGCATACTTTCAACAGGGAGGACACACAGACCTTTTGTAACCCTCAGGCTCGGTCAGCACACGTTCCACGGGGAGGACACACAGACCGTTTCTAACCCTTAGGCTCGGCCTGCATACTTTCAACAGGGAGGACACACAGACCATTTGTAACCCTCAGACTGGACCAGCACACGTTCCACGGGGAGGACACACAGACCGTTTGTAACCCTCAGTCTGGACCAGCACAAGTTCCACGGGGAGGACACACAGACCGTTTGTAACCCTCAGACTGGACCAGCACAACTTCCACGGGGAGGACACACAGACCGTTTGTAACCCTCAGATTGGACCAGCACACGTTCCACGGGGAGGACACACAGACCGTTTGTAACCCTCAGACTGGACCAGCACACGTTCGAAGTGGAGGACACACAGACTGTGTGCAACCCTCAGGCTCGATTAGCACACGTTCCACAGGGAGGACACACAGACCATTTGTAACACTGAGGCTCGGTCAGCATACGTTCTACGGGGAGGACACACAGACTGTTTGCAACCCTGACACTCGGACAGCACACGTTCCACGAAGAGGACACACAGACCGTTTGTAACCCTCAGGCTCGGTCAGCACACGTTCTACGGGGAGGACACACAGACCTTTTGTAAGCCTCAGGCTTGGCCATCACACGTTCCACGGGGAGAACACACAGACCGTTTGTAAACCTCAGGCTCGGCCAGCACACGTTCCACGGGGAGGACACACAGACCGTTTGTAACCCTCAGGCTCGGCCAGCATAGGTTCTGCAGAGATGACGCACAGACGGTTTGTAACTCTCAGGCTCGGTCAGCACACGTTCCACGGGGAGGACACACAGACCGTTTGTAACCCTCAGACTGGACGAGCACACGTTCCACGGGGAGGACACACAGACCGTTTGTAACCCTCAGACTGGACCAGCACACGTTCCACGGGGAGGACACACAGACCGTTTGTAACCCTCAGACTGGACCAGCACACGTTCCACGGGGAGGACACACAGACAGTTTGTAACACTTAGACTGGACCAGCACCCTTTCCACGGGGAGGACACACAGACCGTTTGTAAACCTCAGGCTCGGCCAGCACACGTTCCACGGGGAGGTCACACAGACCGTTTGTAACCCTCAGGCTCGGTCAGCACACGTTCCACGGGGAGGTCACACAGACCTTTTGTAACCCTCAGGCTCGGTCAGCACCCTTTCCACGGGGAGGACACACAGACCGTTTCTAACCCTTAGTCTCGGCCTGCATACTTTCGACAGGGAGGACACACAGACCGTTTGTAACCCTCAGACTGGACCAGCACACGTTCCACAGGCAGGACACACAGACCATTTGTAAACCTCAGTCTCGGTCAGCACACGTTCCATGAGGAGGACACACAGACCGTTTGTAAACCTCAGGCTCGGACAGCACATGTTCCACGGGGAGGACACACAGACCGTTTGTAAACCTCAGGCTCGGACAGCACACGTTCCACGGGGAGGACACACAGACCTTTTGTAACCCTCAGGCTCGGTCAGCACACATTCCACAGGGAGGACAGTCAGACCGTTTGTAACCCTTAGGCTCGGCCTGCATACTTTCGACAGGGAGGACACACAGACCGTTTGTAACCCTGAGGCTCGGTCAGCACATGTTCCACGGGGAGGACACACAGACCGTTTGTAAACCTCAGGCTCGGCCAGCACACGTTCCATGTGGAGGACACACAGACCGTTTGTAAACCTGAGGCTCGGGCAGCACACGTTCCACGGGGAGGACATACAGACCGTTTGTAAACCTCAGGCTCGGGCAGCACATGTTCCACGGGGAGGACACACATACAGTTTGTAACCCTCAGACTCGGCCAGCAAACGTTCTGCAGGGAGAATGCACAGACCGTTTGTAACCCTCAGGCTCAGTAAGGACACCTTCCACGGAGAGGACACACATACAGACCGTTTGCAAACCTCAGGCTCGATCAGCACACGTTCCACGGGAAGGACACTCAGACCGTTTGTAGCCCTAAGGCTCGGCCAGCACACGTTCCACTGGGAGGACACACAGACCGTTTGTTACCCTGAGGCTCAGCCAACAAACATTCCACGGGGTGGACACACAGACCGTTTGTAACCCTCAGGCTCGGACAGCAAACGTTCCACGGGGAGGACACACAGACCGTTTGTAACCCTCAGGTTCGGTCAGCACTCGTTCCACGGGGAGGACACTGAGACCGTTTGTAACCATCAGGCTCGGACAGCACACGTTCCACGGGGAGGACACACATACAGTTGGTAACCCTCAGACTCGGCCAGCAAACGTTCTGCAGGGAGAACGCACAGACCGTTTGTAACCCAAAGGCTCAGTAAGGACACCTTCCACGGAGAGGACACACATACAGACCGTTTGCTACCCTCAGGCTCGATCAGCACACGTTCCACGGGGAGGACACACAGACCGTTTGTAACCCTCAGGCTCGGCCAGCAAACGTTCCACGGGGAGGACACACAGACCGTTTGTAACCCTCAGGTTCGGTCAGCACTCGTTCCATGGGGAGGACACTGAGACCGTTTGTAACCATCATGCTCGGACAGCACACGTTCCACGGGGAGGACACACATACAGTTTGTAACCCTCAGACTCGGCAAGCAAACGTTCTGCAGGGAGAACGCACAGACCGTTTGTAACCCAAAGGCTCAGAAAGGACACCTTCCACGGAGAGGACACACATACAGACCGTTTGCAACCCTCAGGCTCGATCAGCACACGTTCCACGGGGAGGACACACAGACCGTTTGTAACCCTCAGGCTCGGCCAGCAAACGTTCCACGGGGAGGACACACATACAGTTTGTAACCCTCAGTCTCAGCCAGCAAATGTTCTGCGGGGAGGATGAACATATCGTTTGTAACCCTCAGGCTCGGTCAGCACACGTTCTACGAAGAGGACACACAAACCGTTTGTAACCCTCAGGCTCGGTCAGCACACGTTCTACGGGGAGGACACACAGACTGTGTGCAACCCTCAGACTCGATTAGCACACGTTCCACAGGGAGGACACACAGACCATTTGTAACACTGAGGCTCGGTCAGCATACGTTCTACGGGGAGGACACACAGACTGTTTGCAACCCTCACACTCGGACAGCACACGTTCCACGAAGAGGACACACAGACCGTTTGTAACCCTCAGGCTCGGTCAGCACACGTTCTACGGGGAGGACACACAGACCTTTTGTAAGCCTCAGGCTTGGCCATCACACGTTCCACGGGGAGGACACACAGACCGTTTGTAACGCTCAGGCTCGGCCAGCATAGGTTCTGCAGAGATGACGCACAGACCGTTTGTAACTCTCAGGCTCGTTCAGCACACGTTCCACGGGGAGGACACACAGACCTTTTGTAATCCTCAGGCTTGGCCATCACACGTTCCACGGGGAGAACACACAGACCGTTTGTAAACCTCAGGCTCGGCCAGCACACGTTCCACGGGGAGGACACACAGACCGTTTGAAACCCTCAGGCTCGGTCAGCACACGTTCCACGGGGAGGACACACTAACCGTTTGTAACCCTCAGAATCGGTCAGCACACGTTCCACGGGGAGGACACACAGACCTTTTGTAACCCTCAGGCTCGGTCAGCACACGTTCCACGGGGAGGACACACAGAACTTTTGTAACCCTCAGGCTCATCAGCACATGTTCCACAGGGAGGACACACAGACCGTTTGTAACCCTTAGGCTCGGCCTGCATACTTTCGACAGGGAGGACACACAGACCGTTTGTAACCCTCAGACTGGACCAGCACACGTTCCACAGGGAGGACACACAGACCGTTTGTAACCCTCAGACTGGACCAGCACACGTTCCACGGGGAGGACACACAGACCATTTGTAAACCTCAGGCTCGGTCAGCACACTTTCCACGGGGAGGACACACAGACCGTTTGTAACCCTCAGGCTCGGTCAGCACACGTTCCACGGGGAGGACACACAGACCGTTTGTAACCCTCAGGCTCGGTCAGCACACTTTCCACGGGGAGGACACACAGACCTTTTGTAACCCTCAGGCTCGGTCAGCACACGTTCCACGGGGAGGACACACAGACCGTTTGTAACCCTCAGACTGGACCAGCACACGTTCCACGGGGAGGACACACAGACCGTTTGTAACCCTCAGACTGGACCAGCACACGTTCCACGGGGAGGACACACAGACCGTTTGTAACCCTCAGACTGGACCAGCACACGTTCCACGGGGAGGACACTGAGACCGTTTGTAACCCTCTGACTGGACCAGCACACGTTCCACGGGGAGGACACACATACAGTTGGTAACCCTCAGACTCGGCCAGCAAACGTTCTGCAGGGAGAACGCACAGACCGTTTGTAACCCAAAGGCTCAGTAAGGACACCTTCCACGGAGAGGACACACATACAGACCGTTTGCAACCCTCAGGCTCGATCAGCACACGTTCCACGGGGAGGACACACAGACCGTTTGTAACCCTCAGGTTCGGTCAGCACTCGTTCCATGGGGAGGACACTGAGACCGTTTGTAACCATCATGCTCGGACAGCACACGTTCCACGGGGAGGACACACATACAGTTTGTAACCCTCATACTCGGCCAGCAAACGTTCTGCAGGGAGAACGCACAGACCGTTTGTAACCCAAAGGCCCAGTAAGGACACCTTCCACGGAGAGGACACACATACAGACCGTTTGCAACCCTCAGGCTCGATCAGCACACGTTCCACGGGGAGGACACACAGACCGTTTGTAACCCTCAGGCTCGGCCAGCAAACGTTCCACGGGGAGGACACACATACAGTTTGTAACCCTCAGTCTCAGCCAGCAAACGTTCTGCGGGGAGGATGAACATATCGTTTGTAACCCTCAGGCTCGGTCAGCACACGTTCTACGAAGAGGACACACAAACCGTTTGTAACCCTCAGGCTCGGTCAGCACACGTTCTACGGGGAGGACACACAGACTGTGTGCAACCCTCAGACTCGATTAGCACACGTTCCACAGGGAGGACACACAGACCATTTGTAACACTGAGGCTCGGTCAGCATACGTTCTACGGGGAGGACACACAGACTGTTTGCAACCCTCACACACGGACAGCACACGTTCCACGAAGAGGACACACAGACCGTTTGTAACCCTCAGGCTCGGTCAGCACACGTTCTACGGGGAGGACACACAGACCTTTTGTAAGCCTCAGGCTTGGCCATCACACGTTCCACGGGGAGAACACGCAGACCGTTTGTTAACCTCAGGCTCGGCCAGCACACGTTCCACGGGGAGGACACACAGACCGTTTGTAACCCTCAGGCTCGGCCAGCATAGGTTCTGCAGAGATGACGCACAGACCGTTTGTAACTCTCAGGCTCGTTCAGCACACGTTCCACGGGGAGGATACACAGACCTTTTGTAATCCTCAGGCTTGGCCATCACACGTTCCACGGGGAGAACACACAGACCGTTTGTAAACCACAGGCTCGGCCAGCACACGTTCCACGGGGAGGACACACAGTCCGTTTGAAACCCTCAGGCTCGGTCAGCACACGTTCCACGGGGAGGACACACTAACCGTTTGTAACCCTCAGAATCGGTCAGCACACGTTCCACGGGGAGGACACACAGACCTTTTGTAACCCTCAGGCTCGGTCAGCACACGTTCCACGGGGAGGACACACAGAACTTTTGTAACCCTCAGGCTCATCAGCACATGTTCCACGGGGAGGACACACAGACCTTTTGTAACCCTCAGGCTCGGTCAGCACACGTTCCACGGGGAGGACACACAGAACTTTTGTAACCCTCAGGCTCATCAGCACACGTTCCACGGGGAGGACACACAGACCGTTTGTAACCCTTAGGCTCGGCCTGCATACTTTCGACAGGGAGGACACACAGACCGTTTGTAACCCTTAGGCTCGGCCTGCATACTTTCGACAGGGAGGACACACAGACCGTTTGTAACCCTCAGACTGGACCAGCACACGTTCCACGGGGAGGACACACAGACCATTTGTAAACCTCAGGCTCGGTCAGCACACTTTCCACGGGGAGGACACACAGACCTTTTGTAACCCTCAGGCTCGGTCAGCACAAGTTCCACGGGGAGGACACACAGACCTTTTGTAACCCTCAGGCTCTGTCAGCACACGTTCCACGGGGAGGACACACAGACCGTTTCTAACCCTCAGACTGGACCAGCACACGTTCCACGGGGAGGACACACAGACCGTTTGTAACCCTCAGACTGGACCAGCACACGTTCCACGGGGAGGACACACAGACCGTTTGTAACCCTCAGACTGGACCAGCACCCTTTCCACGGGGAGGACACACAGACCGTTTGTAAACCTCAGGCTCGGCCAGCACAAGTTCCACGGGGAGGACACACAGACCGTTTGTAACCCTCAGGCTCGGCCAGCACACGTTTTGCGGGGAGGACGCACATACAGTTTGTAAACCTCAGTCTCGGCCAGCAAACGTTCTGCGGGGAGGACGCACATATCGTTTGTAACCCTCAGGCTCGGTCAGCACACGTTCCACGGGGAGGACACACAGACCTTTTGTAACCCTCAGGCTCGGTCAGCACACGTTCCACGGGGAGGACACACAGACCGTTTCTAACCCTTAGGCTCGGCCTGCATACTTTCGACAGGGAGGACACTCAGACCATTTGTAACCCTCAGACTGGACCAGCACACGTTCCACGGGGAGGACACACAGACCATTTGTAACCCTCAGTCTGGACCAGCACAAGTTCCACGGGGAGGACAGACAGACCGTTTGTAACCCACAGACTGGACCAGCACACCTTCCACGGGGAGGACACACAGACCGTTTGTAACCCTCAGATTGGAACAGCACACGTTCCACGGGGAGGACACACAGACCTTTTGTAACCCTCAGGCTCGGCCTGCATACTTTCGACAGGGAGGACACACAGACCGTTTGTAACCCTCAGACTGGACCAGCACACGTTCCACGGGGATGACACACAGACTGTGTGCAACCCTCAGGCTCGATTAGCACACGTTCCACAGGGAGGACACACAGACCATTTGTAACACTGAGGCTCGGTCAGCATACGTTCTACGGGGAGGACACACAGACTGTTTGCAACCCTCACACTCGGACAGCACACGTTCCACGAAGAGGACACACAGACCGTTTGTAACCCTCAGGCTCGGTCAGCACACGTTCTACGGGGAGGACACACAGACCTTTTGTAAGCCTCAGGCTTGGCCATCACACGTTCCACGGGGAGAACACACAGACCGTTTGTAAACCTCAGGCTCGGCCAGCACACGTTCCACGGGGAGGACACACAGACCGTTTGAAACCCTCAGGCTCGGTCAGCACACGTTCCACGGGGAGGACACACAGACCGTTTGTAACCCTCAGGCTCGGTCAGCACACGTTCCACGGGGAGGACACACAGAACTTTTGTAACACTCAGGCTCATCAGCACATGTTCCACAGGGAGGACACACAGACCGTTTGTAACCCTCAGGCTCGGTCAGCACACGTTCCACGGGGAGGACACACAGACCTTTTGTAACCCACAGGCTCGGTCAGCACACGTTCCACGGGGAGGACACACAGACCTTTTGTAACCCTCAGGCTCGGTCAGCACACGTTCCACGGGGAGGACACACAGACCGTTTGTAACCCTCAGACTGGACCAGCACACGTTCCACGGGGAGGATACACAGACCGTTTGTAACCCTCAGAGTGGACCAGCACACGTTCCACGGGGAGGACACACAGACCGTTTGTAACCCTCAGACTGGACCAGCACACGTTCCACGGGGAGGACACACAGACAGTTTGTAACACTTAGACTGGACCAGCACCCTTTCCACAGGGAGGACACACAGACCGTTTGTAACCCTCAGGCTTGGCCAGCACACGTTCCACGGGGAGGACACACATACCGTTTGTAACCCTCAGGCTCGGTCAGCACACGTTCTACGGGGAGGACACACAGACTGTTTGTAAACCTCAGGCTCGGCCAGCACACGTTCCACGGGGAGGACACACAGACCGTTGGTAACCCTCAGGCTTGTCCAGCAAACGTTCCACGGGGAGGACACACAGACCTTTTGTAACCCTTAGGCTCGGCCTGCATACTTTCGACAGGGAGGACACACAGACCGTTTGTAACCCTCAGGCTCGGTCAGCACACGTTCCACGGGGAGGACACACAGACCTTTTGTAACCCTCAGGCTCGGTCAGCACACGTTCCACGGGGAGCACACACAGACCTTTTGTAACCCTCAGGCTCGGTCAGCACACGTTCCACGGGGAGGACACACAGACCTTTTTTAATCCTCAGGCTCGGTCAGCACACGTTCCACGGTGAGGACACACAGACCGTTTCTAACCCTTAGGCTCGGCCAGCACACGTTCCACGGGGAGGACACACAGACCGTTTGTAACCCTCAGACTGGTCCAGCACACCTTCCACGGGGAGGACACACAGACCGTTTGTAACCCTCAGATTGGACCAGCACACTTTCCACGGGGAGGACCCACAGACCGTTTGTAACCCTCAGACTGGACCAGCACACGTTCCACGGGGAGGACACACAGACCGTTTGTAACCCTCAGACTGGTCCAGCACACCTTCCACGGGGAGGACACACAGACCGTTTGTAACCCTCAGACTGGACCAGCACACGTTCCACGGGGAGGACACACAGACCGTTTGTAACCCTCAGACTGGACCAGCACACGTTCCACGGGGAGGACATACAGACAGTTTGTAACCCTCAGCCTGGACCAGCACCCTTTCCACGGGGAGGACACACAGACCATTTGTAAACCTCAGGCTCGGCCAGCACACGTTCCACGTGGAGGACACACAGACCGTTTGTAACCCTCAGGCTCGGCCAGCACACGTTCTGCGGGGAGGACGCACAGACCGTTTGAAACCCTCAGGCTCGGTCAGCACACGTTCTACGGGGAGGAGACACAGACCGTTTGTAACCCTCAGGCTCGGCCAGCACACGTTCTGCGGGGAGGACGCACATACATTTTGTAACCCTCAGACTCGGCCAGCAAACGTTCTGCGGGGAGGACGCACATATCGTTTGTAACCCTCAGGCTCGGTCAGCACACTTTCTACGAAGAGGACACACAGACCGTTTGTAACCCTCAGGCTCGGTCAGCACACGTTCTACGGGGAGGACAAACAGACTGTGTGCAACCCTCAGGCTCGATTAGCACACGTTCCACAGGGAGGACACACAGACCATTTGTAACCCTGAGGCTCGGTCAGCACACGTTCTACGGGGAGGACACACAGACTGTTTGCAACCCTCACGCTCGGACAGCACACGTTCTACGAAGAGGACACACAGACCGTTTGTAACCCTCAGGCTCGGTCAGCACACGTTCTACGGGGAGGACACACAGAATGTTTGCAACCCTCAGGCTCGATTAGCACATGTTCCACGGGGAGGACACACAGACCGTTTGTAAACCTCAGGCTGGGCCAGCACACGTTCCTCGGGTAGGACACACAGACTGTTTGTAACCCTCAGTCTCGGCCAGCACACTTTCAACTGGGAGGACACACAGACCGTTTGTAACCCTGAGGCTCAGCCAACAAACTTTCCACTGGGTTGACACACAGACCGTTTGTAACCCTCAGGCTCGGCCAGCAGACGTTCCACAGGGAGGACACACAGTCCGTTTGTAACCCTCAGACTGGACCAGCACACGTTCCACGGGGAGGACACACAGACCGTTTGTAACCCTCAGACTGGACCAGCACACGTTCCACGGGGAGGACACACAGACAGTTTGTAACACTTAGACTGGACCAGCACCCTTTCCACGGGGAGGACACACAGACCGTTTGTAACCCTCAGGCTCGGTCAGCACACGTTCCACGGGGAGGACACACATACCGTTTGTAACCCTCAGGCTCGGTCAGCACACGTTCTACGGGGAGGAGACACAGACTGTTTGTAACCCTCAGGCTCGGTCAGCACACGTTCCACGGGGAGGACACACAGACCTTTTGTAACCCTCAGGCTCGGTCAGCACACGTTCCACGGGGAGCACACACAGAATGTTTGCAACCCTCAGGCTCGATTAGCACACGTTCCACGGGGAGGACACACAGACCGTTTGTAAACCTCAGGCTGGGCCAGCACACGTTCCTCGGGTAGGACACACAGACTGTTTGTAACCCTCAGTCTCGGCCAGCACACTTTCAACTGGGAGGACACACAGACCGTTTGTAACCCTGAGGCTCAGCCAACAAACTTTCCACTGGGTTGACACACAGACCGTTTGTAACCCTCAGGCTCGGCCAGCAGACGTTCCACAGGGAGGACACACAGTCCGTTTGTAACCCTCAGACTGGACCAGCACACGTTCCACGGGGAGGACACACAGACCGTTTGTAACCCTCAGACTGGACCAGCACACGTTCCACGGGGAGGACACACAGACAGTTTGTAACACTTAGACTGGACCAGCACCCTTTCCACGGGGAGGACACACAGACCGTTTGTAACCCTCAGGCTTGGCCAGCACACGTTCTACGGGGAGGAGACACAGACTGTTTGTAACCCTCAGGCTCGGTCAGCACACGTTCCACGGGGAGGACACACATACCGTTTGTAACCCTCAGGCTCGGTCAGCACACGTTCTACGGGGAGGAGACACAGACTGTTTGTAACCCTCAGGCTCGGTCAGCACACGTTCCACGGGGAGGACACACAGACCTTTTGTAACCCTCAGGCTCGGTCAGCACACATTCCACGGGGAGGACACACAGACCGTTTCTAACCCTCAGACTGGACCAGCACACGTTCCACGGGGAGGACACACAGACCGTTTGTAACCCTCAGACTGGACCAGCACACGTTCCACGGGGAGGACACACAGACCGTTTGTAACCCTCAGACTGGACCAGCACCCTTTCCACGGGGAGGACACACAGACCGTTTGTAAACCTCAGGCTCGGCCAGCACAAGTTCCACGGGGAGGACACACAGACCGTTTGTAACCCTCAGGCTCGGCCAGCACACGTTTTGCGGGGAGGACGCACATACAGTTTGTAACCCTCAGTCTCGGCCAGCAAACGTTCTGCGGGGAGGACGCACATATCGTTTGTAACCCTCAGGCTCGGTCAGCACACGTTCCACGGGGAGGACACACAGACCTTTTGTAACCCTCAGGCTCGGTCAGCACACGTTCCACGGGGAGGACACACAGACCGTTTCTAACCCTTAGGCTCGGCCTGCATACTTTCGACAGGGAGGACACTCAGACCATTTGTAACCCTCAGACTGGACCAGCACACGTTCCACGGGGAGGACACACAGACCATTTGTAACCCTCAGTCTGGACCAGCACAAGTTCCACGGGGAGGACAGACAGACCGTTTGTAACCCTCAGACTGGACCAGCACACCTTCCACGGGGAGGACACACAGACCGTTTGTAACCCTCAGATTGGAACAGCACACGTTCCACGGGGAGGACACACAGACCTTTTGTAACCCTCAGGCTCGGCCTGCATACTTTCGACAGGGAGGACACACAGACCGTTTGTAACCCTCAGACTGGACCAGCACACGTTCCACGGGGATGACACACAGACTGTGTGCAACCCTCAGGCTCGATTAGCACACGTTCCACAGGGAGGACACACAGACCATTTGTAACACTGAGGCTCGGTCAGCATACGTTCTACGGGGAGGACACACAGACTGTTTGCAACCCTCACACTCGGACAGCACACGTTCCACGAAGAGGACACACAGACCGTTTGTAACCCTCAGGCTCGGTCAGCACACGTTCTACGGGGAGGACACACAGACCTTTTGTAAGCCTCAGGCTTGGCCATCACACGTTCTACGGGGAGAACACACAGACCGTTTGTAAACCTCAGGCTCGGCCAGCACACGTTCCACGGGGAGGACACACAGACCGTTTGAAACCCTCAGGCTCGGTCAGCACACGTTCCACGGGGAGGACACACAGACCGTTTGTAACCCTCAGGCTCGGTCAGCACACGTTCCACGGGGAGGACACACAGAACTTTTGTAACACTCAGGCTCATCAGCACATGTTCCACAGGGAGGACACACAGACCGTTTGTAACCCTCAGGCTCGGTCAGCACACGTTCCACGGGGAGGACACACAGACCTTTTGTAACCCTCAGGCTCGGTCAGCACACGTTCCACGGGGAGGACACACAGACCTTTTGTAACCCTCAGGCTCGGTCAGCACACGTTCCACGGGGAGGACACACAGACCGTTTGTAACCCTCAGACTGGACCAGCACACGTTCCACGGGGAGGATACACAGACCGTTTGTAACCCTCAGAGTGGACCAGCACACGTTCCACGGGGAGGACACACAGACCGTTTGTAACCCTCAGACTGGACCAGCACACGTTCCACGGGGAGGACACACAGACAGTTTGTAACACTTAGACTGGACCAGCACCCTTTCCACAGGGAGGACACACAGACCGTTTGTAACCCTCAGGCTTGGCCAGCACACGTTCCACGGGGAGGACACACATACCGTTTGTAACCCTCAGGCTCGGTCAGCACACGTTCTACGGGGAGGACACACAGACTGTTTGTAAACCTCAGGCTCGGCCAGCACACGTTCCACGGGGAGGACACACAGACCGTTGGTAACCCTCAGGCTTGTCCAGCAAACGTTCCACGGGGAGGACACACAGACCTTTTGTAACCCTTAGGCTCGGCCTGCATACTTTCGACAGGGAGGACACACAGACCGTTTGTAACCCTCAGGCTCGGTCAGCACACGTTCCACGGGGAGGACACACAGACCTTTTGTAACCCTCAGGCTCGGTCAGCACACGTTCCACGGGGAGCACACACAGACCTTTTGTAACCCTCAGGCTCGGTCAGCACACGTTCCACGGGGAGGACACACAGACCTTTTTTAATCCTCAGGCTCGGTCAGCACACGTTCCACGGTGAGGACACACAGACCGTTTCTAACCCTTAGGCTCGGCCAGCACACGTTCCACGGGGAGGACACACAGACCGTTTGTAACCCTCAGACTGGTCCAGCACACCTTCCACGGGGAGGACACACAGACCGTTTGTAACCCTCAGATTGGACCAGCACACTTTCCACGGGGAGGACCCACAGACCGTTTGTAACCCTCAGACTGGACCAGCACACGTTCCACGGGGAGGACACACAGACCGTTTGTAACCCTCAGACTGGTCCAGCACACCTTCCACGGGGAGGACACACAGACCGTTTGTAACCCTCAGACTGGACCAGCACACGTTCCACGGGGAGGACACACAGACCGTTTGTAACCCTCAGACTGGACCAGCACACGTTCCACGGGGAGGACACACAGACCGTTTGTAACCCTCAGCCTGGACCAGCACCCTTTCCACGGGGAGGACACACAGACCATTTGTAAACCTCAGGCTCGGCCAGCACACGTTCCACGTGGAGGACACACAGACCGTTTGTAACCCTCAGGCTCGGCCAGCACACGTTCTGCGGGGAGGACGCACAGACCGTTTGAAACCCTCAGGCTCGGTCAGCACACGTTCTACGGGGAGGAGACACAGACCGTTTGTAACCCTCAGGCTCGGCCAGCACACGTTCTGCGGGGAGGACGCACATACATTTTGTAACCCTCAGACTCGGCCAGCAAACGTTCTGCGGGGAGGACGCACATATCGTTTGTAACCCTCAGGCTCGGTCAGCACACTTTCTACGAAGAGGACACACAGACCGTTTGTAACCCTCAGGCTCGGTCAGCACACGTTCTACGGGGAGGACAAACAGACTGTGTGCAACCCTCAGGCTCGATTAGCACACGTTCCACAGGGAGGACACACAGACCATTTGTAACCCTGAGGCTCGGTCAGCACACGTTCTACGGGGAGGACACACAGACTGTTTGCAACCCTCACGCTCGGACAGCACACGTTCTACGAAGAGGACACACAGACCGTTTGTAACCCTCAGGCTCGGTCAGCACACGTTCTACGGGGAGGACACACAGAATGTTTGCAACCCTCAGGCTCGATTAGCACACGTTCCACGGGGAGGACACACAGACCGTTTGTAAACCTCAGGCTGGGCCAGCACACGTTCCTCGGGTAGGACACACAGACTGTTTGTAACCCTCAGTCTCGGCCAGCACACTTTCAACTGGGAGGACACACAGACCGTTTGTAACCCTGAGGCTCAGCCAACAAACTTTCCACTGGGTTGACACACAGACCGTTTGTAACCCTCAGGCTCGGCCAGCAGACGTTCCACAGGGAGGACACACAGTCCGTTTGTAACCCTCAGACTGGACCAGCACACGTTCCACGGGGAGGACACACAGACCGTTTGTAACCCTCAGACTGGACCAGCACACGTTCCACGGGGAGGACACACAGACAGTTTGTAACACTTAGACTGGACCAGCACCCTTTCCACGGGGAGGACACACAGACCGTTTGTAACCCTCAGGCTCGGTCAGCACACGTTCCACGGGGAGGACACACATACCGTTTGTAACCCTCAGGCTCGGTCAGCACACGTTCTACGGGGAGGAGACACAGACTGTTTGTAACCCTCAGGCTCGGTCAGCACACGTTCCACGGGGAGGACACACAGACCTTTTGTAACCCTCAGGCTCGGTCAGCACACGTTCCACGGGGAGCACACACAGAATGTTTGCAACCCTCAGGCTCGATTAGCACACGTTCCACGGGGAGGACACACAGACCGTTTGTAAACCTCAGGCTGGGCCAGCACACGTTCCTCGGGTAGGACACACAGACTGTTTGTAACCCTCAGTCTCGGCCAGCACACTTTCAACTGGGAGGACACACAGACCGTTTGTAACCCTGAGGCTCAGCCAACAAACTTTCCACTGGGTTGACACACAGACCGTTTGTAACCCTCAGGCTCGGCCAGCAGACGTTCCACAGGGAGGACACACAGTCCGTTTGTAACCCTCAGACTGGACCAGCACACGTTCCACGGGGAGGACACACAGACCGTTTGTAACCCTCAGACTGGACCAGCACACGTTCCACGGGGAGGACACACAGACAGTTTGTAACACTTAGACTGGACCAGCACCCTTTCCACGGGGAGGACACACAGACCGTTTGTAACCCTCAGGCTTGGCCAGCACACGTTCTACGGGGAGGAGACACAGACTGTTTGTAACCCTCAGGCTCGGTCAGCACACGTTCCACGGGGAGGACACACATACCGTTTGTAACCCTCAGGCTCGGTCAGCACACGTTCTACGGGGAGGAGACACAGACTGTTTGTAACCCTCAGGCTCGGTCAGCACACGTTCCACGGGGAGGACACACAGACCTTTTGTAACCCTCAGGCTCGGTCAGCACACGTTCCACGGGGAGCACACACAGAATGTTTGCAACCCTCAGGCTCGATTAGCACACGTTCCACGGGGAGGACACACAGACCGTTTGTAAACCTCAGGCTGGGCCAGCACACGTTCCTCGGGTAGGACACACAGACTGTTTGTAACCCTCAGTCTCGGCCAGCACACTTTCAACTGGGAGGACACACAGACCGTTTGTAACCCTGAGGCTCAGCCAACAAACTTTCCACTGGGTTGACACACAGACCGTTTGTAACCCTCAGGCTCGGCCAGCAGACGTTCCACAGGGAGGACACACAGTCCGTTTGTAACCCTCAGACTGGACCAGCACACGTTCCACGGGGAGGACACACAGACCGTTTGTAACCCTCAGACTGGACCAGCACACGTTCCACGGGGAGGACACACAGACAGTTTGTAACACTTAGACTGGACCAGCACCCTTTCCACGGGGAGGACACACAGACCGTTTGTAACCCTCAGGCTTGGCCAGCACACGTTCTACGGGGAGGAGACACAGACTGTTTGTAACCCTCAGGCTCGGTCAGCACACGTTCCACGGGGAGGACACACATACCGTTTGTAACCCTCAGGCTCGGTCAGCACACGTTCTACGGGGAGGAGACACAGACTGTTTGTAACCCTCAGGCTCGGTCAGCACACGTTCCACGGGGAGGACACACAGACCTTTTGTAACCCTCAGGCTCGGTCAGCACACGTTCCACGGGGAGCACACACAGACCTTTTGTAACCCTCAGGCTTGGTCAGCACACGTTCCACGGGGAGGACACACAGACCTTTTGTAATCCTCAGGCTCGGTCAGCACACGTTCCACGGTGAGGACACACAGACCGTTTCTAACCCTTAGGCTCGGCCAGCACACATTCCACGGGGAGGACACACAGACCGTTTGTAACCCTCAGACTGGACCAGCACACTTTCCACGGGGAGGACCCACAGTCCGTTTGTAACCCTCAGACTGGACCAGCACACGTTCCACGGGGAGGACACACAGACCGTTTGTAACCCTCAGACTGGTCCAGCACACCTTCCACGGGGAGGACACACAGACCGTTTGTAACCCTCAGACTGGACCAGCACACGTTCCACGGGGAGGACACACAGACCGTTTGTAACCCTCAGACTGGACCAGCACACGTTCCACGGGGAGGACACACAGACAGTTTGTAACCCTCAGCCTGGACCAGCACCCTTTCCACGGGGAGGACACACAGACCATTTGTAAACCTCAGGCTCGTCCAGCACACGTTCCACGGGGAGGACGCACAGACCGTTTGAAACCCTCAGGCTCGGTCAGCACACGTTCTACGGGGAGGACACACAGACCGTTTGTAACCCTCAGGCTCGGCCAGCACACGTTCCACGGGGAGGACACACATACAGTTTGTAACCCTCAGACTCGGCCAGCAAACGTTCTGTGGGGAGGACGCACATATCGTTTGTAACCCTCAGGCTCGGTCAGCACACTTTCTACGAAGAGGACACACAGACCGTTTGTAACCCTCAGGCTCGGTCAGCACACGTTCTACGGGGAGGACACACAGACTGTGTGCAACCCTCAGGCTCGATTAGCACACGTTCCACAGGGAGGACACACAGACAATTTGTAACCCTGAGGCTCGGTCAGCACACGTTCTACGGGGAGGACACACAGACTGTTTGCAACCCTCAGGCTCGGACAGCACACGTTCTACGAAGAGGACACACAGACCGTTTGTAACCCTCAGGCTCGGTTAGCACACGTTCTACGGGGAGTACACACAGAATGTTTGCAACCCTCAGGCTCGATTAGCACACGTTCCACGGGGAGGACACACAGACCGTTTGTAAACCTCAGGCTGGGCCAGCACACGTTCCTCGTGTAGGACACACAGACCGTTTGTAACCCTCAGTCTCGGCCAGCACACGTTCAACTGGGAGGACACACAGACCGTTTGTAACCCTGAGGCTCAGCCAACAAACTTTCCACTGGGTTGACACACAGACCGTTTGTAACCCTCAGGCTCGGTCAGCACACGTTCCACGGGGAGGACACACAGACCTTTTGTAACCCTCAGGCTCGGTCAGCACACGTTCCACGGGGAGGACACACAGACCTTTTGTAACCCTCAGGCTCGGTCAGCACACGTTCCACGGGGAGGACACACAGACCGTTTCTAACCCTTAGGCTCGGCCTGCATAATTTCGACAGGGAGGACACACAGACCGTTTGTAACCCTGAGACTGGACCAGCACACGTTCCACGGGGAGGACACACATACCGTTTGTAACCCTCAGGCTCGGTCAGCACAAGTTCTACGGGGAGGAGACACAGACTGTTTGTAACCCTCAGGCTCGGTCAGCACACGTTCCACGGGGAGGACACACAGACCTTTTGTAACCCTCAGGCTCGGTCAGCACACGTTCCACGGGGAGCACACACAGACCTTTTGTAACCCTCAGGCTTGGTCAGCACACGTTCCACGGGGAGGACACACAGACCTTTTGTAACCCTCAGGCTCGGTCAGCACACGTTCCACGGGGAGGACACACAGACCTTTTGTAACCCTCAGGCTCGGTCAGCACACGTTCCACGGGGAGGACACACAGACCGTTTGTAACCCTCAGACTGGACCAGCACACGTTCCACGGGGAGGACACACAGACCGTTTGTAACCCTCAGACTGGACCAGCACACGTTCCACGGGGAGGACACACAGACCGTTTGTAACCCTCAGACTGGACCAGCACACGTTCCACGGGGAGGACACTGAGACCGTTTGTAACCCTCTGACTGGACCAGCACACGTTCCACGGGGAGGACACACATACAGTTGGTAACCCTCAGACTCGGCCAGCAAACGTTCTGCAGGGAGAACGCACAGACCGTTTGTAAACCAAAGGCTCAGTAAGGACACCTTCCACGGAGAGGACACACATACAGACCGTTTGCAACCCTCAGGCTCGATCAGCACACGTTCCACGGGGAGGACACTCAGACCGTTTGTAACCCTCAGGCTCGGCCAGCAAACATTCCACGGGGAGGACACACAGACCGTTTGTAACCCTCAGGTTCGGTCAGCACTCGTTCCATGGGGAGGACACTGAGACCGTTTGTAACCATCATGCTCGGACAGCACACGTTCCACGGGGAGGACACACATACAGTTTGTAACCCTCAGACTCGGCCAGCAAACGTTCTGCAGGGAGAACGCACAGACCGTTTGTAACCCAAAGGCTCAGTAAGGACACCTTCCACGGAGAGGACACACATACAGACCGTTTGCAACCCTCAGGCTAGATCAGCACACGTTCCACGGGGAGGACACACAGACCGTTTGTAACCCTCAGGCTCGGCCAGCAAACGTTCCACGGGGAGGACACACATACAGTTTGTAACCCTCAGTCTCAGCCAGCAAACGTTCTGCGGGGAGGATGAACATATCGTTTGTAACCCTCAGGCTCGGTCAGCACACGTTCTACGAAGAGGACACACAAACCGTTTGTAACCCTCAGGCTCGGTCAGCACACCTTCTACGGGGAGGACACACAGACTGTGTGCAACCCTCAGACTCGATTAGCACACGTTCCACAGGGAGGACACACAGACCATTTGTAACACTGAGGCTCGGTCAGCATACGTTCTACGGGGAGGACACACAGACTGTTTGCAACCCTCACACACGGACAGCACACGTTCCACGAAGAGGACACACAGACCGTTTGTAACCCTCAGGCTCGGTCAGCACACGTTCTACGGGGAGGACACACAGACCTTTTGTAAGCCTCAGGCTTGGCCATCACACGTTCCACGGGGAGAACACGCAGACCGTTTGTTAACCTCAGGCTCGGCCAGCACACGTTCCACGGGGAGGACACACAGACCGTTTGTAACCCTCAGGCTCGGCCAGCATAGGTTCTGCAGAGATGACGCACAGACCGTTTGTAACTCTCAGGCTCGTTCAGCACACGTTCCACGGGGAGGATACACAGACCTTTTGTAATCCTCAGGCTTGGCCATCACACGTTCCACGGGGAGAACACACAGACCGTTTGTAAACCACAGGCTCGGCCAGCACACGTTCCACGGGGAGGACACACAGTCCGTTTGAAACCCTCAGGCTCGGTCAGCACACGTTCCACGGGGAGGACACACTAACCGTTTGTAACCCTCAGAATCGGTCAGCACACGTTCCACGGGGAGGACACACAGACCTTTTGTAACCCTCAGGCTCGGTCAGCACACGTTCCACGGGGAGGACACACAGAACTTTTGTAACCCTCAGGCTCATCAGCACATGTTCCACAGGGAGGACACACAGACCGTTTGTAACCCTTAGGCTCGGCCTGCATACTTTCGACAGGGAGGACACACAGACCGTTTGTAACCCTCAGACTGGACCAGCACACGTTCCACGGGGAGGACACACAGACCATTTGTAAACCTCAGGCTCGGTCAGCACACTTTCCACGGGGAGGACACACAGACCTTTTGTAACCCTCAGGCTCGGTCAGCACAAGTTCCACGGGGAGGACACACAGACCTTTTGTAACCCTCAGGCTCTGTCAGCACACGTTCCACGGGGAGGACACACAGACCGTTTCTAACCCTCAGACTGGACCAGCACACGTTCCACGGGGAGGACACACAGACCGTTTGTAACCCTCAGACTGGACCAGCACACGTTCCACGGGGAGGACACACAGACCGTTTGTAACCCTCAGACTGGACCAGCACCCTTTCCACGGGGAGGACACACAGACCGTTTGTAAACCTCAGGCTCGGCCAGCACAAGTTCCACGGGGAGGACACACAGACCGTTTGTAACCCTCAGGCTCGGCCAGCACACGTTTTGCGGGGAGGACGCACATACAGTTTGTAACCCTCAGTCTCGGCCAGCAAACGTTCTGCGGGGAGGACGCACATATCGTTTGTAACCCTCAGGCTCGGTCAGCACACGTTCCACGGGGAGGACACACAGACCTTTTGTAACCCTCAGGCTCGGTCAGCACACGTTCCACGGGGAGGACACACAGACCGTTTCTAACCCTTAGGCTCGGCCTGCATACTTTCGACAGGGAGGACACTCAGACCATTTGTAACCCTCAGACTGGACCAGCACACGTTCCACGGGGAGGACACACAGACCATTTGTAACCCTCAGTCTGGACCAGCACAAGTTCCACGGGGAGGACAGACAGACCGTTTGTAACCCTCAGACTGGACCAGCACACCTTCCACGGGGAGGACACACAGACCGTTTGTAACCCTCAGATTGGAACAGCACACGTTCCACGGGGAGGACACACAGACCTTTTGTAACCCTCAGGCTCGGCCTGCATACTTTCGACAGGGAGGACACACAGACCGTTTGTAACCCTCAGACTGGACCAGCACACGTTCCACGGGGATGACACACAGACTGTGTGCAACCCTCAGGCTCGATTAGCACACGTTCCACAGGGAGGACACACAGACCATTTGTAACACTGAGGCTCGGTCAGCATACGTTCTACGGGGAGGACACACAGACTGTTTGCAACCCTCACACTCGGACAGCACACGTTCCACGAAGAGGACACACAGACCGTTTGTAACCCTCAGGCTCGGTCAGCACACGTTCTACGGGGAGGACACACAGACCTTTTGTAAGCCTCAGGCTTGGCCATCACACGTTCCACGGGGAGAACACACAGACCGTTTGTAAACCTCAGGCTCGGCCAGCACACGTTCCACGGGGAGGACACACAGACCGTTTGAAACCCTCAGGCTCGATCAGCACACGTTCCACGGGGAGGACACACAGACCGTTTGTAACCCTCAGGCTCGGTCAGCACACGTTCCACGGGGAGGACACACAGAACTTTTGTAACACTCAGGCTCATCAGCACATGTTCCACAGGGAGGACACACAGACCGTTTGTAACCCTCAGGCTCGGTCAGCACACGTTCCACGGGGAGGACACACAGACCTTTTGTAACCCTCAGGCTCGGTCAGCACACGTTCCACGGGGAGGACACACAGACCGTTTGTAACCCTCAGACTGGACCAGCACACGTTCCACGGGGAGGATACACAGACCGTTTGTAACCCTCAGAGTGGACCAGCACACGTTCCACGGGGAGGACACACAGACCGTTTGTAACCCTCAGACTGGACCAGCACACGTTCCACGGGGAGGACACACAGACAGTTTGTAACACTTAGACTGGACCAGCACCCTTTCAACAGGGAGGACACACAGACCGTTTGTAACCCTCAGGCTTGGCCAGCACACGTTCCACGGGGAGGACACACATACCGTTTGTAACCCTCAGGCTCGGTCAGCACACGTTCTACGGGGAGGACACACAGACTGTTTGTAAACCTCAGGCTCGGCCAGCACACGTTCCACGGGGAGGACACACAGACCGTTGGTAACCCTCAGGCTTGTCCAGCAAACGTTCCACGGGGAGGACACACAGACCTTTTGTAACCCTTAGGCTCGGCCTGCATACTTTCGACAGGGAGGACACACAGACCGTTTGTAACCCTCAGGCTCGGTCAGCACACGTTCCACGGGGAGGACACACAGACCTTTTGTAACCCTCAGGCTCGGTCAGCACACGTTCCACGGGGAGCACACACAGACCTTTTGTAACCCTCAGGCTCGGTCAGCACACGTTCCACGGGGAGGACACACAGACCTTTTTTAATCCTCAGGCTCGGTCAGCACACGTTCCACGGTGAGGACACACAGACCTTTTGTAACCCTTAGGCTCGGCCTGCATACTTTCGACAGGGAGGACACACAGACCGTTTGTAACCCTCAGGCTCGGTCAGCACACGTTCCACGGGGAGGACACACAGACCTTTTGTAACCCTCAGGCTCGGTCAGCACACGTTCCACGGGGAGCACACACAGACCTTTTGTAACCCTCAGGCTCGGTCAGCACACGTTCCACGGGGAGGACACACAGACCTTTTTTAATCCTCAGGCTCGGTCAGCACACCTTCCACGGGGAGGACACACAGACCGTTTGTAACCCTCAGATTGGACCAGCACACTTTCCACGGGGAGGACCCACAGACCGTTTGTAACCCTCAGACTGGACCAGCACACGTTCCACGGGGAGGACACACAGACCGTTTGTAACCCTCAGACTGGTCCAGCACACCTTCCACGGGGAGGACACACAGACCGTTTGTAACCCTCAGACTGGACCAGCACACGTTCCACGGGGAGGACACACAGACCGTTTGTAACCCTCAGACTGGACCAGCACACGTTCCACGGGGAGGACACACAGACAGTTCGTAACCCTCAGCCTGGACCAGCACCCTTTCCACGGGGAGGACACACAGACCATTTGTAAACCTCAGGCTCGGCCAGCACACGTTCCACGTGGAGGACACACAGACCGTTTGTAACCCTCAGGCTCGGCCAGCACACGTTCTGCGGGGAGGACGCACAGACCGTTTGAAACCCTCAGGCTCGGTCAGCACACGTTCTACGGGGAGGAGACACAGACCGTTTGTAACCCTCAGGCTCGGCCAGCACACGTTCTGCGGGGAGGACGCACATACATTTTGTAACCCTCAGACTCGGCCAGCAAACGTTCTGCGGGGAGGACGCACATATCGTTTGTAACCCTCAGGCTCGGTCAGCACACTTTCTACGAAGAGGACACACAGACCGTTTGTAACCCTCAGGCTCGGTCAGCACACGTTCTACGGGGAGGACAAACAGACTGTGTGCAACCCTCAGGCTCGATTAGCACACGTTCCACAGGGAGGACACACAGACCATTTGTAACCCTGAGGCTCGGTCAGCACACGTTCTACGGGGAGGACACACAGACTGTTTGCAACCCTCACGCTCGGACAGCACACGTTCTACGGGGAGGACACACAGACCGTTTGTAAACCTCAGGCTGGGCCAGCACACGTTCCTCGGGTAGGACACACAGACTGTTTGTAACCCTCAGTCTCGGCCAGCACACTTTCAACTGGGAGGACACACAGACCGTTTGTAACCCTGAGGCTCAGCCAACAAACTTTCCACTGGGTTGACACACAGACCGTTTGTAACCCTCAGGCTCGGCCAGCAGACGTTCCACAGGGAGGACACACAGTCCGTTTGTAACCCTCAGACTGGACCAGCACACGTTCCACGGGGAGGACACACAGACCGTTTGTAACCCTCAGACTGGACCAGCACACGTTCCACGGGGAGGACACACAGACAGTTTGTAACACTTAGACTGGACCAGCACCCTTTCCACGGGGAGGACACACAGACCGTTTGTAACCCTCAGGCTTGGCCAGCACACGTTCTACGGGGAGGAGACACAGACTGTTTGTAACCCTCAGGCTCGGTCAGCACACGTTCCACGGGGAGGACACACATACCGTTTGTAACCCTCAGGCTCGGTCAGCACACGTTCTACGGGGAGGAGACACAGACTGTTTGTAACCCTCAGGCTCGGTCAGCACACGTTCCACGGGGAGGACACACAGACCTTTTGTAACCCTCAGGCTCGGTCAGCACACGTTCCACGGGGAGCACACACAGAATGTTTGCAACCCTCAGGCTCGATTAGCACACATTCCACGGGGAGGACACACAGACCGTTTGTAAACCTCAGGCTGGGCCAGCACACGTTCCTCGGGTAGGACACACAGACTGTTTGTAACCCTCAGTCTCGGCCAGCACACTTTCAACTGGGAGGACACACAGACCGTTTGTAACTCTGAGGCTCAGCCAACAAACTTTCCACTGGGTTGACACACAGACCGTTTGTAACCCTCAGGCTCGGCCAGCAGACGTTCCACAGGGAGGACACACAGTCCGTTTGTAACCCTCAGACTGGACCAGCACACGTTCCACGGGGAGGACACACAGACCGTTTGTAACCCTCAGACTGGACCAGCACACGTTCCATGGGGAGGACACACAGACAGTTTGTAACACTTAGACTGGACCAGCACCCTTTCCACGGGGAGGACACACAGACCGTTTGTAACCCTCAGGCTTGGCCAGCACACGTTCTACGGGGAGGAGACACAGACTGTTTGTAACCCTCAGGCTCGGTCAGCACACGTTCCACGGGGAGGACACACATACCGTTTGTAACCCTCAGGCTCGGTCAGCACACGTTCTACGGGGAGGAGACACAGACTGTTTGTAACCCTCAGGCTCGGTCAGCACACGTTCCACGGGGAGGACACACAGACCTTTTGTAACCCTCCGGCTCGGTCAGCACACGTTCCACGGGGAGCACACACAGACCTTTTGTAACCCTCAGGCTTGGTCAGCACACGTTCCACGGGGAGGACACACAGACCTTTTGTAATCCTCAGGCTCGGTCAGCACACGTTCCACGGTGAGGACACACAGACCGTTTCTAACCCTTAGGCTCGGCCAGCACACGTTCCACGGGGAGGACACACAGACCGTTTGTAACCCTCAGACTGGTCCAGCACACCTTCCACGGGGAGGACACACAGACCGTTTGTAACCCTCAGACTGGACCAGCACACTTTCCACGGGGAGGACCCACAGTCCGTTTGTAACCCTCAGACTGGACCAGCACACGTTCCACGGGGAGGACACACAGACCGTTTGTAACCCTCAGACTGGTCCAGCACACCTTCCACGGGGAGGACACACAGACCGTTTGTAACCCTCAGACTGGACCAGCACACGTTCCACGGGGAGGACACACAGACCGTTTGTAACCCTCAGACTGGACCAGCACACGTTCCACGGGGAGGACACACAGACAGTTTGTAACCCTCAGCCTGGACCAGCACCCTTTCCACGGGGAGGACACACAGACCATTTGTAAACCTCAGGCTCGTCCAGCACACGTTCCACGGGGAGGACGCACAGACCGTTTGAAACCCTCAGGCTCGGTCAGCACACGTTCTACGGGGAGGACACACAGACCGTTTGTATCCCTCAGGCTCGGCCAGCACACGTTCTGCGGGGAGGACGCACATACAGTTTGTAACCCTCAGACTCGGCCAGCAAACGTTCTGCGGGGAGGACGCACATATCGTTTGTAACCCTCAGGCTCGGTCAGCACACTTTCTACGAAGAGGACACACAGACCGTTTGTAACCCTCAGGCTCGGTCAGCACACGTTCTACGGGGAGGACACACAGACTGTGTGCAACCCTCAGGCTCGATTAGCACACGTTCCACAGGGAGGACACACAGACAATTTGTAACCCTGAGGCTCGGTCAGCACACGTTCTACGGGGAGGACACACAGACTGTTTGCAACCCTCAGGCTCGGACAGCACACGTTCTACGAAGAGGACACACAGACCGTTTGTAACCCTCAGGCTCGGTTAGCACACGTTCTACGGGGAGTACACACAGAATGTTTGCAACCCTCAGGCTCGATTAGCACACGTTCCACGGGGAGGACACACAGACCGTTTGTAAACCTCAGGCTGGGCCAGCACACGTTCCTCGTGTAGGACACACAGACCGTTTGTAACCCTCAGTCTCGGCCAGCACACGTTCAACTGGGAGGACACACAGACCGTTTGTAACCCTGAGGCTCAGCCAACAAACTTTCCACTGGGTTGACACACAGACCGTTTATAACCCTCAGGCTCGGTCAGCACACGTTCCACGGGGAGGACACACAGACCTTTTGTAACCCTCAGGCTCGGTCAGCACACGTTCCACGGGGAGGACACACAGTCCTTTTGTAACCCTCAGACTCGGTCAGCACACGTTCCACGAGGAGGACACACAGACCTTTTGTAACCCTCAGGCTCGGTCAGCACACGTTCCACGGGGAGGACACACAGACCGTTTCTAACCCTTAGGCTCGGCCTGCATACTTTCGACAGGGAGGACACACAGACCGTTTGTAACCCTGAGACTGGACCAGCACACGTTCCACGGGGAGGACACACAGACCGTTTGTAACCCTCAGACTGGACCAGCACACGTTCCACGGGGAGGACACACAGACCGTTTGTAACCCTCAGACTGGACCAGCACACGTTCCACGGGGAGGACACACAGACCGTTTGTAACCCTCTGACTGGACCAGCACACGTTCCACGGGGAGGACACACAGACAGTTTGTAACCCTCAGACTGGACCAGCACCCTTTCCAAGGGGAGGACACACAGACCGTTTGTAAACCTCAGGCTCGGCCAGCACAAGTTCCACGGGGAGGACACACAGACCGTTTGTAACCCTCAGGCTCGGCCAGCACACGTTCCACAGGGAGGACACACATACCGTTTGTAACCCTCAGGCTCGGTCAGCACACGTTCTACGGGGAGGACACACAGACTGTTTGTAATCCTCAGACTCGGCCAGCAAACGTTCTGCAAGGAGAATGCACAGACCGTTTGTAACCCTCAGGCTCAGTAAGGACACCTTCCACGGAGAGGACACACATACAGACCGTTTTGCAACCCTCAGGCTCGATCAGCACACGTTCCACGAGGAGGACACATAGACCGTTTGTAAACCTCAGGCTCGGTCAGCACACGTTCCACGGGGATAACACACAGACCGGTTGAACCCTAAGGCTCGGCCAGCAAACTTTCCACGGGGAGGACACACATACAGTTCGTAACCCTCAGGCTCGGCCAGCACTCGTTCCACTGGGAGGACACACAGACCGTTTGTAAACCTCAGGCTCGGCCAGCACACGTTCCACGGGGAGGACACACAGACCGTTTGTAACCCTCGGGCTCGTCCAGCAATCGTTCCACGGGGAGGACACACATACAGTTTGTAAACCTCAGACTCGGCCAGCAAACGTTCTGCAAGGAGAATGCACAGACCGTTTGTAACCCTCAGGCTCAGTAAGGACACCTTCCACGGAGAGGACACACATACAGACCGTTTTGCAACCCTCAGGCTCGATCAGCACACGTTCCACGAGGAGGACACATAGACCGTTTGTAAACCTCAGGCTCGGCCAGCGAACGTTCCTCGGGGAGGACACACAGACCGTTTGTAACCCTCAGGCTCGGTCAGCACACGTTCCACGGGGAGGACACACAGACCGTTTGTAACCCTCAGGCTCGGTCAGCACACGTTCCACGGGGAGGACGCACAGACCGTTTCTAACCCTCAGACTGGACCAGCACACGTTCCACGGGGAGGACACACAGACCGTTTGTAAACCTCAGGCTCGGCCAACACACGTTCCACGGGGAGGACACACAGACCGTTTGTAAACCTCAGGCTCGGTCAGCACACGTTCCATGGGGAGGACACACAGACCGTTTGTAACCCTCAGACTGGACCAGCACACGTTCCACGGGGAGGACACACAGACCGTTTGTAAACCTCAGGCTCGGCCAACACACGTTCCACGGGGAGGACACACAGACCGTTTGTAAACCTCAGGCTCGGTCAGCACACGTTCCATGGGGAGGACACACAGACCGTTTGTAACCCTCAGACTGGACCAGCACCTGTTCTGCGGGGAGGACACACAGACCGTTTGTAAACCTCAGGCTCGGCCTGCACACGTTCAACTGGGATGACACACAGACCGGTTGAACCCTCAGGCTCGGCCAGCACACGTTCCACGGGGAGGACACACAGACAGTTTGTAACCCTCAGGATCAGGAAGCACACGTTCCACGGGGAGGACACAGAGACCGTTTGTAACCCTCAGGCTCGTCCAGCAAACGTTCCACGGGGAGGACACACAGACCGTTTGTAACCCTCAGGCTCGGCCAGCACACGTTCCTCGGGGAGGACACACAGACCGTTTGTAAACCTCAGACTGGACCAGCACCCTTTCCACAGGGAGGACACACAGACCGTTTGCAACCCTCAGGCTCGATCAG